>NC_134560.1:8961759-9586759 GCF_025594145.1 Primulina tabacum | reverse complement strand
TAAAAAAGAGAGAGTCTATATATGCTCCTCTGCAGCTTTACCCCAATGTTTGGACCACTGATAGTGTATAATTTAAATAAATTTATTTTTTTAAAATTTTATACACGACATTCATCCAACACATGTAGTGTAAAGCTTGGGAAGGAACGTAGATTTAACTCGTTAAAAAAAAACATCATCAAAGTTTCTTTAACAAATTATTCTGTGTTGGTTAATTCCACAATAACGAGCATAATTTAAAATTAACTAAACATGTATATTGTTATATTAGCATTTGACAACCCAACTTACGTCTCTTTGAGATTATGATCATTTTTATAGTTAAATGTCAGTCTTATAATCTTATATCTTTCAATTTTGGTAGTTTTAGTCTTTTTTAATGAGAGTAATAATGTGATACTACACATGTTCGAGCTATATCAGCATCGAATCGATGCTTATCAGTGTCATGCTGAGAAAATGACTAAAATTGTAAAAATAAAAATAAAGATAGTGAACTACGATTGAAATTTGATAACACATTGTAATTAAATTGTATATATATATATATACCAAAAATATAATTTTCCCAAAATAATTTTTGAATGGTAAGTTGATGAAAAAGTATATCAATATTATATTTTATATTTTTTATATGTGGTATATATATACCGAAAAGTTGATGAAAAAGAATATCGATATTATATTTTATATGTGGTACTTTAAAAATGACTAACCTTGTATTTAATAATTAATGTGATATAACGCGTTATTTCTTCAAGAGAAATTCTCGTCTCCTTACTATTCCCTAAGAGATTCGGGAATATCGGGTCGGAGGGCAACAACAATAAGATCGTGAAGTCCCAAGTCTTCCTTCTCTTTTTACTTTATTTCACAGTTATTTTTCATAATTGAGTCTCGAATTCGAAATTTCGTTGATGTTTATTTTATTTTATACCATCTTTTGTGAAGCAAAACATTAATTTTATATGTTGGGTGTTTAAACCTACATGTTAAAAAAACTTTTTAGTGGCCCAATAATATTTTTATAACTAAATAATCGAAATACTTGTTACTGTTGAAAAATATATTTAAAATGTGTGTATTGAATATTTGAATGTTGAATATTTGAATGTTGAAAATAAGAGTTGTAAATATTGAAAATTAGTGTGTGATGATGTAGGTAATGATGTATTTTATTTTTGGATTATTTGTAAAGATTTCCTATAAATAGATCTCTCATTTGTGAAGAAAATCACAATTGAGTAGAGAGAAAAATATTATAAAGTGTGTAGTTTAGTAAATTTTGAGAGTTTGAGATTTTTACTTTTTACCATAAATTTTTACTTTTTCACAACACGTTATCAGCACGAAGCTCTAAAAGTCCTTCATATTTTTCCAAGCTCCAAACAGAAGAAAAAGGTAACAAAAGTAATAATATTTATTTTACTGTTATTTATTTATTGTGTATATATTTAATATATAATATAATATTATTATTAGAAATAATAAAAATAAATTTTTCAAAAACTTGTTATAAATCCTGGGAGGATGTTAAGACGACATCCCACACTCCCGGTAAGGGATACGACAAGTATAAAAGCCTATAAGGTTTTTAAACAAAATAACTTACGACACCTCATTATAATAATGTGATATGATATACATAATTATTTAAACATGATTAATATTATATTCACCATATTATTACCATAAAATTATACAAATACATACATTTATTTTTTTGTACACCAACGGTCATAAACGGTAACAAAACGGCTAGTTTTTACCCAATAAATATCATCTCACAAACACATTCAATCACTCCAACTTTCTCTTCTTCTCTAAAAATTATTCTTCATCAAATTTTTCGAAGAAAAAAGAAGATGACTTTCTCAAAGTTATTTTTAATTATTTTGGTTATCATACTCACGAGTCTTTTATTTATCGGAGAATATCCTCCTCGTGTGTTTTCTTTATTTTTACAAATACTTGTACTTGTTGTTTATCCATTACTTTGTATTGCAATATTCATTAACTAATAAAATGCATCGTAATTTTTTTTAGTACCACCATGTCAAACTTGGCAAAACTCGAATTCATTGCTCTTGATATCACGGAAAAAAATTATATGCCATGGACTCTCGATGTATAAATGCATCTTGAGTCATTGGGTCTAAATGAGACCATAAAAGAAAATGGCATATCGACATCCCAAGAAAAGACAAAAGCCATGATATTTTTGCGTTGGCATCCCATGGCTTTGTGGAAGGGATTAAAAGAAAGATTCGAACAAATGAATTTAGTGAGAAATCATCAGGCACGACCCACTGGTTCAACGGCATTTCCTGAAGTAAATGTCGTAAGCAAAAATGAATTTAAATCTGGAAACCAAAATCAAAGTTATAAACAAGATTTTGGTCGAGGACGAAATCGAGGTCGTGGTCGTGGATGTGGACGTGGAAGTGGTCGTGGTCGTGGTCGTGGACGCGGCCGTGGTTTTGAAAATAATCGAGATAGTTACTTTTATAACTCATCTCAAAAGAACGTCCCAAACCATCCACAGAAAAGGCATCATGAAAATATGAGTGTTAATGAGAATCACTCAAAAAGATATGAAAGTTCTTGTTTCAGATGTGGTACTCCAGGACATTGGTCCCGTATTTGTCGAGCCCCTGAGCATCTTTGTAAATTTTATAAAGAATCATTAAAGGGGAAAGAAAAGGAGATCAACTTCACTGAACAAAGTGAACCTTTGAGTGATTCAACTCATTTTGATGCTGGAGATTTTCTGATTGATTTCTCAGACAATGATCAATTTGCTGGTTGAATAAATATGTAAAATATTTTATGTACCCATATGATAATGTTTTATTGTGTGCTATATTTTTGCATTTTATTGTCAGTAATTTTATTTCATTGCATATATTTTTTGAAGTTGAAATATGGAAAATACTATGAGCAAAGCTGAAGTTTGCATACCCGATAGTGGTACAACGCACACTATCCTCCGAGATAAAAGATATTTCTTGGAACTAAAACCAACAAAAACAAGGGTGAATACAATATCAGGTCCTGTAGACTTGATTAAAGAATGTGGTAAAGCACAATTTTTGTTACCTAATGGTACAAAATTTTTTATCAATGATGCTTTATATTCACCACATTCGAAAAGAAATTTGTTGAGTTTTAATGATATATATTCTCATGGGTATGATACTCAAACAATGAATGAAGGGAATGAGAAATATATGTGTCTTATCACATATAAATCAGGAAAGAAATATGTGATTGAAAAACTATCAATGCTCCCTACTGGATTGCATTATACACACATAAGTCCCATTGAATCAAACATGGTAGTTGATAATTCTTCAATATTAACCAATTGGCATTATCGATTGAGACATCCTGGCTCAAAAATGATGCGAAGAATTATAGAAAATACACATGGTCATCCGCTGAAAGACCAGAAGATCTTTCAGAATAATAAGTTTCAATGTAAAGCATGGTCTCTTGGAAAACTTATTATAAGACCATCACCAGCCAAAATCCAAACTGAATCACCAATGTTTCTTGAATGTATTCAGGGTGATATTTGTGGACCAATCCATCCACCATGTGGACCATTCAGATACTTTATGGTATTGATTGATGCCTCCAGCAGATGGTCACATGTATGTTTATTGTCAACTCGAAATGTTGCATTTGCAAGATTACTTGCTCAAATAATAAAATTGAGGAATCAATTTCCGATTATACAATCAAGAAATTAGACTTGATAATGCTGGTGAATTTACTTCCCAAACTTTCAATGATTATTGTATGTCTATGGGAATCATTGTTGAGCATCCTGTTGCTCATGTACATACACAGAATGGATTGGCTGAATCATTGATTAAACGTCTGCAAATGATTGCTAGACCAATGATTATGAAAACAAAGCTCTCTATTTCTATATGGGGACATGCAATTTTACACGCTGCTTCATTAATTCGCATCAGACCAAGTGCATATCATAAATACTCCCCATTGCAGCTTGCATTTGGTAAAGAACAAGTCATTTATCATCTGAGAATTTTTGGATGTATGGTGTATGTGCCTATTGCACCACCGCAACGAAAGAAAATGGGACCTCAAAGAAAGGTTGGAATTTATATCGGTTATGATAGTCCATCAATCATTCGATATCTTGAACCTCAGACAGACGACGTGTTCACAGCACGTTTTGCTGATTGTCATTTTAGTGAGGAAATCTTCTCAATGTTAGGGGGAGAACAGAAACATACCGAAAAGGAAATTACATGGCATGTATCATCGTTGTTACATCTGGATCCAAGAACAAAACAATGTGAAAAAGATGTACAACAAATTGTACACTTGCAAAGAATAGCCAATCAAATACCAGATACATTTGCTGACACAAAAGGGGTAACTAAATCATATATACATGCTGCAAATGCCCCTGCTCGAATTGAAATTCCAAAGAAACAAATGGAAGATACTCATGATGTCATTAAACGCCTGAAGCGTGGAAGGCCAGTCGGTTCCAAGGATAAAAATCCTCGAAAAAGAAAATTTATAGAGAAACACGATGATCACAAAATAAAGAATTATGTTCTTGAATAAACACATGATGATCACAAAATAGAGAATGGTGTTCCTGAAAAAACACATGATGATGAAAATATTCTGTCAGAATCACAAACTGACGAGACTCATGAACTCTCTATCAATTACATTAATGCTGGAAAAATATGGAACCGAAAAGATATAGAAGAAATTGATGATATATTTTCTTATAATGTGGCAATCGACATCATAAATGATAATGAAGATCATGAACCAAAATCTTTTGGTGAATGTAAAAATCGGCAGGATTGGATAAAATGGAAAAAAGCCATCCAGGTTGAATTGGATTCGTTAAATAATCGTAATGTTTTTGGACCTATAGTCCTTACACCTGAAGATGTAAAACCTGTTGGATACAAATGAGTTTTTATTCGAAAGCGAAATGAGAAAAATGAAATAGTGAGATATAAAGCTCGACTTGTTGCACAAGGTTTTTCTCAAAGGCCTGGAGTTGATTATGAAGAAACGTATTCTCCTGTGATGGATGCAATTACGTTTCGGTATTTGATTAGCTTGGCGGTATCTAAAAATTTAGAAATGCGTCTTATGGATGTTGTTACAGCTTACTTATATGGATCACTTGATAGTAATATATATATGAAAATCTCTGAAGGATTTAAGGTGCCTCAAGCACAAAGTTCAAAACCCAGGGAATGTTATTCTGTGAAATTACAAAGATCATTATATGAGTTAAAGCAATCATGTCGAATGTGGTATAATCGACTAAGTGATCACTTGATGAAAAAGGGATATGTAAATAATTCAATATGCCCTTGTGTTTTCATTAAGAAAACAACATCCGGATGCGTAATTATTGCTGTATATGTTGATGATTTAAACATCATTGGAACGAATAAGGAAATTCAAGAAGTTGTGTCATACTTGAAGGAAGAATTTGAAATGAAGGATCTTGGAAAAACCAAGTATTGTCTGGGTTTACAAATTGAACAAAAAGAATGTGGAATGTTTGTTCACCAGACAAATTATACAGAAAAGATCCTTAAACGTTTTAATATGGATAAAGCAAATCCTTTAAGTACTCCAATGATTGTTAGATCATTAAACATAGAAAAGGATCCATTCCGACCATGTGAAGATGATGAAGCTGTTCTTGGTCCAGAAGTACCATATCTAAGTGCTATCGGTGCCCTTATGTATCTTACAAATTGTACGAGGCCCGATAAATCTTTTGCCGTAAATTTGTTGGCAAGATTTAGCACATATCCAACAAAGAGACACTGGAACGGAATTAAACATATATTCCGTTATCTACGAGGAACGACAGACTTGAGACTTTTATTTTCAAAAGATGCTAATCCAAGTATAATTGGTTATGCTGATGCTGGATACTTATCTGATCCACACAAGGCACGTTCCCAAACTGGATATGTATTTACTCGTGGAGGCACTGCAATTTCTTGGCGTTCACAGAAACAAACGCTCGTAACAACTTCATCAAATCATGCCGAGATTATTGCACTACATGAAGCAAGTCGTGAATGCGTGTGGTTAAAATCAATGACCCAACATATCCAAATCTCATGCGGATTATCATTCGACGAGAAGCCTGTGATACTATATGAAGATAATGCTGCATGTGTTGCTCAAATGAAAGAAGGATACATAAAATGCGACAGAACTAAACATATTCCTCCTAAGTTCTTCGCATTCACCAAGAAGCTTGAGAAGAATAAATGTATTGATGTTCGTCACATTCAATCAAGTGAAAATTCATCAGATCTCTTCACAAAGGCGCTTCCTACGTCAATATTCAGAAAGCATATATATAATATTGGGATGCGCAATCTACGAAATTTGTGAAGAATTGTCGTGTCAACATGAGGGGAAGTTTACGTGACTGCACTCTTTTTCCCTTGCTATGGTTTTTATCCCAATGAGTTTTTCCTAGTAAGGTTTTTAACGAGGCAGTATAAAAACACGTAATGAAGACAATCATTATGATCATCATCACAAGAGGGAGTGTTGAAAAATATATTTAAAATGTGTGTATTGAATATTTGAATGTTGAATATTTGAATGTTGAAAATAAGAGTTGTAAATATTGAAAATTAGTGTGTGATGATGTAGGTAATGATGTATTTTATTTTTGGATTATTTGTAAAGATTTCCTATAAATAGATCTCTCATTTGTGAAGAAAATCACAATTGAGTAAAGAGAAAAATATTATAAAGTGTGTAGTTTAGTAAATTTTGAGAGTTTGAGATTTTTACTTTTTACCATAAATTTTTACTTTTTCACAACAGTTACTCCTCCTAGTGACCCAATAATATTTTTTACAATCAAATCATTGAAAATAAAAACATCAATTTGTTAAACGGGCCATGAGATTATAGGCCCGGAAAGACCCACTGACTAAACCCAACATAGTTTTCGGCCCAACTATTTTTGCTTCCAGCTTATTAGGGAATTAGGGTTTTTCACTTAGCGGAAGTCTCGTCTTCAAGCGCAGTTAACAGGTACACGCCGTTGGTTATTGCTTGTCATTCCGACATGGTTTGATACTTTGATTTCAATTTGTTACTAGACTCAGGTTTCAGCAACTTTAGGAGTATCTTTTATAATCTAGTTATGGTTTTTTTGTGTGGAAATGATCCATTTTACCGATTTGTAAATGATTGGATAATGGAGTAGAAGTCTTGTTTAATTGATATTGAAGTGTAGAATTAGTTTGTTGTGAATCATTCTGCGTTAATTTATGCTTGTGTGTGTGTGTGTGGAAGTGATGGTGATCGAGTAGATGCAACTGTCAAATACTTTTGTTAGAACGGTATTAGTTTGTCGTGTTTTGTGGTATCGATGGTTTAGAAAGTATGGGTGTTGTTGCGCAGGTGCAGGAGGCGAAAATATGTCGCACAGGAAGTTTGAGCACCCAAGGCACGGGTCACTCGGTTTCCTCCCGAGGAAGCGGGCTGCTCGCCACAGGGGAAAGGGTAACCATCGTTTTTTAGATTAGGCTAAGCAATAATGCGACTCCTTTCTAACTAATATAAATTTGAATGTTACTCAGACAATCTTGGAAATATTACTAAATTATGGGTCTGGAGTTTGTGATGTAATTTATCCTTGTTAAATTGACATTTATTGCATGTATAATTTCTTGGTAGCTTATCATTCATTACTCTTGCTTCTTGCCATGAATCACGCAGTGAAGGCTTTTCCCAAGGATGACCCTAGCAAGCCCTGCAAGCTGACAGCCTTCTTAGGTTACAAGGCTGGGATGACACACATTGTCAGAGAAGTTGAGAAACCCGGATCAAGTAATGTTTGTGTCTGAAATTTCTACTGAATGTCTATTCTGTTACTGAGCAGTTCTATAAATAGCATGCTGTTATATCTTACTTATGTAATTTTAGACTTGTTATTTCTCCTAGTTAGTCTCTTCTATAAAACTTTCTTGTAATGTGAATAGTAAAACTTTTTCCTGGTGTAGTATACCATATTATATGATATGTAATTCTTGTTTTCATTTATGGTTAAATTAGCGTTGATCATTTCTATATAAGGTATTTTCCAGTGATGTGTTATACAAATTTTTTTCTTTTTGTTATTTTTGACAAAATTGGGATATTTACTTTCTTGGTGGACTTGTACATTTTTGTGCATCTGGTTTTACTCTTTTCATTTTTGTGCTATTGTTTCCATCTGACAGAAAACATATCTAATTTTGTGTCTGACTGTTATTTTATTAAATAGTGGTGAATCAGCTAAATATTTTTAGCTGAAATAAATCTCACTTTGAACTATTTGTAGAGCTGCACAAGAAAGAGACCTGTGAAGCTGTCACTATCATTGAAACACCACCTATGGTGGTTGTTGGAGTGGTTGGGTATGTGAAGACTCCTCGTGGCCTTCGCTGCCTTAACACTGTTTGGGCTCAGCATCTTAGCGAGGAGGTTAAGAGGAGGTTTTACAAGAACTGGTGCAAATCCAAAAAGAAGGCCTTTACAAAGTATTCCAAGAAACTGGAGACTGATGAGGGCAAAAAGGATCTCCAGTCACAGCTGGAGAAACTGAAAAAATATTCTTCTGTTGTTCGTGTACTTGCTCACACTCAGGTATCAACTCGATCTTATTCTTGTTTTATGGTTTTATGTCTTGATTCTTTAACATCACATAGGTTTTGAATCATTGTTTCATTCACAATATGTTGATGGCTTGAGAAAACCACTGAGAGCCACATACTTTAGTGCATTGTCAAATGGCATATAGGAATGTCAATTTGGTTACATTGTATTAAACTCTATTTTATTTGTCTACAAAATATTAAAGTAGGGATGTTCATCAATTGATTTAGATGATACTGAGAATCTGGAGGCAAGTCTACTCCAGGGTTAGATTTGGCTTTGCCTTCTGATTGTTTTCTTTTTCTCATTCCATGGAACAGTTGACTATTGTACGTGAAAGCATTGGTTCTCTACACTTTCCAGGTTACTCTAATAAATTCATGTATTAATTATGCAGATAAGGAAAATGAAAGGGCTGAAGCAAAAGAAGGCACATTTGATGGAGATTCAAGTGAATGGTGGAACCATTGCCCAAAAGGTTGACTATGCATATGGTTTCTTTGAGAAGCAGATCCCTGTTGATGCTGTTTTCCAGAAAGACGAAATGATAGACATTATTGGTGTCACAAAGGGTAAAGGTTATGAAGGTGTTGTTACCCGATGGGGTGTTACTCGTCTCCCCCGCAAAACTCACAGGGGTCTTCGCAAGGTTGCTTGTATTGGAGCTTGGCACCCTGCCAGAGTTTCATTCACTGTTGCCAGGGCTGGTCAGAATGGATATCATCACCGTACTGAAATGAACAAGAAGGTCTACAAGCTTGGAAAGGTGGGGAAAGAAGATCACTCTGCCAGTACCGAGTTTGACAGGTTAATAATATCCACACCCCCCCCCCCCCCCCCAAAAAAAAAAAAAAAAAGTGGATATCTATATTCTTTGCTTCTTAAAATAATGTTACTTTCTATGGTATTCTCGTAATTGTAATTTCTCACTCTTTTGCCGTTTTAATGATGTGAATATTTTTCTAATAAAAAATGTTTTGGCTAAATGAACTATATGCTGTCGTGCTAACTTCTGAGCTGCACTGAATTCATGAAATTTTCTACATTTATCTCTGCACTATATCGAACAACCGTAATCCATTTGTATCTGCTGCTCTAACAAGTTACTCTCTATATATGACTAATTTTTATTGTATTAAAATGAAACTATGGCAGGACGGAGAAAGATGTTACACCGATGGGTGGATTTCCTCACTACGGTGTGGTTAAAGATGATTACCTGATGATCAAAGGTTGCTGTGTTGGCCCTAAGAAAAGGGTTGTTACTCTTCGTCAATCTCTCCTCACCCAGACTTCACGTGTTGCCCTTGAAGAGATTAAGCTCAAGTTCATTGATACCTCGTCCAAATTTGGACACGGACGCTTCCAGACAACACAGGAGAAACAAAAGTTTTATGGTCGAATCAAGGCTTAGATATCTGAAGCCATTGTTGCTTGTGGGATTCTAAAACGTTCAAGTTTATTTTTCAAGATTTCATGGTTTCCCAAGTGTCAAACTTGTAAGCTAGTTTCCTTTGCCATTCTGTCGGAGAGTCATTTACCTGTTTCTGTTTGAACATCTGCAAAAAATTTTGTCTCTATTACTATGAAAATTCAGTTCATGTTTCATGTCTTGACTAGGTTTTTGATTTTCTAATTTCGGAATTATATTTATGTGTTGTTTTTTTTATAAATTTATTAAAATTGCAACATTGACAATGCATTAATCCTTAATATCAAATATATATGTAAAAGTAATATCAATGTAAAGTTTGTGTGCTATCACACATTCAAATCCGAAACATGAAATCACCCTTAATTTTAAAACATAAAATATATTCAAACAAAGCATGAGATTGCATGATATATAATGTTATAATATCTAAATGTTTTATATGTTTCAGAGATTGATAACTTTTAAAATCTAAAAGATGTCATAATATCTGATACATGTATGATGAGTAGGTCTATTGTGAGACGGTTTCACGAATATTTATCTGTGAGACGGGTCAATCTTACCGATATTCACAATAAAAAATAATACTTATAGCACAAAAAATAATAATTTTTCATGGATGACCCAAATAAGAGATCCGTCTCACAAAATATGACCAATGAGATCGTCTCACATAAATTTTTGTCATGCATGATTTGGTCATAAGTGACTTGGAAAGTTAAAATTTGGTCGTTGATCTGATTCTCATTTTTATGATGCATATTTAAATTGAAGCTTATAATCTGCCAGATATCAGAAAATAAAAACAAGAGCAGCTGCGTTCATGTCATTGAAAATTCACATACATAAATAATTTATGTTATATTCAAGTGTAAATTAATATTTTAATTATTTTTAGAATTTGAAAAAAATATAAAAATATTTTCATTCATATATTAAAAAGATAATTTGCATTCACCTCTTCGAAATTTTGTGTATTTCACACTCATCTTCCTCAATATATTATAATTTTTATATTTGATAAGAAAAATAAATATCAAATATATAAAATATATAAAAGATGAATGCGATTAACCTTCTATTAAAAATACACTTTCAAAGTAATCTCAAACTCAATTGTATCAATCGAAAGTAATATTTTTGTCCGGTAAAGTAATTGAAACATGAAGTTTGAGATAATGTACGATTTAAAATATTTGAATTACAACATTACAATCCGTGATAAGTTTTGGTAAAGCGGCAAACAATCAATCATACAATTGATATAAGATTCAAAGTCACGAGTTTGATTCTCATTTATTGCAAATAATGTAATTATTGGAAGGATATTTTTTTGGTGCAAATCATGATTGTCTCAGCTATATAAGATTATAAGAGCAATCAAAACGTAATATTTCAGATAATTTAAAAGTTTTTAATTACACCATTACCATCAACTATAACTTTTGATAAATATATAAATATATAGTTATTAATAATTATTCAGATTTCTTTTTTCATTTGATATTTCTTATTCTAAACATGAATGAATCTAATAAAAATTAGATTATTCATTTCAAAATTAAAATACAAATGTCCGCCTTAACTTTGAGAACAATCAATCTCTTACGGATTATTAAGGGTAAACTTGTATTTACTCCCCATTCACATTCTCAACTTTCTCCTCCCTCTTCATCCCCTTATTTCTTTGTTTAAACTCCCCAATTTTCTAAAATCTTTCAAAAACATCCCCAATTCTTTGATTTTTGGTTCGTGTCATTGTTATACCTATCGAGCATGTTCTGAAAGACATATAGCCTCAAGACATACGGCTACGCAAGGTTTTTAGCCTATATACCATGCTCAAATAATCGATTTTTTTAAAGGCTTCCGTATAATAAATTAAATCTTTTACCTCTTTGACCGGAGTGTCATCGGGTTGTATCCACCGTATTTTACAGACTGCTCTTCACGGTCTAACCACTCAGTCCCAACAGATGGTTACCGTCACAGATTCCTTCAACAGCACTTGACACAGCCCTAATTCGTTTCCTACCTTAGGGTGTACAATAAAAGATAAAATTTTGAAAATACATGAGAGGGACTAGAGCAAAAGATTCCTTTATTCAAACAGAAACATTTATTATTACATAGTAATCTCCTGTAGAGGAGGAGAAACTTGTTTAACTACTGATAGTAGCTGAACTTACAAAACACATAACTTAGAAAGAGAAATATTACAATTTATTTCTGAAAGAAATTGAGGAAATGTTCGATGATTTCAACTTCCTTCTTCCTGCCTATTTATAGAAGGCTCCTCCGGATTTGAAACGCGGACTTCAACTCTTGATGAACCTTTACAGCTTGCATGTGGACCACTTTCTATAGTGGTTTAATGGTCCCTCTTCTTAGATCATTAATCTAGAAATGACTTGTTCTTCTGCTTTTATCTCTTGGCATAACCAGTAGATATGCGTCTGGATTATATCGGCTGAAATCTCTTTTCCTTATTCTTTTAGATATTTATGTATATATCTAAGAGGTTTCAGCTTCTTTCTTATTGCTTTAATCCTTCGTTTGGAGACTTTAAGATATGTTGCATACATTTCTTTTGTTTCCAAATTTCGGTTTATTTCTTGTGTGTTTCTTTTAACCCATTTTTAACTTCTTTTATAGATGATTTTTTGGGTTAAAGTTCCTTGTCTGTTTATTGGATTTTCTTTATCTTTAAAGATAGGGAATCCAATGTTCTTCGTCCTTTACCACCGATTATTGGTGGTCCTTGTATTCCACTTACATAGTGGTCCTTTCCTTGTTAGTGGGATGGTCACATGTCCACTTTAGCTTTGTCGGAGAATCTTTGGCTTTCTGTGTGCCCGAGAAAATTGTGCTTGCGGTCCTTCCCCACTTGTACTGGTGTCGGTAAAGTGTTTCCGATCGGATCTCGGCTTGAATCCTTTACCAAACTCTGGTTTTTTTTGGTTCTGGCATTCTGGACAGATGTTCTCCCACCATCTTCCCACATGTGCCATATTATAGAATTTTCGGTGGGTTTCCTTACTTGCCGACAGCTTGCTATTCCACAAAAAATTTCTTTTCTTTTCGAACAGATCTTCTGCAAAACTCGTTGTTTTTCTTGTCCTTGTATTCAACAGGAAAGATCCATTTACAGAATTCTGATAAAGCTTAAATAGATACTTGACTTTGTCCATCTCTGTTAAATAGACCCAAACTCCCCATGCTCTTCTGGTAGATATGGCATTTTCATTAAATGAAGAAACTAGGGGTGTTTCATTTGTAGGAGGACCCTTGATGAATTTCTGGATATTCATGTTTGGCCTCCTTAGCTTAATAAAATGAAAGGCTTCGTGTGAGCCTTTCTCTGGTGGTTCTGGTGCTGCACTGAAAAATACAGCTTCAAAATATCTCCCATGGACAAATGATCATTGTTAGTCCAAGTTTCATGCACCACTTCCTGTATCCACTTTGGTAATGCTGAAATCTCCGAGAAGTTGGGTGAAGTAGTATAAACTGAGGCAAGAGCTCCAAATTCATACCAAGCTTTGACCTCCTTTGGATATGAATTTTGTTTCATCCATACCCTAGGATATTTCTCTGCAACATCAACTCGAACCATAGCTGGGTTGATGCCAATTCTTGTGTTTAATTTCTCCCAAGTCTGTTGGTAAACCTAGAATGGAGAAATTGCAGTTTCATTAGTACCAACCTTAGATTTGCCCTTGTCAGTATTGGGTCTAAGGTTGATCTCTCCCTCTTCAATCCTCGAGGTAAAGGGTTGACTTGAAGACTCGAGATTGGAATCTGGAGTTTCAATTTTTGTTTTGGCCGACTCATTAGAAAATGATCCCGGCTTAACACTTGTGCTAGGGGTATTTGAATCCCCTGCTCCAGGTATAGAGTCCTGTACTCGAAAACTCTCCATTCGGGAAACCAATGGCTTCTCAATGCCTTGGAGGATAAGCCTTTGCGTTACAGACCATAACTGAGTATATGCATGTAAACATCATGTGATTCGATCAGAGACAATTCTCTTATCCGCTTGTTGAAGTCTTCCCATAATTTCTGCGTTCAGTGCTAACTTGTTAAATTCGGTTTTAATCATTTCAAGGTATTCACTCAAGTGCCTCTGCATCTTGATAATAACATCAATATCAATGATGTCCATCTTTTGTTAAAAAATTTGCAAGAATATTTTCGTGAGATTTAATAATAATTATATCAAAAATATAATTTTGATTCAATTCTATTTCTCAGAAAAGCTTTCACCTGTGTATTATCAACTTTCAAAGTAAATTTCTTTGTAAGTAAAAATAATGGTCATTTTTCTAAAGCCTTTTTTACTGCATAAAATTTCATCTCGTTGATATGCCATCTTATGACTTCTGCATCTGAGAATAAACCACTACAATATCTGCATGGTTGTTCTCCGTCGGGCGTGAGCTTAGTAATAACTGCCGCCCACCAATGATCACTGACATCTGTATATAATACCAGATCATCTTCATTATGAGGAATAGCCATTTTCGGAAGATTCTTACAAATTTCCTTTAGTTGACTAAGTCCTTGTGTGTGTTATTTTGTCCATATAAATTTTGCATCTTTTTTCAGTAATGGACTGAACACTTTCCTGTGTTTTGCTAGGTTTTTTATGAACATCATAGCAAAATTAATAACTCATAGAAAACTTTGAAGTTGTTTCTTTTCTTTCAACTCGTTTGGAAAATTTTGCACTTTCTCTACTATATGATCTTGCAAAATTATTCCTGACTCATCAATTTTTATTCCGAGGAATTCAATCTTTTTTGTGGCAATGACTGCTTTCTTTTATGATAGAACTAGTTCTTCCTTTTTACAAACATTAGAGAAAATCTCTAGATGCATAATATGTTCTTCCATATTTTTGAATGCGATTAAAACATCATCAATATAGACAAACATGAACTTAAAATAATTTTTAAATAGATTATCCATTTTTTTTTGAAATATCTGGGGTGAAATAGCCAATCGCATTTGTTATACTTCTCAAATATAGTGTCCTTGCGGAGTGGAGAAAGCTGTGAATTTCTTACTTTCCTCCTGCATCCCAATTTGATAAAATCCGGACTTACGGTCAAACTTATAGAATATCTTGGCTTTACATGTGCAACTAATCAAGTGTTCTCTACTAGGTATAAAAAACCTCATACCATTTTTCCCAGGAAAATCGATCATTAAAATATGTAAGGGTGTTTTTGTCAATTTTAAACTATTTAGAGAGTTTGGACAAATTTTTTGAGGTGCAGGGAGTTAGGATAAAAATAAGTTTGAGTTTGGGGATTTAAAACCAATTTTCTCAATTATTAACCAAATCTTATTATAATTTTTTTTTTTTTTTTGGAAAATCTGATTATAAATTAAATTTCAATGAAGTAGTCTTTTGCTTACAAGTGTCAACAAAGCAAGCATTTTGATCGGGCATCGCCACTATATAAACCCACCTGCAATCACACAAATTTCACAAGCATTGCAAACCTGACCAACGGAATAAAATGGAACCCAAATCTCTGTCGTTGTTTCTTGTTATCTGCTAGATTCTTCTCCCTTCTGCTTCAACGGAAGTCATCAGTTGGCAGACGGTCAGTAACTTGACGGACCCAGAGATGGTTGAATTTGCGGAGTTCGCAATAAAAGACACAACAAACAGGCCAATCTCACATTAGAGCTTGTCTCGATGGTAAAAAGAGAAACCCAAATTTGATATTGATAATTAATCAACGTGGTACTATATAGCCATCAATTCTGGCATGAGCACAAATTTTGATAATCTGAAATGATTTGAAATGGGCTATAAGATCTGTGATCATATTTTAAAAATATGAAATTTTTTGACAGATATAATTTTGGATTATCGCATACCCCTTATGGTAACAAGAACTTATCTATTCAAACCAAATGATTCCAAAAATACCATACTGACATTCCATCAGGACTTGGTGGAGAGTGGGAATACAATAAAGTAAAAAGGGCGTGGGAATGAGTTTGTTTCAACCTACCCGTGCATGCCTGCACGGGCAATGAACGGCCCGGATCACTCCACATGAGTGATCCGGGCCCACCTCCATGTAAAAAAAAAAAAAAAAATTGGCTCGAAAAAATCCGAGTCGTTGGATCGACCTCTGCAGGCAGTGCCCGCAGGGGTAGGGTCGACCGAACCGTCAATGACCCAAAGAACAAAACAAGAATCAGTAAAGAGTCCAAAACTTTATAGCAGAGGAGCTAAACTTGCAAACCCTCTTCCTTGTACATACATATATATCCATATCCATCCATGGCTCATCTGTTATGGTAGAAAACCCATTATTTTCTCCATCTTCTTGGTCAGAATTGGGTTCTTCATAAACAGCTGAGAATTCACTTTGTAAAATCTCATCCCTCAACATAACCTTATGTCATTTGAGACAGAAAGTGCGAGTTGGAGTAAGTGATATTTAATCAAAGGAATACCAATGGGATCTAATCATTCATACACTAAGACCATCAAATCCACACTGCTTCGATATCAAGGTCTGCTTTCTTGGACTGATGGCTAAGCTGCAATCCACAGATACCTGCCCAGTTACGAATTATTTCACTAACTCAGTTCATTTCTTGTCCAACACAATGGATAATTATAACATGAAAACATGTATTAGTATAAATTTTATACCATCAAGGCATTTTCGTGCTTTCAAGTTGGGAGAGTGATTGGTTACAATAGTTTATGCCAACAGGGAGTGGAGTGTGTGTGATTACGATGGGAGTGGACCACAGGATTACTCCCTCGTATTCTTTCTTCGTGGAACTCACGCCAAACAAAAACATTCCACTATTTTCATATTTCCCCGTATCTTTTGCTTATACCACAAAATTTAAAGCCCAAAAAAGAAATCAAATAATATGAATGTAAAATAATTTAGAATTGTTTATTTAATTTTGAAAAGTGCCAAACCCAAAAGTATTCATACTAATCAAGAAAATTAATAAAATGGCAAAAAACTCCACTGCTGGAGGACGAAGGTAAGCAATCGTGCATTATAGCAAACAGTGTGACAGAGATCACATCTCGGAGGTGAACAAAGATCTTCGCTCTCAATTTTCGATTATATATATTTTACCAATATAAACTAAATTTACGCTAAATAATAATAAATGGGAAAAGCAATTTCAGCAGCAAGAGTTTACCTGCACCTCGGGAGAATTGAAACCAAGAATCCGAATCTTGGCTCCGACATCACCGACGACCCGTAGCTCGACCCGGTCGTTCAACGAAGCATCCCTCACCAAATCTGCAGCATCTGCTTGCAATAAATTGACCCGGTCGACGGAAATGGTGGTCTCCACCCGTCTTACGCTGTGGGCGGGTTGGAAGAACGCGGGGATCGTCCCCCGTCCAAGGGGTATGCCGCGGTACATGATGGTGAACCTGGACTCGCCGTACTTGATCCCAACCTTGTTGTCGTTTGCGGCCGAGAAGAGCATGCGGATGTTGAGGGACACCACGGCGGAGGAGGAGGTGGTAGGGTTGATCCCCACGTACTGAACGGCTACTTGCTGGAGGTCGAATTCGGGCTTCTTGGGCTTGACGGCGAGGACGATGACGAGGATGATGGCGAGAATGAGGAGGGCGAGGAAGGAGAAGAGGAGGAATAGGCAGCAGCAGCAGCCGCGGAAGGAGGCGGATGTAGAAGAGGAACTGGTGGTGGGTGGGTAGTAGTGGCGGTGGTGACCGTTGGTGGTGGGAACCGGGGCGGCGGGTCTGGAAGTCATATTTAGAGGAGATCCCAGCTGGGTTTCCGTTAGGAAAGTGAAAAAAAGTTGGCCCCGCCACCCGGTGTACACGGCGGCGGAACCGTCGTGCTTTGGCTAGCTTTACAGAGAGTGCGCTGAGAGAGCTCTGGATTGCTTGCAAATCACAAAAGTGGAAAGGAAAAGTTTGCGTGAAGTGATTATTGTATTTATGTCTAAATATTGAACTCTCTTCACTTTTATAAATATATATATATATCATTACATTTGAAATAAATGTTCCTCATGAATATTCAAGCGATCAAATTTATTATTGTAATTTTCCAAAATAAAAATCGCTATTCACAATAAAAATTAATATTCTTAGTATAAAAAATAATATTTTTTCATAAATAACTCAAATAAGAGATTTGTATCACAAAATACGACTCGTAAGACTGTCTCACATGAATTTTTTCTTTTGTCTAAATATTCAATGTTTTAAAGGGAATGAAGTGTTTCGTTCTATTTAAATAATAGATCAAATGGATTTGTGTATCCAAGAGTATCATGTTACATGAACCATTAGTTTGCTTCATGATATAATTTTTTTTAGTAAATTGCTCATTCTTGAAACTTCATAAATAATAGCTTGTGGGTATAGTATTAATTAGATCAATCATAAATAATTTCGAGTAAATAAAATGAAGATGTCAATAAAATATTAAAAAGGAAAAGAATCAAGAGAATGAAGATGTAATCTCCAATTTCAGTGTCCTGAGAGCAACAGCAAACTCCAGAGCTTCATTCATGGCGTCTTTAGCACCGATCAATGATTCTTCGAGATAATGATTTATCATGTAATAAGAGCAAATCTGATTAAGAATTCGATCATGTCTTTCTGCATAGATCCACACTCTTTCCTCTGCTTCTGCTAATGCTTCATCTACCATCGTCAATTTCTCTCTCATTGTTCTTCTTTTATCATTTCTTTTCTGGATTTCTGGGATTTGAAGTACGAAATGTGCCGCGATTCCTATTATCGTGAATATAATGCAGCTTCTTTCCATTGGGTTTGTAATGAAATGAAAGAAAAATTAAATCTTTTTAACAAAGTGTGCTTGTTTATTCTTTGCTTCGTTCAGAGGGAATTCGTGTGCTTTCCTGTCGTTTTCCATGCTCTTCTCTCAATATTTCAATAACGTATCATACTACCAAGTCTTACACTACAACCAAATAACCATAGAGATTACGGATTCAGACCAAAGTTGCGGGGAACTCGGACGCTAATTCATTTCTTAATCAGTCTGTGGGAATAATTAAATCAATTATTATAAACAGGGTCTAAATTTTTTTTTTAACATACAAGTGTCAAATACGAAATGTAATGGAATTCATTCGAATATATACATCGAAAACAAAGTACAAGTCTTGTACCATATACAGTCATTTAAAACTAAGGTTTAACGACTACATATCAAGTGTTCAAACCCTATCTAAAATCCAAGTCCGTAGTCTCCACTCTAATCATGATCTCTCTTCATCTCCTCGACCCTGATCCTGTCCCACCTGTTGCCATGCACACATACAAACACGACAACAGCCGGATAACTCCGGTGAGAAATACATCCCAGTATAAATCAACGACACATGCAATCATATAATCAATATAAAGCATGAGACATATATCAGTAATATGTATCAAATCTGAAAACATAATTCAATATAAATCTGTTAATCAACTCCTGACTCCATATCTCAGACTAGACTCATTCCTAGTCTAGGGATCCCGGTTTCCAGACTTTGGCATACTATATCGAATCTCAGTAATAGAAGTAAATCCACCCCTAATCAAACATCGATATAAACCAAACATCCAGTGTCTTGACCTATCCGTCAAAGACTTTGGCACCTCCGCCAATCACTATCCTGTGACAATGTGCAATGGGCCAGTGACGATTCCATCACCATTTGACCCTTCTGTCACAAGACCAATCATCTAATACATGCTTCCTATAAATCAATAGAACAAGTATATTAATCCAAATCAATGTACACAATAACAATCAGTATGTGGTTTAGGGGAACTCAAGTATTTCACACTCGAGTCATTCTCCCGGATCGACATTGACTTATACCTTTCTTTAATAGCAGTTCTGACAACGTTCAAGTCTGGAATTCGAAGTCTGTCAATACTCAATCTGGCAATGACAATATCAAGAAATACAATATCAATATGCTGCTCAAATCAATACCGAATCTGATCAATCTGAATCTAACTCAAAATCAACGGCATAACGGAACAATTTAAATATCCCCGTCAATACAATATCAACAGATATCAATTACCACAACTCATAATCGATACAACACAAATCTGATATCAATCTCAATCAAATCAACTCTGAAAATAATAACAATTCCATATTGTATCTATTCTTCAATCCGGTTTCGATTATACAATGTCTAACATGTCGAGAACACCATATATGAATCATATCCAATTCTGGAAATATCATAATTTCAAGACATATCAAAACTTAATAAAACTTACGTCCAATCGTAGCCTACGTCGATAGAATCACAGTACTGAAGTCGGATTGAAGTTTAGACGGTTGGATCGTTCCCAAATCAAATTTCAATGTCAAAAACTCACTTTCCCTCAAAGCTCTCGGTTTCTTCGTTCTAGGAATTCTAAAATGAAGGAGAGGAAAGAATTTCACACATTATATTGCATGGTGAGGGCAAGTGGCTTAATCTATGCACTGCACGTCTCGCGCATATGCGCGACATCAACCGGCGCATATGCGCGAGACCTACTGGTCTCGGCAATGATCTTCTTGGCAGCTCGCGCATATGCGCGCACCTCTTCCGCGCAGTATGCACGAGGTACTTCACAACTCTCGGACACCCTCGCGCACATGCGCGGATACACGTCGCGCATATGCGCGAGGTTCTCTGCCAGCCTCGCGCATATGCGCCCTGTCCGGTCGCGCATATGCGCGAGGTGTTCTGTCTTCGCACATATTTCGATCTTCTTTTCAGCTATCCCGGTCTGATCCGTTCCGTTTATAACCACATCAATTTGTCAACAAATCATATCAGATTACAGAAATCAAAATCTCGGGCATTACATTTCTCCCCCCCTAAGATATGATTTCGTCCCCGAAATCACAAGCAATTCAAATCATATTAATAAGAAGGTATAACAGAAACTGAATAGAAAACTCACATCAATGAAAT
Organism: Primulina tabacum; assembly: GCF_025594145.1. NCBI lineage: Eukaryota > Viridiplantae > Streptophyta > Magnoliopsida > Lamiales > Gesneriaceae > Primulina > Primulina tabacum. The sequence goes on along the minus strand of NC_134560.1, from coordinate 9,565,641 downwards.
AACTCTGGGAATCATCTGTCTCATGTCTGACTCAGTTTCCCAAGTAACTTCTTCGACGCCATGACGACTCCACTGCACTTTCACAAGCGGAATTGTCTTTGTTCTAAGCTGTTTTTCCTTTCGATCGAGAATCTGAATTAGGCTTTTGAAAATAGCTCAATGTCTCGTCTAGTTTGGCCTCGGCTGGCTGAATAACATGTGAAGCATCAGAAAGATATTTCCTCAATAACGATACATGAAAGACATCATGTATCCCAGATAGAGAAGGCGGTAAGGCGAGTCGATAGGCACGTTCTCCTATCTTCTCTAGAATCTCGTACGGCCCAATATATCGTGGAGACAGTTTCCCTTTCTTGCCAAATCTGACAACTCATCTGAAAGGTGAAATCTTCAAGAACACTCGGTCTCTTGTCTAAAATACCAATGGTTTACGTCGAACATTGGCATATTTGGCATGTCTGTCTTGAGCTTCCTTCATCTTTTTCTGAATCAGCTTCACTTTTTCGGTCATATCTCTGATCATGTCAGGTCCAATCTCAGGCACCTAAGAGATATCATCCAAATAAAGAGGGGATCTGCATTTCTTACCGTACAACGCCTCAAAAGGAGTCATCTCAATACTCGTCTGATAGCTATTGTTGTACGAAAACTCACAAAGTGGCAATGAATCCTGCCAACTAGTGCTAAAATCAAGCACTACGGCTCTCAGCATATCCTCCAATGTCTGGGTAGTCCGTTCTGACTGTCCGTCAGTCTGTGGATGATATGCGGTACTCAAATGTAATTTCTTACCTAGAGCCTGCTGTAAACTCTGCTAGAAGTGCGAAGTAAACCGAGGATCACGGTCTGAAACAATCGAATTCGGCACTCCGTGCAATCTGACCACTTCTCTGACATAGATATCGGCCATCTGGTCATGTCTGTACGTCATCTTGTACGGAATAAAGCATGCAGATTTGGTCAATCTGTCAATCACAACCCAAATCGCATCGCAACCTCGGGAGGATCTCGGTAGCTTCGTTACAAAATCCATGGAAATGTAATCTCATTTCCATTCAGGAATAGATAAACTCTGTAATAATCCTCCTGGTTTTTTTCTCTCGGCTTTCACCTGTTGGTAATTCAGACATTTTGATACAAACTCAGCAATATCATCTTTCATCTGTTTCCACCAAAACTGTCTTTTCAAATCATTGTACATTTTTCTGCCACCGAGATGAAAACTGAATCGACTGTTGTGTGCTTCTGACAATATCTGTCGTTTCAAATCGGAAACATTCGGCACAACAAGACAATTATTCACATACAGTACACTATCCCGTACCTGATACTCAGATCGATGCCCTGCTCTGACCATTGCTATAGAGTTCTGAACATTCTGATCAACTTTCTGAGCCGCTTTAATTCTTAAAATCAGTTCTGGTTCGACTTGAACAGCATAAAGTCTCAGCGGTCTATAATCTGTCTCAAATACCAATCCAGACAAACAACAATCTTCTATCAAATTCGAAACACCAATCGTCGATAAGGATAAAGAACATATCTTTCGACTCAGAGCATCCGCTGCTGCATTGGACTTTCCCAGATAGTACTTGATTTCACAATCAAAGTCTTTAAGCAAATCAAGCCATATTCGTTGTCTCATATTCAACTCTGACTGTGAAAACAGATATTTCAGTCTTTTATGATCAAAATAAATCTCGAACTTCTCACCGTAAAGATAATGTCGCCATATTTTCAAAGCAAATACAATAGCAGCCAATTCAAGACAATGAATTGGGTAACGAGTCTCATGTGGCTTCAGCTGTCTCGAGGCATAAGCAATAACATGTCCTCGCTGCATCAGAACACAACCCAATCCTCGGTGAGATGCATCGCAATAAACCACAAAATCACCAGTACCTGATGGAATAGTCAATATCGGTGCACTAGTCAGTATTTTCTTCAGTTCAAGAAAACTGGACTCACAGTCTTTAGACCATACAAACGGAGCATTCTTCTGAGTCAACTGAGTAATAGGCTTGGCAATACTCGAGAAATCTTTAACAAATCGACGATGATATCCTGCCAAACCCATAAAACTACGAATCTCGGGTACTGATGTCGGTCTCGGCCAAGAAATCACGGCTTCAACCTTGCTGGGATCAACTGATATACCATCTCCGGATATGATGTGACCCAGAAATACAACATGTCTCAACCAAAACTAGTATTATGAGAGTTTAGCATATAATTTTTCAGCCCTCAGAATTTTTAATACAGTTCTCAGATGCTCAGCATGCTCAATCATATTCTTCGAATAAATCAAAATGTCATAAATGAATATAATAACAAAATCATCAAGATATCTCTGGAATATGCGGTTCATCAGACCCATAAACACAGCTGGAGCATTAGTCAAACCGAACGGCATGACAATAAATTCATAATGTCCATACCTGGTTTTGAATGCTGTCTTCGAGATATCAGAATCCCTGACTCTCAGCTGATGATATCCAGATCTCAGATCGATCTTGGAATATACTGAAGAACCCTGCAACTGATCAAACAAATCATCAATGCGAGGCAAGGGATATTTATTCTTTACCGTTGCTTTGTTCAGTTGTCGGTAGTCGATACAGAGTCTCATAGAACCGTATTTCTTTCGAACAAACAATACTGGAGCACCCCAAGGAGACACGCTCGGTCTGATATACCCCTTGGCCAGTAAATCCTCTAACTGTTCTTTTAACTCTTTCAACTCAATCGGTGCCATTTGTATGGAGCCCTCGAAATCGGAACTGTACCTGGCATCAACTCAATACTGAAGTCTATCTCTCGAATCGGAGGCAAACCTGAAATCTCATCTGGGAAGACATCAGCAAACTCACACACCACTGGCAAATCCGCCAATGATGGACTCGATTTCTGTAAATCAACTGAATAGACAAGGAATCCCTCCGCTCCTTTCTGCAACAATCGAGTCATAGACAATACGGATATCAAAGCAATTCTAGATCGAGAACCCTTACTGTAAAATTTCCACTCGTCAGCCATATCCGGTCTGAATCTCACAATCTTGTGGAAACAATCAACAGTAGCTCTGTACTTGGTCAACATATCGATACCGATAATACAGTCAAAATCAGACAACCCAAGCACAATACAGTCTAACTCAATATCATGTCCATCATACTGTAGCATACAATGTTTCACAGACTTCACTGATATCAAACATGTCCCCAAAGGAGAAGAGACAGACATTACAGCAGATAATGACTCAATAGGCAAAGAATGCATCAATGCAAATCGTTCAGATATGAATGTATGCGATGCACCAGTATCTATCAATACATATGTAGGATAACCAGAAATGAAACAGTTACCTGCAACAACATCATCTGGTGCGTCCTGATCTTGTTCTTCAGTCAAGGCGAACACTCTGGCTTGCTGTCTGGGAGGCTGGCTCACTGTCTGGCTACTTCCTGGCCTCTGCTGTGACTGAGCTGGTGCTGGCTGGAATGAATGAACAGCAGCTGATCGTCTATCAGTCTGTGCCGCTGATCCAGATGATTCGGCACCCTGTGATATCTGAGAATCTCTCTGGGGACAAACTCTAGCAAAATGTCCCTGCTGTCTACAGAGACGGCAACTGCCAAACACTCCTCGGCACTGCTCTGTGGCATGTTTCCCTCCACAAGTGCTGCAGTAGGCTCCTGTATAACTCTGGCCCTGACCGGTCTGTTTCGAGCCACTAGAACTGGATGAACTGCTTCCAGATCTCTTAAACTGCTTCCCTTTGGCTTTCAGGAAATCTTTCTTTCCACCACTGCTGCTGCCACTCTCAAACCAAGGAGGTGGTTGCTATGGTCTCGGTGCTGGAGGCACAAACGAATCTCTCTTATGTCTCATCAGACCGGCTTTAGCTCCTTTAGCTCTATTTAAGGCATCAGTAAAATTGTTCGGTCGCCCCGTATTCACCAATGTAAATATTTCAGGATTTAGGCCTTTAATGAACTGATCCGCAACAGCTTCGTCGTTTTCAGCCACATGTGGAGCAAATCTCAACAAGGTAGAGAACTTGGCCACATACTCTTCGATGTTCAGCTGACCATGTCTCAAATTTGCAAACTTTGCTCCCTTGTCCTTTCTATACGACATTGGAAAGAATCTCTGATAAAATTCGGTTCTAAAGACATTCCAGGTAATAGTCGTACCTCGATGCTCCAATGCTCTCTTCGTCGTAATCCACCAGTTCTTTGCGACGTCATGCAATTGGTGCCCAATCAGTTTCACTCTCCGCTCATCGGTGTAATCCAAGGACTCAAACAGCATCTCAATGTCTTCTAGCCAACTCTCACAATCCACTGAAGTCTCAGTACCCTTCAGAGTCAGTGGATGGAACGACTGAAATCTCTTCAGTAATGTTTCCGTCGGTGTTGGTGTCACATCCATTGGAGGATTCGAAGTGCTACCCTGGTCTGGTATTCTTCAAGGAGGCATATCTGATTACCAAAAGAGTTAGCAACCAAATAAAACAAATCTGTTTCAGTCCTCCTCCGATCATCTTACTGCTGATCAAGAATCGGTTCTGATTCATTCTCAATAACACATGTTTCCAAATCAAGTCAGATAAATAGATAAACATGCATTATAAAGCAATAGAACATGCTAGCAATCAAAAGCAGGAAAGAAAACTCAATCTACCCTGCTCCCTAGCTTCTATCTCAATCTAAAGGATCTATCGCTCTGATACCACCTGTTGTGGGGACCCGGACGCTAATTCATTTCTTAATCGTCTGTGGGAATAATTAAATCAATTATAATAAACAGGGTGTAAATTTTTTTTTTTTAACATACAAGTGTCAAATGCGGAACGTAATTGAATTCATTCGAATATATACATCGAAAACAAAGTACAAGTCTTGTACCATATACAGTCATTTAAAACTAAGGTTTAACGACTACATATCAAGTGTTCAAACCCTATCTAAAATCCAAGTCCGTAGTCTCCACTCTAATCATGACCTCTCTTTATCTCCTCGACCATGATCCTGTCCCACCTGTTGTCATGCACACATACAAACACGACAACAGCCGGATAACTCCGGTGAGAAATACATCACAGTATAAATCAACGACACATGCAATCATATAATCAATATAAAGCATGAGACATATATCAGTAATATGTATCAAATCTGAAAACATAATTCAATATAAATCTGTTAATCAACTCCTGACTCCATATCTCAGACTAGACTCACTCCTAGTCTAGGGATCTCGGTTTCCAGACGTTGGCATATGATCGAGCAAAACTTGCACAGTGAATAATCCCAAAATTTATTTTATAAATGAAAGCTCGATTTAAATATCGCAAGTGCACGATAGTCAAGTTATAATAAACGTAAGTGAATACGAGTATCGTTCCACAAGGACTGCGTTACAATATTTTTATTTTCAAGTAAAATTTCTTTAGCAACGATAAAATGAGTTGATGATTAAACTAATGTAAATTAAACAACTAAAATAATTAAAATGCAAAGAAAACGTACTCAAGAACGCAATGATTAATTTGGATTAAATCAAATGAGAAATGAATTTGTTGGGAATTAGCAGTTCACCTACCACTCGTGTTTAAATAATCACACTCGACTTTTACTCGTGCGTTCGACGGAATTCCCTAGACTAATTAATATACTCTGTCGAGCTATATTAATACTAATAAAAAACATGCAGTACTCAAGTGTCCTCAAATATTTAACAGTTCAAGATTGCATTACATTCTATGGAATCCACTAGCTTTCATTCGGGTGAACTATCACTATCGACACGTACCCAATTTCGTATATCTACTAAAATTGTAAATCCGTGGTTTATACTATTTGATCGTATTGTTAACTATTCTATCGAACTCATCAACAACATGAAATAATCAAAGGAAGTTAGCTAGGCTTTGATTGAAACAAAAAATAACAATAGCATAAACAAATCACTAATAAAAACGTCGAGAAATAATGTTAAACACCGAGTACGGGGTAGGATCCCCTCAAATCCCAACAAATCTAGAGTTTAGCTACTGAAATTCATGATAAAAACCAACAATCAATGTAAGAAATAAAATACTGAATAATGAAAATACTAAAGATGACGATGGATGACGGCCACGACGCGTGAAAATCTCGAGGTCTTCGAAATATCCTTTGCTCCTAGCCTCCTCTCCAAGAAAAATGATGAAAAGTCTGATAAAGTGTGTCAAAAACGGCTGATCTCGTGTGTTAGGTCTTGGTGTAGGATAGAGTCCCTCAAAATTTGGAAACAAATCTTTCTCAATCTCGCTTCTCGCTAGGGCGGTATATTTTGACCGCCCTAGCGAGAGGTCCTCGAATAAGCTTCCTCGAGCATGTCCCTGGTTTCGCTGGGCGGTCACTTTTGACCGCCCTAGCGAGACACTTGCGCAAAACAATCCTCGGCCAGACCACAATGCTCGCTGGGGCGGTCACTTTTGACCGCCCTAGCGAGACCTCTTCGATATTATGCCAAATTTTCTCCCACTTTTTGGTTCAATTCCTACAAAATAACCACAGAATACACGAGATTAGTCAAATGCTCAATAATGCTAAAAAAAATGCAAAATTCAACTAAAACAACCTAATATGATGCATGAACGCGACTCAAAACCAACACTAAAAACACGTAAAAACGAGTCCTATCAACCCCCTTATACTAACCTTTTGCTCGCCCTCGAGCAAAATAGGTTAAAGCACGAGATTCTAAACAAACAAAACAAACACAAAATACTCAAACAGGAAATAACCAACACAAGTAAATGTCAATGGTGAGTTAACAACTGTTATGCTCATGCCTCAGTGAACTTTCCCACATACAAATTATAATCAAGTCAAATCACAAACGAATACTCATTCTCATCTACACATAAATCTCGACACTAATTTGAACGTGTGTGTGTGTCATGATGGGTCTAGTCATTCGTACTTCAAATAGATCAATCATCCGATCATGCGAGTCACTCAATTAGCACTTCAATACAAGTCTCACTAGCATGCACCCCCGTGTCCATTTATCACTAACCATAATTTGAACTTTATTCGATTCTTAAGTGCAGAGAAGGGTGTCGAAAAGAAGGAAAATAAGCTCAAGTGACTAACAGTCGGGAGTACACCGATCATTTTCATTGTGCAATCGTCAAGACTTTTCGTCTGACTTTCCTCGTCTCCTTACATCTCCACTTTTTAGCCTAGGAATAGAATTTCATTCCTTTTATTTCGGCTCCCCCTCACCTTACATCTCCACCATTTTTTTTCTCTTTTTTTTTTGAATGCACAATTTTCACACATGTACTCCCTAGGCTAAGAATATATAACTTTGGATTACAGCTGGTTAGGGGTATGATATTTTTATTCAGTGCATTGAAAAAGGGGTATATGTAAAGTTCAAGGCAAATCACATGTTCTCATTCAAGGTCCCAATTAGTGACTTATTTTCACGTGTTTACATGCTAAATCAACTCATAAATGATGCCTTTCAAGTTAACCACACAAAACCTTCAGATTTCACCATTATTCCTACAAAATTCTAGTCCCCACACATATGTGCTCAAAAAGTTCAACTTTGTGCCAAAATTCATGCTTTAACAATCAAGAGTACCATTCATGAGGTGACCCAATCAATACTTTTGTATACTATCAATTCAACATCATCATTGGCTCATACACTATGTCTTCTCACCATAAACGACACCAAATAAAAGAAATGCAACAATTTAAAACCAATTAACTAAGCAAACATAACAATCTACCCCCCTCATACTAGAGTTGTGCAATGCCCTCAGTGCACAAAACGAAACAAACACTAAAAACATAAAAAAAACTCATGAATTTAAATGCAAAGATAGAATATGCAAAATAAAAAGAAAGGGGAAACAGTAAACTCCCCTAATCAGAAATCGTCCTCCTCCTCATTCTCAGGCGGTGGGACTCCCTCTTCAGCCGCTGGGGGCATAGCATAATGGTATTGAAACTGGAAAGGTGGCGGGTATGCTGGTGTAGGTGGCCGTCCGGAGAAGAAAATCTTGTAGCCTAAGTGCTTCCTTGTGGAGGGTATGGACCAAGATGGAGTCTTTACCCTGAAAAATCACCAAATAAAACGGATTTAGCACAAAAGATGGAGGGGGCGCCGAAATTTGGAGAGGAAAAGAGAAGAGGAATGTTTTTATAATCTGAGCGACTCGCTAGGGCGGTCAATTGTGTCCGCCCTAGCGAGGGGTTCTCGCCGACAAAATTTTTATGATCTGCGCGACTCGCTAGGGCGGTCAAAACTGACCGCCCGAGCGAGAAGTTTTCGGAAAAAATTTTTTTGTTAATCTGTGCGACTCGCTAGGGCGGTCAAAGTTGACCGCCCGAGCGAGAAGTTTTCGGGGAGAAAAATTTATAATCTGCGCGACTCGCTAGGGCGGTATATTTTGCAAAAGAAGTGTTCGGGAAAAAAATTTGAATGCAATGCCATGCAACTACCTAAATGCAAATGATGCGATTAATAACTAAAAAAAAAACTATAATCAAAATCGAAATAAGGAGTAGAAGTAGTTCTCAATTTATAGTCTAGAGCTCGACTCTTCACCCATGTCCTCAATGACTGTCATGGAGCCGAGTGACTCCAATTTGTGGCTCAATTGTGCCACCGATATAGTGCTTCAACCTTTGAGCGTTCACAGTAAATGTCCCTTCCTTGCCATCATACAACACCACTGCACCCGATGGGAACACCTTGGCTATAGCGAATGGTCCTGACCACCTTGACTTTAGCTTGCCCGGAAAGAGTCGTAAGCGAGAATTGTATACCAACACCGCTTCACCCACTTTGAATTCCCTTCTTATAATGTGTTTGTCATGGGCTCGTTTGGTGCGTTCCTTGTAAGATAGTGCAAGATCATAGGCTCTTCCCCGAAACTCATCTAACTGATTCAACTGCAGCAATCGTTTTTCACCTGCAAGAGCAAAATCAAAGTTTAGTGCTTTGGTCGCCCAATATGCTCTATGCTCTAATTCGACTGGTAGATGACATGCTTTACCAAAAAGCAAACTATATGGTGTAGTGCCTATAGGTGTTTTAAAAGCAGTACGATACGCCCACAAAGCATCATCTAACCGAATGGACCAGTCCTTCCTATTCACATTAACCGTCTTCTCTAAAATCCTCTTAATTTCTCGATTGGATACTTCAACTTGTCCACTAGTTTGGGGATGGTATGGAGTGGAAACCTTGTGGGTGACACCATATTTGCCCAACAGTTTATCAAAAATTTTGTTGCAAAAGTGGGTGCCACCATCACTTATGATTGCACGTAGTGCACCAAATCGATTAAAAATATGTTTCTTCAAAAATTTTAACACCACTTGTGCATCATTATTGGCACAAGCCTCTGCCTCCACCCATTTAGATACATACTCCACTGCCACCAGAATAAATTTCTTTGCAAAAGACGCAGGAAAAGGACCCATAAAATCAATCCCCCACACATCAAATATTTCACACTCAATAATGTTATTTAAAGGCATCTCATGACGGTTGGAAATATTACCTGTGCGTTGGCATCTATCACAATTGAGAACATACAAACGAGCATCCTTAAAAAGAGTTGGCCAATAGAAGCCACATTCAAGTACCTTAGATGCCGTCCGTATGGGTCCAAAGTGACCACCTACCTCACGGTCATGACAATGGTTCAGAATTTGATTGGTTTCCTCCTCCGCCACACATCTTCTTATCATGGAGTCTGCAAACATCTTAAACAAGAACGGTTCCTCCCAAAAATAATATTTCACGTCTGAAAAGAATTTCTTTCTTTGGTGAAACAATAAATTAGGGGGAGGTGTGCCAGTGACAAGAAAATTTGCAAAATCGGCATACCAAGGGTACGCATTTACCTCAAGCAATTGTTCATCAGGAAACCAGTCATCTATATCATCGTCATTGCCCTTAATTCTAACATGCTCAAGCCTAGACATGTAGTCAGCAACTACATTTTCCACACCCTTTTTATCTCGAATTTCGAGATCAAATTCTTGCAATAATAAAATCCACCTAATTAACCTAGGTTTCGCATCTTTCTTAGCAAGCAAGTATTTTAGGGCAGAATGATCTGTATACACAGTTGCTTTAGACAGAACAAGGTATGAATGAAATTTGTCGAAAGCAAATACTATAGCAAGCAATTCCTTTTCAGTAGTAGCGTAATTCAATTGAGCATCATTTAAAGTCTTACTTGCATAGTAGATGGTATGAAATACCTTGTTCTTCCTTTGACCCAGCACCGCACCAATAGCTGTATCACTAGCATCGCACATCACCTCAAACGGTAGCTCCCAATCAGGGGCAGTCAGAACAGGTGCTGTCACCAAGCTTTCCTTGAGTATCTCGAATGCATGCAGACAAGTAGAATCAAAATTAAATTCAGAATCTTTCATCAACAAATAGGATAAAGGTTTAGCAATTTTGGAAAAATCTTTAATGAAACGCCTATAAAAACCAGCATGCCCTAGGAAACTTCTAACTCCTTTTATTGATGAAGGTGGGGGTAAGTTTTTGATTACTTCTACCTTGGCTTTTTCAACCTCAATTCCATTCTCCGAAACCTTGTGTCCTAACACAATCCCCTCTTGAACCATAAAATGACACTTCTCCCAATTCAACACCAAATTGCTCTCCTCACATCTAACTAACACCAAGTTCAAATTCTCTAAACATTCATTAAATGAGGAGCCAAAAATAGAGAGAAGTCATCCATAAAGATTTCAAGGAAATTTTCAGTCATGTCATGAAAGATAGCGGTCATGCATCTTTGAAATGTTGCAGGTGCATTGCATAAACCAAATGGCATACGCCTAAACGCAAAAGTACCATAAGGGCAAGTGAAAGTAGTTTTCTCTTGGTCCTCAGGTGCAATTGTGATTTGATTGTATCCCGAGTATCCATCTAAAAAGCAATAAAATTCATGACCTGCTAATCGTTCAATCATTTGATCGATAAATGGCAAGGGAAAGTGATCTTTACGGGTTGCATCATTCAATTTCCTATAATCTATGCATACACGCCAACCCGTAACAGTTCTAGTGGGAATCAACTCATTTTTTTCATTAGTAATAACAGTAATCCCACCCTTTTTAGGCACACATTGTACAGGACTTACCCACGCACTATCAGAGATAGGATAGATAATACCTGCATCCAGAAGTTTAATTGTTTCAGCTTTTACTACCTCTTGCATCTTTGGATTGAGTCTCCTTTGTGGTTGTGCTAGAGGTGAGTATTTATCTTCTATCAGAATTTTGTGCATGCAGATCGAAGGACTTATCCCTTTTATGTCCGAAACCTTCCAAGCGAACGCTCCTTTATGCTCCTTGAGGACTCCCAAGAGCTTACTCTCCATATCATCTGTCAAAGAAGAGGAAATAATAACAGGCAATTTATTATTTTCTCCTAGATATACGTACTTGAGATGTGGAGGTAATGGTTTGAGCTCCAAAGTAGGTGGCTCCTCTAGGCTTGACTTTTGAGGCATTAAATCTTTTCTGTCTCCCAATTCCTCTAGTCTAAGCCTCACTTGCTTTCTCCAAGGTGGAATGGCATTCAAATGAGCTACCATCTCCATCTTTTCCTCGTCTAGCTCGTCCTCCTGCTTTTCAGTAGTGAGAGTGGCCTCCAATGGTTCTTTCAATCCATCCTGCACAAAATCACAAACAAGCGAATCCAAGACATCAATACGAAAGCAACTATCATTGTGCATTGTGTGCTTGAGAGTATTGAAAACATCAAAAATAATTTCTTCTTCTCCAACTCTCAGTCTCAATTTCCCTTCCTCAACATCAATCAGTGCTTTCCCTGTAGCCAGAAACGGTCTCCCTAGGATTAAAGGCATCTCTAAATCTTCCTCCATGTCAAGTACCACAAAGTCTGCAGGAAAAATAAACTTATCCACTTTCACCAGAACATCTTCGATAATCCCACGTGGATACTTGAAAGATCTGTCAGCCAGCTGCAACGACATCCTAGTTGGCTTGGGTTCACCTAATCCCAGTCTCCTAAACACAGAAAAAGGCATCAGATTAATACTCGCACCAAGATCACATAGAGCTTTATGAAAATTAATGTCACCAATAATGCAAGGTATCGAGAAACTCCCTGGATCTTTTTGCTTCGGAGGCATCTTGTTTTGAACTAAAGCGGAGCAATTTTCGGTCAAATTCACCGTCATATGATCTTCTAGCTTCTGCTTATTTGCTAAGATATCTTTCAAGAATTTTGCATAACTTGGCATATTCAATAAAGCATCAGCAAAAGGAATGTTAATATGCAATTTTTTAAATATCTCAAGAAATTTACCAAATTGTGCATCTAATTTAGCTTTCTTCATTGCTGCAGGAAAAGGTGGAGGGATAACAATTTTATTCTGTGCAATAGGTGTAGATGTAGAGTTAGAAGACTTACCTCCTCGATTTTTCACCTCATCCTCACCGTGCTTGGTCTTCTCCTCATTAGACCCGAGTGTTTTTCCACTACGCAATTCCACTGCCTTCACATGTTCTCTTGGGTTAGTTTCCGTGTTGCTTGGTAAAGTTCCTTGCTCCCTATTAGCAATCAACTTAGCCAATTGTCCAATTTGATTCTCTAACCCCTTTATGGATGCATCTTGGTTCTGAAATCTCGTCTCTGTTGCAGAAATAAATTTAGTCATCATTTGCTCTAAATCGGACTTCTCCTCCCGAGACGGTTCTGGCTTGAATCCTTGGTGCATCACATATGGTGGACCTCTTTGTTGGCGATGTTGGTTGTTTTGACCTCCCCATGAAAAGTTTGGGTGATTCCTCCATCCCGGATTATATGTGTTCGAGTAAGGGTCATTTATAGGACGGTTCTGGAATCCCACTTGTTTTACCGGTGCTCCCTCAGGCACATAGAATGGATTGCCATCTTGGCAATCCTGCACATCATGCTCACCCCCACACTTATCAACGAAAATTTCTTGCAGACGCATAGCCGACCCACTCATGCTCATCCCATCAATCTTTCTATTCAAAGCCTCTAACTGTGCTGAAACCGCCGACAAATCATTAACTTGATTAACTCCAGCACCTCGTCTCTGCCTATCAGACTGAGGATGATAGCTACTAGCAGCCATCTTCTCCAATAACTCATATCCTTCCTCCGCCGTCTTTCTCAGTAAGTTACCACAGGCAGCAGCATCTATCATAGTACGGTTAGGAGTAAGCAGACCGTAGTAGAAAGTTTGAACAACTAACCCAAGAGGCAGCTCATGGTGTGGACATCTCCTCAACAAGTCCTTGTAGCGCTCCCATGCCTCGTAAAGTGACTCTTGCTCATATTGAGCAAAATTAGTAATGTCGGCTCTGAGCTTCATAGTCTTCGACGGAGGAAAGTACTTGATCAGGAACGCCTTTGCCATATCTTCCCATGTAGTAATAGACCCTACATGCAAACAGTTTAACCACGACTTAGCTTTATCTCTCAGTGAAAATGGAAATAAACGCAAACGAACAGCGTCATCAGACACGCCATTAAACTTAAAAGTATCACAAATTTCAAGAAAGTCAGCTATATGAGAATTAGGGTCGTCAAGTGCACTTCCCCCAAATTGGACAGTGTTCTGAATCATCTGAATGATAGCTGGCTTGATCTCAAACTGATTAGCTCGGATGACTGGTCTTACGATGCTTGGACGTGCTCCATCAAGAGACGGCTGTGCATAATCCAACATCGGTATACGCCTTGGCTCCTCTCTTTGTTGATCGCCTTCCATTCTTTCCTTCGCTCTTTGCTGCTGTAGTCAACGTCTAGCTGTGCGTTCGATCTCGGGGTCAAAAGGCTCAAGCTTAAACTCGAGTGATCTTCGCATGCACCACAAGAAAAATCTGCAAACAATGAGAGTATCAAATAACAATAAAATAAATAATACTAAAGAATTTAAATGAAAAATAAAAAATTGTGAATCAACAGTCCAAGGCAACGGCGCCAAAAACTTGATCGAGCAAAACTTGCACAGTGAATAATCCTAAAATTTATTTATAAATGAAAGCTCGATTTAAATATCGCAAGTGCACGATAGTCAAGTTATAATAAACGTAAGTGAATACGAGTATCGTTCCACAAGGACTGCGTTACACTATTTTTATTTTCAAGTAAAATTTCTTTAGCAACGATAAAATGAGTTGATGATTAAACTAAAGTAAATTAAACAACTAAAATAATTAAAATGCAAAGAAAACGTACTCAAGAACGCAATGATTAATTTGGATTAAATCAAATGAGAAATGAATTTGTTGGGAATTAGCAGTTCACCTACCACTCGTGTTTAAATAATCACACTCGATTTTTACTCGTGCGTTCGACGGAATTCCCTAGACTAATTAATATACTCTGTCGAGCTATATTAATACTAATAAAAAACATGCAGTACTCAAGTGTCCTCAAATATTTAACAGTTCAAGATTGCATTACATTCTATGGAATCCACTAGCTTTCATTCGGGTGAACTATCACTATCGACACGTACCCAATTCCGTATATCTACTAAAATTGTAAATCCGTGGTTTATACTATTTGATCGTATTGTTAACTATTCTATCGAACTCATCAACAACATGAAATAATCAAAGGAAGTTAGCTAGGCTTCGATTGAAACAAGAAATAACAATAGCATAAACAAATCACTAATAAAAACGTCGAGAAATAATGTTAAACACCGAGTACGGGGTAGGATCCCCTCAAATCCCAACAAATCTAGAGTTTAGCTACTGAAATTCATGATAAAAACCAACAATCAATGTAAGAAATAAAATACTGAATAATGAAAATACTAAAGATGACGATGGATGACGGCCACGACGCGTGGAAATCTCGAGGTCTTCGAAATCTCCTTTGCTCCTAGCCTCCTCTCCAAGAAAAATGATGAAAAATCTGATAAAGTGTGTCAAAAACGGCTGATCTCGTGTGTTAGGTCTTGGTGTAGGATAGAGTCCCTCAAAATTTGGAAACAAATCTTTCTCAATCTCGCTTCTCGCTAGGGCGGTATATTTTGACCGCCCTAGCGAGAGGTCCTCGAATAAGCTTCCTCGAGCATGTCCCTGGTTTCGCTGGGGCGGTCACTTTTGACCGCCCTAGCGAGACCTCTTCGATATTATGCCAAAGTTTCTCCCACTTTTTGGTTCAATTCCTACAAAATAACCAAAGAATACACGAGATTAGTCAAATGCTCAATAATGCTAAAAAAATGCAAAATTCAACTAAAACAACCTAATATGATGCATGAACGCGACTCAAAACCAACACTAAAAACACGTAAAAACGAGTCCTATCAGCATACTATATCGAATCTCAGTAATAGAAGTAAATCCACCTCTAATCAAACATCGATATAAACCAAACATCCAGTGTCTTGACCTATCCGTCAAAGACTTTGGCACCTCCGCCAATCACTATCCTGTGACAATGTGCAATGGGCCAGTGACGATTCCATCACCATTTGACCCTTCTGTCACAAGACCAATCATCTAATACATGCTTCCTATAAATCAATAGAACAAGCATATTAATCCAAATCAATGTACACAATAACAATCAGTATGTGGTTTAGGGAAACTCAAGTATTTCACACTCAAGTCATTCTCCCGGATCGACATTGACTTATACCTTTCTTTAATAGCAGTTCTGACAACGTTCAAGTCTGGAATTCGAAGTCTGTCAATACTCAATCTGGCAATGAAAATATCAAGGAATACAATATCAATATACTGCTCAAATCAATACCGAATCTGATCAATCTAAATCTAACTCAAAATCAACGGCATAACGGAACAATTTAAATATCCCCGTCAATACAATATCAACAGATATCAATTACCACAACTCATAATCGATACAACACAAATCTGATATCAATCTCAATCAAATCAACTCTGAAAATAATAACAATTCCATATTGTATCTGTTCTTCAATCCGGTTTCGATTATACGATGTCTAACATGTCGAGAACACCATATATGAATCATATCCAATTCTGGCAATATCATAATTTCAAGACATATCAAAACTTTGTAAAACTTACATTCAGTCGTAGCCTACGTCGATAGGAACACAGTACTGAAGTCGGATTGAAGTTTAGACGGTTGGATCGTTCCCAAATCAAATTTCAATGTCAAAAACTAACTTTCCCTCAAAGCTCTCGGTTTCTTCGTTCTGGAATTCTAAAATGAAGGAGAGGAAAGAATTTCACACATTATATTGCATGGTGAGGGCAAGTGGCTTAATCTATGCACTGCACGTCTCGCGTATATGCGCGACATCAACCGGCGCATATGCGCGAGACCTACTGGTCTCGGCAATGATCTTCTCGGCAGTTCGCGCATATGCGCGCACCTCTTCCGCGCATATGCGCGAGGTACTTCACAACTCTTGGGCACCCTCGCGCACATGCGCGGATACACGTCGCGCATATGCGCGAGGTTCTCTGCCAGCCTCGCGCATATGCGCCCTGTCCGGTCGTGCATATGCGCGAGGTGTTCTGTCCTCGCACATATTTCGATCTTTTTTTCGGCTATCCCGGTCTGATCTGTTCCGTCTATAACCACATCAATTTGTCAACAAATCATATCAGATTACAGAAATCAAAATCTCGGGCATTACAAAAATACACAAAAACACAAGCATGACATGATTTTAGCTAATCAGAGTTTACCCCGAAGAACCAGATTCACACAAGACAGATTGTGATTGGAAACAGGTCTTCGAATAAACTGATTGGGATTTCAAACTACATTTATAAGGTTAGATGGGAATGGGATTTAAGCTTAGACATGGGAGCTAGGAACCAAACACAGACTTTGGAGTCGATTGCAGAGCATCTTTATCGAAGATCAATAGCTCTGATCAAACACTTCTGGATGAAATCTTGATCCCATAGTCGGCTTATCCTATCAGCGGTGAAATAACGAAGTGAAAAGATGATAGTAATGTAATGCAAGCAACAACGTAAATTAAAGAGGTCATTTCTCCAAGTTGTGATACCTGTCTCGGTAATAGTTCGGGCGCACGAGAAGCCTCAGCAGGTTAATCATCTGCGCTATCTTTCATGCCAATTTGATTCGTTATATGAGCTTATAAGTGAATTATAATGTGATGTGAGTTGTATGTTAAGATGAAACTCAAAATTATCAGTTAAGGTTTTGGTTAATGAACTTTAATGTATCTGATAAGTTGTGGGCTTTTATGTGTAGAGACGAAAGTATAACTTCTGTTTTTTAGATTGGTTAATACATAAATAACATAAATTAATGATTGACATTACTTATATAACGGTCATAATCCCTGGATCGCGTGGTATATTCTTAACACTTGATGTGATTCGTGTGAATTGGGTGAGCTGGGTCGGGGCAATTCACTAAATCGGATAAGAGTTTTATTTCGGGAAAATGAGCAAGAGATATATCTTGATGACTATGGCTTCAACCGTAACCTGCAAACAAACAAGAAAATGAACTCGTGAATGGGCGTCGAAGGGGTTTCCGGCAGTAGCCACTCCGATACTTAAGTCATCAGATGAAGATAAAGGGATAAAATGTCTATATGAGTGAATATACGTGAGTGCCAAAAGCTTAGAATCAATGAAAAATGCCTCCCCTCTTATGTAAAACATACATGCTATTTATAGGAAGAAGATCTCATAATTACCTTGTTTTCAGTGCCCACTTACTAATTATGACAAGATGGCTGCTCATACCCTATTTCTGACAACTTTTCTGACATGCCATACCTCTGTAAGATAGAGTATCACATATTTACGCACTTGAGTGCAGTGCTATTTTCGAGGTGACAGGGGTAAAAAGCCTCCCGGGAACTTGTACGAGAGCCCGGGCTTCTGGCAACTCGAGGAGAATATATCCTCGGCATTCACCTGTCTGGCCTCTGATGAACTCTTCCTGCAGATTTCCCCTGATTTGGACTATTAATTTAATATCTCGGGTCATCCATTACTCGGGCTCTCATGGGGGTATCACCACCCTTCGCTTAAATAGTCAGGCTAGAGTCTTATTCGCTGTCCCGATCAGCCAGGCTTGGACTTCTACTAGAGAGATATTTAATTCTGGATTATAAAAGCATCGGAGATTCATGCCTCTCAGACATGAGATAAGGTGTCGGGGCTTCATATCTCCCAAACTTTAGAATAAGATGATGGGGCCTCATGTCTACCGAGCTCTAGAATAAGATGTCGGGGCCTCATGTCTCCCGGACTTGAGAATAAGATGTCGGGGCCTCATGTCTCCCGGGCTCTAGAATAAGATGTTGGGGCCTCATGTCTCCCGAACTTTAGAATATTTTTGTCGTTTAGTATTCTCGGGTAGTAGGGTGATGTTATGATGACGTGTGCCCTGAAATTTGAACGATCTGAAACGTTTCGAATTCCGAGAATGTGAACAGTCTGATACACCTCGATTTTCGTGTATGTCTTTTCATCTACCCGCACAATTTTCAAGATGCATCCTTGTCATCCGATTCGTCTTTAGATCAACGGTTGAGATCATTCTCCTTCACCTACATAAAACAACACACCCTCTCTATTTGTCAATTTTAAAAATTCAAAATTTCTCCCCAACCTTCCTTCAATTCTCCGATGTGCTGCGCTCCTACGTGTTAGAGCAGGTGCCCGCCAAGCCAACTTGTGGCTCGAGCTTCATTGACTCTAATGTAAAACAATCTTTATTTTAATAATATTTTATGATTTTATTCAATTATGGCGTTATACTTTATCTGTATATCCATGCAAGCTGCATAGATAAAGTCCTTGAATATACAATAGCTACCATGAGGTCTGTGTCGCAATGTAAGATCATGAAACTCATTAGGAAGTGTACCGTATATTCTAAACAGGTTCCTAGTCGATTCAGCCGCCTAAAACGAGGATAAAGATCGCTCGAGCTCGAGACTAGCATCTGTGATGTAAACGCCATGTTTCATTGGCAAGGGCATGGAGATGTCCATTCACACAGATGGGTGATCATGTGATGATGCACTGAACAACCCTATCCTCGGACTGTTCAAGTGGTTCTCACTTATCGAGTAGAATAGTTCGCAGTTATGGTTGTACACCATTAGTCCTTTGACCCGGGATAATGTAGGGGCTATACGTACTAGCATGAACTTTGATCCGTTTACCGACTCCATTGAGGGTCATCAGGTGGCGAGGTTGGGTGTAGTTTCGAAATACGTAGGAACAAATGCATTGTAGTCGGGGATTCATCGTTCGGATACGGGTGAAGATATCATATGTGATCTGATGAGTTAATAGTGCAAGGAGTCTCTGGCCAGAGCAAGAACTGTGCTTTAGGGAAAGATGTTTTCTTAGTTGCACATACCATGCAACTATTAGTACTCAAATATAAATCGCATCGTTATCGAATTCATATGCAATTCTCGATATACTAATGGTTGCAGATTCGATTGGGATATATGTGTTGAAGGGACCGTACTATATGCTAACCATGACTAAAGGTTCTTGCATGCATTATCGGTGATACCTAGGGGATCATGGGGCGATGCTACTAGACGCTCTTACCATGATCCGATGGGTGCAATCAGAAATGAGTTCTGACATTCTTGATCAAAGAGTTGATGAAAAGAATAGGGCTAACTAGGGTAAGCCTGAATAAGAATAAATGTTATTCAGAATCACTTGGAGATGTGAACCCACGGCTAGCTGTATCCCTGAACCATTGAGGGTCACACAAGTATCGGATTCTGTGTTCCCATCGAGATAGTCAAATTTCAAGGAGTTGGAATTTGGCGACTATGGTTTGATGGAGATCAAACAGGAAGCTTATAAAGGAATTTATAAACTAATTTCATACGATGGAAGAAATGGAAGTTAGCACGATTGCTAAATAAGGAAGAAGAGTGGAACCGCCTGTTTTGTGAAGGAGTTCACTAAAACTGGTAGCTGCCTAATATGTTAAGTTAAAATTTTGATCTTCGAAATTTTCAATTTTCATTATATGAACAAGATTTGTATCCTTGATACATCGGGGCTCTCGGATCGTCGATCGAGGTTATAATGAGTTCGAAAGCATTTTTTTTAGTGAATTTGGAATTTACTAATTAAATGATTGTGCTAGTAGTTGTGACTACTAACATACACAAATTCCCATGAATATTCTAGAGGAGTCTAGAATTAAATTAACTAAGTAGTTAGTTTATAAATTAAATAATAGTTATTTAATTTAATATACATATACATGTATATATTTTATATGGTGATATAAAATATGTGTATATGATATTATTATGTCATGTATTATTAATTGTTAATAAATACATTATATATTAATTATATGAGAGTTTAAATATAATGAAATTAACAAGTCCTTGTGGGAGAGGGACTCTTAATTAGATTAGGAGTCTCACTCTATAAATACACCATTAGGGTTTATTGTTAGATGATGAAAAATTTTTCACACAAAACACATGAAAAATTCCTTCTTTTCTCTCTTGAAACCCACGGCCAACCTCTTGAAATTTGGTGGAAAATTTTGGCCACAAAAGCAAATGGGATTTGCTTAATTGTTGATTAAAAAGCAATAATTAATTGTTAATTATTGGTTAATAATCAATTCATGACTTAGAATCATGGAAGTCTCGGCCACTTGCAAATTTACAAGGAAAATATTCGGCCTTTTGGTTTCTTCGCCGTTTCACCGTTTCGTCCCCGGATTTTGAAAATTCGGAGGCTACAGTCTCAATACACAAATCGCTTGTGATTTCTTGTACAATCCAAGCGAGGAACAAAGTTTCGATCGTGGACCTAATTAGGCGATCAAATTTGAAGAGTCGTTCGTAGGGATTTACAAGAAGGGCTATATCCGTTTAAAAATCGGAATAGTTTAGAGTCCAAGCGTTAAGAACGCAAATGTATAATTATAAACAACTTATCAATGGTTTTAAACACACGACACCCAAGAACAAAATTTTTAAACTTCCCCTGCGTCTTGGGTGCGAGAAGTCGATGTCCCAACACTACGTTCCGGTTATTTACAATCAGCAAATTCTTCGTTCAATAAATCTTCGTAAGTTCTCCTTCCCCCTTTATTTTCCAGAAATGTCGAATTCTACATCTTCCACCTCAGAAGCAAATGCGCGAGGCCCGTCTAGCTACGAGTCTACCGCGATGCGCTTGGACTCTCCCCTTTCTCCTCTCCCACAACACTTTTCCACACAATCTTCTTTAAAACCCAAAACTCTGAAACAAAAACCTTCTTTTTCTGGCCCTTCCTGAGCTCTGAAAAAGGGCAAGGGTAAGGCCAAAGCATGGGCTTCGGGCCCTCCTCCTTCTGAGACTCTGGGAGTTCCTTGGTTTGCTTCAATGAGCAGCACGACGAGGAACTTAGGTCTCTTGGCTCTATCCCCTCTTCTTTTCCCATCTTAATTCTCGGTCTTTCTGATAGGGCTGACCACCCTCCGCCTGGTTTCATTACTTTCTTTTGGGATCAAGTTATGAATGGATTTAGACTCCCCATTCCTTCTTTTTATATCGAGGTCGCCAAATTCTTTGGTGTACCGATTAACCAACTTCATCCCAACTCTTTCCGGATTATGGTCTCGGCCTATATCCTTTACAAAATGCACGACCTTCTCATTAATCCTCTTGTTCTTCACTATTTTTTCATTTGTCGGCTGGGAGATAATGCTTTCTCCCTATCTGCCCAGCTCAAATCTCGATTTTTTGATGATATCTCTTCTTCCCAGAATGGATGAAAAGGACGCTTTTTCTTTATACAACTCTCGGCTCCCCTTCCTTATCAGACCGGGTTTCTTCCATCTCTTCCTTCACAACCCTCTCTCCCTAAATCTTATAAATTCGAGGAACCTTATACCCGAAGCCAAGAGCTGGTGGAAGATCAAAAAATTTCTTCTTCTACCCTCATTTTTGAGGATAATTTGATAACTTAAGGGTTGAGTGCCTGGGTAGAAGACCCAATTTACCGGGTGATAGAAGAAGTTGCTGCTCAACCCGGTAAATTTTTATTCTTGAACTTTTTTCTTTTTTATTATATACTTGATTTTCAATAACTCTACTTTTTTCTTCCTTTGTTTCCGATAGATAAATCCAAAATGCAAGAGGCATTCGCCAAGAAATGGGCGGCTGAGAAGGCAGTCAAGGAAAAGAAGCTTGCAGCCCGGAGAGCGGCTGCCGAGAAAAAAAAAATGGCCGAGGACGGGGCGGCCAGACTGATGAGCTCCACCCGGACAGAAGATCCGAAGGATGGGGAAATGGTTCGGGCTGAATCCACGGAGGATTCAGCGGACCACGTTCCTCTTATCCACGGGAAAAGAAAAACGGTGGAAAACACAGAGATGATTACCCTTGAGGGTAATAAAAGTGGAAACCAAGGCACTTCCCGGACTACTCAATCCACTCCTCCTCCCCGGAACCAACCTCTCACCGGGCCCCAAAATTCTGGCTCATCAGGAGCCCGCAACAGCATTTTCCTGGAAAGTGCTCTTCCCATGGGCCTCAAACTTTTAAAAGATATGCTCTTTCAAGACGAAGAGGCTTATCTGAAAGGCCCCCGCACTTCCCCCAAACTCTTTGAGGGTTCTAAACAGATTATTTCCGTAAGTCTACTTCCCGAGCTCCTTTTCTCTTTTTTCTTTTTTCTTTTTACTAACCTTTTGCTGAACAGGGTGTTCAAATGCTGATATCGAATTTTGAAGAAGTAGCTGTGGTGGCTACAAGAGAAAGTGGTCGAGCTCGAGCCACAAGATTCACGGGCAACTCCAAGGAGAGCTATCCCGGGTTCGATCCATTCACGAAGAAGAAGTGGCCAGTCTTCGCAGTGCTTTGGATAAAGCCAATCAGCCACTTAAAACAATTCAAGCGGATCTAGCTAAGGCCCAAGATGATGCTGCCAAGGGCCTTGTTCGGGTGGAAACACTCCAAAGGCGTATCTCTTCTATAGAGTCAGAGAATCATTATTTGTGCGAGGAGAAAAGAGAGACAACACTCCCGGACGATGGCTACTGTGGGGCCCCGTGCTCTTGATTAACGTTAAATGACCAAACAACAGGATTCATTAATGTAAACAGTGAAAGCGATTAAAAATTTTTCTTTTGGGCCAATAGAAATTTCGGCATGACCTCGAGTGTCTGAATGGTCCTCTCTGACTGACCATCTGTCTGTGGGTCATATGTAGTGCTCATTGCCAACTTTGAACCCAATGTTGATTGCAAACTGCCCCAAAACTTCGAAGCAAACCTGGGATCACGATCCGATACTATGGTTACAAGCACACCATGCAATCTCACTACATGATCAATGAACATTTTTGCCATTTTCTTATAAGTACAAGTACGATCATAAGGAATAAAACGGGTTAATTTAGACAATCTATACACAATCACCCAATTCGCATCATAGCCACGATTAGAACGAGGTAGTCGTGTCACAAAATTCATAGCAATGTGCTCCCAATTCCACTGTGGGACTTCAAGACTATGTAACATACCACCAGGTCTCATTCTCTTAGCCTTAACCTGTTGGCAAGTCAAAAATTTAGCCACAAAGTCAAAAATCTCTTTCTTCATACCTTCCCACCATTAATGGGATTTCAAGATATGATACATATTTTTGACTCTAGGATGAACACTATGTCAACTACAATGAGCTTCTCGAAGTATAACTTCTTTTAAGTCCATCAAATTTGGAACCACAAGTCTACCATTATAGCGCAGACATCCATCTGAAGCAACACTGAACTTGTCTGATTGACCTGTCTGAGTCAATTCTTTCAACCTATGAACATTAGATCAGTTATCTATGCTGGTTTGATTTTAGAAACAATATGTGGTTCAACTCGAATAGCTGAAACTATAAACTAATCGCCCCTAGACTGGTAAGTCCATCCTGAAGTTCCCAAATGCTCATGAACTTTTGAATTAGTCAAAGATGCCAACATTTTAGGCTGAACATTTCTGCTCAGAGCATCTGCAACTTGATTCATTCGCCTTGGTTGGTACTGAATCTCATAATCAAAGTTTTTAAGTAATTCCAACCACCAACGTTGTCTCATATTCAAGTCGGACTGTGTGAAGAGATACTTCAGACTCTTGTGATAAGAATAAATCACAAATTGTTCTCCGTACAGATAATGACGCCATATTTTCAATGCAAACACAATGACAGCTAACTTCAAATCATGAACTGAATATTGAGTCTCATGTGGCTTCAACTGACGAGATGCATACGCAATCATCGCCCATTTTGCATCAAAACACAACCCATTCCATTTAGAGAAGCATCTGTACAGACAAAAAATCCACTTGAGCCTGAAGGCAAAGCTAGCACCGGAGCTGTGGTCAACTTTTCTTTCAAACTCCGGAAGTTAGACTCACATTCCGCAGTCCACAAAAAACATCTTCTTTCTGTGTCAATTGGGTCATAGGCCTAGCTATTCTAGAAAATCCCTCATTGAAACACCTATAATACACAGCTAATCCCAAAAAGCTTTGAATTTCAGACACATTTGTTGGTTTAGGACAGTTGATAACAGCTTTAACTTTACTATGATCAACAGATTCTCCTTGTGAAGATATAACATAGCCTAAAAATAAATCAATATCCAACCAGAACTCGCACTTAGAAAATTTGGCATACAATTATGCTTCTCAGAATGTTTGGAAAACTAATTTCAAATGTTTTTCGTGCTCTTTCTTTGACTTGGAATAAATCAAGATGTCATCAATAAAGACGATAACAAATTTATCTATGAATTTTCGGAATACACGATTCATTAAATCCATAAAAACTGCTGGAGCATTAGTCAAACCAAACGGCACGACTAGGAATTCATATTTTCAATAACGTGTCCGAAATTCTGTCTTAGGAACATCTTCCTCTCGGACTCTAAGCTGATGGTATTCGGAACAAAGATCAATCTTGAAATACACAGAAGTACCCTGCAACTGATCAAACAAGTCATCAATATGCGGCAGATGATACTTATTCTTCACAGTAGCCCGGTTCAACTGTCGATAATCGACGCACATTCTCATCATTCCGTCTTTCTTCTTTGCAAACAATACTGAAGCTCCCCAAGGTGACATATTGGGTCTGATATAGCCTTTTTCCAGTAAATCCTGAAGCTGTTCTTTGATTTCTTTCAACTCTGTCGGAGCTAAACGATATGGTGCTCTAGAAATAGGATTTGTCTCTGGCATCAATTCAGTGCTAAGATCTATTTTCCTTCGAGACGGAAAGCCTGGAATCTCATCAGGAAATACATCAGGAAAATCCTTGACAATAGGAATGTCGGAAACTTTCAATCGTTCTTCTTGTGTCGCGTCGAGAGCATAAATCATAAATCATTCATTACCTATTGACAACAATCTGAACATTTCCATTGCCGATACTAACAGAATGCGAGACTGTAAATCATAACTGTAGAAGTTCCATTTAGTGTCATAATACGGTCTAAATCTGACAATTCCATGGAAACAATCCACAGTAGCTCGATAATTCGTCAATATATCCATACTGAGGATACAATCGAAATCAGACATAGCTAACTTGATTCAAATCTAATCCCACAATTTAGGACTATTTCACGAGACATCAAGTATACACCGGCAGGAATAGCCACAGACACATTATCCAACAACGGAATAGTAGCAATCTCATGCTCATCAACAAATGCAGCAGATAAAAATGAATGAGATGCTCTAGTGTCTATCAATATACGTGCATGAAAATCAAAAACATATGAAATACTTGCAATTACTCCTCTTGGTGCATCCTGAGCCTGATCCTAAGTCAATGCATGTACTCGAGCCTGCTGCGGCACTGAAAATTGTTGCTGAGGAGGACCTCTAGGTGGTGGATAACCGGACTGCTGAAATGACTGTGCATGAGCATATGGCCTGAAAGCTGATCCGCGGAGAATCTGTCCAGACTGTTGTGGCTGAAATTGCAGTATTTATGCATTGGGGCATACTTTGGCATAATGTCCAACTTGACCACAAACATAACAAGACCCCTGAACTCGTACATACTATGTACTGAAATGTCTTCCATCACATCAGTCACAGTACACAACATTCGATGACCCAGATGTACTGCCCTCTCTAGTACTACCTGAACTGGAGGAGCTAGATTGTGATTTCTTCTTAAATTGTTTGCCTCTTGCCTTGAATCTTTGTTGTTTCGGTTGCTGGGATGACTTTAGAGGCTGATAAGGAGGTAAACCCTTTGGAATCGGTAGATTACTTCCAGTTCCTGAGAAATAGAGGCTATAACTGTAACTGGCTGTGGTTCTCCCATGAGCAAACTAACCTCTATCTTTGCCATCTCTACTACTTGAACATAGGTATTAGGCGATCCAGTCATCACCAAAGTATGACTAGTCCTTTGTAGTCCATGCAAGAAACGTGAAATTTTGGACTGATCAATTTTTGCAACATATGGAACATATGGCAAAAAAGTAGAAAACTGAGAAGCATATTCAACCACTGTTTTATTGCCCTGCACCAACTGGTTAAACTCTTCCTCCTTGGCATAATAATACGAAGATGGTGCATATTCCTGTGTAAACTGAGCACGGAATACTTCCCAAGTAATGATTTTTCCAAATGCTTTAAGTGCTTCCTCTGCAGCTTCCCACAAAAGTTGTGTTCGGTCTTTTAATTGATAGGTGGTCAGCTTCAGTCTGACACTTTGAGAATATTCGAGCAAATTGAATAGATGGTTTATACTTTTCAACCATCCTGCTGCTTTTTCGCCACTTTCATTGCCAAAGAATTTTGGAGGACGTAATTCTTGGAATTGAGATATTATTAACTGCATCCCTCCAACTTTCTGAGTCAACTGTTCTACCTCTTGGTTCACTTCTTCTTCCACATTTCTAGCGACCTGGGCTGCAGAACGACCACGTCTACTCCTGACAATATCCTCAAGTCCTCTGACATTTTGTGCTTCTGACTCCTGTACAATTTCTTTTTCCTTTTTGCCTTTGCCTCCAGGTGCCATTCTATAACACACAAGGATTTAATACCAAGACAAAATAAGTTAATAAGTACGAAATAATTACTGAAAATCTGAAACTTAGTCTAGTAGATATTTTTTAAACTAAGTTCAAAGTCTAGTCAACTAGTAGTGCTAACTCAGGAAATTTTAAATAATCATAGCACATAATTCAAACAAGATCAAATAGTCAAACACATATGCAATCATTTTATTTGTGTCTAGACTCAAATGCCCTAGACTCTAATTCGAGCATATTCCAGTTACGCTCTAATACCAACTGTGGGGACCTGCGCTCCTGATTAACATTTAATGACCAAACAATAGGATTCGTTAATGTAAACAGCGAAAGCTATTAAAAAAATTTTCTTTTGGGTCAATAGAAATTTCGGCATGACCTCCCCATAAGTAGGACATCCCAAAAATTTTCAAACAACACAAACAATATTTATACACTCGAAATAAAGTCATAACATAAATTCACCAACCTACAGTCGCGCTGGCCAGGATTATACATGCAGAGCCGACAAGGCTCGAGCACACAAAAACAATCCAAAATATCGTAAAAGTAACACTACAACTACACAGGGCATCCCCTGGCAAATATATAACTCGATAAGATAATACATACATATATTTACGTATATAGCTGGGAACTTTCAACAATAATCCAACTACTGGGCACCGCTACCTGACACTCCACCAGACGCGTCAAATCCTCCTGGATAATCTGCTATGGCATAAAAAACAACCACAGCATAAACAGAAAATAAGGGTCAGGCCCCAGTACGACGAACTAGTAAAATTATGAAAAATATAACTGAAATGAAATAAAATCAAGTAAAATGCAATGAAATGTAATGCAATGTGTGTCGGTAACAACGAAATAACGGATACCAAAACGGAGTCCAAATGAAATTCATCAGCAACATGAACAGTGGCCACCTGTGCCAGGAATGCAGCAACGAAACGTCAAGTTGCCGCTTATCCATACACGTAGCATCGAGGGTCCGGTAGCGACCCAGTCAGTCCTCGTGTAGTCATCAGGAGTGTGCTAATCATATCACTCTCTCCATCGATGAGATGTCAAGAGTGATCTAATCTTATCACTCACTCCATAGATGATGACTCAACAGCTCAACAGATCAATAATGATAGCAATCAACGGAGTCAAGGCTCGAAATATTATGCTCTAATAGTATCAATTCAAATAAATGAATGAATGCAATCATGTTATTCACATAAGCACATAAAGCACGCCACAACTTATTACAAAATATTTCACATCATTATAAACGCCATAATAAAACAGTTCATGCATACTTCAACTAAACACCTAATTTGCCACTGAAAAATCTTAAGGATTTCTCGAAGAAGCCGATCATGTGGCAAATAATGAATTTCATATCAAGTTCCATTTATTTTTCCAATATTTTACAATTTAGCCTAAAATTCCAAATCCTTAATTTAGGCTTTAAAATTTCTAAAACTCATCGCAAAGTCAAATATATCGATTTATTTAACTTAAATATCTCAATATTGGACAATTTGGAATTTTGAAAATTCAATCATATCGAATCTGAAATTTTCGATATTTGCTAGGAATTCCCAAAAATTATCATTTTCTATTTTTAATGTTATAAACCATCCCAATACGATTTAACAATTCAAAAATCATAAATTCCCAAATAATTAAATCTGAATTTTCGAATTTAATTCAACTACATTCCGAAAATCTTATAGATACCTCTATTCGTCTCAATCTTGTACCTACAATCAACAATATAATAAATATCAATTTTTGGAATTCAAATGAATCAAAATACCCAAATTCGAAACCCTAAAATCTGAATTTTTACCTCAAACACTTCAAATTTCGAGTACAACTATACAATCAGTTGTCCAAGATCTAAAGAACACAAAATCGAGGCGAAGAGCAAAAATTCGAGCGAACCACGACCGAAGGGTTCGAATAGGGTTGTGGAAAAACCTTGCAAAATGGGTATCAATTGATAGCCCTTGTCGAGAGCTTTCCAAATATGTATTTACTTTAATTTTTGGGCACGCGTAGCAGCCACAATCGATGAACGAAGCTTCGAAATTTTCTTGAAGCTTTTGGAAGGAAATTACAGTCGGATACGGATGATGAAGATAACATTATTGTTATTATTTTATTTTTATTTTTAACTTAATTATTAAAACTGGGCTGGGCTTGGGGAATTTGTTTGGGCTTTTGAGAAATGGGCTCTCACAGCTGTTGAAGCTGCCCTGTCTGCTGTTGAGTATAATAAGAGCAAGTGGCATGCCTCCTTCCTCCAGTCTCCGGAATTCAAGAAGGCCGTTGAATATAGGGTCTATTCTTTCTTCCGGATCAGCTTCGATAAGTGCCAAGAGCAGTTCGAAGAAGCCGAGCTGATTTAAAGATATAAGGAAGAGTTTCCTGATTTTGAACGAGCCATAGCATCCCTTCCCAAGGATGCCGAAGAGGAGAAGGAGGATCCCCAAGAGAAAGAGCAGTCGGGGTTAAGCCCAATGATGTAGAATAAGATTGTAATTTTTTATCTTTCCTTCAATTTCCTTGATTGTAATTTTGGCCTTTGGACTTTGTTATTAATAAAATTTGCTTATATGAAATAATCTTGCCCCTTAACAGCCTTGATTTTTATAAACTGAAAATGTTTGCAATATGTCCGGCCTTAGAAATAATTAAATCCTTCTTATTCATAAACTGCTTTTGAATGTGGAATTTTTGAATTTTTCTAAGTGTTGAAAAATAACGGGTATTTCCAACATGTGATCGAGGACTCATACCTTCGAGTTAATGTATGAGTCCATGTACGTAGTAAATGATCGAGGTACGGAGCCCCGAGCCAGGGTACAGAGCTCGGGACTTAATGACTAACCAGGGTACGGAGCCCTGGGCCCAGATTGATCGAGGTGTGGAGCCTTGAACAGGTGTACGGAGCCCTGAGCTTAATGAATAACCAGGATACAGAGCCTTGGGCCAGAGTAGGGGTCCCTTGACTTATATTGGTCGAGGTGCGGAGCCCCGAGCCAGGGTGCAAAGCCCTGGGCTTAATGAATAACCAGGGTACGAAGTCCTCCGCCAGGGTATAGTTCCCTGGACTTATATTGGTCGAGGTGCTGAGCCCCGAGCCAAGGTACGGAGCCCTGGGCTTCAATTGGTCGAGGTATGGAGCCCCGAGCCAGGGTATGGATCTCTAGGCTTAGAGATTAATCGGGCGTTGTTCCTCCCGAGTTGAGATATAATATTTCATGCAATTTCTGAGAAGAAAATAACTTCATTATCACTTCAAACAATAAGTATATTTCAAGCGTAATACTTTTTCAAATGAAAAATATTCTAGGGTCGTTTGAGAGAGCGTCCTTGAGCATCCTCCAGATAAAAAGTTCCCTAGCTGACCTCTGGATTATCTTAAAGGGTCCTTCCCACCGGGCCTCCAATTTATTAACATCTCCAGCTGGATTGACTTTTTTCATCACTAGATTGCGTATCTAAAAGTCTCGGATCCGGACTCGCTTGTTGTATGATTTCATAATCCGGCCTCGGTAAGCTTATATTTGAATCATAGCATGTTCTCTCTTTTCCTCCACCAGATCCAATTCCATCGCCCGGCTCTGATAATTGTTATTCGGGTAAGATTATAGCCGAGCAAAAGATTCTTCAATCTGAAAAGGAAGAACTGCTTCAGAACCATACACCAGATTGAAAGGAGTTTCTTGAGTAGGTGCTCGGGAGGTAGTCCTGTATGCCCAAAGAACGCTTGGTAACTTCTCCACCCAGTCTTTTCCTTTGCCCTGCAGCATAGTTTTTAGGGCTTGCACGATAATTATATTTATTACCTCTGTCTGCCCGTTTGCTCAAGGGTAAGCAAAAGAGGTGAAAGACTGAGTGATCTTCATTTTTTGGCACAAGGACGTTGTCTCCTTCCCTTGAAACTGTCTTCCGTTATCTGAAATTAATCTCCTGGGAACTCCAAATCAGCATACAATGCTCTTCCACATAAACTTCAACACCTCTTTCTCAGTGATTCTAGATAGATGTTCAGCCTCAACCCTCTCGGAGAAATAATCTACTGTCACCAAGAGAAATTTCTTTTGAGCTCGGGAAACTGGGAAAGGTCTCACAATATCCATATCCCATTGATCGAAAGGAAAGATGCCCAAAATAGGTCTCATAAGAGTGGCCGGCCTGTGCTGAAATTTGGAATGATATTTACACCCTTTACAAGCCCGGACAACTCGAAAAGAGTCTTGGCTTATACTCGGCCACCAGAATCCAGCAAGCATTGTTTTTCGGGCCAACGATGTCCCTCCTAGATGCTCTCTGCAACATCCTTCATGTATTTTCCGGAGGATATACTCCACCTCTCCCATAGCCAAGCATTTCAACAAGGGTCTCTGGTATGATTTCCTGTACAAGATGTTATTTAAAAGGACAAACCTGGGAGCTTGTTTTTTAATCTTCTGAACCTGAACTTGGTCTTCAGGTAATTCATTATGGGCAATGAATTTGATCAGAGGTGTCATCCAGGAATCCTCTTGAGTTGGCAGCACTTCCTCATCAATAGAAAGAATCAGCCGAGTAATATGCAATAATTCTCGAGTACTGACTTCTGATAAGGAGGCAACCGTTTTGGCAAAAGCATATGCTTCCTCATTCTCATCCCGGGGGATCTGCTCAATACTTCAATCCACAAAAGATTATGTCTGGGCTTTAATGACTTTAGATATTTAAGCATCATGTCATCCTTAGCCTCATAAACGCCCTTTATTTGCTGAGTAATTAGTTGTGAATTGGAATATAAAATGATCCGGGAAGCTCCTATTTCCTGGGCATATCGTATACCAGCTAGAATAGCCTCATACTCTGTTTCATTGTTGGTCACCTGGGAGTCAATTCTCAATGTCAATTTAACATTTTCTCCCGGGGGGATATTATTACCACTCATACTCCACATCCGGCTAGACTCGACGTTTCATCCACAAATACTCTCCAGACCTCTTCCTCATTAGAATGAATAATTTCAGAAAGAAAATCTGGCAGGGCATGTATTTTGATGGCCATCCGGGGCTTATATTCAATATCATACTCTCCCAGCTCCACTGTCCACGGTGACAGACTTAGAACCAGCACTAGACTCTCTCTCCTCCATTATCGCCTCCTCATCTCTTGTCTCCTGATCTCGCTCCTGCTCCCCTTCGGGCGGAGTAGCATGATGATAAGGGGCCTTTCTTGCTACGGCCTTTTCAACGGCGTCGGAGATAATTCTAGCCAACTCCTAAGGTGACAAAGTAATAATAGGTGTAGGTTCTGTGAGTGGAGGACCACCTTGACAAGAGATAAGTGGATTTTCTCTAGGGGCCCGAGAATTATCTTGATTAGTCCTTCTGGTAGGAGCCATATCTTCTTCTTAACTCAATTTCCCATAGACGGCGTCAATGATGTGATCTGTGTGAATTGGGTGAGTTGGGTCGAGGCAATCCACCGAATCGGATAAGAGTTTTATTTGGGAAAATGAACCATGGATATATCTTGATGACTATGGCTTCAACCGTAACTTGCAAACAAATAAGAAAATGAACTCGTAAATGAGCGTCGGAGGGGTATCCGGCATAGCCACTCTGATGCTTAAGTCAGCAGGTGAAGATAAAAAGATAAAATGGTTGTATATGGGTGAATATACGTGAGTGCCAAAAGCTTAGAATCAATGAAAAATGCCTATCCTCTTATGTAAAACATATCTGCTATTTATAGGAATAAGATCTATAATTACCTTGTTTTCAGTGTCCACTTACTAATTATGACAAGATGGCTGCCTATGCCCTATTTCTGACAGCTTTTCTGACACGCCATACCTCTGTAAGATAGAGTATCTCAGACTTACACACTTGATTACAGTGCTATTTTCGAGGTAACCCGGGTAAAAAGCCTCCCGGGAACTTGTAAGAGAGCCCGGGCTTCTGGCAACCTAGGGAGAAGATATCCCGGGCATTCACCTGCCCGGCCTTTGACGAACTCTTCCTGCAGATTTTCCCTGATTTGGGCTATCCATTTAATATCCCGGGTCATCCATGACCCGGGCTCTCATGGGTATCATATACCTCAATCTATGTGATTGCATCAAACCGAGCATATCCGGCCTCTCATAATATAGAGCATGCTTAACTCTCTCGATTATGTATTTATGCTTGTGACCATTTCAAGAGCAAATCTCTAGTCGATCAGCCTATTTATGAGCCATACAACACAAAGATGTGTTACCATCTTAGTTTTTCTCCGTTCACTTAATGCTAATTAGTTTGAACTTCACTTTCCTAGACATGTTCCGACATACCAAATCAATCGATCAAGCTTACACACCTCATGACATGATCCATAGTCTCAAAGGGACTAAAAATAACATATACACAAACCAGACCAGTCAGCAATAACTTTGATGTCATGTTATCGGAAGAAAAATATGGGTAAAATATCTATAATGAAATTATTCAGATGATGAAACTAAGGTTTCATTTAGTAAAATGAATTTAAAATCTATGAATTTCGATTATAATTTTATGGTTACTTATGAAACAAAAGTTCAAATCTTAAATTCATATCTTACTTATTTAAAGATTAGTTACACAAAGTAGAATGAATTTCAAATAACTTCCTTATTGGGTGGATTTGAAATCAATCCTAACTAACATGCAGTACTATATAAATAAGCAAAATGTGTATTTGAAGTTATGACCATGCTTCTTTAAAATAATAAAAATACATTTGAAAAACGACCTATTGCGAAATAAAATAGCAACCTAACACAGTGTTTTTTTATAATTATTATAAGAAACTGCTTTGAGCAGTTGGAGGACGTGTATACTAATGGAGAGAACATGATGAAAAAAATTAGGACATCACCTTGGTCGATGTAGTGAGGTACGCAAGGATGACGCCAATTTGATGTGAAATTGAGCTCAATGGTTAGATTAGAAAGGAAATATGCTAATTATTTTTTCAATATTTGTGAGACGAATCACCGGAATCTTTATGTAGACGTGAAAATTCTTCAATAAATTTGGACTGTTGATTTTGAAAATAAAATTAGATGTACACTCGTGAAATATATAAAGTAAAAGGTGGGCAGTTGACAAGATTTTGTGGAGTTAATAGGACTATAAGAGAGGTTGCAGAAGCGAACCACCTTGTTTTTATCGGTTTCCCACATTTCACGAAGATTAATTTCGGAATTATTTAAAAGGGGTCTCTCATTTTTATGTAAATACTAGCACACTCATGGCCAAATACATTGGAAAGCCATGTGAAAATAAATAAAATGACTAAATTGGATATTATTTTTATTATGTGAAGGTTAATTTAGGAAGAGCATTTAAATATATTTAAAAAATAGTTATTATTGTTGTGAAAAAGTAAAAATTTATGTTAAAAAGTAAAAATCTCAAACTCTCAAAATTATCAAACTACACATTTTATAATATTTTTCTCTCAACTCAATTGTGATTTTCTTCACAAATGAGAAATCTATTTATAGAAAATCTTTATAAATAATCCAAAAATAAATTCATCATTATCTACATCATCACACACTAACTTTCAATATTTACAACTCTTATTTTCAACATCCAAATATTCAACATTCAAATATTCAATACACGCATTTTAAATATTATTTTTCAACACTCCCCCTTGTGATGATGATCATAATGATTGTCTTCATTACGTGTTTTTATACTGCCTCGTTAAAAACCTTACTAGGAAAAACCCATTGGGATAAAAACCATAGTGAGGGAAAAAGAGTGCAGTCACGTAAACTCCCCCTCATGTTGATACGAACAATTCTTCACAAATTTTGTAAGGACCATGTATCGTATTATCGTAAATCCTATGTTGATTATCGATAATTTATGAAATTGTCATGTGATTATGTATATGAGGTATATCATGACAATGGGAAATGAGAAAATAAATGTTAATAATGAAATATCGTACAATATATTGATTAATTAACAGAATTGAAGTTGTAATAACGATTAGGAGCTAAGGGCCCCACATTGTGGTATCAGAGCATAGCTGAGAATGCTCAATTGAGTCTTGTGTACACGTAAATAGGCACAAATGAATTGTGCGTATGTGTGTGATTTATTTGTATTACTTGCTCCTACTTGATTTAGTTTGAGTAAGTTATTGATGAGATTGATGATATGAGATGATGATGATGTGAAATTGATATTGATTTGTGATATTCATCATTGTTTTGTAGATGGATCACACAAATGAAACTGTGATTAGCAGTACTGAGAGGATAGTTGGACAGTTCGAAGGATTGTCCATGGATATAGTGATGGCTCGATTCCAGGATTTGAAACCACCGAGGTTCTTTGGCACTGAGAGTGCAGAAAGAGCAGAGGCCTGGTTGAAAGATATCGAGCACTTGTTTAATATTGTTGAATATTCCAAGGCTCGGCGAATGAAACTTGCTCTTTATCAATTGAAAGACCGAGCAAAATCTTGGTGGAAAGCCGCTGAGATTGGACTGAAAGAGGCCGGGATTGAAGTCACATGGGATGTCTTCAAGGCCCAGTTTTTGGAGCAGTATTCCCCTCCTTCTTATTATACTGCCCAAGAGAATGAATTTAATAGTCTGCAGCAGGGAACGATGACTATTGCAGAATATGCTTCGAAGTTTTCGACTATGTTGAAATATGCACCTCACATAGCGGCAAATGCAAAAGCGAAATATAACAGGTTTGTGAATGGATTGAATCCTGCTTTATATATTTTTGTTGTTTCTGGTTTGCCTACCAGCTACGCAGAGGCTGTTGAACGAGCCAAGGCAGCAGAGGCTGGACTTAGGCGAGGAGGTCCACAGTATACTCCTCCACCTCCAGTGTCAGCTCAGCAGCCTACCTTATGTCCGAGAGGTAAAAAGTTCAAGAAGACTGGTTCTGCTTCTTCGTCTTCTTCGAGTTATAGTAGATCCCAGAGAGGGAATCCCGTGATTGCTCCTTATTGTAGTCATTGTGGGGGTAAAAATACTATCGAGCAGTGTCGAGGTATGTTTGGTACTTGTTATCAGTGTGGGCAGGAAGGCCATTTCTCTCGAGTATGTCCGAATAGGGGTACGACTTCTTCTCAACCCCAGCCAGGATTTAGAGGTGGACCCAGTATGATGAGACCTGCTGTTCATGTTCCCTCTTTCCAGCAGTCGAGTGTCCCACGATATCGAGGACCAGGTGGTCAAGACCGCTCAAGTTCCTCCTCAAGTTCGAGTGTATGCTATGACGGAGGATCAGGCGAAGGAAGCTCCTGGTGGTGTGATTGCAGGTATTTGCATACTTTGCGATTATCCTGCACGTATTTTATTTGATACAGGTGCATCTCATTCATTCATATCTCATGCATTTGTTACATCTCACGGTATTGAGTGTACCCCATTGTATGATACATTATCGATAGCCACGCCAGCAAGAAAGATTATTTTGTCTGAGCAAGTTGTGCATAATTGTGTATTGATATATGAGGATAATGTGATATTCTTGAATTTGATTGTCCTTCCAATGCACGACTTTGATTGTATTGTTGGCATGGATATCTTGACGACAAATCGAGCTACTGTTGATGTTTTCCTGGAGTGGTTCGATTTCGACCGATTGATGGACCCAAGTGGAATTTTTATGGCAAGGGTTCTCAAGCCAAAATTCCATTGGTATCCTCTTTGGAAATGTCTCGACTTTTGACTAGCGAAGATGAGGGTTATCTTATCTACGCTATTGATGTCTCTAAGAAAGAGCCTTCTTTATCTGAGATTCCTGTTGCGAAAAAGTTTTCAGATGTATTTCCCGATGAGATTCCTGATTTTCCTCCTCATCGAGAAGTTGAATTTAGTATTGATCTTATGCCGGGAACTGCGCCTATTTCTAAAGCTCCTTATCGCATGGCACCATTGGAATTGAAAGAACAATTACTGGATCTTCTCGATAAGGGATATATTCGACCTAGTGTATCATCTTGGGGAGCTCCAGTTTTATCTGTTCGAAAGAAAGATGTTACTATGCGAATGTGTATTGATTATAGGCAATTGAATCGGGCTACTGTGAAAAACAAGTACCCACTTCCTCGTATTGATGATTTATTTGATCAGTTTTAGGGTACTTCTGTTTACTCTAAGATTGATCTTCGTTCTGGATATCATCAAGTACGAGTTCGAGATGAAGATGTGCCCAAAACTGCTTTTTGTACGAGGTATGGCCACTATGAGTTTTTGTTTATGCCTTTTGGTCTCACGAATGCTCCTGCTGTCTTTATGGATCTAATGAATCGTGTCTTTCGAGATTATCTTGACCGATTCGTTATCGTCTTTATTGATGATATTCTTGTATATTCGAAATCGAAAAAGGAGCATGCTGAACACTTGAGACTGGTACTTCAAACTCTTCGTACTAGTCATTTATATGCTAAATTGTCCAAATGTGAATTCTGGATGGACAAAGTGATATTTTTAGGCCACGTCATTTCGAGACATGGCATATCTGTTGATCCTACTAAGGTCGAAGCTGTATTGAATTGGCCGAGACCTACGAATGTTCCTGATATCCGTAGCTTCATGGGTTTAGCTGGATATTATCGTCACTTTATTGAAGGGTTTTCGAAGATAGCTAAACCTATTACTCAACTGACATAGAAGAATCAGCGATTCATTTGGTCAGATGAATGTGAAGCTAGTTTTCTTGAATTGAAGACGAGATTGACCACAGCACCTGTGCTTACTATTCCCTCAGGTACCGGAGGATTTGTTGTGTGCACAGATGCGTTGGTAAAGGTTTGGGCTGTGTTCTGATGCAACATGGCGAAGTGATTGCGTATGCGTCTCGTCAATTGAAATCTCATGAAACTCGTTATCCTGTTCATGATCTTGAATTGGCTGCCATTGTGTTTGCTTTGAAGATCTGGCGTCATTATTTGTACGGAGAAAAGTTTGTTATCTATTCAGATCATAAGAGTTTGAAATATCTCTTTTCTCAATCTGATTTGAATATGAGGCAACGCAGGTGGATGGATCTCATGAAGGATTTTGATTGTGAGATTCAATATCACCCTGGATCGGTGAATGTTACTGCGGATGCCCTTAGTCGTAAAGTGCATGATTCTGTGTTAGCATCTGTTTGTGTCGCCAAGGTACATGAGGATATATGTACTTCTGGTTGGACTTTTCACTCGAATTGGAATTCTGTCACTGTCTCTGCATTGCAAATTGAGCCGAATTTGATATCGAAAATACGAAAGGCCCAACGAAGCGATGCTCAGATCCAAAAGTCGAAAGAACTTGTATCTGTAGGACATCAGTCTGGATTCCAGATTTCTTCTGATGGTTCTTTACGACTTAATGATCGGCTGGTAGTTCCTGATGATTCTGATTTGAAGTCTGCCCTTCTTCGAGAAGCACATTGTAGCAAATACACTATTCACCATGGAGGTCGAAAGATGTATTTGACATTGAGACCTCAATTCTGGTGGAAACGTATGAAGAAGGACATTGGTGAGTTTATTTCAAAATGTCTTGTCTGCCAGCAAGTGAAAGCCGAGATAATGAAACCTGGAGGATTGCTCCATAGTCTCGAAATCCCGAAATGGAATTGGGAACATATTGCTATGGATTTTGTGACTCATTTACCTCGTTCACCCAAGGGCTGTGATGCTATTTGGGTTATTATTGATCGGCTTTCGAAATCTGCACATTTTATTCCGTATGAGCGGACTTATCCTTATAAGAGAATGACCCGTTTATACATCGAGAATGTTGTGAGACTGCACGGTGTGCCAGTCTCGATTGTATCAGATCGTGATCCCATGTTTGCTTCTAAATTTTGGGGTAGTTTCCAAGAAGCGATGGGTACGCGTTTGGCTATGAGTACTGCCTATCATCCTCAAACCGATGGCCAGACTGAGCGTACAATTCAAACGTTAGAAGATATGTTACGTGCTATTGTGATGGATTTCAGAATGGGATGGCAAGATGCCTTACCATTGGTAGAATTTTTTTATAATAATAGCTTTCAAACGACTATTGGTATGGCACTGTTTGAAGCTTTATATGGGAGACGATGTAGATCACCATTATTCTGGGATGAAATTGGTGAAAGACAATTGACTGGACATGAAATGATACAAGAAATGAATGATAAGGTTCAGTTGATTCTACAGCGAATGAAAGCTGCTCAAGATCGTCAAACGAGTTATGCGAATAAACGAAGACAACCCTTGGAATTCCAGAAAGGTGACAAAGTGTTTTTGAAAATATCTCCCTTTAGAGGC
The DNA here is from genome assembly GCF_025594145.1 of Primulina tabacum. NCBI lineage: Eukaryota > Viridiplantae > Streptophyta > Magnoliopsida > Lamiales > Gesneriaceae > Primulina > Primulina tabacum. The sequence goes on along the minus strand of NC_134560.1, from coordinate 9,526,227 downwards.
ACTGTTCGATTTGACATGCGAGGGAAATTATCTCCTCGATATGTTGGTCCATATGAGATCCTTGATCGAGTTGGGGATCTTGCTTATCGATTGGCATTACCACCAGCTTTATCTGCTATTCATGATATATTTCATGTTTCTATGTTAAGAAAATATGAACCAGATCCATCACATGTACTTGCACCTGATGAGGTTGAACTTGATCCTTCTCTTTCCTACGTTGAACAACCTGTTCGCATTATGGATCGAAAGGAAAAGATATTGCGAAATAAATCGATTCCGCTAGTTCGAGTGCAATGGACACGACATGGTGTGGAAGAGTCGACGTGGGAATTGGAGAGCAAGATGCGAGATTCATATCCGCATTTGTTTGATTCTCTTCCATCTGTTCCATTGTATTCAATGTATATTGATCCGTTTACTGATTTTAGTTTTGATATGTACTATAACTTGTGACATAAATATGTTTACCAATGTTATGTATATAGAGACATTTGAGATTTCGAGGACGAAATCTTTTAAGTGGGGGAGAAATGTAAGGACCGTGTATCGTATTATCGTAAATCCTATGTTGATTACCGATAATTTATGAAATTGTCATGTGATTATGTATATGAGGTATATCATGACAATGGGAAATGAGAAAATAAGTCTTAATAATGAAATATCGTACAAGATATTGATTAATTAACAGAATTTAAGTTGTAATAACGATTAGGAGATAAGGGCCCCACAAATTTCGTAGATTGTGCATCCCAATATTATATATGTGCTTTCTGAATATTGTCGTAGGAAGTGCCTTTGCGAAGAGATCTGATGAGTTTTCACTTGATTGAATGTGACGAACATCAATATATTTATTCTTCTCAAGCTCCTTGGTGAATGCGAAGAACTTAGGGGGAATATGTTTAGTTCTGTCGCTTTCTATGTATCCTTCTTTTATTTGAGCAACACATGCATCATTATCTTCGTATAGTATCACAGGTTTCTCGTCAAATGATAATCCGTATGAGATTTGGATATGTTGGGTCATTGATTTTAGCCACACACATTCACGACTTGCTTCATGTAGTGCAATAATATCGGCATGATTTGATTAAGTTGTTACGAGCGTTTGTTTCTGTGAACGCCAAGAAATTGCAGTGCCTCCACGAGTAAATACATATCCAGTTTGGGAACGTGCCTTGTGTGGATCAGATAAGTATCCAGCATCGGCATAACCAATTATACTTGGATTAGCATCTTTTGAATACAAAAGTCTCAAGTCTGTCGTTCCTCGTAGATAACGGAATATATGTTTAATTCCGTTCCAGTGTCTCTTTATTGGATATGTGCTAAATCTTGCCAATAAATTTACTGCAAAAGATATATCGGGCCTTGTACAATTTGTAAGATACATAAGGGCACCGATAGCACTTAGATATGGTACTTCTGGACCAAGAATATCTTCATCATCTTCACGTGGACAGAATGGATCATTTTCTATATTTAATGATCTAACAACCATTGGAGTACTTAAAGGATTTGATTTATCCATATTAAAACGTTTAAGGATCTTTTCTGTATAATTTGTCTGGTGAACAAATATTCCACATTCTTTTTGTTCAATTTGTAAACCCAAACAATACTTGGTTTTTCCAAGATCCTTTATTTCAAATTCTTCCTTCAAGTATGACACAACTTCATGAATTTCCTTATTCGTTCCAATGATGTATAAATCATCAACATATAAAGCAATAATTACGCATCCGGATGTTGTTTTCTTAATGAATTATTTACATATCCCTTTTTCATCAAGTGATCACTTAGCCGATTATACCACATTCGGCCGGATTGCTTTAACCCATATAATGATCTTTGTAATTTCACAGAATAACATTCTCTGGGTTTTGAACTTTGTGCTTCAGGCATCTTAAATCCTTCAGGGATTTTCATATATATATTACTATCAAGTGATCCATATAAGTAAGTTGTAACAACATCCATAAGACGTATTTCTAAATTTTCAGATACCGCCAAGCTAATCAAATACCGAAACGTAATTGCATCCATAACGGGAGAATACGTTTCTTCATAATCAATTCCAGGCCTTTGAGAAAAACCTTGTGCAACAAGTCGAGCTTTATATCTTACTATTTCATTTTTCTCATTTCGCTTTCGAATAAAAACCCATTTGTATCCAACAGGTTTTACACCTTCAGGTATAAGGACTATAGGTCCAAAAACATTACGTTTATTTAGCGAATCCAATTCAACCTGGATGGCTTCTTTCCATTTTATCCAATCCTGCCAATTTTTACATTCACCAAAAGATTTTGGTTCATGATCTTCATTATCATTTATGATGTCGATTGCCACATTATAAGAAAATATATCATCAATTTCTTCTATATCTTTTCAGTTCCATATTTTTCCAGTATTAATGTAATTGATAGATATTTCATGATTCTCGTCAGTTTGTGTTTCTGACATAACATTTTCATCATCATGTGTTTCTTCAGGAACATCATTCTCTATTTTGTGATTATCATGTGTTTCTTCAGGAACATCATTTTCTCTTTTGTGATCATCGTGTTTCTCAATGAATTTTCTTTTTCGAGCATTTTTATCCTTGGAACCGACTGGCCTTCCACGCTTCAGGCGTTTAATGACATCATGAGTATCTTCAATTTGTTTCTTCGGAATTTCAATTCGAGCAGCGGCATTTGCAGCATGTATATATGATTTAGTTACCCCTTTTGTGTCTGCAAATGCATCTGGTATTTGATTTGCTATTCTTTGCAAGTGCACAATTTGATGTACATCTTTTTCACATTGTTTTGTTCTTGGATCCAGATGTAACAATGATGATACATATCATGTAATTTCCTTTTCGATATGTTTCTGTTCTCCCCCTAACATTGGGAAAATATCCTCATTAAAATGACAATCAGCAAAACGTGCTGTGAACACGTCGCATGTCTGAGGTTCAAGATATCGAATGATTGATGAACTATCATAACCGATATAAATTCCAACATTTCTTTGAGGTCCCATTTTATTTCATTGCGGTGGTGCAATAGGCACATACACCATACATCCAAAAATTCTCAGATGAGAAATGTCTGGTTCTTTACCAAATGCAAGCTGCAATGGGGAGTATTTGTGATATGCACTTGGTCTAATACGAATTAATGCAGCAGCATGTAAAATTGCATGTCCCCATATAGAAACAGAGAGCTTTGTTTTCATAATAATTGGTCTAGCAATCATTTGCAGACGTTTAATCAATGATTCAGCAAATTCATTCTGTGTATGTACATGAGCAACAAGATGCTCAACAATGATTCCCATAGACATACAATAATCATTGAAAGTCTGGGAAGTAAATTCACCAGCATTATCAAGTCTAATTTTCTTGATTGTATAATCTGGAAATTGATTCCTCAATTTTATTATTTGAGCAAGTAATCTTGCAAATGCAACATTTCGAGTTGAAAATAAACATACATGTGACCATCTGCTGGATGCATCAATCAATACCATAAAGTATCTGAATGGTCCACATGGTGGATGGATTGGTCCACAAATATCACCCTGAATACGTTCAAGAAACATTGGTGATTCAGTTTGGATTTTGGCTGGTGATGGTCTTATAATAAGTTTTCCAAGAGAACATGTTTTACATTGAAACTTATTATTCTGAAAGATCTTCTGGTCTTTCAACGGATGACCATGTGTATTTTCTATAATTCTTCGCATCATTGTTGAACCAGGATGTCCTAATCGATCATGCCAATTGATCAGCATTGAAGAATTATCAACTACCATGTTTGATTCAATTGGACTTATATATGTATAATGCAATCCAGTAGGTAGCATTGGTAGTTTTTCAACTACATATTTCTTTCCTGATTTGTATGTGGTAAGACACATATATTTCTCATTTCCTTCATTCATTGTTTGAGTATCATACCCATTGGAATATATATCATTAAAACTCAACAAATTTCTTTTAGATTGTGGTGAATACAAAGCATCATTGATCAAAAATTGTACCATTAGGTAACAAAAATTGTGCTTTACAACATTCTTTAATCAAGTCTACAGGACATGATATTGTATTCACCATTGTTTTTGTTGGTTTTAGTTCCAAGAAATATCTTTTATCTCGAAGGATAGTGTGCATTGTACCACTATCAGGTATGCAAGCTTCAGCTTTGTTCGTAGCATTTTTCATATTTGAACTTCAAAAAAATATACAATGAAAAAAAAAATTATTGACAATACATATGCAATAAATTGAAAAATACAACACATATCATACTTGTACAATGAAACATTATCATATGAGTACATGAAAAATAAATTATTTTACAATTATATTCTACCAATATATTGTTCATTTTCAGAAAAATCATTGAGAAAATCTCCGGCGTTAATTTTTTTCATTTTTATTCCATCAGCATATTGATCATTTACAGAGAAATCATTCAGGAAATCTGCAGCATCAAAATGAGTTGAATCACTCAAACGGCCACTGTGTTCAGTGAAGTTGGTCTCTTTTTATTTCTCCTTTATCGATTCTTTATAAAGCTTGCAAAGGTGCTCGGGGACTCGACAAATACGAGACCAATGTCCTGGAGTGCCGCATCTAAAACAAGAACTTTCAAATCTTTTTGAGTGATTTTCATTTACAATCATGTTCTCATGATGTCTTTTTGGTGGGTTGTTCGTGACGCCCTTTTGAGATAAGTTATAATAATAACTATCTCGATTGTTTTCAAAACCACGGCCGCAACCACGACCACTTCCACGTCCACGTCCACGACCACGACCTCGACCTCGACCAAAACCTTGTCTCTGGATTTGATTTTGGTTTCCAGGTTTAAATTCATTTTTACTCACAGCATTTACTTCTGGAAATGCTGTTGATCCAGTGGGTCGGGACTGATGATTTCTCATTAATAGCTCGTTGTTCTTTTCCGCCACAAGAAGACAGGCGAGAAGTTCAGAATATCTCGCAAATCCACGCACTCTATATTGTTGCTGTAAAGTTATATTTGATGCGTGAAACGTGGAAAATGTTTTTTCAAGCATTTCTGATTCCGTAACCTCATGTATACAAAATTTTAATTGCGAGATTATTCGATACATCGCCGAATTGTAATCACTAACTTTCTTGAAATCTTGGAATCTTAACATATTTCATTCATCACGGGCGGTCGGAAGTATAACTTCCCTTATATGTTCGAATCTTTCTTTCAATCCTTTCCACAGAGCCATGGGATCTTTTTCGATGAGATATTCACATTTTAAATCTTCATCGAGATGTCGACGCAAAAATATTATAACTTTTGCTTTTTCTTGTGATGAAGATATACCATTTTCTTTAATGGTCTCGCTTAGACCCAATGACTCAAGATGCATTTCTACATCGAGAGTCCATGGTATATAATTTTTTCCCGTGATGTCGAGCGCAACAAATTCGAGCTTTGTCAAATTTGACATGGTGGTACTAAAAAAATTACGATGCATTTTATTAGTTAATGAATATTGCAATACAAAGTAATGGATAAACAACAAGTGCAAGCATTCGTAAAAATAAAGAAAGCACACGAGGAGGATATTCTCCAATAAATACAAGACTCGTGAGTATGATAACCAAAATAATTAAAAATAATCTTGAGAAAGCCATCTTCTTTTTTCTTCGAAAAATTTGATGAATAATAATTTTTAGAGAAGAAGAGAAAGTTGGAGTGATTGAATGTGTTTATGAGATCATATTTATATGGTAAAAACTAGCCATTTTGTTACCGTTTATTACCGTTGGTATACAAAAAATAAATGTATGTATTTGTACAATTTTATGGTAATAATATGATGTATATAATATTAGTCATGTTTAAATAATTATGTATATCATATCACATTATTATAATGAGGTGTCATAAGTTATTTTGTTTAAAAACCTTATAGGCTTTTATACTTGTTGTATCCCTTACCGAGAGTGTGAGATATCGTCTTTACATCCTCCTAGGATTTATAACAAGTTTTTGAAAAATTATTATTATTATTTCTAATTTTTATTATATAATAACATTATATTATATATTAAATATATACATAATAAATAAATAAAAGTAAAATAAATATTATTATTTTTGTTACCTTTTTCTTCTGTTTGGAGCTTGGAAAAGCATGGAGTACTTTTAGAGCTTCGTGCTGATAACGTGTTGTGAAAAAGTAAAAATTTATGGTAAAAAGTAAAAATCTCAAACTCTCAAAATTATCAAACTACACACTTTATAATATTTTTCTGTTAACTCAATTGTGATTTTCTTCACAAATGAGATATCTATTTATTGAAAATCTTTACAAATAATCCAAAAATAAATTCATCATTACCTACATCATCACACACTAATTTTCAATATTTACAACTCTTATTTTCAATATTCAAATATTCAACATTCAAATATTCAATACACACATTTTAAATATTATTTTTCAACAATTATAACATTCTCTTACTTTATAATAATTACCCACGTGTCAATGGCATGTCTAATAATTGCAACGATTTGTGACACTTGTCAACATGTATTTACATAACATCAATAAATTAAAATAAAAATTAATATTATAATTCAAATATTTTAAATCATAAAATATTAAGCAACAATTTCTTCTCGATAATTGGAAGAACTCGCACACTCAATTTTTTGGAACTAATTACGACAGCTGCTTGAAACACACAACCGATCAATCATTCTTCAAGAAAAATGTCATGGTTTAAGCAAGCATTCAAATGGCTGAAAAAAAGCACAAGCTCAGAAATATATGAGTGAACAAAAATTAAGAAAGAACATCCGCGTAATCTTGATTCTTTTCATCTTTAATCAACCAAAAGAAAGGGTGAATATCTGTTCAAAAAAATTCCCTGTTCGTCATTTAACCCCAAAACTGTGAAGACCCAGACTTTGCAAACAAGCAATGTCGTCGAGTAGCTTGATAGATTAAAACCTATTCTATCTCTGTGCTTATGACCATGAATAGTCTAAAACCCACATCGTGAACACGTCACCAAGAGTGATTGTAGGACTTGATCATCGGTAATTTATTCCTATTCCACTTCTGTGAAAGACAAAAAATATCAACCCACCTTCCTTTTTCTGACAGCATATCCCCAACCAGCACTGAATATCAGGAAAAAAAAAGAACCAAGAAGCAATAACAACTCATCTTCTCGATCAACATAAGATTTCAGTCAAACAAACCGCGTTTAGCAGATCAAGATTCCAGCTTAGCATCAGAAGAACTCAATCCAGGAGAAACTCCAGTAATTTGGGAGTCTAATGGTGCAATAGATTTGGGCTGCACTACTTCAAGTATTCTCAGAGCTGGTTTTGAGTTGTACTGCATTATGAAACGAAGAGCATTTTTCAGTGACAACAAATATGACAAATTTTATAATAAATAAACCATAAAGTAATATATATCCGAATGGAGGTTGTATTATATACCTTAGTCGCATCTTTTAAGAAAGCACTTATTTCTTCTTCGGTAAGTCCACCCTCATCTGAATTTTCCTCCCAACCCAAAGAGCGTAGAAAGGCAGCCTCTTCCTCCTCTGAAAATAAAGGATCCATGCTAGCGTTCTTTCCATTGTCTAAGTACTTCGGCACAATACAAGTATCATCAATGCAAGTCACATCAGCTCTTTTCTCAGACAAAAGGTCATCACTCAGGTTTGCACTTGATTGAGCATCATCAATCTGAGAAGTATTAGGAGCAGGTACATCCTCCTTTTCAGAAGTTTCTGAAGGTGGCGGGGATACAGCAGTCCCAGAGTCCATAACTGAGGAAAAGTTCTCAGTATCAGTATCAGTAACAGAAGTGGAGATCGCCATAGATTTCTTTCGCACAAGGTTGAAAAACTCTTTTCGACTTTGAGCTTGAGAGGTGGTTCGCTTCTCCAGCACAGTTAATACAGGCTTATGGTTCAGGGCTGGGATGTTTGGTGAGCCCTTGGCTACTACAGCACCAGCAACAGATGGAGCAGTGGGAAGTGTAGAAATTACTGCATTGATACCACTTGTTGGACTCGAATTGTCCTTCACAACAGGAGCAACCCCATTTTTCTCTCGTGATGGCTTGAGAACATGGAGTTTCCCCGCATTTGATGACTTAGACGTATCACCCTTCGAGTTATTAATGGGAAGTGAAGTTATGGGATGCTGCTGCTGGCCCAATTTAGTTTTCTGTTTATCTGAAGAATTTGAAACCTGTAGCAAAGTTGAGCATACTCAACAAATATTCACAAGAAATGCTGCAACCGGATAGTGCCAAACCAATGGAAAGTAAATGGCCAAAAGTTATAAAGTTCCAAATGATTAAGCGCTATCCACTCTTTTCGACAAAAAAAGAGAGTATATATGATGTGCACAATTTATATAGCTCATTCAGGGAATACTTTCTGACAAATGTACCTGTTCACAAACTAGTATCACAAGAACAGAAAGAAAAGTAGTTGATAACCATCTTCAAGCTTATCAGATAATTTTACTCTCTATTATATGCAAGGACATATGAGTGACTCGTCATATTAATTATTTTCCATATGTGACATTCTAACTGGCCCCTTCTAGAAGCAATGTCTTAAAAACAAGAAAATCAAAACCAGGCATGTTGTAAAGTGCTGCAATCTGTCACCATATCCGTTTAAAGACATCAAAAATCCACAAGACATATATCTCCAACCTTTTGCTAACAGTCAGCGAAAAATGGTTTACACTTGCTCACGAGAAAAATAACATGACGTTTCAGTTATTGTCGATCAATGGACAGAGGGATGACTCTGAACAAATGGTGATGTTAACAGTATAAAAATCAATTTAATTATTTGAAAGGACATGCAATTTCAGGGGTCCTACTGCAACAAACGAAGAAAGGGAGTATAACTAATTTAAGTGGTCTTTCAGAACCTAGGCACTGACCAAAGAGATTAAAGCATAACCAGAAATTCAGGCATGCAAATCTCATTAGCAGCTTTGAAGCAGGGCAAATCCAATATTCACAGAGGTTGTGACTTGTCATGTCACTTAATTATGTTTCATAGAAAATTTATTATTACAGTTATGATAAAAATAACTTCCTCGATCAGATGGAATACTCTTATGAGGCACATGATATCCACAATTCCAATTGTGGAGAACATAATACATATAAAGCATGTAGTTATAGATAACTTAATAGTAATCATAAAAGGAACAAGTCCACATAATTTTCCTCCAACGGGGACTTGGAAAAGAGCGTCAGGAAAAAAATTCAATCAGTCTTTAATATGATGAGAAGAAGGGTAAACTCGTGATAAGAAGTTGAAAAGCATTACACTTTAAAGAAATATCGAATTTCCAATGAAAAAGTTGACACATACGTAACAACAAAATAGACAAAGGAGTCCAATTTTACCATCTTGACCAGAGGACAAGGAAACATAACCATCCAAAGCCAAAACACAGCAGAGTGGAATGATTTTCAAGGTTGAATGACAGCAAAATATTTAACTTACCAAAGAGTTTCTTTTTAAACTTCAAGAGAGAAAATTGTTATTGAAACAGTAAATGGTGAAAAATCTGATCAGTTTAAAATTGTGGTTTGTTTTTCACAGAACGTAGCCAGCCATCAAACCACTGATTTTACCACTATGACATAATGATAGTCTCATATTAATTGCTAGAAACTAGCTACATCATTGGAATTTGGAAAATCCTGATAAAATACAGGTGATTGAGTTCATAAATTCAGGGAATAATAAACGCAACCCACCCAATGACATCAATACAGCTAGGCAACAAAAGGAGAAACAAACATTAAGAAGTTCAAGCAAGCTGTTTACCAAAAGGGTGGGAAAATAAGATCATATTAGATTTTAAGCTTCTTCAAGTACAAGACATACACCAATTGATTTATGTTTTCCTCGTACAATAAAAAGTTGGAACTTCACCTCAACTACCACAATCCCCAGATTTATTCATGTACGGATAGCTTTTTATCTACGATCGATAAAGTTCCTGATTTTGTTCTGCGATGAAAATATCGAAACTAAGGACATAGTACATTTTCTAAGAATTTCGAGCTAAAATCATTCCAATAGTACAGGCGCTTTTGTTTCTTCAATGATATTCCACTTATTATAATCTGCTTCCTTTTCTTTTCAGGTGAGATTGCTCAAAGCCTTACAACTCTAGTTTCCACTTTTCTCGTTCTTTCTCCCAGTTAACGAATTTCTAATTCTAGCCAAGGTTCATAATAGGCAGTTAGGAGAGACTGTTCTACATATTTCACTACTGGTGCCAAAAGAAAAATCATAGTTAATATAAATGTAGTTTTACCAAGACTCCAAGAGTAGATTTCCTCTTCAAAAAACACACAAACACACACTAGGCAGCCAAAAGTGATTAATCTTGCTGATCTTTTTCGATTATATAGTTTGATTGCCTAATTAAAGAGCTACTCTAGGACTGTTTCGTCCAAACTTCCATCCTCGAGCTAATTTTGTACAAGATCAATTCCACAATTTAATCTACTATGATATGACAAGAATATTATGACAATTTTAAAAAGATACTTCTAAAACAGCACAATGTTGAAGAAAAGAAGAAACTATTCAAGACCCCCCCCCCCTCCAGTCATGTCTATTTCTAGCAATCTGAATCTAACTTGAACAGAAAACTTCATAAGACCACAAGACTAAATAAATTGCTCCAATCATGAGACATCAAAGCATATCTTGTGAAAAATCTAATATTTCCATTGTAATGAAAAACCTTCCGATTATGTAATCACGAAACAAACATTATAGCTTCTTTTTTTTTTACCTAAAAGGAAGAAAAAATTAAATCAGTGAGACATGTACTGACCCATACACCTAGAAGAAAGATCACAATCAATAAAGTTCATCAACTGACCATATGAAACATGTCATATTTCTAAAATTTCAAAACAACTACAGTTCCACTCTTACCAAAGTCTTTGGCATGGATGGTGTGACTGGAATTAACGGCCTAGATTGTTTAATTGCCAGTTCTTCGAGCCTTTGAGTTCCAACAGATATCTGTAACAGAATGAACACTGTGTATTAGCAGAGTCACTCGAAAATCTTCAATGATAACGGAGAAAGGAACCTACCTGAGGCATAACCGGAGCTCGGCTTGGACCCTGAGCTACAGCTTCTGCCATATTGAGAGAGGTGGTTGTGCCCGAGGCAGGTTGTGTGGAAGCAAACTGTTGCACAGACGAGATTCCGATTCCATTGCTTCCAAGTAACACAGGAACCTCTGCCAAAGCAGATGTCCATTTTTCGCCACCAACTGCAGCAGCATGACCAATAGGTAAGCTCTGAATTGCAGAACTTAAGCCCGGAGATGGGACTCTTCCTACCTCCGGAATGACTGCTCTTTCTTCAGTTCCTAATGATGGAAAATTTCTCTCAAATCTCGTTTTGTTCACGTTGCCAACAAGAGTACCCTTGGTAAGCAAACCACTAGTGTTGTTTCCACCTACACTGCTTGAATCAGTTACAACTTTCTTAGTCCACGTGTCCCCATTCGACCCAGAAATTGCAGACTGAGATCGTCTTAACCCATCCCACTCAAATTTACCAGAAAAGGTGTTCCCCGATGAATCTGAAAAGCCCCTGTGCCAGCTATCCCCAGACACTGACTTGTCTTTGTCTAGAGAATCATGTCTATCTTTCTCCCAATCCCTGTCACGCCGATTTCGGCCAAAACTATTATAGGACCTCAGATTTCCAGAGCCATTACTACTGGAACTCCGGTGGAAATATGACGAGGTCGTTCTTTCAGAACTTGATGATCGTCCAAAATCATGACCATTGCTACTCAAAAATGAATTGTTCCTTGAAAGTTTGGGTGCAGATTTATCATCTAAAACAAAACAAAAAACATTAAAAATAGGTAGATCCGAAAGATTGAAAAAGTTGGATAAATAAATTCTTATTTAAGATGAAAATACCTAAATGCGAAGTAGACCCACTGCCGCTCTGGTTTCCAGAATTTTTCAACCATTCCGGTACTAAAGTCGGCTCACTTTTTTCCATAACTAGTGCTAAACATTATCATATACAAAAAAAAGGGAGGAAAATTAACTTGTCCTCTTAGAATAACTACCACCGTTCCGCAGCCATGTGCCAATACCAATTTAGCAAATCTTATCCGCACCCAAACAAAATTGACCGTAGTCGGTCTAGCCTTTATTCTATATTGCTAATTCCCTAAATCCACCTTTTCTTCTCAACAGCCTAATGCCCAGCTCCAAAATTTAATAGCCAGGATCCCCAAAATGCAAGTTAAAGTCACCAAATATAATACTCCAACAAACTGGTATTAGAATCAAAGAATTTGAACTGTCCTATACAGGGTATCTAGGGTTTCTTCTCGCTCTGTACAATTTTTAATATTCTATCAGCCCAAACAGAACATTCAACTTAACAAAACAAAACCAACAAAACCCAATCACGTTTCAATTGCCAGAAACAGCATTAAAAGTAGCAGCTTCGAATGTCCTCCATGCTCAAAGAAAACAAGCCAGGAAGACACTCATACGTCAATAACAAGCAAATTCAACAAACCCCGTTAAATATTACCCCACTCCATGCACAAGGAATGCCAAAATAGATCAAATTCTTCAAAATAAATCTATACCCAAGTTAGAAAACGCATGAGAACCAAACCCTAGACCCTAGAATCCACCAAACAACAACGAAAAATCCCAAAATAAGCCAGGAATTCGAACAGTCTATCAGCACGGAAGTTTATCAAAACTCGGAAACAGTCGTATAATACCCCGAAAAACTTAAAAAAAATAGAACGAAACCAACGCGTCGAATAAAATATAATATAGGGAAACTATACCCAAAACAGTCTTCCGTGTTAAGGAAAAACCCTAATCCCTTGCACACGCCGCCTTTAGTTATGCTATCGTTTCAGAGTCTAAAACAAGTGCGTCGAATCTTCTAGGCAAAAAAAAAAGCCAAATGTCATCAATTTCCTCCGAAAATCCTTGGCCTGGTACGCAGCAGACGAGATGGGAAGAGGATTAAATCTGCGAATATTAGCGAGGAAGCAGAAGATTACACAGATTTTGTATGTATTTGCGGGTGTGTTGAGAATATATATATATATTTTGTGTGTTGTGTTCATATAAAAAGAGTGGTTGTATAGCCCTACTTCGTTTCAATCTTAAATCCTAATCGTCGGATTAAGTACCCTTCAATACTAGGACTCTCTAACCAAGCTAATCCTAATCCATACCAATTTTTTGAACCTACTCTAACATATTGTCTATTATATATTAAAAATATTATTAAATTTTTTTTCTCGATTTAAATCTGACTTATATAATTAAATCTCGAACTTGATGTAGACATACAAAATGTTCTTGATAATAATGATCAGATGTCATATGATCGTTGTACTTGATAATAAACAAATAAATAAACAAGACAATAAGTTGGTTACGAAATTATTATGGATGAATGTGCAAGATAAATTTTTTAAACATTATATTCCATATAGTACAATACAAAAAAAAAAAAGTTATATCAGACTGTCTCATTGGTTAATTTTTTATATGAGACTCTAATCTAACTCGATTTATAAAAAATAATTTTTATACCAAAATTATTGATCTTCTTTGTAAATATAGATCGGATCAACTCGTTTCACGGATATAAATTTCCTTAAACCATCTCACGTAAGACTTATTATATATCATGATTTTGAATTATAATTTTATCTTAAAGTATTTCTGTTTTATGAAAATGTAACTCTCTAAACTTGACTTAAAAAATGAATGGTACCATATGTGGTCACAGTCCAAACATATAAAAAGGAAAGTTTATCTATCATATATTGCAAGTGTTAGGCAATTATCCATGTTATATTCGAAAATCCAATTTAAAAATTGAATGATTTTTAATTATATAGTTGTTTTTACAAAATTATGTAGATTGTGGACATATCAGGTGCAAAATCCATCGATTTGAGTGAAAAATTATAAAAATCTAGCTTCTAATAATTCAAGAAAAATATATACTAAATTTGACTTTTGTATGATCTCTTAAATTAATATGTACTAAAAACAAAGGAATGCAAGAAAATTGCCATTGAAATCTAAGAAATAACTATCAATGTGATTTTTGAATATATAATAACCAGTGAGAATCTATAAGACATGAAAATATAATAAAATTGACGTAAAATGCTACAAACTGGAATGAAACAATTGCCTTCCATAAATTGGACCGCACCAGCTATACTTAAACTTTACACAAAATTTCAAAAAGATTTTTCTGTTTGTTTCATCTTCTTATTTGCCAAATTTTCTGCAACTATCCAGAGTTCCAAAATCCTCAAAATCAAATTCTATATTACTCCATTAAAACTCAGGTTTCACGATTCTTTCAAAATTTGCAATTACTCTTCACCCAACATCTTCCCACTACTTCATTGCAGGTTTTCACCATCGGCGCTGTCGAATCGCCATTTGCGGCTGCCACAAATACTCCATCTTTTGTTCTTGCTGCCTTAGTACCACATACATCGTTAGTTTTTCTGCTTTCTTTGGAGCGCATAGCTCGGTACCTCAATCCTCATCGCTGGCCACATCTTTGCTTAGCTCAATTGCTGCAACACAAGTTTCTTCCCCACACTCATTCTCGGAATGTTTCTGCAGCTATGATCAACTTTTTTGCCATTGTTTCTCGTACTTCATTTTGATTTCAGCTGCTTATTCCTCTTGTTTTCCTGATTGCCATGTCCTTTACTCAACCGAGATCTTCCATAGCCAATACACTATCTTTTCTGGGTGACTTATTCTGCCTCTGGTTCCCTCCACCGTCAATTTTGAGTCCCAAGCAATTCCCCACATACTTTTCTCATCTCAAGCTTCCATGGGTACGTCTTTGGATTTCTTCTTTGAGTTTTCTATGCTAGTCCTTAATTTCATGATTTATAGAATTGATGCTTATACATCGGTGGGGGATTAGAGTGGTTACCTGATTTTTGTGCGGATTGGAAGAATTTTATCCTTTTTCTTTGTGTTTTATCTCATCTCAAGGAATGTGATAGTGATTGGAAATCTTGCCATAGGTTAAAACTGTAATGACCTGAATGTTTATTTTGAGTGAAGTACTAATAAGACATGATCAGAGAGTTTTTAATTAAGTATTATCAAGGAATTCATTAAATTGAGGATCAACATGTTGGGATCCACCATATTTAAAATGGACAACTCAATCTACTTCGGATTACATTATACCCGAGAAATCCAACTAGATGAATGTGATTATAACACATGACAGATAAGATTGAGTTCGAATATTCTGAACTAGTCATGATGCAGTCTATGAACAGGAGCTGATTTTATTTGTTTCATACACCATTTTCCCTCAGCTAATCTCTCTGGAGTTATAACCATATACCTTAGGTTTTTCTAGCCAATTTCTAAGACGGTTTAATTTCGAAAATCTTCGGAGCTAACGTCGACTCGAGGAGAAGTCGGTAAACCGAGACACACAGATCAAGACGTCTTCAGCGGGCTGATGACGGACGCCTGTACAATCCTAAAGCCTTAAATAATGATTTAAGGATCATTAGGAAGAACTTTGAAATATGTTTATTAATTCTGAATCTGGCATGATAATGATTTCAATATGTCGGTATTGTCTAGATTCAGACGAGTAAACTTATGTCAAATTGTTCTAATGAGGTACGTGATGTACTGACTGAGATATCCAAGCATAGTATACACACTTATATGTTGCATGATAAATGTTTTATTGCTTTGACATATTATGCCTGACATATCGCGTTGGGCCTGATATTTTTTGAGATATACCTTATTTGTTGGGGCCGCTCAACCCTGTTCTTTATTGTGGATTATTGGGTATTGAGAGCTACAGTGTCCAATGAGACCCGTGGGCTCTGATGACCCTAGACATTGTAGGTCCATGTTTTGATGATGACCGTAGGAGCTAAAACATGCCTAGGACATATAAAAAACAACACACTCGAGTACCTCTAGACTGAACATGAGATTCTTGACTTGATCCTTGATATTCAGGCATATTGCATTTCACATGCATCATATTAGTTTGTATGCTCGTTCATTGTCGTATTGGGCAATTGTCGATCACGTCCTTCTTTTCATCTTGGACCCCTTCCAATTCCACGGGGCAGGTCTTCGGTAGGTTGGATGTTTTGGATGGCCAGGGAAGCGGCTAGAGCAGTTGGGTTCTCAATGGGATCCAACAGAGGTTTTATTGGTTTCTTGTATTCTCATGCATAATTATGATTTCGATTTGGTTGTATTAAAGATTAAGACTGGAATTATTGTTCTGTTTTTGTTTGAATTGATAGATGATTAAGTTATTTGGTTTCTGTTATTTAATTGTTGTTATCAATTTTAATTTTGAATGCTTATTATTTTGTTTAGTAGTGCTAGGGTAAGGGCGCTACATTTAGCGGTATCAGAGCATGCAAAATTTTTTGGGACATTAGTAATTCTATTTCAATGATTTAAATGTTGATTTTGGTTTCTTTTCAGATATCGGGAGATAGAAACAGTCGTGGAAGTATGAGACATGGCCGTTACAGTGACGATGAGTCAATCCGAGAACATCGTCATAGAGATCATGACAGAAGGCATCACCGAGGCTATGATGAAAGGAGATGTAGCAACCGCATCAACATTATGGATTTCATGAAGATTAGACCTCCACTGTTGACCGGAGATGATAATGATGATTTTGTTGAAGCTTGGGTCAATATCACGGAGCAGGGTTTTCGAGTGCTGCACTATGACGAGAATGAGAAGATGGAGTTAGCCGATTTCATGATCCAAGGAAAAGATCGTAAATTGTGGATATATGTTATTGGGGTGGATGTTGTTTGGGAAGTAGTGATGGAAATGTGTATGACGTTGGATGTTTGGAAGAGAGTTGTTTTGCTGGTTTTTGTATCATGAGCCGACCACCTTCTTTCATTTATAGTAAATGCCATAAGTTGCTTAAAACTCTTCACTTATGAATATTTTTTCGATTTATTTCATAATGAATCAAAACACATCCAATGTGATAAAAAATATTATCATGCCTACTTTATTTAAACATCTCAATCCTTGAATGAAATGAAATACATCCATTTGCAATAGTGGTCCTAAGGCTACTTTACACCAAATCTTTAAACACAAAGTCACAATATATACCATAGTTGCCCAAAGCCTACTAAGACAGAATGAAAACTTAAGAAATCAAGAAATAATCTATGTATAGATCTTTGTTTCTTTCTGCCACGCTTTTCTTTACATTTGTCCACCGAAGTCCAACTCCTCATTCTACTTAGTTGACAACATGCTTATGCTAGTCTCCTTAGCATAGACCACAAGTCATCTCATAAATCATTACATATTCAGGTGTTCTTCTTTGATGATCACCTCTAAAGTGCCTTCAGGGAGTTCATCACTGTCAGAATCTTCTGTCTCCAACTCCTCATGTACTGACTCCCCATAAACCTTTTTCACGAGTTTAAATTGTTCTGACAATATCACCACTCATGGTGTGCAATCCACTAAGATTTGGAGCTTGCCCACACAAAAATCAAATGTTTTGTTTTTTTCACATCTTCCTCATCGAGTAAAACATTTCATCGCTAACTTTATTTCCAATAGCTGACCTACCCAATTTTGACTTGTTTTGCTCTTTATCAGTTTTCTCCCTTCTAGAAACAACTCTCTCCCTTAGCATCCTTTTTTTTTTTGTGTTTTGGTGAGTGGCATAGGGAAATTTTTGTGTTGGTTCACTCTCCAAAATTCACTAAACTCATTTCTAGTAGGAATGACAAACCTGATCCTTGATCTCTGATCTTCAGCAGTTCTTTTCACTTGCTCATGTCTCTTCTGCCCTAATATTACAACTTTCTCACATGCTCTGACCCTTCTTGCTTGGAGTAAAATGAGTCTATAGATGGTAACTCCCAAGCCTCTGGTGAGATGACTTTCCCTTGAATTGCTGGCTCTTTTTTTCACCAGAACATGACCTACCACTCACTGGTTGTGAGTTAACTGCTCCTCTTGAGAAATGTTGGTTCCTCGGACTGAAGGCCGTGACTCCCCAAACATTTCTAGAATGATTACGATGGATATGTTGTCTTCTCATTTCACTAGCATTAACCTCAAATATTTGCCTTTTGGGAATCCAACACTTCTTGGTTTTCTTTCTGGAGTAACACGCTTCCCTGTTCTTTCTTTATCCAAGAATGCCCCAAAATTTGTGGCATTCACATCCACATAGGCCACAGTGAGACATGTATCTTTATAGATGACCGTTTATTTCTATTTTTGGAGGGCCTAGGCATTTCTTTGTTGATTTTTTTATGCAAAACACAAAACATTTAGTGGCATGATTAAATGAAATATGATGCTTACAGTGATATCTGTCTTTCAACTCCTCAGTTTTTTGTGCCACTCTAACATCTAGACTAACATTTATTCTTTGAAGGCACTTTCATCATTAGCAGGAAGTACTCGGATTGGGCGGTGAACCTTGTTTCACATCCTTGGGATAGTTACTCCCATGACTTGCACGTGCAAATCTGATCGTTTGAGTCACCAAAACCTTCACATAAATCAGGATATCATCAACCATAAGTTTTGAGGTCCTTTTTACCTCTCTTGAATTTTTTTCCTTCATTTGTTTGAGGCTCGTGAGTTTCGTTGAATGAATGTGGCCATGGAGTTGGCTTTCAAGCTGTTCAATCATGTATTGTACATAAACTTTCTGTGCACTTTCTTCAAGGTTTGGTAGAACTTCTGCTCCCCTTCCTTTCTCAAAATTTCCTCATCTTTGGCAACATATCTTCTGTACCATCGAGCATGTTAATTTTTTTATTGAACAAAGTTCTATAGATTGTGGGCGTGCTAGGTGCAAAGTGCGCAATTTGAGTGAAAATATTAAAAATCTAACATCTAAAAATTCAAGCAAATTGTATGCTAAATTTGATCGTTCGTTATAATCTTATAAACTAATATGCACTAAAAACCAAGGAATACAATAGAAATGACACTGAAGTTTAATAATAAAGTCTTAATATGATTTTTGAATTTACGATAACCACTAAGAATCTAAAATACATAAAAATATGATAAAGTTGACGGAAAATACTAGAAACTGGAATAAAGAGATGAAGAGTGCTATAATATGAAATAAAAATACTTGAATCGAAAAACTAAAATTTGAAGAGTTGTTGCTGGATATTTTTTAGTTTGATGTGTTGAGTTGTGTTTTTTCTGTTTCTGTCGATTCCTATCTTCTTCATTGCTTGGGTTGTTCTCTCTATTCCCTGCACTTCTCCACAATCTTTCCCATAATCTTCTGATCGATTCAAAATACTCGGAAAAATTGATGGGCTTTTATGTCTTGTTTTATCGGTCAGTTATTTTAGAGGACATGAGCTTTTCACGTATTAGACCAAATTTTATTTTTGATGCAAAAGATACTATAACCTCATAAGCGATGATCTTTGGTTCACTACACTTAATTGTTGTCAGAAAACAAATTTAAAGAAATCATAAAA
The DNA here is from genome assembly GCF_025594145.1 of Primulina tabacum. NCBI lineage: Eukaryota > Viridiplantae > Streptophyta > Magnoliopsida > Lamiales > Gesneriaceae > Primulina > Primulina tabacum. The sequence continues at coordinate 9,506,590 of NC_134560.1, read as the reverse complement.
CAGATTTATACTAAATTATTTCCTTCGATCTTTAAAATACACCTAATTTTCCAAAACATCGATTTTGAGAAATAACAAAAACATATATATAGTTTAAAAAATATATATGGGTCAACTAAAATAACTAAAATAGCCTGTATGCGTATAATAAAACTTTTTGTTATTTCAAGATAAACTTTTCAAAAAATTTGATATAATTGAGTTTTGAACTTTTTTTGTAAGCCTGAGTTCGTGGCCAGTAGATTAAGTTGGGAGGGCCTCTTTTTGAACGGCCAAAGAAAAAAGAAAAAGAAAAAGAAAAAGAAAAAGGGAATCCAGGGTATCGCGAAAATTTTAGAATTGCCCGCGCTTTGATTGAATTCCCTCGATCTTTGGTTTACACTCCAGATTTTCTTCGTATCAAACTCGAATTTTCTGTCTCGTATCCGAAAAATACTCTCAAATACAAATTCTCACATCTCCATCTGGTATGATTATTGATTCTTTATGTTTAATTATTTCACGCTAATCGCCTAGAATAATCAATTCTGCGTTCTACACGGACGGGATATATTTAGGGATCTTCCATGAGCTTTTGTCGTGGTGGGTTATTTGCAGTTTTAATATTTGATGATATACTCTATAAATATTGAATTTTTTTAGGGAATATAAATGTTGAATTTTTGTTTACCTGCATTTGTTAATTTGTCTTGCTAGTTGTTTGTAACTCTTAGGAGGGGTTCTAGTAATTTTTGGTTCGGATGGTAGAGATAAGAATTCTCGAAGTATGGCTCACTTTGTTGCTGAATTTTTCTGATTGAGGTGCAGATGCTGCAAAAACAAGTATTTTCTGCTTATTTTTTTCTATTTTCTCATTTGTAAACTTTTATTGAAATCATTTTGCTCTTGGGTTGATGAAGAACTTTGTTCTAACGCCACTGATTCTTTGGAACTTTTCCTACAATTTATCTTTTTCCACTTGTTTATTAAACACAACCTCGAGATACTATTGTTGATTATTCAGTTAAAGTGGCAAATGCATCAGAGATGAGCAACATTTGGCAGTCTTTTTTATTATGCGTTGTTATTTTGGCTGTTTTGTGCCATTCATATTATGCTAAATGTGATGTTTTTCTTATTAGCTGTCAAACCATTTTTGAATTGTAAACTTTTGAAATCTCAGATCCATCTTGCACGTGTTTTACAAATCTCTTGACTGAAGCTACGTACTTTAAATTACCACAGGCAGCAGTAGACTTTCAAAGTGCTGCATATTTTTTGTTCGATAACTGTTGCTTGCTGTGGCAAGTTCTATCTTTGGTTGAATTCTGCACTTTGACGTTTTTCACTTTTTTGGATTCAACAAACTCGATTTTGACCAGAAAAATCTAGTGGTTTGCTATATTGGGAAGTTTTTTTGCTCAGTGAAGTTAGTCATCCTTTTAAGATTCTCAAATTGCTCTGCAAATTTATTTAAGGAATGGCGAAAGGTGGCAGGGGAAGACCCAGGATTGCTTCACGGCGGCACAGACCAACACCATACCCCTTCCCGTCTAACAGTATTCCTCCTTGCAACAAGAAAAGTAATTACTCGAAAATATTCATGCAAGATTGGGAAGATGCTACTTGTTCGATATGCATGGAGTGTCCTCATAATGCTGTTCTTCTCCTCTGCTCCTCTCATGATAAAGGCTGTCGTCCCTACATGTGTGGAACTAGTTTCCGCTATTCCAACTGTCTGGACCAGTACAAGAAGGCACACACAAAAGTAATGTCATCTAACAACACACCAACTTATGATGCATCTACCGAAGTGATGGATCCATTGTCTGGTAGGTTGGTTGTCAATGATAAAGCTACAGAGCTCACATGTCCCCTTTGTAGGGCTCAAGTGAAGGGTTGGACGGTTGTGGAGCCAGCACGAGACCATCTCAACTCAAAGAAGCGAACTTGCAACCAGGATAACTGCTCATTCATTGGAACATACAAAGAGCTGCAGAAACATGTAAGAACTGAGCACCCTTCTGCTAAGCCGCATGAAATGGATCCTACTCTGGCACAGAAGTGGAGAAATCTAGAGCAGGAGCGAGAGAGGGAAGATGTGATTAGCACCATAAGGTCGTCAAATCCAGGGGCACTGTTTTTTGGCGATTACGTGATTGAACGAAACCATTTTGGTTTGGGTTCTGACGGTGATGCACATGCCTTGGAGTCAAACGATGAAATTGAAAATGGATTTGATAGGAGGTTGATGTCTGTGATGATGTTTCTTCAGGCGTATGATTCTGAAATGGTACAGAATGGTCGAGGCTCGAGCCACATTTTGAGATCGAGTCATGAAAGGCCTGTTGTTTCTCTCGGTGAATTGGATCAAGACGGCAACCATATTGATGAAAACGAAGTTTCTGGAAGGAACCGTATGACATTGGCAAATCGTCTACGCCGCCATGGTAGAGTCCTCTTGGGACGATCAGGACGTAGGAGAAGGCGAAGAGAGGGCAACAGTGGGCAGGGTGTGTAGTGGTGGTGTGAAAGTTTCAATCACTAAGATAGAGGGAAACAGTAGCTCTTAGTCCATATGGGAACTTGATAAGGCTTTACCTCACTATTTTACATTTGTATGTAATTTACTGATTAATTAATTGGGATGTTTATTGTTGACTTTATCTTTAAATTCATTGATGAAAATTGCAAATTCTCAGGCTTCATGCTGTCTCTCTTTGGCCTTAGTGGTACATAAACCTCTTTTTATGTCTTGTTTCTTATATTATTATTATTATTATTAGTAATCGAATCACACATGTGCATAATATTTGTTATTCTGTATAAATCTCTATATTATTTTGATGTCGAAATAAAATATTATATTGCAAGTGTTACAATGGTCGTTCAAATATTATTAATCTTGTTTTTTGAAACATATCAATATTTTAACAAAAATTTGTGTGAGATGGTTTCATAGGTGGTATTTTGTAAGACGAATCTCTTATTTGAGTTATCTATGAAAAAATATTATTTTTTATGTTAAGGGTATTATTTTTTATTGTGAATATTAGTAGGGTTGACTCGTATCACAGATAAAGATTTGCTCGTCTCACTCTAATATTTTCCCCAATGTATCCTTATTTTTATGTGAAGCGGATATTTTTCAAAGAATATAAAAACATAACAAAATCGAAGAAATAAATTAAAATATTAAAAAACATATAAAATTAAATTAAATTATAAATGTAAACTAGGATTCCGTTCACACTTTCACAGGTTCGACCTATTAGAATCTGGAGATATAGAGAATCTCTGGCAGCAACCAGAACTCCGACTGATTACGCTTTAAAACGTCGTCGTCAACCACCGCGAAAGCCATGAGGACGAAGCCAACGGCCGTGTTCATGGCCTTTGGTACCAAAGGCGACGTTTACCCCATCGCTGTAATTCTATCATTTCTTTTTCATTTTCCCGGATTAATCATAATTCACGTTTTGAATAGTGATTATGGTTTTTGATTATCGACGCGTTCTCTATGGTTTCCTCAATAGGCTATTGCTGCAGCTTTTGCTTCCGATCAAAGGCAGTACGAGGTTGCCTTTGTGACTCATTCAGCGCACGAGGTTTGTAACCTTTTGGTTATTGTTTGACTCTCGTATGATATAATTTGTTGCAATGTTCATAATTACCAATTGAAGTGACATCATTTTATTTAGAGGATGAAAATTATTGAATTGCTGCATTTTTATTCCATTCCTAGTAGTTAGCAGCCTGTCGGAGAGTGGCTTTTAGCAATATTTAATATCTGGTATTCTTGTTGTGCTGAGTTAGTACACCATTGAAATCTAGAGTGAGCCTAAAACCTTTGTTTAGAATCATTTTGAGTTCATGTTATAGATACCCAACTTGAGCAGTAGTAGTGTGATACTTGAGTTGGGGAACGGGATATTCTTAGCAGCCAAGCTTCACCTTTCAGGGCTCAGGCGCGTAGGTAGGGTTTGGAACATTCCGTCCAACCAGTGGGACTGTCACAGAAAACCTGAAATAGTGGACCATATTCTTAAGAAAAAGGTGTCGTTTCAGGCATAATTTATAGCAACCGATACTTTATCTAAGGACATGGAATTGAGCCCTGAATCAAAATTAGTCTTTCTAGTTTCTACTCTCAAATTTGACATGTTTTTTGCGAGTTTGAATTCAAAGAACCAAATTATTTTCTTATTTGTTCTCTTCTTATTATTCTTTAAAGATTTAAATTTTGTATCTCATGCTTTCAATAGCATCATGCATGTAAGTATTATCATGAAATGATTACTTAGGACTTAGGAGAACTGCATAGAATAATATCTCCTACATTTTTCCTTCTGTTTCGGCCTTTTTATGGCCTATAAAGTACATTGAAAATTTGTAATTTTACTTTTTATAGTCAAACTGCAATCATTTAATGGAATCGAGGTAATGGAACTCTTCCGGAACCTGTCTTAATTTGTCAAACAATTATGCTGTTCAAATCTTGCATATTTTTTGCTTTTTGAACGCTGTGTTTGTTTATGTCATAAAATATACCAGGTATTTTCTATCTTGCAGAAGCTCAAAGTTCATCTAGAAGCAAAAAGAATCACATGTTTTCCAGTTTCATCACCTCCTGTCATGTCTTATCAAGACACTGCAGGTTATTATTCTTTTTTTGAGGCAATCATACTGTAGGTTTAGCCATTAAAATAAAAATAAGATATTGTCATGTCTTATCAAGAACTGCTGGTTTTGCATCTGTATGTATGGTCAATCAGCAAGTCTGAAATTCTATTCAATGATTTTAGTGCTATTTTTAATTTTAATCGGTTTACCTTCTAAAATTACATCTATGTTACAAGGATCCAGCAAGGTCTCCTTTTCTCTGCAGAAGAATGAAATCATGATAAAACATAGACAAGAGTGTGTTTCGATTGCTGAAGGCATATTCGGAGAAGACAGTAATATGGATGGTGACCTTATCATTATAAATTTCTTCGCTCTGGTAACTTCTTAGCAGGATTGCTTATGAGTGTTTTTTATGAAGTGCCAGAATTTGAACTGAATTCAGTTGCATGGCTCATAATGTTTTTGAATAGAAAATGACTTGTAAACTCTGAAGTTTGTAATGTCTGATGACTGATGTACCGCTATTATTTGTTTTTATCAAAACTCGGTATTACAGAACACCCAAACTTTGAGTAGTTGCCTGCTTTCAGAATTACTATGTTTTGAACTAGATTGAGTATAATAGTAGATCAAGAAACAACAATGATAAAACATATTTACTTTGATAACTAGAGTCTATTAGTAGTACGTTGAAGTTTTGCTAATTGATCTATCCCTCATATTCGATGTTGTAAATGATGGGAGGCGGCGGCGGGGCGGTCACCGCCTCGGCCGCGGCACTCAGATGGTTGAATTTTTTTAAGTAATTTTTTTTATAGATAATCATATATAATCATGCAAAAGACTATCAAGTAAGCGGCATAATGCAAAAGAATATCAAATCTACCCTTAAACTTCCATCAATAATCTTCAAAATAAGGATGACATTTTCCTCTTTTTCAAAGATTTTTTAATGTCTTCTTTGGCTTGTCTAAGAAAACCCAATAAAAGGTCATTGAGGGCTTCTTGTCATCGTCAACAAGACGTAATATGATGCTTCATCCTATAAACTCCTCCTTCCATAAGCCTCTTACAAAACTTGCATGTGATCCAATTCTTTTTTTCTTTATTATACAACACCCCATATTCCCAAACAATATCATTAGACTTTGGCTTAAATTCCAACTCCGGTTGTTTATATTTTTCCGCCATTAATCTTCAACAATAAATCAATAATAATAGGGAAAAAAACGAATTTGATTTTTGAAATCAAAAAATCCGAAATATTATAAAAAAGTATGTTAAATAATATATATACAATGCCTAACCTAAAGCTTCTTGTTGCTGGCGGCGGGCGGCGGCAGATAGTTTGTGTGGTGGACTTAGTGGTTGAAAGCGAGGAGTGAGAACCAAAAATAAAAAAAAAGAAAGTGGGGTGTGATTTAAACAAATAAGGTTTTGAGTTTAAAATTAGTTAAATTTGACTAGGTTTTTAAAATTTGTTGACTACAACTTAAAAATGTTGAATGCCTCACCTGATCCGTCTGTTCGCCCCTTGGCCTACCTGCTCACCGCCTCCACCCACCTCGACCGCCTGGCCATTTCCGTATAGCTTGGGCCGCCTAAAATAGCCGCCTCATGCGTAGCCCAGTGCCTATGCGGCTACCTCGACCGCCATTAAGAACACTGCTCATATTACATTTCTTTATCTTCAGGAAGGTTGGAGTCTTGCGGAACTATTTCAGGTTCATTGTGTTGTTGCTGCTCCTTATGTTGTTCCCTACAGGTTTGAGTTATATATTACTTAACTTTATTGATTTGGTCTACAACATATAGATGCCCTATGGCCTGAGCTATGGTATTCTTTGTTCTCAGAATTTGTAAAATACCTATAATGAAAATTATAGTTAGTTTTTTTGGGGGAGCAATCCCTTTTTGACATTTACACGTAAGACACCTTACGCCTCCTATGAGTTTTAGTATCATGCATAATGTGCATGTGATCTGAAGACATGTTTAGGGACATAGCTTGAAAGTTCTGAATTTATTAAGAAATAATAAATTGCATGATTCCTGTCACCATGCACAAATTGGCTTGCAAACTGAGATAGTTACTTGTTCGAATGTCCGTGTAAGTCGCTGAGTCTTAGGAAACTTCCTCTGGTAAAATATATTTGTTTTTCTCACCAGGTAACATCATTTAGTAAATCTTTTTTGAATTATTGAATATTTATAAATGCTTGTATTTACCAAAAAAATATTGGTTTATTTCCAATAACTGTCAACGAATTTCTAGAAAAAAATGGAAATGTGAAGATAGATTATGTTGTTTTCTTCATGGAATGTTGAACTTCTTTTATGCCTCGGGTCTGTTCTTAACGAATTTGTGGTGTTCAACCTGTGAGATGTCTTTATTTTTTTATGTTTTTATTACTCAAACAAGGGGATTGAATCATGTTAGAATCATATATCATATTTATTCTATTCAAAATTTTGCCCCCCTGAGATATGGAGGATGCTGTGGTCCAGGTTATACTGTGTTGTTTCGTCAATATTTGTATAAATCGAAGAGACAAGAATTAAAAAATTCTCGATGTAGAATATAATTCCTTTGTTTTGTCGAAGCTTTGTTTCTTAGTAATAAATGCTTAATTGAAATGCAGCGCCCCCTCTTCTTTTGAACGCCAATTTCAGAAAGAACTTCCTCTTTTATATGAATATCTTCAAGATGCTCCGACTGGTAAGGTAAATAGTTATAAATCTTTGTGCAATAGATCTTATTTTCTATTTATTAATTTTCATCGCTTAATTTTTCAATTGATTGTTGCACTTCGCCTGTTCATTGCAACCAGGCAACGTAATGTTCCAGCAGCAGCACTTTTTTTTAAAAAATTCTTCGATATTTTATCTATAGAATTGTGTTGGGATAGGAGATGTTGATTGGATTAAGCATGGGTGTTTTTTTAAATAGAAAACACCGCCAATGTGGTTGGGGGCGGGGGGGAGGGTGCGGGTTTCATAGGAGAGGGTGTTTGATATGATCAAGCAGGTTTTTACTGAACAATTTTTTTCTTAATTTTTATCATAGGTAGGGTGGGAAGATGTTATACATTGGATGTGGCCGCTTTTCACTGAAGATTGGGGACATTGGAGAAGCCATGATTTGCATCTAAGCTTCTTGCCTTTTACGGTTGTTATTAAGCTAGTGAATGTTCTTGTGAAATGTTATTTTAGTATATGAAATAAGATTGGGTTGTTTCTTTAATTTAATTATTCTTGTATGTATTCTTCATTGAATTCAGGATGCAGTGACTGGTCTTCCAAGATGGCACGAGAGGCCTTTGTCTCCCTTGCTACTGTAAGATATTTTCCACAAAAAGTTAATATCGTGACGGGATACTCTATGCATATAGTATTGAAGGATTGAATAATTTCTGAAGAAAATTTCCAAATCAATTTTCTTTACCGATTTCCAAGTACTAATTGTCCACACATAAGACAACAGACTTTTGAAATTCTGTCTATTTTCTATATAGAATTGTTACTTGCCTGTGTACTTGTTTTATTATTTCCTGATACTTTACAGGCTTTGCCTTACAGGTATGGATTTAGCAAAGAAGTTGTTGAGTGCCCTGGTAATTACTTACAAGGCTGTTCATTATTGTTTGTTCAATGCTATAAAGCTGTGGCTTCCCTACCTTGGAGGATCTTGTTCCCCTAGGACTCAACTTATTTTGTGTTTATTTCTCTCTGCGAACGTATATGACATTTTTCAAGAATTGCTTAATTTATGGTTTTGGCTCTATAAAGTGACTTTTGAGACAATCATTGCATAACTATTGTTCTGTCATTGTGGTTGTCATACAGCGATAATCTTAATATAATTGGGGCCTGCAACAGGTATTTTTCATTATGTTTTGTTTCAAATTAAAGTATAAGCTATCCCCAACTACTTGAACCAGTTGTAACGTTAATTTAGGCATTCCTCCATGCTTCCTCTTGCATACACTAACAGTCAGAGTTAAATTTGCCAAATCCATCTTACTAATCCGCCCTTAGTTTTACTTTGGATCGGTGCCACCCAACATTCTAACGTGTTCTACTTTTTTGTAACTACTCATCCACCATAACAGTCACAGCCAGGTTAAGCTTTTCATTGCCAAATCTCACAAACATATAATATAAACAGCCAAATAACACTTATAAAACATGTGAGAGTAGTCACGTTTAGGACTTTCAATTTTTTATCGTAGACATGTCTAGGTTATTCGTAACACCCACACCAGCCTTCATACAATTAAATTGGAAATGAAAGTCGTAGCACGGTTAACTAAGCACCCCATTTTCAAATATTTGAGGTTTAATAGTTTTTTTCCTTAGAAGGTCCTCTGGCAGTAGGTCGAGGGGCTCTATTACCTTTTGATAGTGTTGGTACCATAATTTGATGTGAGAATCCGCATGTGGTGTCCAAATGAGTTGGCGACTATCAAGTATCTTAACCTGTGTCCTAGGTTCATTCTAGAACCAGAATTGTTTATCATTATAGATCATGGCAAACTACAAGGTTTGTGTCTTAAACAAAACTTACTTTTGTCGGAAAGTCTTGTTTGTCTCCTTTTGTTTACCTATTTGTGTCTTCACTAAATGAATGCTTGCAACAATGTAGATTACTGGCCATCAAGAGTTCAGGTTTGTGGCTTTTGGTTTCTCCCTTTTGAGTGGCAGTTCTCCTGCAGCAGCTGTGCAGATATTTCATCTTTAAGTTTTTCAAGGAAATTAAATGCTGAAGAAGAGATGTGTTCGATTCATGTCAATTTAAAAGCTTTTCTGAATGCTTTGCCAGAACAACCTATTTTCATGAGTCTAAGTTCTATTGGTAGGCGAGTGTGTAATTGGAGTTTAACTTTATTCTATTGCTTTTTTACTATTTATTGTTAGACTTCTGTTCGTCATTTATTCACAAAACTTACTCCGGCAATCAACGTGCTTGAATTTTTTATTTGTTGGATTCAGCACTTTACATCAGGTCGTATTTTATGTTTTTCTTAAAAGAAAACGACATTCGTTCTGAAGTAAATTTCCCTCAAAACCTTCTGACTTAGGTATATATCCTGACGTTTAAAGTTCTAATTTTTTATTTGGCTGAATGTTTGACCTGTAATAGGCTAAAAAAGGTTAGAGTTTGTGACTTAATATGTTAGTGAAGTTATGATCCAGTGCTTTCCATAATTTAAGCAATAGTAGGACAATTTATCAATAAAAGAAATAATACTTCAGATAATTCCGGCAGAAACTGTTAAGAGGATGAGATATCATTGTTAATAAACTTTTTGGTATACTTGTAGTTGTCTCAAATTGTTGAAATTTTCAGTTCAGCTTTATAATTCACGCACTTGTTTAATTTTAACTCTCGCTATTTCTGCAGTATGGGTTATTTGAAGAATCCTAGAGCTTTTCTCAAGGTCCTTGAAAATGCTTTGAGTATTACAAGCTGTAGATTTATTCTGTTCTCAGCTGGTTATGGACCTTTAGATGCTGAAATCAAAATGTCTGCCCAGACACTATTGTCACCTTCAGAACAACTGCAACTTAGTGAAGATCAGACCTGCCTATTTGGAGGCCGTCTATTGTGCTTCTCTGGGTTAGTATTTCTTAAATGTTTGAGTATGTACTTGCATTAAAATGAAAAGATATAAGAATTTTCTCTCTCCTTGTCTCTTCAGTGATGCCAATTTGGCTGTATTATTTTGAATCTATATCTTATTGTAATTACATATGGAAGTATCTGTCTGGCATTTATTCAGAAATCAGAACTTAAGATAAGGTGAGATGGAAATATGCAACAAACATTTGGGTAATGGTAATATTTTTTTTTACTCCAACATAAAATGGAAATTTTCTGTTACATGTTTGGGGTCTGTTTTGATTTTGCAAGGAATTATTGTACCACACTTCCAAATTAGCTAGAAATATTTTCTCTACTCATTCTTGATATCTCCAACGAGCACGAGTCATGCTATACCTTCATGTCACTGCCAAATTGTTTGAGTGCATGACGTGCATCAGAGTTGAATTAGGTAATTTCGTAAATAAACACGCATCAGAGTTGATTAGGTAATTTCGTAAATAAACACTCAACCTGTTCGGTTGATAAATAACTAACAAACATGCTACCATAAATTAATATCATGCTAACAACCAATTCTTTTAAGTTCTCTTTATGTTTACCAAGGTGCATATGGATCAAATTTTATATCGCAAGTTCTGTGTGAACTGTGCAGGTATTATTGTAAGGATGCCTGAAAATTAATTTATCCAAAAAATAGCATTTATAAAATGTTTAAAGGAAAATTGTTGTGAGTGTAATGGGCAAGTTACTTTAAGTACAGTAACGTATATCTTTTTAATTAAGTCGTTCTTTGTGGTTTAGTTATAGGAAATTGTGTCTGGTGTTATAGAATCAAATCATGGATTACCATTTGTGTGCTTGATTGTCATGTTGGACATGTTAAATGATACCGATATGGAGAAGTAATTCAGTTCTTTTATACTTTCTTTGAGAGTGCTGTGAGTACCATCCATGTTATTTTAATTTTTACTATTTTTATCAGATATATCAGTTTGCTTTGTACATTTTTAGACTCTTGATATAAGTTATTGAACTGAATCCAACACTTTATTCAAATAGTGATGTACCATACAATTGGCTCTTTCCAAGATGTGCAGCTGCTATCCATCACGGGGGAAGGTGACCTTTCTAGTTTCCCTATATTTTTCTTTCAAATTTCTATGGTTCTGTTTGAAAACGTCCTAATTTATTTGTTTCTGTCATTGTGTCCTGTATTATCAGTGGATCCACCGCTGCTGCACTGCATGCAGGAATCCCTCAGGTAGGTTTGTAATAGAATTTGGTGCTTAAACTTCTGTTTGTATTTTTTATCATTTAGTTGGTAATCAAGATATCCCCTTTCATTGGACAGGTAACAACTCCTGTGTCTGGACAATTTTGCTTCTGAACCTTTTATTTGGATGTACAATCTCTAGAAAAATGAAAACGTAATGTCAGTGGTCCATGATTTGTTTGGTAGAGAAAATTTATAATATTTGAGATTTATTACAATCCCTAGAAGCTTTGCTAATCCTTGTATTGTATTTATTTACAAATTGGCTCTTTTAAGATGTTTTGTGGTTTTAGTTTCTGAATCTGTTCATAAACTTTTATGCCCTGAGTTCATTTTTTCCCCAGATTGCTGCGAACATAAACATCTTCTACTTCTCCAGAAACAAACTAGAACTATAACCATTTGATCTGTGATGACAGGTTATCTGTCCATTTATTCTGGATCAATTTTATTGGGCAGAGAGGATGTTTTGGCTTGGCGTGGCTCCAGAGCCTCTAAAGGGTACGTGCTTGGTACCAGATAAAGATGATGACTGTTCCATAATGGAAGCCGCAAATATGCTGGTTGGGACTATAAATCGTGCACTGTCTCCTGAAGTCAAATTGCAGGCCTCACAGATTGCTAATAGAATTTCCGCTGAGGTAATGTCCATCAGTAAAATAATAGTGTACTTATTTGGTGACTTATCTTGACGAATGTTTGATTGGTGTATTTGTGTGATAATTATCTCCTAAATTAGATGCATGAAGTGGCTAAGCATCGTCATTCACATTATCTAGGTCCATTTTTCCTACTCGTGGTAGTACTTGGATTTAATGTGTAACACGTAAAATCTTTTTAGCTTGTTCTGAATTAAATAATTATATCTTGATTTTTAAGAAATAGCCATTTTGTAAATTCTCACTAGCATTTCTCCCACTGGATTGATGGCGAAACTTCTAAAATTCGATCAATGCAGTAACTACTTTCAAGTGCTGAAACTCGAGATCACCGACTAAATATCAGCTGGATGAGCTATGGTCCTCTTTGGAAACCATCTATTATCATATTCTAGACAAAATAATTTCTTCTAGATTTAGAAATAGCAACGTATAGTTACTACCTCTCTGAACTTGCACTGGGAACTGACTTTTTGTCCATGTTTTTCATTTTCACAGGATGGTGTTTCAGAAGCTGTGCGGTTAATTAGAGAAGAAATTAAATGTACTGGTGCTGCTGTGTGATGCACCGTACTCGGGAAAGTCCTGTGTGCGAGGCTTAAGATGCAGCACCCATACCCACCTGCTAGTATCGAATTTTCGGGTTCGAAGTCGAATAACCTGTGGCATCTATATTCAATATGTGTCGGAAAACGGTCAAATGACAATTGTCAACTTTCTTCTTAATGCGATTTGACTTTGAGCTCATCTTGTCGACAAACTACTTGTTTTCTTCAAAATACAAAATCGTCGTCTGGGTGGGACATTTTTGTAGACTTTTGAGTTCCCTTTGTCCTCTTTGTCCTTTGTCACAAATTTTTTCAAATCCAATCTTAGTTGGTCAGTCAAAAAATCCACAAATTTGACTGGCGTAGATCTAAACACAACTCCACCATCCAAAAAACCGTTGTCAAAATTTGATACATGTCTAAAATAAATAATAGAAATTAGTAGGTCTAGTCCCAATATCTATTTTATATGGAGCTCATATATTCAAAAGTTGTGTTACATAAAATATTTCGATGCCGCAGATAAGAGAGTATTGGTAAAGGATTGTACGTTTAGAGAAGAGGATTAATTTTTATGGTGAATTTTTTTAAAGGTAGAGAGTAATTAGGAAAAAAAATTCTAATACTAGTTTTTTTTAATAAAATACTTTTATTGAAGTGTTTGCAAAAGATATGATTTAATGATGTATTGTGGCAAAATGTAATTTTGGTATGATAAAAAAATTGGATATAAGAGTATCCAAAAAATATTGGAACAACTTTGGATTAGAATCAGTCGTTTTACAATTAGTGAATCCGTCAGAGAGTACTCCACCACGAGTTGACAAAGTACTCTCTGCCAATTGTCAATCTCTAGCGCAAAGCTAAGCAGTACAATCATGTGTCACACCGTGTGAGTTTTGTCGTACCTTGTCCCACCTTGTGACCTTTGTACTGATGAAACTCTCATCAACCAAGCTTCACTCTTAGAGCATCTACAATCATGTGTCATACTCTGTGGAATTTGTCGTACCTTGTCACACCTTGTGGGCTTTGTACTGATGAAACTCTCATCAACCAAACTTCAATCTCTTAGAGCATATGCTTACTTTAGATCATCCAAATGAGGACTAAATTGGATTTATTGTCATAACTCTGATTTGTCGAAAAGGTGGATATGTTGAAACCATGATCGTGAGCAAATGTAGTATACTCCTGAAAATTATGTGGATATAAGAAGCTATGTTGAAATCTCTCTGGCCGTAAATATTTTTTGTTTTTCTCCATTTGAGTTTAAATTGAAACAACTTTTGGATTTGAATGCACAAGTAGAAGTAAAATTTGGACAATAGAAACACATAAAATAGATTTTTCTCGAAAAATCAAAAGAAAAAATAGAGGGAAATACACCCTAAAATCGATCCAAAATCCAATTTCATGCGTGAAAACACAACATGCAGCGGAAATTGATTATTTAACACACACGTAAACTTTTAATAAATAAACATCAAATTTAAATTATGCACAAGTATAAAAACTTGTGCAATGTCTCATGTCAAAAATTCACTAGAAAAATATGTAAATCGTTTACACAAAACAATACTAGTGAGTATAAAAAAAGTTAAGTTCCTTGACACTCTAAGAAATTAAGATGCATAAAAAACTCAAAGTAAATACTAGATGCATGAAACAAAAAACATAGTGCTTAAAACAAATGAAATCACTCTTCGATCAACACTCTGCGTCAGTGTTGTTCTTGAGTGTACTAAACACCAATCAGCAACACGGTAAAACGATCAATCTGATCACACCAACACTTCACACGAAATCTTCAATACTGAACTTGTGTACATTCAGAAAAATTCCAGCAGCTGTGTGAATGTCCTTCTTCCAAAAATCTTCACGTTCACCTCTCAATATTCCGTATATATGCAACAATATCTTGGTCACATTATCTTTCCATAAAATCAATCCTACAAACATGAAAATAAGAGTTTAACATGCATAAGACTCTTTCAAACAAGCATAAAATATCTTAGAAATAAATACCCTATTAAAATCAAATCTTATAATATCTAGAAATTAGTTAACCAATAATTATCATCTAGATCTAGAAAGACAAAATATTAAATTGATAATATCAATTTTGTAAAATAACGAACGAATAAAATATTCCTTTGAGTGGGTTAGTTACCTCAAAATTTTATTGCTGAAACTTTTGAATTCCTCACATAAAAGTCCCTCTCGTGTTGAAAAAGTTCTCGCAAACCAAAATTTTTCCACCTTCCAATTCAAAGACTATTGACTTGTAGAAAGGCCCCTTTTGCCTCCTTCACCATGTTCGTTCACGGGCGGCCAAATAGACATACAGATTAGTGCCTTCTTCCTCCTGCAGTGAATAAAATATTTTCAAATTTATTGTATAATATTATCTGTGTTGCACTGTTGCGATTATTTTGTACGCTCGCAGGCGGTGTGCTATGCTATACGCAGGTCTAACATCATTTGACACCTGAGTAATACAATTTTTCGTGTCAATTCATCCTTTAGTATGAAGTTCTGGTACTTTAATATAAATCTAAGAACTACGTTCTTTAATCTAGTGATAAGAGTTTGATTTTAACATTTAGTTTCAGAGTAAATATTACGTGTTTGTTTTCAAAATAAGATAATATTTTTAAAAAATAATCATGCTAATGTGATAACATTCGAACCATGACACTTGAACTTTTGTACGATTTAAATGATTTGAAATGTAAAATTATCATTACTTGTAATTTTCGGTAAAATGGCATACACTTATCGCACCATCTATGTGTTAGTTCCTTCCAAAATATACTGAATCATATCTCTTGGAGTGCCGTGTACATGACAGAAGCAATGAGGTGAACCTCTTTCAAATATACAACATGGATTCTGGCAATGCAATGTAGTTGGACTCTCGTGTCGATCCGAATAAATCATCCTTTCCGCGTAGGAAAATTTTTGTTGGGTAGATCGATCGAACTATGGAGCTTGGTCTGCTGTACAATTTAAAAGATTTGAGTTGTACAATTAACACCAGCTATAGCTTTTGGTAAAACGACAATCGCTCGGTCCTACAATTGGTACCAGAGAGCTAAGGTCACGAGTTCGATTCCCATTGATAGTAAGTTGTGCAATTATCGAGGCAAATATTGTTATGGTGCATTAATTGTGCTAAGTGGATAGAGTGATCGAACAATGTTGTTTGAGTTGGTATACTGTTTAAAAGATTTGAGTTACACGATTACAACCACTTATAACTTTTAGTAAAACGAAAAATACTCGATCTTACGATATTGTATTGAAAATTTTAAATGCATTTAAACAATGATTGATCCAAAGTTACTTTATAAATAACAACATATTGTAATTTGGAAATAAGAAAACATTTTTTTTAATTTTTTTTAAATAGCATATAAAAATATTATCCCCACCCACAGCATGATAAATTTTCACTTATTATCACACCACGTGGGTCCTACAAACCCATACATGCTACATTTTCTTTCTATAAATAATCCTCAACTAGCATTTGCATAATCATACAATCAATAATATCAAAAAAAAAAAAAGAAGAAGAAGAAAGAAATAAGAGAGGACCAAGATGTCCGGGGGAAGAGGCAGTGCATTGATAATTCTGACGGTGGTGATGGCAATGGCGGTGGTTTTCCACTGTCAAGTGACAGAAGCTGCCACTTACACGGTGGGCGGCAGCGGTGGCTGGACCTTCAATGTGGCCGGTTGGCCTAGAGGCAAGACCTTCAAGGCTGGCGACGTACTAGGTAAATGGTATTAGTATTTAGTATAACTAGGTAAATCTTTGTTACGTTATTTCAAATACCCCCTCCAATTTAGTCATTTGAATTCCATGCATTTCAAGATTTCTTGAAAAGAAAAATGGATAGGTGTTTTGTTGTTGATTTGCAGTGTTTAGTTACGGCCCCGGGGCTCACAATGTGGTGAGGGTGAACAGAGCAGGATACAACGGATGCAACGCCCCTAGTGGGGCTAAATCGTTTCAGAGTGGGAGAGATCAGATCAAACTCGCAAAGGGACAAAATTTCTTCATTTGCAGTTATGCAGGGCACTGCGAAGCTGGAATGAAGATTGCTGTAACTGCAACTTGACATGTTTCTTTCAAATTTAAATTTCCAAAACTATCAATGTAGTACTTTTAACTACGTACCATTATGTGGGATGCAATAATACTAAAATAAAAATCTTACTGCTCATAAAGTTTGAACTTTTAAGTCATTTGGGTCGTCATGTTCTTAGTAGTCCGACTTTATAACATCGCGCTTATTAGTTAAAAATATATATTATTTTATCGTTTGATAACAAAAACCACAGAAACTGTTTTATATAATTTACTCGTAACTATGTTATTTCATAATTTACGCACAACAGCGGACGCATATGTGAGGATAGACTGGACTGAGTTTTATAGTTTATACTGTGTTATTTGGGCTTCAGTAATTTTTGGTATATATGGACTACTTTTGTGGAAAATTCAATGGAATTGAACATGATATGCTATTGGATATGAAATAATATTGTAAATACATAAATAAGCATATTATTAAATTAAAAAATTTGTATCTTATATAAAATAATATAATTAAATTAATTTTTCAATTTACTTTAATAATAATAATAATAATAATAATAATAATAAATTGTTCATGAACATATCAAATTTTCATGCAATTATTTTATAAAATATAATTTAATTTTTGAAATACAGTCTAACATTCACTATTCAATTTATATAATATTTATATTCTCAAATTTAGGATATTAATATATTAAAATTTTGTATAATTTTTTGGATGATTGATATTCATTTTTTTAAAAAAAAAAAGAGCAAATAAGTTAAAAGATGGACTAATTGCATCAACACCAACCGTGAAAAAATAGAAAAATACAAAAAAAAAAAAATCAATAGTATTTTAGACTATGTGTTTTTAAAATCATGCATAAAACCTCTTTCCGGATGGGTTAAATGTGCCTTTTTTTTTTTAAATAACTTAAGGGTGAAACGTGTTCGATTTTTTTTTTTTAAGAATGAAAGATGTATTAACTTATTAATATATTTAAAAGATTTTATAGCTTTTAGACTTTTCATAAAAGAGATTGATACGATTAGCCCGTTAAAAGATATATAAACGAAGAGAATAAAACATTTACAAAAAGTAAAAATTTGTGTGAGACGGTCTCACGGGTCGTATTTTGTGAGACATATCTCTTATTTGAGTCATTCATGAAAAAATATTACTTTTTATGCTAAGAGTATTACTTTTTATCGTGAATATCGGTCGAGTTGACCCGTCTCACACATAAAGATTCATGGGACCGTCTCACAAGAGACCTACTCTTACAAAAATATACTTAGTAATCAATGAAACTTTAAATAAGCCCAACCCAAGACAAGCATCGTGTAGCTAGCGTTCATGGTGTTCCTTCTTCTACATTGCCTTTTTTCTTCCTCGTGCGATGTTGGTTCGGTCTTATATATGATACAAAAACTAAATTTGAGTAGTTTGTATTTGAAGTACTCGCACAAATTAAATTAATTCTCCCATTTTTTTGTGGCTTTTATGTTGTTCTTTGATGGCAGCACTGTTGGATCTAGGATTTTAGCGGTGCCAAACATATCAATTTCTGGTGGTGATCGCCATTCTCGGTTTTCAGACTTGTGGTGGTCCGTGTGTTAGTTTCTTAAGACTTTCTATTTGGGTGTAAGATATATATAAAAGAAAAAAGATTGAGAAACAGATGATACGAACCCTGAGTCTGAGTGTAAAAAAATTGAAAAAATTCTTGAAACATTGAAGGATATTCAAACAAGAATCTAAAACTTAGGGAGATGTATTCAATGTAGGAGATTTATTGAATTTTAATGACTTTTGTAGATTTTAAAATTCTAGATATATTCAATTTAGACTTTTACATACACTATAGAAGTCTAGTGGTATTCAAAATAGACTTTCATAGAGTTTTAAAAAGTCAACTGATATTCAACATTGACTTTTAAAAACTCTACAAAAGTCTATAGGTATTCAGATTTTCAATAGACTTTTAGTAACTTCATGGAATTCATCAACATACAAACATTAAAGCCTAAGATACAACTATAAATTGTCAAAAATTGTATTTTGTTCAACCCAAAGATTTGGATGGATTTTTAAAACTTCTAACTCATACACAAACTATTTATTTATCTCTCTGACGCTTCACATCATCTTTTTTCTTATCTTCTCTTCTCTCGTCTATCTCTATCACTCTCTCAAATTTTGGAAGTGTATCTCTATATATATTTTTTCTTTCTTTTTTTATTTTTTTATTTTTTGGTTGATTGTTCATTTAATAATTTTTTATTTTAATATCATTGGAAATTTTGAATTCCATAATTGATTTTGTGATTTTTAATGTAATATGAAATAATAATAAAAGATGATCCAAAAAATATCGTTTAATTCATAATAATTGAATAGCCTCACAACAACCATGATTTTTTAAATTCTTTTTAGCATTTTCAATTTCAATTAATATGTAAGCTATGATATTTATATACAAAATTATATCCACACAAATATTATTTTCACATGTATATTATCAATTTAAAAACAAAGTTACAGATTAATCAGTTGATGTATTTTAAAAAATTTACAAGCATGCATACAAACCCACATATATACACATGTAAGGATTAAATGATTTAATTTTAAATAAGTAAATTCATTTATTAATATAAATATTTAAAAACTATTTCAAACTGAATATATATAATAATTAATTATTAGTTCAAAGAAATTAATAAAAAATAATATGTTATAATTAAGTACAAATTTTTTAAATTCTATAAAAAAATTCACAAAAGTCTATAAAAATCTTGCAAAAATGTCTACATGAATCCACATAAATCTGTTTATAAATCTGTGAGATTCTGTAAAAGTCAATAAAAATCTATCAAATCCATAAAAGTCTATCATTTGAAAAAGTCATTAAAAGTCATTAAAACTCTGAATTGAATACACCCCACTTAGAACAACCTAGTTATAATAAAATTTAGAACAACCTAGTTATAATAAAAAGATCTCTGTGAAAAATTACCACCAACATCATTTAGCATCAAACCCTTATTATATAAAAAGGTAAGGCCATAGCGATACAAAAATATTTAACTGACGCCGATAAAATGATCAATTTTATCAAAGAAACCTCATAAAATAAAATAATTCGATAAACCATATAAATGATTGGTCTAGATAATCTATGATACCTTGCAAAGTCTTTTGCAAACTTCAAGCTTGTAGATCTGAAAATGAACAAAACTGAAGGTGACCAACCCTTAATTAACAGAACAATTTCTCAAGAACCACCAAGGAAAAATATGAGATTCTATGATATTAACATGAGAGGACCTTGAAGTAATTTTCAGGTTGGTGGAGAATCACACCCAGAGGGAACACTGTCAATAAAGAATCAAATTTATTTCATGGAACCACGACGAGTCATTAAAATGAATCTATATTATATAGGCTGAAAATCTTGCATATCTTTATTATGTCTTTAGGCGATATGCCTCTAGATAGATTTGATAGGAGATAGACTTGATAGGTATAAAAACGCCTCATACTCGGATCTAACAAAAAAAGAAGGGAAAGTAAATAAAAATGGAGAACAAGGGTAAATTTGGAATTAAGTTATAATTGGGCCAAAATAGAAAACATGAAGGATACAATTGTCACACTGAAAACTCGAAGGATAAAAATGGGAATGAATATAAACAATATGAACATAATAATGAATTATTCCTGTTTTTTTTACTAATATTTTAGATATGTTTCAATATGAAAAAAATAGTGAAAATAAAATTAAAATTTAGGTTTGGGTTTCATGGGAGATGTACACGCTTAACATCAATACATCTAAAGACAAAAGTTTAGTTACCTCAACAAAAGCCTAATTTTAGTTCAGTGATAGAGATTGAAATTGGTCCAATTGAAAAAGAACCCATTAACCCACCAAACCAAAAGAGACAAATAAATAAAAATTTAAAAACAAACTTGAAATTAGAAATTAGGCAATTGAACCACGTACTTTTAGCCAGTGTTCTAAAAAATCTGTTTAAACTTGAAGCTCGACGAAAACGTTTCACTTCGGAGAAAAGCAGAAAAAACGGTTAAATTGTAGTTTGGCTGAATTAAGCGTAATTAAGGCGTTTAATTAAGTGTACTTAAGCACAATTAATGGCATTTATTTATTTTTAAATTTTTTATTTTGAAGGTATGTCTTTTTATTTTAAAATAATAAATTAGGTTTATAATTTAGATGTATATTTTTAATTATGATTAAACATATTTGATAATGATTTGACAAATATTTAGCATTTTTTAATGTGGTCTAGTTGCAAAAACAAATAAAGATTGCAATTTTGAGATTTTTATGCTTTTATGAATATGAAAATTAATGTATCAGACTTAAATTTATCATATTTATGTATTATTTTATCTATTTATTGGTTTGAGATGATTACAATTGCACTAAAAATAAAAACGTTTTTCACGCTAAAGCCTGTATTAATCTCGTTTAAACTTGAAAAGCTTGGAGCTCGACATCCACGCTTCGAGACGCTTCATGCTTTTTAGAACCTTGCTTTTAGCATAGCATTCGAATCCCTGCCCAAATCAAAATTTTCTTTAGAGATCAAATCTTCTTATCCAAGCCTGATATACAACTTACAATATGATAAGGAAGTAACTGCATTTAACATGACAAAAAAAACGTGATTTTGCCAAGTGGAGGTTTAGGATTTGAACGTGATATCCGATCAAGAATTGCATATACTATGTAATTTTTGGAAAATAAAACTATAAAATATATTTGAAAATTGACCTTCATTTTAGGATTTGAAGGTAATATATCATGTTCAAATTACTAAGTGGGTGTCATTTCTTAAATAAATATGGAGGGAATGTCATAAATTTAAATAACTACATTGTTTCTAATTTTCTTGAGGTATTTAATATTACATAAAAAAATCACGTGAGATCATCTCATGAATCAAATATATCAAAATTATTATTTTTCACTGCAAAAGCATAATTTATCTTTAGTTATATGTTATGAAGAAATATTGTGTAACCATATACTTTTGACATATAATGCAATAATTTTTACTGCAAAAATATTATTTTTTGTTAGTTATATGTTATAAAGAAATATTGATTAATATATGTTGACTTGAGTGAATAATATTCTTTTGAGATCGTATTAGAATTTAGGGGGAATGTTCTTAAAAATTAAGAAATATCCTCAAATGACTAGCTTTGCTAGATAATTGAAAAGTGAATAAGGGCAGAAACGGTTCGATTTGACTAATGATAAATTATATAATGCAATAGGCAATTAACAAAAAATGTCTTGAAATAAATGCAAGAATGTAAAGTGCATAATGAAATGAGACATATAGTTTGTGGATTTTCGGAAATAACACTCATACGTTGACCCTTCTTCTACGTATGAAGGATTCCACTGAAATACTTTGCTTTTACAATGTTTTGTAACAACCTACTTTAGCTAGGACTTACCACTACCTAAACTGAAACTCTCAGTGATCATTTTACAAGATCTGAATATTTAAGAACACTTGGTTTACCAAAAAACAATACAAAATAATCCAAAGTTTTGCTTGATGACTTGAGTTGATAATATAACACAAAATGATCGTGAAAGATATAATATTTTGTTGGGCGTGAGCTATGAGAGAAACAAGAAATATGAAAGCTTTAAGTATGCTAAAAAAGCTTGAATGAATGCAGATTGAAGATGTACAAGAGTTTAGATCCTTTCTGTAGGACCGAGTGCTTACCGCCTTACCAAAAACTATAACTGGTGGTAATAGTGCAATTCAAATCTTTCAAATCGCACAGCAGCTCAAGCACAACGGTTCGATCGTTCTACCAAGTAAGGATAATTATTGCACCCAACAATCTCCCTCCCAATAATTGCACTCCTTGCAATCAATGGGAATCGAACCATGACCTTTGGCTCTGATACTAATTGTTGGACCGAGTGCGTACCACTTTACCAAAATTTATAGCTGGTGATAATGGTGCAACTCAAATCTTTTAAACCGCACATCAGCTCAAGTACCACGATTCTATCGCTCTACCAAGCAAAGAAAATTATTTCTCCCACACTTTCATTTGATACCAAGTTTGCAAATTTATAGTTGAAAAACTCCAACGGTCGGATTTGATATTCAACGATCATATTTACTGTTACCCGACCGAATAGACATGTCTATTTCAGTTTTCGTACCTATTATGAATTGCTCATTTAAAGTTCCTTGTGTTTTGCGGTTTTAAGCTCATTATTTTTCAAAAAGATGATGGACCATAGACAAAATAGACAAGTTTATGTCATTCGAGAGTTGATAGGATACTTGTGTAATCATTTTATATCTGGCAGTTTTTGGACGGCTTGACTTGCATTATCCTTTTCTCATATCTGACCGGTTGCAGTAAAGTTGGATTTGTGCTGCATTTAATAATTTGATCCGCTCAAATTGACATATAATCTCTTGGAGCTAGAGTTTAGATATTCTGCAGCTTGAACTTTGAAGAACTGTCTAAACGACTTGATTTGATATGGCTGTTTGAAAACATGAAATTACAATAAAAAATGACTAGATCCTGAAACAACTCGATGTTATTATTTGTCAATCACCAAAACTAAAGGTAATAAAAATATTCTAACAATTTTCTTATTTTTGATGATGGCAAAAACAAGCTGCAAGATTGTACAAAAGATTACATTAAAATTTTTATAGAAAGGACAAGGAGATGACTACATTTTATAAAATTAATGAAATATCAAATTTTCACAAGTGAAAAAATAAAATATTATTACATCTACTGAAAATAAAATAAAATTATCATTTGAAGCTTGAGCTGCTGCCGCTACCACCTTTTTTTTATTCTTATTTCTTATTCAAAAACCTCCTATCCTCTTCTCTCTTAGATTCCACATAATTTGATCTTTCAGATCGATGTTCGTGATCTTCCATATTTTTGTATCTACTTCCCTCTTTTTGAAATAATCATGTTTCATATATTCAAGAAATTTTTGCAACTGGCTGCAATGGTAGATTGGAGGATGTAAAAGTCGGGATTTTGTACAATCGTGATCATATCAGATTAATAATTTGATTATACTAGGATGATTTAATCTTGGATGTTGATATTATTCAGAATATAAGATTTCTTTTGAGGTTATCTAAGCCGTGTAGATAATTTATCTTATGCAGAATTTTGAAGCTCGAAATTTATATGGTATTATTTATCGTGCAACTTGAACTTTTGGGAGGATAAATCTATCTCAATCCAAGAATTTATTAAGGAATTTCGAAAATAAGCACCTAAAAGATCTAAGATTTGAGTTGAGATGGAGATACCGAGATAAAAGATCGAGCATGAGATAATAAAATCACTAAGATTCGAATTAATCAGTGTATATATTTATCCATGCGAATTTCAGAATTTAGGGGGATGGAGGATTTTGAATTCGGTTATCACCCAAATCACGGATAGATATATCACGATTCGAGATAAAAGATTTAAGTCAAATTTCAACGCGATATCACTCGATCCCGATAGCAGCCAACCCCTATAAATAGGAGGGCCCTATAACTCGAAAATCACACCTAAATTATCACTCAAAATTTCGAGACTCTCCTCTAGCCTCCCTAGGAATTTTCGAGCACAGCGAGGCGCTGCCGCCGTCCAAGCCAGTGAAGTACGAATTTCGAAAATTCCAGTGCAGGAAACCCCCTCTCTTTCACGTTTTTTTCTACAAGATCTAAGGTAAGTGGGATGTTTTAAGTTGTTGGAATTTCGGTTTTTGTGCATATGAATTTTCGGTTTTTAGTTTTAAAAATTCGGTCGAGCTCCGTCTCCCGTCCTATACGTTTTTACGAAAGTTGGTAAGTTTATGTTTGGCACTGTGAGGATTCCTTGAAAATGGGTGGAATTCCAACATATGGCCCTTAACGGTGGAATAGAACCGTTCTATGGCCTCGTCCCCTTAGAGGATTAAAACTTAGTGACTGACGTCAGTAAACCATGAAAGGTGAAAAAATCGCAGTGTTATTATGATATGATTATGATGTTACGATTATGAAAAGCATGATGTATTTATATGTATGTTTCGAAAATGTTGTAAAAATGTTTATGTTGTTTTCAATATCACCCATTTACTGAGTATTTCCCAAAATACTCATCCCCCTTACAACCTTCCCTAGATAAATCCGAAGAACAGGTTGAGGAAAAATAATCTGAACAATTTTGGGGCTGGTGATTAGGTTATTTTCGAATTTGGTAGAGAGGATTTTCGAATTTTTGCAATTTAAATTTTATGTTAGACGTTTCCGCAAATTTATTTTATTTCAATTGTAAAGACATTGGTTTTTGAGAAATTATGATTAATAAACTGGCTTTCGGTTTATACTATGCTACGAGGCTGGTTGTTTTCAATTGTGTGATTGTTAAACGACGCCGGTGTCAAATCCCGAGTTTCGGGGCGTGACATTTAAGTGGTATCAGAGCCGCCAGGTTCATAATCCGAGTGGGAAAAATCGATTTTCAAAAAAAAAAAGGGGAAAATTTTCGGGAAATTCCGGCGAACGACAGTCTACGCGCGCCGCCGCGTTTCCTCCTATTTCGGCCGCTTCGGTACTTTTTCTTCGATCGACGACCAGTTCCAGAACCGCCTCGATGAGACAAACACAAGCCCTCAAACAATTTCAGATTTCGTGTTCGGGTGCAACCGGAATTTTGGATCTACGATGGGGCGTCCGAAACCCTAAACGTCGAATGGTATTTCGTCCAGTTACCCTACCAATCCTACTCCGACTTTCAATTCCTTTTACCCAAACCATTATACTATCCATAAGTAATGTTTCCCAACCATCAATTTTGAGTTCGGATCAACCAATTGGAAACGCCCAATTTCGAGTGAGTCAACCGAGTTGAGCGAGTTCCCGGTCCATTTGGGTCGTTTTCCGACCGATTCTTTTCGTGCCGCCACCGGTTCCGTGATCATGACCCCGTCGCCGGCACACGCCTCTGCTCCGACCATGCCCCGGCGAGTCGACCCGGCCAAATCAACGAGTCAACCCGCTGTGTACATCCTTCGACTTCTCATAGGAAAATCCGAATTCGATTCCGTCAACTGTTCCGAAATCCTCTCAACATATGCTTCGAATCCATATGTCTATCTCAAAACTTTCCATTTTTGGAAATTTTCGAAACTTTTAATTTTCAGTATCTTACTCTATCCTGATATTTTATTATTTCATATTTATGATATTCTGAGCATTTTTTTTTATTTATTTTCAGGAAATGTCTCCCCATTTCCACACTCGTGCTCAAGCTGCCATCCACATGAAGCAGCTTGCCCTTGACAATCAGTCGTGCCTGATTAAGCGACTTCGAGCCCGATTAGGCGAAAAGAGACAAGAAATTCAGACTCTAACCACGGAAAAGGAGGACATAAGGGTCCAACTGAATAAGGCGATCTATCAAGGAGAGTTGGTAAGAAGAGATAACATGGATTTGAGAGATGGCATAGAGCATGGCCTGTCTCGAGAGAAGAAGCTGCAAGAAGATATCGACCGGTACCGAAAAGAGTTGGAGGAAGAAAAGCAGCATAATGCCAGGAGCAAAAAGAGATTGGAAATTTAAGTGAAGCCATAAACTGCATTGCTAAGGTGAACCATCAACTGACTCAACAGGGTGAAACACTGAAGAACAAGATCAAGCAGAATAAGAGGGATCACGAACAGCGCCATCAGATGACCATAGATCTGTTGGACGAGGTAGAGGCAGATGTTCAGGGATGGAAGACACAGGTGGCCCATCTTAATACAGACAATGCCCAGCTCACTCATATGGTAGAGCTACTGCAGGAAGGAGAGCCAGAAGCGGAAGAACCTATAGAGATTGAGGAGCCTATCGCAACCGTCGGAGATGGAGAGATAGAGGATTAGATTAGGATGTTTTAGTGATTTTGTTCTAGAAGTTTATCTTTCCATTATTGCTATTTTATTCACTACGACTTTTATTTCATTTAGATTGGTCACGTTCATTTATTTTTTTCTGCTTGAGATATCAATAAAATATTTTATTTGTTCCATTGATTTCGATTTACTTCTGCACGATCTATTGCATGAATCCTACTCGTACAACAAATTCTTAGAACTTGAAATTAGTAGGAGATGGCCGGCAGACCCCCAAGACAGAACCGCAACCCGTGTTATGCTAATACCGACTGTGAAGGCGGACAGGAGAATGGGCAAGGAAATGGACCTCCGCCTGCAGTCAACTTCAGCCGAGCTGATCTTATGGCCATAGCCACCATTGTGGCAACAACACTGCAAGGGTTGGGAAACCAGAACGCCAATCAGCCACCACCACCTCCTCCACCAAATGAATTAAGTTCCACTACGAATCGCTTCGCAAGAACAAGTGTCCAACCTTCAGTGGAGCTGCAGACCCTGAAGTCAGCCAGGGCTGGCTGAAAAGTGTAGAGACGCAGCTGCAAATATTGGAAGTTCCCGAGGCACTGAAAGTGGACGTGACTTGTGCCGTTCCTAGAAGATAAAGCAGGAAAATGGTGGGAAGCAATCTCACCAGCCATGACAGCTGCAGGACCAATCACTTGGCAGCAATTTCGAGAAGCCTTTCTGAAACAGTATTATCCGGCCGAGGTTAGACTACAAAAACTGAGTGAGTTTGAAAATTTCACTCAAACTCCGGATATGTCAGTCGTAGAATACACCTCCCAGTTCAACGCCCTTGGATCTTATGCTCCGGCAATCATGGCGGACGAAGTTTTGAAACTGCACCGTTTTAAGAAGGGATTGAACTGCAGGATCCAATGAGCTCTAGCGGTCTACCAACCCGCGAATTCTTCAGCCCTAATGGGCGCAGCTATCCGAGCTGAAACTGACATCCAGCGCAGGGAGAAGGAAAAAAAGAACAAAAGGCCCATGAATAGTCAGTGCTCACGCAGCAATAAGACTTTCAAGAAGCCTAACCAGTCCGGTGGACCATCTATAGGGCCTTCGCCTACCTCAAGCTACCAGGATATTAAGCCTTGCCCAACTTGTCACTTACGACACCTGGGAGAATGCCGAAGAAACAGTGGTGTATGCTTCGGATGTGGGAAAGCGGGACACCGAATTGTCGAATGCCCTACTGCCACCAACCAAGCCGCCGGGCCCAGTAAGGGAACTGGGCCAAATTCAGGAAGCTAACCCCAACAAGCCAAAGGAGAGCAAGCCTAACGCCAGGGTCTTTGCTATGACTCAAGAAGAGGCCGACGACGCCAATGAAGTCGTGTCAGGTACCATCCTAATTCAAAAAGTGTCTGCCTATGCGTTATTTGATTGTGGTGCTACGCATTCTTTCGTATCAAGAGATTTGCTAGGAAACTAGGACTTAAGCCCAAATTATTAGCTGAACCTTTTCGAATAGTCACACCGACAAGTAAGGCCATCGAAACTCACGAGATTCACAAGGACTGTTTAATCAGTATCGATAATCAGACTTTCAATGCAGACTTGATACAATTAGTTATGGCCGACTTCGACATCATTCTATGAATGGATTGGTTAGCCAGAAACAATGCAATAGTGGACTGTAAAGGGAAAAGAGTTAAGCTCCGAACCCCAAATCAGGAAGAGATCATGTATCATGGTAAATCCAAGGAATGGAAATCACTCCTTTCCGCTTCCCAAGCATGGAAAGCCATGAAGTCCGGAGAAGATATCTACCTAGCAATGGTTAGCGAAGTGCAGGGAGAAGTCGAACTGAAGATTGAAGACATACCGATAGTACGTGAGTTCCCGGATTTTTTTCCAGAAGAAATCCCAAGGGCAGTCCCGGGACCGCGAAGTTGAGTTCAAAATTAATCTGGTTCCTGGTGCAAGCACCAATTTCGAAAGCACCTTACAGGATGGCGCCAGCTGAACTCAAGGAGTTAAAGGAACAACTCCAAGAATTGCTGGACAAAAGGCAAGTCCGACCAAGTGTGTCCCCATGGGGAGCTCCAATACTTTTTGTAAAGAAGAAAGATGGGAGTATGAGGTTGTGCATCGACTATAGAGAACTGAACAAGATCACTGTCAAGAACAAGTACCCCCTCCCGAGGATTGACGACCTATTTGATCAGCTTAAAGGAGCCGCAGTCTTTTCTAAACTAGATCTGAGGACTGGATACCACCAACTGAAGGTCAGGGCTGAAGATATTCCCAAAACAGCTTTTCGGACAAGATATGAGCATTATGAGTTCACAGTGATGCCTTTTGGACTGACCAACGCGCCTGCAGCCTTCATGGACCTAATGAATAGAGTGTTCAAACCGTTCCTGGATCATTTCATAGTGGTATTTATTGACGACATCCTCGTCTATTCCTCAAACGAGAAAGATCACGAATAGCATCTCCGCATTGCACTTCAGACTTTGAGAGAGAAGGAACTCTATGCTAAGTTTAAGAAATGTGAGTTCTGGCTAAACAGTGTATCCTTTTTAGGGCACGTGATCTCTGAAGCAGGAGTATCAGTGGATCCCAGGAAAGTGGAAGCAATTACAGAGTGGCCAAAACCTAAGAACGCCACCGACATCAGGAGCTTCCTTGGACTGGCAGGTTGTTACAGAAAGTTTGTCGAAGGGTTTTCTTCGATTACCATACCACTGACTAAACTCACTCAGAAGAATTCCAAGTTCATCTGGGATGAAGGTTGCGATAAGAGTTTTCAGACATTAAAAGAAAAGCTCGCATCCATACCAGTACTAATCTTACCCACTGAAGATAAGGAATTCACCATCTACAGTGATGCTTCTAAGGAAGGTCTGGGATGCGTACTCATGCAAGAGGGAAGAGTGATTGCCTATGCGTCAAGGCAGTTGAAACCGCACGAGCAGAACTACCCTACGCATGATCTGGAGCTAGCAGCAGTTGTCTTTGCTATAAAAATTTGGAGGCACTATCTCTATGGTGCCAAGTGTGAAATTTTCACAGATCACCAGAGTCTCAAGTACCTGTTCACCCAAAAAGAACTGAACATGAGGCAAAGGCGGTGGATCGAACTACTGAAGGATTACGACTTGACTATAAGTTACCATCCAGGTAAAGCGAACAAGGTGGTCGATGCTCTGAATCGGAAAAGTGGGAACAAGACCACCCTGGTTTCACTCTCCGCTCGGCCCTATCTACAAGAGACCGTCAAGTTAAACCAGGACCGAGACCCTGAGCTAAAGAAACTTAAGGGACAAGTTGAAAGTGGGAAGTCTCAAGACCTACAGATCGATGACAAAGGAGTCTTGTGGATGAAAGGACGACTGTGTGTACCAGACAGCGATAACCTTCGCCAAGAAGTACTGTCAGAAGCACACAAGTCCAAGTTTTCAGTCCATCCAGGGAGTATAAAAATGTACAGAGATCTTAAGAGCAATTTTTGGTGGAACGGAATGAAAAGAGACGTAGCGGAATTTGTCGCTAAATGCCAAGTGTGTCAACAGGTCAAAACAGAGCACCAGCGACCTGGAGGATTATTGCAACCTTTGGAGATACCTGAATGGAAATGGGAGCATATCTCCATGGATTTTGTGGTAGGGTTGCCGAAGTCGAGACAAGGACAAGACGGAATATGGGTAATCGTAGATAGACTTACAAAATCCGCACACTTCCTACCCGTCCGTATGAACTACAACCTGGACAAGTTAGCTACAGTGTATATGGATAATATTGTACGACTTCATGGAGTACCAGTGAGCATCCTATCTGACCGAGACCCAAGGTTTGTCTCACATTTTTGGAAGAGCTTTCAGGGAGCCATGGGAACAAAAGTGACTCTTAGTATGGCCTATCACCTCTCAAACCGATGGCCAAACCTAGAGAACAATTCAAACCCTGGAAGATATGCTGCGAGCGTGCGCCCTAGAATTCAGTAGCAATTGGAGCAATCAGCTACCATTGATCGAGTTTGCTTATAATAACAGCTATCACAGCAGTATTGGGATGGCTCAATACGAAGCTCTCTATGGAAGGAAATGCTGATCACCCTTATATTTGGATGAAGTGGGAGAAAAGGCAATAGTAGGACCCGAGCTCGTACAGATAACAATAGACAAGGTTACCGTAGTTCGAGAAAAACTCAAGGCAGCTCAAGATCGACAAAAGAGTTGGGCAGATCTGAAGAGAAGGCCAGTGGAATTCAACGTTGGCGAGAAGGCCTACGTAAAAGTATCGCCTATGAAAGGAGTTGTCCGATTCAAAAAAACTGGGAAGCTAAACCCTCGTTATGTGGGACCCTTTGAGATTTTGGAGAAAGTAGGCACGCTAGCATACAGATTGGAACTGCCACCAAGCATGTCCAGAATTCACAACGTTTTCCACGTGTCCCAGCTACGGAAATACATCTCGGACCCAAGCCACGTGTTGGAAGCAGAACCGCTCATGATCAACTTGGGAGAAGAGCTGAAGTACGAAGAAGTTCCCATCAGGATCGTGGACGCCAAAGACCAGGTACTAAGGCGGCGAATCATTCCCTACTGTCAAAGTGCAATGGTCTAACCACACGGAAAGAGAAGCCACGTGGGAGCTAGAAGAAAGGATGAGGGACCAATACCCGTACCTCTTCTTAGATCAAGCCAACCCAAGTTTCGAGGACGAAACTTCCCATAAGGAGGGAGGGATGTAAAAGCCGGGATTTTGTACAATCGTGATCATATCAGATTAATAATTTGATTATACTAGGATGATTTAATCTTTGATGTTGATATTATTATTCAGAATATAATATTTCTTTTGAAGTTATCTAAGCCGTGTAGATAATTTTATCGTTTGCAGAATTTTGAAGCTCGAAATTTATATGTGTTAGACTTAAATTTGTTGTGGAGATGCTAGTAAAAGTGGAGATGCTAGTAAAAACCAGTAGATGCTGGCTTAGTAAAAAACAAGTAGATGTAAAATAGCAGAAAAACAGAAGCACTTGTAGCACTTGTCAAGTACTGTTTCTTAGCTAAAACCAGAACTAGAAGGATACAAAATTCGAAATATACACTAACAGAATCTTGCGTATCTCAAAGTCTCTAAATATTACCGTTGATCTATTAACGTGATACCAGCATTTATTGCTTCATTAAATGCCATTGAATGCTATACAAGAACATTTAAGACGGTATACCATTTTTGGTATGAACTGCGACTGATTACTTTTGATGTATTCTGCAGAGTACATTTTAAGCAATAAAGCTGAACCACCAAAAAGAAAAGAACCGTTCAGTTTTTGAACGTTGAATAGAGCCTATATATGGAGATGAAGGATTTCGTGAAGTAGTACGCAGCATTGAACAAAAATCTTAATTGAAAAACATCATTCGAGCATTGTTAGAACTTTCAGTTATCTAAAGAGCTCAAACACTGAAAAAGCAACACACGCTTCATTGCATACTCTTGATCATTGAGATCATATTGTGCTAGCTATTTTTCTTTATATCTTCTCAAGCTATTCACTTCACTATTTCATTGATAGAAAAATTTGTAACTGGAAAAGAGTCTTTTCCAGAACTTAAGATCATTCAAGAAGTTGAGTTGTAAAGCTAAGAGTTTCAATAGACGAAGGGTAAGTCCTGTTGAAGTGGGTGTGTACAATTGTTGTGCTGTATTCACCAAAGTCTTTTAGTGATACCTTCTGGAAACAGAAGAAGGGGAGACGTAGAAGATTCATCTTCGAACTTCCAGAAACAAACCTTGTGCTATCTACTGCTTTTCGGCTTTATTATTTTTCACCCACTAACCAACAGATCATTTTTCGCACATTATCTTGTGATCTGCTGGTCTTTATACTTGAACAAGAATCGTTAAAATCTCTAACGGGATTTTAGCACATCATTCGAAAGAATTTAATAAGTTGGCCATTGAGTTTATTCAACCCCCCCTTCTAAACTCAACCCGATCCTCAACAAGTGGTATCAGAGCAGAGTTATTCTTGTTCTGAAAAATATTTAATAGACATGGCTCATTTCAGCAAAGTTCCAATGTTCTCAAAAGAAGATTTCGATGATTGGAAAATCAGAATGCACGCTCATCTTGCGGCTCAAGATGATGACATGTGGTATGTCATCACTGATGGTCCATTAAAGATCTTAAAGCCAAATCCAGCTATTGCTATCACCGAAGGTGCACCTCAGATGCTTGAAAAACCAAGATATGAATGGACAAGTGAGGACAAGAAGAAAGCCAATCTTGACAACGTTGCGAAGGACATTTTATACAAGACACTCGACAAAAATACCTTCAGCAAAATCAAGATGTGCCATACTGCCAAGGAAATCTGGGAAAAATTAATTCAGATCTGTGAAGGAAACTGAAGAAACAAAGGAAAACAAACTGTCTGTAGCCATGCAGAAATTTGAGAATATGAAGATGAGGGCTGGAGAAACTATGAATGAATTTGATGAACGATTCAGCAGCCTCGTCAATGAACTCTCAGCTCTTGGGAAAGACTTTGGCAATAGAGAAATTGCATTAAAG
Organism: Primulina tabacum; assembly: GCF_025594145.1. Taxonomy (NCBI): domain Eukaryota; kingdom Viridiplantae; phylum Streptophyta; class Magnoliopsida; order Lamiales; family Gesneriaceae; genus Primulina; species Primulina tabacum. Next base: position 9,473,289 of record NC_134560.1, on the reverse strand, counting down.
GTAATGAGAGGTCTACCCAGAGAATGGGATGTCAAAACAATGGCAATGAGAGCTTCCAAGGATCTTAACAAGTTAGAACTACACGACTTGTTCTCGGATTTAAAGGCATATGAGTTTGAACTTGAAGTTCGAAGTGGATAGGAGCCCTTAGCAAATCCACCAACCAAAGCTCTCGCAGCTACTGTTAACTCTACTACTACAGTTGCTCCAAGTTCATCTTCTGCTACTGCTTTAGAGAACATTTCTGAGAGAAGTGCTGAACAGATAAGCAATGACGCAATGTCATTATTTGTTAAGAAGTTTTCCAGATTCATGAGAAAGAATCATAGAACATTTCAAAGTCCCAACCGCAATTTCAAAAAGGAATCATCACCTAGTGATATGGCATGCTTTAACTGTGGAAAAGTTGGACACTTCATTGCTGATTGTCCAAAACCAAAGAAGGATGACCAGAGGAAGAAGGGTGTCAAACGCAATGATAAAAAGACCAGAAGAGACAGGAAGGCAATGGTTGCAGAAGAAAGTAAGTCCAAATGGGCAAACTCAAGTTCTGAATCTTCTGGTTCTGAAAGTCATTCGAGTGAAAGTGATGAAGATAAGATCAAATGTCTGATGGCAAATACTGAGTCAACCTCGACATCCGGAGAGGAACAGCAGAAGAAAACAGAAATCAGTAACTCTACATGCTATCTGGACAGTGGATGTTCCAGACACATGACTGGACATAAAAACCTACTCTCCGAGATAATGAGTTGCACTGGACCAAAGATAACTTTTGGAGACAACTCAAAAGGTAAAACCGTGGGTAAATGTAAGATTATCCATAGTAACATAACCATTAATGATGTGTTATTAGTTGACAACTTTTGTTACAATCTAATTAGCATTAGTCAACTATGTGATAATGGTTATTCTGTAGCTTTTCAGAAGCACTCATGTGTAGTTAGAGATTCTGCTGAAACTACTGTATTAACTGGAAAGAGAGAAGGCAACACCTACAGAGTCTCTTAGAACTCAAATCATGTCAACACTCCTACATGCTTAGTTGCCTCGCTTAGTAATAAACACTGGCTATGGCACAAGAAATTGAATCATCTGAATTTCAAGTCAATCAATCATCTCAAAAAGCAGAATATAGTTGATGGCCTACCTGATATTAATTTTGTTAAAAATCATGTTTGTTCTGCTTGTCAGCTTGGGATACAGATAAGATCTAGTTTCAAGAACAAAGATAGCAAGTCAACTTCAAGATGTCTGAAATTACTGCATATGGATCTATTTGGTCCAATCCCTATCATGAGCTTAGGGGGAATGAAATATACTCTTGTTGTTATTGATGATTTTTCTAGATTCACTTGGGTAATATTTCTCGCAGGAAAAGATCAAACCAGTAGCCTCCTGATCAAGCTTCTGAAAAGGGTTCAAAATAAAAAAAATCTTCTTCCATCATTAAAATCAGAAGTGATCGGGGTACTGAGTTCACTAACAAAAATCTTGAGTTATATTTGGATGAACAGGGGATTCATCATGAATATTCAGCTGCCAGAACACCTCAACAAAACGGAGTAGCTGAGAGGAGAAATAGAATTCTAAAAGAAGCAGCTAGAACAATGCTAGCTAGATGCAGACATCTCTCAGCGCTTCTGGGCTGAAGCAATTAACAGTGCTTGTTACACGCAAAATAGAACTATGGTCAACAAAAGGCACAATCAAACTCCAGTATGAAATATGGAAAGGGAATAAACCGAACGTATCTTACTTTCATGTTTTCGGTTGTAGATGCTTTGTGCACAATAATGGCAAAAATCATTTAGCTGCTTTTGATTCAAAATCTGACATTGGTTTATTTCTTGGATATTCAGCAGTTAGTAAGGCTTTTAGAATTTTCAATAATAAAACTCTTAATGTTGAAGAATCTATTCATGTTGTCTTTGATGAAGACAGCAGTATTCCCGAGATTACTAACATATCTAATTTAAGTAAAAGATTAGACATGGTTTTTCTGGAATTAGACAGTGAAGATGATGCAGAAGCAAGTGTCAAGGATATTCAAAATCCAGAACCAGACATTCACATTCCAGAACCAGCAGCTGATACTCCAGAACCAGCAGCTGACATTCCAGAACCAGCAGTCGATACTCCAAAACAATCTACTGTTTTATATGAAGACAATCTAAATCCTTTTATTTGGAGAAAATCTCATCATCCATCTTTGGTAATTGGAAATCCAGCAGCTCCACTAAGGACTAGAAGACAGATGATAAATGAATACATGCATGCTGCTTTTATTTCTCAAGATGAACCAAAGAAGATTGAAGAAGCTCTTCTGGATCCCAGTTGGATAGAAGCTATGCAAGAAGAGCTGAATCAATTTGAGAGGAATAAAGTTTGGTTTCTAGTACCCAGACCTTCTCACCAAGCTGTCATTGGAACTCGGTGGGTATTCAGAAACAAACTAAATAAGGAGGGAACAGTTGTAAGAAACAAAGCAAGACTGGTTGCACAAGGATTCAGACAAGAAGAAGGAATAGACTATGATGAAACCTTTGCACCAGTAGCTAGGCTCGAAGCTATCAGAATATTCTTAGCCTTTGCTGCTTTCAAAAACTTCAAAGTATATCAAATGGATGTAAAGAGTGCGATTCTTAATGGTCTACTACAAGAGGAAGTCTATGTTGAACAGCCTCCAGGTTTTTCTAATCATTTGTTACTAAATCATGTTTTTAAATTATATAAAGCATTGTATGGTCTGAAACAAACACCTAGGGCTTGGTACGACACACTTTCACAATTTCTCATTAATCATGGTTTCACCATTGGTACTGTAGATAAGACTTTGTTTACCTTAGCCAAAAACAAACACATATTGTTAGTTTAGATTTATGTTGATGATATCATATTTGGGTCAACTAACCCCAAATTATGTGCAAAGTTTGCTAAGTTAATGCAGGACCAGTTCGAGATGAGCATGATGGAAGAATTAACATTTTTCTTAGGACTTCAAATCAAGCAACTTGATACTGAAATCTTCATAAACCAAACCAAGTATACAAAGGAACTACTGAAAAAGTTTGGGATGGAAGCATGTGCTGCTGCTTCCACTCCTATGAGCTCATCTACTAAACTTGATAAAGATGAAGGGGGAATTTCAGTAGAGGTAACTCAGTATCGTGGTTTGATTGGTTCATTGTTATACCTTACTGCCAGTAGACCAGATATCATGTTTGCTGTTTGCATTTGTGCTAGATTTCAATCAAACCCTAAACAATCACATTACATTGCTGGTAAAAGAATTTTAAAATATCTTAAGGGTACTCAAAATGTAGGCCTCTGGTATCCCAAGGACTCGTCGTTTAATCTTATTGGATACTCAAATGCTGATTATGTAGGATGTAAACTAGATAGAAAAAGCACAAGTGGTTTTTGTCAATTTCTTGGTGATAGGTTGATCTCCTGGTTTAGCAAAAAGCAGACTTCCATAGCCACGTCTACTGCAGAAGCTGAATATCTTGCTGCTGGAAGCTGTTGTTCTCAAATACTTTGGATACAGCAACAACTCAAAGACTATGGAGTTCAAGCCTCTGAATCACTAATATTTTGTGACAATACCAGTGCAATTGCTATATCACATAATCCAGTACTCCATTCCAGAACTAAGCACATTGATATCAGACATCATTTTATCAGAGATCATGTGCAAAAGAAGAACATTCATCTGGAATACATTCCTACTGATCAGCAAGCAGCAGACATTTTTACAAAATCTCTGCCTGAGAATAAGTTTTCTTACTTTCGAAATACACTTGGATTAATAGATTTAACTTGATTATTTATCATCATCTGATATTATGGCTTAACTTTTCCTCTGTGATTATTCATTTTTTAATTTTGCAGAAGGTAAAAGCTGAACGATAGAAATAATCAGTAGACATAAAATTTCATTAAAAATAATAGAAGCGGGGGCGTACATTTCTCACTTCTTTTTTAACGTACTCCCTCCAGAATGCCAACCAAGTGGTCAGTTCTCCGGTGGAGGTACGTAGAAACTCCTCTGAAAAAGCAATCTTTTTCCGAGTCTTTTGCTCCTTTAAGAGCATGAGAAGGTAGACGCCATCATCAGAGACGACGTCTGCACTATCAGCACCATGGAGACGTCGATAATATTTCTTCATCATTAACAACTCCTTGGTGGAAGATGCTCGCCCACTCTCGAAGGAGGACTTAAGCTCCTGGATTTTAGTCCAGGTAGCAAGTGTCTTCTTCATCACTTTGTCTTCTATTGCTTTCTTTCTTGCAGCGGTCACCTCCCTCATAAACTCATCAGCCAAATCAGGACTATTATCTCTTGCCATTTCTCTTAAAGAATGATTATCTGGTTTACCCCATGTTCATATTTATAGATGAAAATCAGGCACCAAAGCTCGAGAAAGTCTTGACTACAGTAGATATATATATGAAACATCCCATATCAAGCTATCATCGGTTCAGTTACCAAGTATTTTAATTTAATAATTGCACTAATTTAGGTAGAATTTTATTCTGATCTTCTGTGATTTTGTGTCAGATGCAGAAAGTATTTTGTCTCATTAACAAAACAAGGCTTTCTTCAGTTTCCAGTAGAAGCTATCATAAGACGACTTACTTCCTTCTGAACTTAATCATTTATTCATTTTATTCTTCTAACATTGAGTTGTTTGCAGAAAGGAATAAAGGAACATCAAGTGCTTCAACTGAAATTTCATTAGAAATTTTCCAGTACATTAAACAAAGTGAAAGTTACAGAAATCTCAAGACAATCAAAACGTCTTCTGAAATTCTAGACTAATCAAGTTCATGTCTTCAGTAATATCAGCAGCTTGTAGTATTCTTGCAAAGTACTTCAGCAGAAGAAGGGCATTATAGATGATATTAGCATTATCGATCCACCAGCACTCTCTTATTGCATTAGCATGCTTCTGGAAGGGATCGATGCTACATATCAATCTCAATGAAAGCAAACAATCTTTTTGATTGTTAATATTACAACTCTAGGAGTATGATCCAAGGATCATTATGTGCAGAACGACTTTTTCCAACATCTTCTTAGAAATCGCAGCAAGCTGTCTTCTGAACATTCTTGCTTCTGCTTCCGGATCAGTTGCTACCTCTTCTTTCATTTGATTTTTATGTTTACTTAACCTTGTTTAACCCTTGCAGGTATTTATAGTGATATTCAAAGGAGATAAGGATCCTTGCGACTGTTCAAATTCAACGATTTAAATTGAAAGATTGCCAAGAGTCGTTTAGTATTTAATATCCATTACTACTGCATTAATTGAGGGAGAACATCTTTATGACATTTATATTAGAAACTGATTTGTCTTTTCGATAAAACAGTATACCTACCAGAAGTTGTTAAAGTGCTGCATTTGTTTCAGCATCTTATCCACTTCCAGTAGATATTATCATAAAATGACAAATCAGCTTCTGTTTATTTAGCAATCGCCTCGGACAACCCGCCAATTTTTCAAAATATTTTAAAATGAGTAGAGTAACTGACACTTTTGTCTCTCTCTCTCCTAACATATCGACACGTGTCGCTATGTTCACTGACGGCTGTATATTTTGCTTTAACCGTTCATTTTTTTTACTACGCTTTACGAACTCAGATTATTTCCTTGTCTCTACTGCTTTTTCACATCTACTGCTAACATACTTCTATTCTCTTTCAAATTTAGAAATGGCCGCAGCATATACGTTGAATGCTTATCAGGTGAATTTTGCTTCTGTTCTCACTATTAAGGATGAGAATCTTGTCAAGATGTTCAAATCATTGGAAAAGTCCGGGCTTCGAATATTCTTGGAATCACCTGCTGTTATCTACAGGTCTGTTCTTCTGGATTTCTATGCCAAAGCAGAAGTTGTGGAAGGCAAGATTACCTATACACAGGGAGATGCATCGATTTCTATTGATGCTAGCACTTCTGGGTTCCACTTTCTTCCTACCGATTTCTGGCCTTTCCGAGCTCTCGGACATTTCAAAGGAAGACATGTCCATCGCCTTGACAAATTTTTCAGCCACTGGAGAAGAACTTTCACCCTCCTGCTTCAAAAAGCTACTGAAAATTGAGTACCAGGTACTCGCTGATATAGTAGCAATAGCCTTGTTAGTTAAGGCTGGAACCTTTGACAAACTAACAAAAGAAAAGGTTCAAGTGATGGTGGCCATCACATCAGAAAAGAAAGTGGATTGGGGACGTTTTCTGTTTCGCATTATGAAGGATATGATTCTCAGGAAAAGTACTAGATTTGCTGTGCAAATCAGTAAGATGTTGAAAGATGCTGGTTTTCTTGGAACATCAGAAGAGGATGGCTCTTCGGTAACAATGACTGATGCTGATAGCGTGCTTGCTTTAAGGCCAAAGCTAAGCGTTGGTGAGTTTGTGGCCATTAAGAAGGAAATTGGAGAATCTCAAATTGAGGGGCAGAAGAAAATTAAACGAAAAAAGGTTGTGGTCTTGTCTGATTCTGACAAAATAGAATCTGGAGAATCAGCAGCACCCACTCAGCAAGCTTCACTGCCTCCCACCCCAGCTAAGAAGAAGCCTCGCACAACAATCCGCATCAAGAAAACAGCGGTTCTGTCTGAACTGGAGAATGTTCCTCTCCGCCAAGTTTTTACATCTGTTGTTTCATCCACCAAAGCCAAACCGATTGAATCAGGGCCCTCACCTGCTCAAAGCTTCAGACCAACTTCTGGTGTGGTCATTAGAGAATCTGCTACTGGTTCTTCTGCTTTTAAACCAGTAGTCTCTGCTACTTCTGAAAAAGGGAAAGAAAAGATTACTGAGTTGTCTCAGTCACCGGTGGCCACATCAACCATTCAAACAGCAATAAATCTACATCTGGAAGAAGTTGAAATCTCAACCAGAGAAGATATGAAATTTTTTGACGATTGGCTTAAGGTACGTGTCTACCACCCAATCACATTTTTGAAAACTACTGGTGTTTATGCTCAAACAGTGGAAAATGAGAAAAAGGTTTTTGATGCTGCCGGGACACGAAATGTGATAGAAGCTATAAATCGTCACAATTACATTCTGGAAAAATTCAAAATGCAGAAGATGGACACTGTTCTGAAAACCTTAAAGTCAAATTTTGACTCTGCAAGTCCTACTGCTTTTCATGACCAGAATGTCATTCAAATTTTGTCGGAGCAGCTGAAAATTCTTTCTGAACAAACTGCTAATAAGGAAAAGGCCTTTTCTCGGCCTCCAAAGTTTAGTTTCACTTCTGTCTCCGCAATTTTGAAGAATCAGACAGTTGAGGAACTGACCAAAGCTTCTCCTGAAGTCAAGGTCTCTAGTACTCCTGCACCTCAAGAAGTTCCTACTCAATCATCCTCTCTGATTTTTGTTCATGATCTGGCATCGGTTGATGAGGTGATCGAATCGATTGTGCAGACTCAAGCAGCACAGGATGACACAATGCCCGTTACTTCTACCTCTGTTGATCATCCTCCGGTCCAATCCATCCCAGAATCTGCAACTGCTACTGCCACTGCTACTGTTACGGCTACTGCTTCTTCATCTTTTCCAGAGCTTGAGCATTTTTCAGAAGCTCATCAAGCTGAAATGGCAACTTTGTTGCATACTTCACCCTCTGTTGTTGAGCCACAAGCTGTATCTGTACCTGCTGCTGTTTTGCAGCAACCAGACGAAGGGCCAACAGATCAATCTACTGCTTCAGAAGGACCTTCTGCTGAACCAGAACCAGCTGTTATCACTCAAGCAGAAGTTGCACAATCTACTGCTCTTATTATTCCTTCTCTGCAGTCTCCTGAGCGCATCGCCAGAATGGAAGACATTAAGCAACGATTGCTTGCAAAAACCCCTTCACCAGTTGTGGAACCATTTGATTTAGAGTTTCAGATTGATAATCTACAAAAGGAGCTACAGAATCTTTCTGATATAGTCAAGCGGCTATCTCGTGAGAATGCCGTAGAAATCAGTGGTGCTAAGTTTTTCCGAGACCGTATGTCCAAGGAAATACATAAAACGGCGGAATCTGTGCATAAAATGAATGCTGAAACCATTGTTTTTCGACAAGCTATATCCAGAAGTTCCAGTCAGCTCATGATTGCTCAATCTGACATACTTACCCGGCTCACCGAGCATGATGGTCTTTTTCGCTCAATCTCTACCACCATGGACCTAATGGATGCCAAGATCGATTCTCAATCTCAATCTCTCACCGCTCTAAATGATCAAGTTTCTAATCAGGCTCCATATCTGGAGATGTTGACTAATGGCATTCACAACTTATCTGGGCGAATGGATGACTTAATTGCTAGGGTCATTGCCGATGATGCCAAAAAGGGGGAAGAAGATAGAACTGGAGATAGAACTGGAGCGAGTAGCAGCAGACCTCATTCTTCTGGAAGGGATTAAAATCCAGATGAAGCTACTTTCAGAGATATTGGAACAAATTAGTTTTATTTTCTTGTCTTAACTAATTTGTGCTTTACGTGATTTTTCTGGATAATAACTGTTTTTATCTGCTTCGTAATCTGTTTTATCAATTCATCTTAACGTCTAAGGAACATCTAGGTTTTGGCGTCACCACAAAGGGGGAAATTGTTAGACTTAAATTTGTTGTGGAGATGCTAGTAAAAGTGGAGATGCTAGTAAAAACCAGTAGATGCTGGCTTAGTAAAAAACCAGTAGATGTAAAATAGCAGAAAAACAGAAGCACTTGTAGCACTTGTCAAGTACTGTTTCTTAGCTAAAACCAGAACTAGAAGGATACAAAATTCGAAATATACACTAACAGAATCTTGCGTATCTCAAAGTCTCTAAATATTACCGTTGATCTATTAACGTGATACCAGCATTTATTGCTTCATTAAATGCCATTAAATGCTATACAAGAACATTTAAGACGGTATACCATTTTTGGTATGAACTGCGACTGATTACTTTTGATATATTCTGCAGGGTCCATTTTAAGCAATAAAGCTGAACCACCAAAAAGAAAAGAACCGTTCAGTTTTTAAACGTTGAATAGAGACAATATATGGAGATGAAGGATTTCGTGAAGTAGTACGCAGCATTGAACAAAAATCTGAATTGAAAAACATCATTCGAGCATTGTTAGAACTTTCAGTTATCTAAAGAGCTCAAACACTGAAAAAGCAGCACACGCTTCATTGCATACTCTTGATCATTGAGATCATATTGTGCTAGCTATTTTTCGTTATATCTTCTCAAGCTATTCACTTCACTATTTCATTGATAGAAAAATTTGTAACTGGAAAAGAGTCTTTTCCAGAACTTAAGATCATTCAAGAAGTTGAGTTGTAAAGCTAAGAGTTTCAATAGGCGAAGGGTAAGTCCTGTTGAAGTGGGTGTGTACAATTGTTGTGCTGTATTCACCAAAGTCTTTTAGTGATATCTTCTGGAAACAGAAGAAGGGGAGACGTAGAAGATTCATCTTCGCACTTCCAGAAACAAACCTTGTGCTATCTACTGCTTTTCGGCTTTATTATTTTTCACCCACTAACCAACAGATCGTTTTCCGCACATTATCTTGTGATCTGCTGGTCTTTATACTTGAACAAGAATCGTTAAAATCTCTAACAGGATTTTAGCACATCATTCGAAAGAATTTAATAAGTTGGCCATTGAGTTTATTCAACCCCCCCTTCTAAACTCAACCCGATCCTCAACAATATGGTATTATTTATCGTGCAACTTGAACTTTTGGGAGGATAAATCTATCTCCATCCAAGAATTTATTAAGGAATTTCGAAAATAAGCATCTAAAAGATCTAAGATTTGGGTTGAGATGGAGATACCGGGATAAAAGATCGAGCATGAGATAATAAAATCACTAGGATTCGAATTAATTAATGTATATATTTATCCATGTGAATTTCGAAATTTAGGGGGATGGAAGATTTGGAATTCGGTTATCACCCAAATCACGGATAGATATATCACGATTCGAGATAAAAGATTTAAGTCAAATTTCAATGCGATATCACTCGATCCCGATAGCAGCCAACCCCTATAAATAGGAGGGCCCTATAACTCGAAAATCACACCTAAATTATCACTCAAAATTTCGAGACTCTCCTCTAGCCTCCCTAGGAATTTTCGAGCACAGCGAGGCGCTGCCGCCGTCCAACCAGTGAAGTACGAATTTCGAAAATTCCAGTGCAGGAAACCCCCTCTCTTTCACGTTTTTTTCTACAAGATCTAAGGTAAGTGGGATGTTTTAAGTTGTTGGAATTTCGGTTTTCTGTGCATATGAATTTTCGGTTTTTAGTTTTAAAAATTCGGTCGAGCTCCGTCTCCCGTCTATACGTTTTTACGAAAAGTTGGTAAGTTTATGTTTGGCACTGTGAGGATTCCCTGAAAATGGGTGAAATTCCAACATATGGCCCTTAACGGTGGGATAGAAACCGTTCTATGTCCTCGCCCCCTTAGAGGATTAAAACTTAGGGACTGACGTCAGTAAACCATGAAAGGTGAAAAAAATCGCAGTGTTATTATGATATGATTATGATGTTACGATTATGAAAAGCATGATGTATTTATATGTATGTTAAGAAAATGTTGTAAAAATATTTATGTTGTTTTCAATATCCCCCATTTACTGAGTATTTCCCAAAATACTCATCCCCCTTACAACCTTCCCCAGATAAATCCGAAGAACAGGTTGAGGAAGAAGAATCTGAACAATTTTGGGGCTGGTGATTAGGTTATTTTCGAATTTGGTAGACAGGATTTTCGAATTTTTGCAATTTAAATTTTATGTTAGACGTTTCCGCAAATTTATTTTATTTCAATTGTAAAGACATTGGTTTTTGAGAAATTATGATTAATAAACTGGCTTTCGGTTTATATTATGCTACGAGGCTGGTTGTTTTCAATTGTGTGATTTTTAAACGACGTCGGTGTCAAATCCCGAGTTTCGGGGCGTGATAGAGGATATCAAACCAGTGCGTCCATATGTTATTTCACTTGGATGATTTGTCTTGAAAGTTCAACGTTCATTGAAATTGATTGCTTCTTTGTGATTGCTTGATCTGCGGCTATCCTGAATTAGTTCTCTATTGAACTGAGCTAACAAAAGACTTGTTTCTTGAAGTTGTCGAAGGCTATAGTGTGAGAAAAGTGCTTGACTTCAACATTAGAAACTGACTTCAAAAAATCCTTCATCTGAGAGTAGATCTGTTGAAACGTGATATGAGGAGCAATAGAGTCATCAAACTCAGAGAAGATATTCATGTTGATTTGAGGAGATGATATATACATCTTCATTATCAGGTTCATAACAAGTGGAAGCGGTCCAAACTATTAACTATGCGCCAGATGGGTCTACATCGGCTTGAGAAGTTAATTCAGTGGTTGAAGCTTCAGCGGCTCGACTGTTAACATTCCGTGGATCGGCTACAACTTCAATATGGGAAGCAACTGCACTCTAAATAACAATCTCTGAACCAGTCAGCTTATTTGGAGAGATAATCGGTTCAACAAGTACTTCTCTACAATTTGGAGTGGTAGGTATTGATTCAAAGATGGCTTCATAATGGACCCATTTAGCGGTCCGATCTTGCATCATGGGAGAAGAAAGATCCTTCTTGGATTGATCAAAGTTGAATTGAGAAAGCGATATGATGATTTCATCCACAAATATTAGAGGAAATCTAGGAGCTCTTCTGATTGACTTTGTATGGGAGGAGAAGAGACAGGAACAGCTGCAATAGATTCTACTTGAATTTCTGTGTTGGCTGAAATCTCTTCCCCTCTCATAATTTCTTCAGTCAGCCCAAGCTTCATAAACTCCAGCTGGAACCTCCTCAGAAATTTGCTTCTTACCAGCTTCACTTTCTCCTAAGTCAAACACTGACAAAATTCCATCTTGCTCAACCTCTTGAAGTTCATATTCACGCCTCTTCACTTTTATCATTATTGATAAGGACAGCGTTCATCTCAAGATGGCTTATTATTACGGCACCATCTTTGGCAGTTGGAACGTGGGTAGCAAATTATCTTTCTTCTGTTTAATTAAGTACTATAAGGCACTTTATTTCAGCTCAAGCTCGATGAAGTCTCTCTGTTGGAGAGCACCAGAGATAATGGCTGTCTCAGCCCAACACAACATTCTATACTGAACAGTAGCCACCTCCTTCACTTTCTTCTCTTAGAAACCTTAGCGACCGTATTCTTTTTCTCTTGTTCTTATCCTTTCTCAATCTTCACATCCATAAGTTCTTCACTAGTTGCAACATTCTTCTTGACATATGATTCCACAATGTTCCAGTTGAGCAACTAGACTTTGTGGAGTTTGGCAACATCCACCAGCTTGATCTTCATCTACTCAAAGAGATAGCAGAGGGATGGAAAACCAGGAGATTGTGCTTCTTTCTTCACCATATAGGTGAAAAAATTGAAAAGAATGTCTGACCAGTTGACATTCACCCTTGAGGCGATGGTTTAGCTAAATTTTTCTCGGTTGTTATCTCGTCAAACACACCTACTTTATCCAACAGAGGCTAGCTCACAATGTCAGCGAGAAGTCTGTACACAACCTTCAGGTATTTCTTTTGGCAGGTCAGAGCAGTGAGGGGGAAGCCTGAGAGGGAGAACTCAACTATCTAATTATCAAAATTTCCTTCTGGCAAGGAAGAGAAAGAACTCAGTCCAACCGTTCGTAGATCGAACATATCAGAGAACAACTTGTAGGTGATAATGAAATTTACTCCTTGAATAGTGCACACCACCTATCCATGCTCCATTTTAGCATGCTAAAAAAATCATTAAGAACTGTCTCTGAAACTTGAAAGCTGAAACCTAGGAATTTGCGAAGCCCATAAGCTTCCAACATTCTGAACATGGTCATGGAGGCCTCATCCTTCTTGGCAAAAATAAATGTGAAGTTGATGGCAAGTGTTCGCAGAGTAGCTATTCATCTTGAAATATTATTGTAAAAAACGATCAGATTGTTTTTGCAACAAATGGTTAAAGTGCAAAGAAAAGTAAGAATGTTGTAGAATTTGAAAAGTTGCAAAGTAATCGAAAAGAATGAAAAGAAGTTAAACACTGGGTATATATACTACCCTATTTGATAGACATGACATTCCACCTATCTGTAATGTCACTGGTGGAGTTTTTGAATTTTGAAAAGTCAAAAAATGATTATGACGGTTATATATCTGCGTAAAATAATACTTTTTAAAATGCAGATAATAACCATTAGATCAATAAATATTAATTTTAAAAAATTGAAATGTTTAATATCGGATTTTTAAAAATGATTTAAGGTATTTCAGAAGGAAAGGGCCAGAGCATGTGATAAGAATAAATTTTCACATATTCTAGGTGGAGCGGTCAAAGTTGTGTACTGTCTTAATACATTCTTTTACCAGCTCGATTTTTTTCCTCCTGAATTCACGAATTAGTTTAAATAAACTAAACAAAGTACATTACGATTGATGAGCTCATTAGATTGGCAACCATAGCACAATTTTTCATTCCAAACTTATTTTATAAGTCCTTGGTATATTTAGCATGATTGATGAAAATTCATGTTTCTAGCTACTTCATTTACGGTCCGGGGAAGAAAGTTAATAATCTCATTATGCTCATCTAAATATTTTTATGTATTATCTTGGAGAATCTCTCCAAAGTTTAGATGGTGAAGCCAAATATATGTCATCAACATATATTTGAACAAATAAATCATGATCTCTCTTAGTAAATTTAAACAATATTTTATCAACGGTTCCAATTGCAAAGTCATGCTCAAGAAGAAATTTAGTCAATGTATCATATCATGCGCAATGAGCTTGTTTCAGAACATATAATGTTTTATAAGTTTGTAAACATAACTAGGAAGACTGTTCAATATAAACTTCTTCATTAAATAAAAAAAATGTTAACTTAAAATTAATTTGATATAATTTAAATTCCTTGAAGGCAACAAAGAAGAAATATTTTAATGATTTCAAGTCTAGCTACATGAGCAAATGATTAATCAAAGTTTATGCCTTCTTGTCTTCTATAACATTGCGCTACAAGTCTAGCTTTAATTCTTACTAATGATCTACTCTCGTCCATTTTATTTCTAAAAACCCATGTAGTTCCAATAACATGTAGATTAGCCGATCGGGGAACTCGATGCCAAAACTTATTTCTTTCTAATTGAATTAGGTCTTTCTGCATTGTATCTATCAAGTTTGAATATTCTAAGCTTCATCTATCTTCTTAAATTCAATTTGAGTCCAAAAAGAATCATTCATGAACTCATCTATAATTTGTTTTCTAGTTCTAAGAGGAGCAGTCGGTTACCTGTGACCAGCTCGAGTGGATGATTATTATTCCACCGGATGCATCCATATGGACTTGGATCTTTATGTTGATTCTCTGGATCTTCATTTGTATCTTCGACATCCTCTTCTTGAGGTATTTCTGGTCGTTGAATGTCCACCGGCTCAATTTCTTCAACGGCTTGATTTTGAGCAGTTTCTTCATTTTCAGCTGGCCTTGCTTCAGGTATGATTCCAACCATTCTTCTTAAATTTATCTCATTATCATTGCTAGAATTATGGTTAGTAGCATCCAATGTGTTGCTTAAATAATGTATATGCTACTATTATTATCATGAAAAATAAAAGATTAATCAAATACAACATGCACAGATTAACAGTTAGAATTATATAATTATAAACTTTATATGATTTACTAACCGAGTAATAGCCTAAGCACACACCGACATCATATCTAGCATAAAAATGGTTAAAGGTATTTACCATTATTGTAAATGAAAAACTTACAACCAATATGCGAAAATATAATATTGACGATGGTTGCATTCCAGATCTTGTAAGGTGTCTTCCCATGATTATCGTTAACTATTTATCTGTATGTTTATAGAATGTTGTGTTGACAGCTTCTGACCAAATATTTGAGAGATACCAGATTCAGCTAGCATGGTTCGAGTAGCTTCTTTGAGTGTTCTGTTTCTTCTCTCATCAAAACCATTTTGTTAAAGTGATCATGCAGCTGAAAACTCATGCTTAATGTCATTGTATTCTAGATAAGTTGAATGGAGTCTATTAATAAACTCATTGTCTTTGTCACTCCTTATTATATCCACCACTGAGGTTATCTCATTTTGTAACATCTTTAAGAGCTCTAAAATCTTTTCAATGGTTTGCTCTTTAGAACTCAGGGAGATCACCCATGTAAAATCGTCAATAATCTCCAGGGTATACTTCTTTCACCCTCTGCTCATTACGGGTATTGGACCAAATAATTCCATATGTAGAATTTCAAGTCATCGAACCATTGAGTTACTTCTTTTGTTCTTTAAAGTTGATTTGAGATGTAACCCTAACTGACATGCAAAACAAACCTTACCTTTTGTGAAGTCAATATTAGGTAAACCCCAGACCAATTTTTGTTTGTTAAGATTGGATATAGATTTGAAATTTAATTGATTAGGTTGTTTATGTCATAGCCATTTTTTATTATCATGCAAAACAACAAAACACATGGGCAAATTTAGATTATGGTCATTTCAGCTAAATTTATAAGTGTTTTGTTATCTTAGTCTAGTTAGCATAATATCACCATTGATGGATTTAACTGTGCATGTGTGTTTGTGTAACTCAACAGAATAATGGCTACCACATAGTTGGATAACGCTAATCAAGTTGTAACAAATATTTTCAAGTAATAGAACATCTTTAGTAATGACCTTTTATAGATAATATTACTTTTATTCACAGTCTTACCCTTGAAGTTATCAATGAATGTGATTTTTGGTCCTCTGTAATTAATGACTTCGGACAAAAACTTGATATCACCTATCATATATTTTGAACTCCACTATCCAAAAACCAGATCGATTCTTTGATGTTTTCTTTCAAACCTGCAGCCAATCAAGTAATCGTTTGGTGCCCAAAACTAGTAGGGTCCTAAATGAATTAGCATCTTCGAGACCTACACTTGAATTAGCATAACATGTGTACTCGTGTGTGTATCCAAAAGAGTGTGAGTTTGTGCATAAATTGGTGAAGATGTGTGATGTGTTTTCTCTTTCACCAAATGTTGTTTAGATCGTTCATATTTATCATCTAGTATGTATCACTTTTGAACAAATCTAAAATTTTGGTATCGACTATATTTCTCCTTCAAGAATAATACTCGATTGGATTTGGTTTTATTCGAGTTGTTTTAACTGGCTTGACTTTGTCTGCTTTTTAATCATGTCCAGTTGGAATTAAAACTCTCCGGTTCAACAAAACCTAAACCACAGTGCTTGACTCTGCTCTCAAGATTTACATTCTGGCTAGGTTGAACTTCAGGCTGCTCATGTTCATATATCATGCTAGGGCGAAGAAGTTTATCATCTTATACTTGTATTTGTCTATACACGATTGAGTACTTACCTTAGAAGTGTTACACTCATTGTTGACAAACTCTACCCTAGTTCCATCACTGGTTAGTTTTTGCAACTCGTCCATCTTCTCAATGGAGGCAAAATACTTGTTCCAAGAATTGACTAGAAGTTTCCACTTTATTTTCATTAACAGTTGATTGGAACACTCTTCATGTCGGCATTTTTAGCTACTAGCAAAATGATTTTTTATTTTTAGATCGTCAATTTCCTTTTGCTGCGAATATCTAGAGTTGTTTGACTTATCTGTTATTTTTTTGATTTTTTTCCTTAGTTCCATAAAATAATTGTGAATCTTTTAAACTCATTAACCATATCATGTCGTGCCGTGACATGGTCCTTTGATGTGAATTTATATGGGTCAAAATTAAATACCATGACATCGGCAATTTTTAACTCAATATCTGAAGTCTCCGACTCAATTTATGTCATGAGACACTGGACTTTCTCATCATCACTTTCAATTGAGGATATCTCTGAATTAGATTGATCTAAGTATGAGTCGCCCCATTTGTTATTTGTTTCCTAAAAAACGAGTACTCTTAGATCTCTCTTTTTCTTAAAAAATTTGTTGTCATCTTTGGGCTCTCTATTTTCGAATAGCTTCTTATCATATTTCTTCAGCATGTTGTAATCAGCAATAAAATGACCTTATTTTCCACAGTTAAAACAAAACTTATTATCATCAACTTGGTCTTTTTTACTATAAAAATTGAATTTAGACGGATTTTTCTTCATGAATTTGCCAAACATTTTAACAAATAATGATATAGTCTCGTTGCTTATATGGTCAGTAGATTTTCTGCTAGAAGCTTCTTCGACGGTGGTTGGAATTGGGGTTGTGGTTGATAGAACTTTGGTTGGTTGTGAAGTCGATGGATGTCTCCTATCCGGATTCCCAGCTCAAACTCATAGGCTTTAAGATCAACAAACGGATCGTGCAACTCGAGTCTGTTGAGATCCTTGGACTCCCTCATGGACAATGCCTTTACATCTCATTCTCTAGGAAATACTTTCATAACTTCAAAGCAATTTTGTGGTTAGAGTATTCTTTACCAAGAGATGCTAGTTAAATAACAATACTATTAAACTGTCCATCAAACTCATTGAAAGTCTCGCCGAGCTTAATTTTGACATTATCAAACTTCTGGATTACAACGGTTAGTTTGTTCTCTTTGGTTTGATCGTTGTTCTTGTAGAGTTGAGTCAGCTTCTCCCATATTTCTTTGGCGGTTGAACATGTCTTAATATTGCTAAACATGATCTTGTCGAGAGTTTTGTATAAGATGTATTTGTCCACATTTTCAAGATTGGCCTTCTTTTTTTATCTTCAGTCGTCCATTCAGACGGTTCTTTTCCACCATCTATGAAGCACCATCAGATATTGCTATGGATGTATTGGATTTCAAGATCTTCATTAGACCGTCAATTATGACATATCATATGTTATCATCTTGAGCCGCTAAATATTCTTACATGCGTATTTTTGAATTGTTATAGTTTTTTCTAGAAAATATTAAAATCTTGTTAAAAGATGCCATTTAAAAATATTTTTAAAAATATTGTTATCGGAGTTAGAAAAGTCATCTCTAATGCAACTTATTGGGATTATATTAGAGATCAGAGAGGGATGAACAAACTCTTTTAAAATTTTCGAAATTCGACATGTTTTTAACAGTTTTGTAGGTTGTTAAAAAATATACTTGAATAGATAGCTTTGCTAGACCACTAAAAAATGAAGTGCAAAAATGGTCTGATTTGACTAATGATAAATAATATAATGTAATAGGCTATTAATAAGAAATGACTTTAAAATAATATGCAAGAATGTAAAGTGAGTAATGAAATGAGACATATATTTTATGGATGTTCAGATATAACACTCCACGTTACTCCTTCTTCCACTTAGGAAGGATTCTATTAACAGACTTTGGTTTTACAATATTTTGTAACAATCCATTTCAGCTAAAACTTATCGTTCCTTAAACTGAAACTCTTAGTAATAACTTTACAAGATTTGGATGTTTAAGAACTCTCAGCTTACCAGAAAACAATAAAAAAATAACCCAACGGTCACCTTGATGGTTTGAGTTGGTAATGTAACACATATTGATCATTGAAGAACCAATATATTTGGATAGGCATGTGCTGTGGGAGCAGCTTGAAATATGAAATCTTTAAGTGTACTAGGAAATCTTGAAAGAATGCAAACTGAAAGATGTGCGAGAGTTAAGATACTTTCATTTGATAACGAGTCTGCATATTTATAGGTGAAAAGCTCCAACAGTAGGATTTGCTTTTCAACAATCATATGTACCGTTTCCCAACATAATAGACATGTCACTTTCAATCTTACCTATCATTAAATTCTCATTTAATGTTTCTTGTGCTTTTACGACTTTAACTCCTTGATTTTCAAAAAATTTATAGGCCATATGCAAAATATGCAACTTTATGTCATTCGAGAGTTGGTAGGATACTGAGTAATCAGTATGTATCTAGCAGTTGTTGGACATCTTGAATAAATATCTTTTTCTCATATATGACCGGTTGCAGTGCGGTTGGAGTTGTACTGCATTTAATACTTTGATCCGGCCACCGACGGGTTAACTGTTTCATTGTTTTTTTTATTGTTCTCCTATATATACTCCCTACCCTTCCAATTTTTTTTTCTTCTAATTTTCTCTCAATATCTAATTCATAATTATTTCTTGATTATCAAAATATTAAGTCTTGATTATTGGTTTATTATCAATTTTTGATTTATTTTCATAATTACTTCAATTTCTATTTATACAAATCACAAGCCAAATAAAATCGTAGGGGTGGCAAAGGAAAGAGAAAAGACATCATGCCACTCAAGTTCGAGAATCACGATTTTTTTTCATTCAATGTCGACGCCTATGATCTTGATTTTTCCGATGAGGAACATCAATAACGAGAACAAGATGCACAATAAACACATCATCATCAAAGTCAAGAAAGCATGATCAATCCGACAATAACTAAAAGTAAAACTTGAGCGGTGTCTTGTCCGATATCCGATATATTTACCAAACATTTAGAAAAGGTGACGCTTCCCTCCATTGATATGCAATCCAAATGCAAATATTGTTAAAAAACTTACAAATTTCAACAAGGAGATGATTATGGAGCTTTAACGCGGCACTTCGAGAAAAGAAATCCGGTGAAAATTGGTATTGATCTTTCTCAAACTCAAATTACGACATTCGATTATCAATTGGGTAAAGATTCTCAACTTTTTAAATCTTTTGAAGCTAAATTTAGAGAATAAACGGCTAAATTTTGTGTGGTCGAACAACTTTATTTTAATTTTAATGATAAATTATTTTGAAAATTGGCTTTATATAAGTGCAACACCTTCTATTAGACGTACCTCACGAAATACACTCAAACATACACTTCAAAAATTAGTTGTTGAACAAAAAAAAAATTAATTAAAGAATTTGCTAGTTTAAGTAATAAAATTTCTTTGTGTGCTCAGATATTTGATGTGATTATTGACAAATTAAAGATGTTCATATATATATGTATCACACATTATTGGATTGATAGTTATTAGAACATTAAAAAAAGATTTCTTGCATAGAGATGTCTTAACGAAACATACACGACACAAAATATTTATCAACTTATATTTGTTATTTTAGAAGAATATGTTGTGACTTCACAAGTTTTTTCAACTTCTTTTGATAATGTTAGTGCTAATACTTTTAGTTTTAGGGAGCTTATTGAAATATATAAGCCATCACTGGGTGATATATTTTTCATATAAGATGCACATGTCATATTTTAAATTCATGTGTTCAAGATGAAATAAAAAGTTTAGCATCACATATTCAATCAATTAAGAACACAATTCATTATCTATAGACACATCTCGAAGTTAGTGAAACAATGAGACAAATTTAACAAAATAAACAGTATGAGACTTAAACGATTTACACGAGACCTTCCAACTTGTTAGAATTCAACATATAAATTGTTATTGTCGTCTTTTGAATATAAATATTTATTTTGTATATTTTTCATTAACATATTAAAGCTCGTGTTGTTTTTTTGTTTTCGAATCAATGGAACATATGCACTAGTATTTGTGAAATATTAAAAGTTTTTAATGATGCTAGTGACCAATTATCCGATGTTTATTATCCTACTTCTCATTTAGTTTTAACATATTGTTGCAACATTACATGTATTTTTAGTGAACATATTAGATTTAGTGATGATCTTTTGGTTCAATGTATTTATGCTATGAAAGCAAAATGAGAAAAATATTTTTTAGAAATTCTTAAAATATTTTTATATACTTTTGTTTTAGATCATAGACTTAAATTAAATGATTTATAATAAATATTAACATTATATTATGATTTTTTAGATCATAATATGAAAACGGTTCCTAATATCTCATTGATTTGTTTAATATGAAAAAATATTTATATGATATTTATAATGAATATAACACCAAATATGGCAGAAAATTTGTTCCACGTGAATCACAATATACTACTATTAATAATATTACTTCTAAATTTACTAAAACATAACTTTTATTAAGAGGACAGACGAAACATTCAAGATGATCCTCAAGTTCCATCAGAAAATTGAGAATTATTTTACCCCTACTTTTGATTTTAGTGATACAGATGAGGAAACTTTCAACATATCGAGATGATGGTCGCAAAAAACACAAATATATCGGATTTTTTCTATAATGGAAAACAATATTCTAGCTTGCCATGTTTCAACTGTCACAGTGGAGCAAGCTTTTAGTATTAGAGAAAATACATTAGATGAGACACGTTCTAGCTTAAGGCCGAAAAATTTGGAAGAAGTAATGAAGAAAACCAAGACGAAACTGAGGGACTATTCAGAACAACGACGAGAGGAAATGCGATTGAATGTGATTGATCATAATAGAAGGTAATAGATTTTTTTATATAAAAATGTGATAGGTTTTTTATTGAGATAATAAAATATTTGATGGAGTTTTTATAAGTGAAAATGATAAGTGTCATTTTTACATTTTTAATTGCATTATTTTAATATATTATTGTATGAGTGTAGGGTATCGAGTCTACATTTTATCGTTTTTATTCATAACTTATGTATATTTTTCGTCTCTTATATATTTCGGTTGAATTGTAGGTAGACTTGATAAAAAAGAAAAAAAAGAAAGGAACTTGTTAGCTAAATTACGAGGAGGGCGTGCTAGGGTGGGTTATCTTATCTGCCCCAGTGCGCAAATCATGAGAAGATTTGGGTGAAGGGTGCGCTAGGATGGTATATTTTATCCGCCCTAGCACGCCTCTTTGAAGAAATGAACATACAGGACCAAGGAGCTTGTGCTAGGGCGGTAAAATTCGACCGCCTTAACGCGACAATATATATATGTATTTAAAAAAAAAATGGTTGGCCTGGACCAGACTCAGATCCAGACCCGAACCCGAACATCAGGGTTCACAACCCCAGCCAGTAACAGCCCTCGATATATATGTATATATGTAGAATGTCGTAGATTAGCGAAAATTTGTGTGCAAAAAGTAATAATTTTTTAATAATAATTTTATTTTCTAAAAGAGCGGTAGATATATGTTTTTTGAGCAGTCATGCGATTTAAAATTTACGTTGCACTGTTATCATCGGCTATAATTTTTAGTGAAATAGAAATAATTTGATCCTAATATTACTAAATTATGATTGAACTAATATACACATAACTAAAAATTAATATATAATTTACTATTTTAGTCAATTAAATGAATATGTTGAGAAATCACGAAAAGAAATTAGAAACGATGCAGCCGATATAGGAATCCAATGCTTAAGATTTTAGTGCCCAAAACCCAATGATATTTCCCCACCTTCGCACTCGAATTGGGATTGTGCTTTAAACATGTAAAAGTGGAGGTCAGACCATTTATCATTACTCATCACAAAAATTAATTAATAAATAAATAAATAAACATTATATTAATGATATATAATTAATTTATATTTTGTTTCAAAATAATAATAATTAATATATATATTTTGGGCCCATGAATTGTACGAAAGACATTCACGGTTGACTTTCCAGTCTTAAATAATTTCAAAATTCCATAAAGTAGTTCGTTATTATGCATTATTAATCCATAAAACTCACACATTATTTATTTATTATTTATTATACATTCAAAAGGACCGAGTGCTTACCAGCTTTACCAAAAGCTATAGCTAGTGGTAATGGTGCAACTCAAATCTTTTAAACCGCACAGCAGCTCAAGCACCACGGTTCGATCGCTCTACCAAGCAAAGGACAATTATTGCACTCCAACACATTCTATTTTTTTTTCAAAAAATATGAACGTTCTACATTTTTTCTTTTCCTACTGCAATGTAAACTCCCTCTTGCTTGTCAAAATGTGTTGAATCAAGCTAATTAATTAATCACCTATTTTTAAAACCAAAAAAAAAAAAAATTCAGAATTCAAAACATTGAGGTCTAACGAAATATTCCAAAACATGATATATCTTAAATATTTAGAGTGAATTTAAGTCCACAAATATTTATAGGTGATCTGCAAGAAAATTGCACTTCAAATTATATTGATTTTCTCGTCTTTCCCACATAGATTCATATTTATAATTGATGATAAAGTACAAAACTTCGCCCTCGAAACCAAATATTTTCGAGAATGATGTAATACTAGTTCTATATATATAGCTAAAATTGGAATTTGATCATAATATAAAAACATATATATATATATATATATATATATATATATATATATATAACTCCAAAATCAATTATCTATGAGCATAGATATTTAAATTTAAAAGTCATCAACCGAAAGAGATGCTAATTTTTCAAAATAGCGGTTTCGACTTTGATCCATATACAATATTAAACGTGAAAAGAAGAGGGAATGCAGTGAATTGAATTGCATAAATAAATGACGAAAAATTCAAGTAAAAGAAGATGTAGAGATACCAGGAATATGATCTTGATTGTTGGAGCTCGCTAGGGTTTATTAATGGAAGTTGAAGAGGAGTTCTCAAAGAGAAATCTACAGGGATAATTTGACAAGCTGGCCACCTCCGCCTCCGTCGTTGGACGATCATGGAGGTGGACAGAATGCCAAAATAACTCTGCAATATTACTCCTGAGAAACCCTACATCAGACGCACATATAATAAGATCAGAAAGATGCGGTAGGTAAGTTACCTTCTTTAATATATAAATATAATATATGTATGTGCGTGTAGGTAAGTTACCTTCACGGAAACTCCTACGAGTTCGACTCAATATATGTCAATTTTGTGAGACATGTCTCCTACCCGACTTGCAGACTCATGAAAAATATTATTTTTTCTGTCAAAAATATGAGTTTTTTGTAACGCCCCGAAAATTTAAAGGTCCACGCGAACCACATGCATTTGAATTATTAAATTCTTTGTGTATTTTAATTAAATCCTAATTAAACACTAATGGACCTAATTATATGTTTAATGGGCCTAAGCCTAATTAGTGATTAATTAGCTATTATTTAAAGTTAAACCCCACCCCAAATTAGCATAACCCACGCCTCCACCTAGCAACACAATTCAGAATTTCTTCACACTCCAAATAACCCACGGCACCCACAATCACATCAAGGAGAGTTTGTTTTGTCATGTAAATTCAAGCCATGATCGTTCGTCGCCGTTCTTCGCAATCGTCAACGATTTTTCGTGCGTTTAAAACGCAAAGGCACGCCATACATCTTCTTTTCTCATCCATCATATCATATTATTGATTGAATTATTGTGTGCATGAAGAACATGAAATATTTTTCAGAATTTTCGGTATATGGCATGTATACATGAGAAAACATGATTTTTGAATCCAATAACTTGTATATTGTTTGGTTAAGGGGCTGCCATGACATAAGGAAGGATCAAGAGTGGTTTACACCTGTTTTAGAGTCACACAAACACATCCTAAACACCACAAAAATCGGCAGAAACAAGAACAAGCAACCGCGAGTTGCTGTCAAGGGGGAGGGCTCGGGTTTCATGCACAAGGGGGAGGGCTGGCCTTGGCTTGGGTTCAGGGCTTGGTTAGGGGCTGATAAGGGTCAAGGACAGAGTCCTAGCCAGGCTAGGACTCGAGCTAGGGGCGGGGGAAGGAGTCCTAGCCATGCTAGGACTCTACCCGTGAGATACAAGCACAGTGCGCAGGGTTGCGCTGCTCGTGCAGGGAAGGAGGCTCGGTCTGTGTTTCAAGGGACCGGGTCCAGGCGTTGCACTAGAGTCCTGGGAAGGTGGGTGAGTGACTGGTTCAGGGTCTGGGCTCACGGGTAGGAGCCTGGACGCACAAGAAGAGTCCTAGCTATAAGGGGAAGTCCTCGGCCAGAGTAGGAGTGAATTGGGGTGCTTTGTTTTTGGCTTTGGGTGAGGTTTCCGTGAGTTTCCTAGGTCCAGTAGGGTACTCCAGCATGTTGTGCAGGTTCTGGTTCGTTATGGTCCGATGGTAACTCGATAAAATTAAGAGATGGCTCGGGATCGAAGTTTAGGTGTTCAAATTATGATTTCTAATAAGAAGAAAAATTGGAAAACGACTCACGGGGGTCGAGTCGTGGTCCATAAGGGCTAAAATAATATAAAAAGACTAAATTTAGAATTTAGGAATTTTATATTAAAGTTTGGTATTTTTCGGGATTAAAACATCGTTAAAACAATTAATTAAAGATAAATGAAAAAGTCTAAGTTTTAAGCCAAATAAAATTATGGAAAAATTCATGTAAGCTTAAATAACTATTTGGGACATTTTAAAGTCATGAAATCAAGAAAAAAATCGAAAACGTAAAATGTCGAGTCCAGGGGTAAAACGATCTTTTTACACCGGGAAATTAGTAAAGGTCATGGCAGTTCCCCTAAATACTGTTTTTATGATATTATGATTATTTTAAATGTTTATGAAATGTTTATGATTAAATTATGATTTTTAAATGTCTAAGAGATTTTTATGATTTAAGGAAGACATTTAAAAGACATGTTGCATGCTTGGTTTGAAAAACAAAATGTTATGTTATGCATGATTTTTATAAAGTGGTGAGAATATAAATGTTGAAGGAAGTGAAGTGATTGTGACTAATTCGTTAATGATGGCGATGTCGTGAGGGTGATGGTCCTAGTGGGAGCCCGACGATCGTGTTTCCATTATTACGAATATGAGGTTATGAGGTTATAAGGATTTGAGGTAAGAATGGGAATATCGTGAGAGGAGAAGACCCCAGAGGGAGCCCATTTATGGGAGAAGGCCCCAGAGGGAGCCCCGACGATCGTATTTCTATTCGATCATGATAGGCCAGGGCCCAGTTGACCGGTGAGAATGTTGCTGGTGTCCCCCGCTGCCCAGTACTAAGGTTTCACGTAGATGGATCCATCGTCATGTCATGTCATGTCAGGAAAGTCACAATTAACGATCTGAATTCAACAAAGGAAAAAAAAAGGGAAATGTTCATGATTATGTTTAAGGTTTTATGTCATGTCATGTTGAGGAAAAGGAAATTCATGTTTGCATGTCATGAAAATGTTTATGTTTAAAGTTTTATGCATCATGAAAATATTTACGAAAATGTTTATGTTTATGCATCTTCATGAAAACGATATTTTAAGTACAAGTATTTTTCACCGTTATGTGTTGACTGTATTACGTATTACTCGTTATAAAGATTATGGTGTGTTGAGTCTTTAGACTCACTAGGTGTGATGGATGCAGGTGGTATTGAGGAGGACTTGATGAGTGATTTGACTGGACTGAAGGCGCACACAACCCGAGGACCAGCGCTTCTACTTTTTCCGCATTATGACTTTTGACGCATGATTTATGTTAAAGATTTTAAGACTATTTATTTATGCTTTGAGAGATTTTTGAGAAGTTTAGTATGGGCTATACTTTTCAAATTTATTGTTTTTTAGGTTTGGTAACATGCGACGATTTCATTTTCATGACCTTTTCACTTGATTTTTAAAATGCTAGTTGGATGATGTTTTATTTTAAAGGGTAAAATATTTTATAAAATATTTTCATGAGGTTTATGTATATGGCCGAAAATTGAGTGTTTAAAAAAAATTATAGTACTTTTAAAGCAATAAAAAGGGCAGGACGTTTCATTTTTACTTCGAGTATGGATCGAAGTCGACCTGACTCACGGATATAGATCCGCAAAACTAACTCACAAGACACCTACTATTATTAATTCCATATGGAATTGAAATAATGTGAAAAATATTTTATAATATAAAATACAAAAAAGTCAACAATCTTACACCTTTTGTGGATATAATAATAACAATAATATAATAAAAGGATTTAGTATTCACGACTTTTTTGGATGAGAGTCGTGGGATTCTTTTCTAGAAAGAGGTTGCATGAGCGTGCATGGTGTTTGTACGGCCTGTTGGAGAGGTTGGCTTCGTATACATCACGGGAATAAAAGTAAATCATCTTTATTAGATTTCATGAGAAACTCGAAGGTTTTCTTTTAAAAAAAAAATACAATTCAATTTTTTTGTCTTGTTAGCCAATTTATCATGTTAGTATTTTAATTTGCACTTTTTTTTAATTTAGTAGTTTTCATCGGATTAGTGATGGTATATCATCGGAACCGAAAATTGTTGTTGCCATAGAAATTACTAACATATTTTATGTCACATTATTATTCCAGTGAAAAATGACTAAATTGAGAAAAATTCAAGGTATTGGACCGTGAATTGACGGATAACATGATCAAAATAAAAAAAAAACGTAAATTACGAGATGAAATGTACCTTTACCAAAATTTAAAATAATATATGTATTTAATTGAATTTAGTATGAAAAAAATCCCTTGTCTTTGCATTGCTCATGCAATCATTTGAAACACACACAAAAAAAAAAGGGTTGCTGAGTTGCATTATTGTATATGTGGATGGAGATATAAGCCATTAAGCATGCCCTTTCCTTTATTTTGGAAAGCGTATCAATTATGACAAGATACAAGTCAGACAAGGTGCAATATGTAGAAGAATAATATTGCAAAAATGTATGGGAATAATAAATATCATGAGACTTTGTTTGAGGATGTCCCCAGTTCACTAATGCTTCTTTTTTTTACCTTGCTGCTAAAGGAGAGTGCAAACTCGGATGCAAGATCATATTGTAATTTGAAATTATAAAATGAAATTGTAAAAATTATTGAGAGTCATATTACAATTTAATTTTAGTCACTTAGAACACAATATATATATATATATATATATATATATATATATGAAATTTATATATATATAAATATAATATATATATGAAATTTTGGTAAACGTCTAATAAGGTAAGAAATTATCAAATAAGCAAAAACAATAGCCCCGTTTTTTTGCTCCTTTTAATTTCTTTTACAAGCTACACGGCTTTCTTACCCATTTAAACGTTTACCAAAATTTCACCTCTTACTCCTTGAAGGTTTTGTTCACGCTAAAATCATGGTCATTCATTCAACCATTATATATAAATGAATGGTCCTGATTCATGAGTCAGAACACATGTCATATGCTGAGTGGATGGAGACACTACCTTTATGGGCAGCATCTACCCTTGAACAATTGATTCCAAAGTAATTTGTGCACCCGATTTTGTCAATAAAGTCAAATGGGTATCCTCAGTTTACCAATGGAAAATTGATATCTAGTACATTTATAGGTAGTGTTTGCAAAAAATTATTTTAATTGGTTTTAAGCTTCTAGCTGCTAATGAAATGTTTGGTAAACCAATATTGAACGAATAATAAATTAATTTTTAAAGAATGGCACATGATGTGACCAAAATTTATACCTAGGGCCTAGGTCTGGTGATCCACAAAATCATATATTATAATATAGTAAATAATCCACAAAACATTAATTCGATCACCTTTTATACATTGAATAGTACAAAATATCTTCGATTCATTCATACTAAATCACTAATGTTCAATTACATTTAAAAAAACATCCAACCTTCCACTTCCAAAAAACAATATTTTCTAGTACATCAAGTGGTTCTATTAGATCACGCATATGTCACTCAGTCGCTCTTTGTATTATGACATTATTTTTATAGTTTACACTATCACTCCATTATGCTATACTTAAATAGAGTAAATAGACCCCAAACGTGAAATTGCTCTCGTATTTTCTATTATAAGAATCATATATCACTCAGTCGCTCTCGGTCGCTCTTTGAATTATTTTACGCCACTTTTATATTTTATACTCACATTATTATAATATACTATAATATAGTAAATATTCCATAAAACATCAATTCGATCACCTTTTATACATTGAATAATACAAAATATCTTCGATTCATTCATACTATATCATTAATGTTCAATTACATTTTTTAAAAAAAAAACATCCAACCTTCCACTTCCAAAAAACAGTATTTTCTAGTACATCAAGTGGTTCTATTAGATCACTCAGTCGCCCTTTGTATTATGACATTATTTTTATATTTTACACTATCACTCCATTATACTATACTAAAATAGAGTAAATAGACCCCAAACATGAAGTTGCTCGTATTTTCTATTATAAGAATCATATATCACTCAGTCGCTCTCAGTCGCTTTTTGAATTATTTTACGCCACTTTTATATTTTATACTCACACGATTATAATATTCTATAATATAGTAAATAGTACACAAAACATTAACTTGATCGCCTTTATATATTGAATAGTACAAAATATCTTCGATTCATTCATACTAAATCATTAATGTTCAATTACATTTAAAAAAAATACATCCAACCATCCACTTTCAAAAAACAATATTTTTTAGTAAAAGTACAAAATAAGCAATAAAGATGTCATAAAAATTAAATGATTTAACATATAATCGAATGACATAACATATCAAAGTGGGCGACTGAAAACAGAATTGAGCGACTTAAAACAAAATTAAGCGACTGAACCCATAATGTTTGGGCGGCCTAACAATTAAGAATGAAATATATGAAAAAGTATATTTACAATATATACATTGTAATAAAAACCAGTAAATCGATAAAAAAAGTTGAGATGACATCAGAACTTACACCTGATTTAAAATCTTTGACAATGTTGAGAAAAAGTGAAACTTTTTTTAGGAAAACAAATGACTATAATATTCTCTTGCTTAATGTAGAGGAAGAAAAAAAATTGAAGAGAAGACCAATGAGTGAAGGATGAAGAAAAAAAGAATTGTTGTGAGAAGGATGAGAAGAATGGAGGGAAGAAAACATTAGTTTATGGTTAAAAAAAAAGAATTGGAAAATATTTAAAATGAGGGTAGAATAGACATTTTAAAAGTGAGTGTTAGTTTTTTAAATATGATGTTGTAGGGTGTTATTTTCCTAAATTTCCCAAATATTGGTTCATGAGTTTTACGTTCATGAGACTTTATCTATATCTATTGCAATATTCACATGGGCTCCGTATGGATGACCATGACATGAGCTCAGCTATCCGAGACTTACCTTCTTGCAAGACCTTTCCTGAGCTAAGATCAACTCAAAGTTCATGTAAGGTGTTAGTTCTTACTCTGACTTAATTGTATCAAATGTGGGTCAACCCTCACCTTTGTAAATGGGCTCGTGTATTCGTTGTTTTGGTCCGGACTCAGGTCAAGTCATCTATATGGGGTATCAATAATACTGTAACGACCCATTACAGGCCCAGTGGACCGCCCATACGGCCCACTGCCCCGATCGACCCAAGGCTATCCCGATCTTGGGCTCTGCTCTATGGGCCTTAGGTTCGATCCTGGGAAGGCACAGACTCCAGTTCATGGGCTGGAGGAGTTCTATGAGTAACCCGTACGACGCCTATGCAAAGCCCGTGAGGGAAAGAGTTCCATAGATGGGCCAAGGCCCATAGAGCAGAGTCCAAGATCGGGATAGCCTTGGGTCGATCGGGGCAGTGGGCCGTATGGGCGGTCCACTGTGCCTGTAATGCGTCGTTACAATAATATGCACAAGCTTCAGTGCATGGGCTGAAGAGTTCTATGAGTAACCCGTACGACGCCTATGGAAAGCCCGTGAGGGAAAGAGTTCCATAGATGGGCCAAGGCCCATAGAGCAGAGGCCAAGATCGGGATAGCCTTGGGTCGATCGGGACAGTGGGCCGTATGGGCGGTCCACTGGGCCTGTAATTGGTCGTTATAATAAAAGGCGCCTTTTATTGATCGACCCAAGGCTATTCCGATCTTGGGCTCTGACTATGAGCTCTCTCTGGAACTCTAGAATTAATCGAGCCTGTATGGGCGGTCTAGGATTGTGCTAAGTACCTATATATCCATGTGGTCTTAGGTTCGATCCTGGGGAGGTACAAACTCCAGTGCATGGGCTGGAGTAGCTTATGAGTAACGATGCCTATGGAAAGCCCGTGAGGGAAGAGTCTAGAGTTCCAGAGAGAGCCCATAGTCTGAGCCCAAGATCGGGATAGCTTGGGTCGTTACAAATACCTCCTCCTTCAAGGTCTAAAAGAAATATAAAATTTTGACTAAGTATTTGGATCGAGATGTGGTCGGTCCATACCATTTATCTTATTCACATTTTTGTAAGTCACTTTTATCTTTCCAAAAATTTCTAGTCCTGACCCATGGTTAGTTAGAGAGGTTGCGGAGTATGTAGATGCTCCCTTCCCTTCCAAGCACTCTTCGAGCTCTTCGTAGGATGTGCCTCGGTGTCACGTCCCGAGACTGGAGTTAGTCGACACCAATGTTGTTTACGACCACACAATTGAAAACAACAAGCCTCGTAGTACAATATAAACCAAAAACCAGTTTACTACTCATAATCAATCATAAAACTATCTTTACAACGTAAATTTTAAAAAAATAAAAATATGCAGAAGCGTTTACAAATTGAGTTAAAAAATTAAAGGATAGAAAAGTAAATAACTTCTCGATCCTTTTTATTATCAGCCCCAAAACTGGTCTTGTTTCTGTTCCTCGATTTCTTCTTCTGATTTATTTGGGAATGGTAGAGTAAGGGATCAGTGATATGGTCGTCACTCAGTAAATAGGGGCCGTTCGAGCACATACATAACAAATACACATGATCTTCGAAAAGCAACATATCATGCATAACATATTTTGTATAGTATATCATAAGTATAAACGTAAACATAACTTGACATAGGCACTGAGATTTATCTACTTTCCATAGTTTACTTGTGGCACGCAGAGTGCACCTACTTGAGTGCTAATTGGTTGGGCTGTTAAGTCCGGAGCGTGTCTATCTGCTGATACTGTCTCATATCACTTAGGGATCAGTCTTATCTTTTCTCTACCATCGGCCTTGTCCCCAGCTGTAAGAACCGAAAATTTTGCAACCATATAATTAATAAGTGTAAGGAATTTTTAGCATAGGATTTTTAGGATTTTTTTTAAATAAGGTTATGCTTATGAGAAATATTTTTTGGAAATCTTTGGTATCAAGTTAATAATATTTACCCTAATGCATTATAATTTTCGAAAATTAGGAGTAAGGAATCTACAAGATTTGGGATATCATACCAATCAGAAGAATTAAGGCATGATATTGCATAGGATTTTCGAAATTTTACTAAAATATATGCCTAGATATTGTGATGCATGGATGGATGGAAACTTACAAGGAAAAAAGTGGAGGCAAATCATCAACTAGGGTACAAAATCCTTGACTTAGCTAGCATAAGTTCGAAAATAATTAAGGGCAAGAGATTTAGGAATAAATCTCACAAATTGGTAGCAAAATAAACTCATCATGGAATGGTTTTTTTAAGCAAAAATCGTGTGATCTTGAATGCCATTATGTAGGATTTGAATACCATATTTGACACCATTCTCCTCCCTATAAATACCCCATCACCCCTTTCATTCTCCTACACCAAATTTTCGAAATTCTTGCTGCATATTTTCGAAATTCAGCAACCTCTCCCTAGCCAAAGCTCTCCCCGAAAATCATCCCGAAGTTAGCCTAATAATCGAATCGAAGCGCTGCTCGGACGTGGAACGCGAAGTGATCTATTCCCGAAGCCAAGCCACTACGTTTTTAGCATCAATAATTATTGTAAGTGGGCTCGTTTTTAAAATTTAAATTTCGATTTTATGCATATGAAGTTTTCGGTTTTTGGTTTTAAAAATTCGGTCGAGCTCCGTCTCCCGTCTATACGTTTTTACGAAAATTGTTACGTGTATGTGTTGACACTGTGAGGATTCCCTGAAAATTGATGGAATTCTAACATATGGCCCTTAACGGTGGGATAGAACCGTTTTATGGCCTCGCCCCTTAGAGAATTAAAACTTAGGGACTGACGTCAGTAAACCGTTAAAGGTGAAAAATCGCAGTGTTGTTATGTTACGATTATGAAAAGCATGATGTATTTATATGTATGTTTCGAAAATGTTATAAAATTGTTATGTTTTGTTCAATATCCCTCATTTACTGAGTATTCCCAAAATACTCATCCCCCTTACTTTCCCCTCCCAGATAAGTCCGAAGAACAGGTTGAGGATGAAGAGTCTGAACAGTTTTAGGGTCGGTGATTCGCGAGATCAGTAGTAGTTATATTTCGAATTTATTGCTTATTACTTTGTAAGACGTTTCCGCATTAACTCTGCTGTTTTTTTGAAATTTCGGTATTGTAAGACAATTGTTATTTCGTTGAGATTATGATTTATAAACTAGTTTCGGTTTACACTATACTACAAAGGCTTGTTGTTTCGATTGTGTTATTGTTAAACAACGCTGGTGTCAATCCCGAGTCTCGGGGCGTGACACCAGCAGAGACAATATTACCTGTTAAGATCAGATGCCACTCTTTTATAGCCCACTTAGCCAACCAGATCAAGCGGTGCAATGTCAACAGCTTGACGCAAGAGAACTTCCTAGGAGGTCACCATCCCAATGTTACTCTCACTCATGCATGCTTAACCCAACAAGTATCATAACTCGAAAATAAATTCTTATACATGTATATATTTAAATAAATAATTACATGCCCAAAAATTTGGGTTCTCACATTTGGGCTCAGAGGCTGAAGTAGGTTCGGGCTAATGAATCTCGGTAGAGAGCAATCGAGCTTGTTTGGTATAAGGTTTGTGGGTTCTATTTAGATACTGAGAGAGGTGATGAGATCAAGGAGAGATCGGTCATGACTGCTGGTTTTGAGTTGGTCATGCCTGGGGTAGATGACTAGGCTCATAACACCCAAGAGGTTTTCCACACTTTCTTTACCGACCAATTAGATATGAGTCTTAAGTTTCTGGTCCCCTAGTCTTATCCAAAAAAAGTGCAAATATTTTTGTGTATGCCCGAGCCAACCAATCCTGAACTCCCACTCTACCTTTCTTTCCTTAGGAGTCATATTTAGGTTAGGATCCCTATTAGTGTAGCTTTTTTACTTAAGTTTGTTCATATTAGGAGAGTCACCCTAGACCGGTTCTACATAAATAATCGAAAAAATCACCAGTTTCAGTGGAAAACCCCACTTCTCATAAGGGAGGATTGAACAGATTCTTCTATGTTCGATCTCTCGAACACTGGTTATGTAAAATGGATAGGCCAAGGAAGTCATTGTTTGGCCATCTCTTGCTCTTGAACCTATTTCAACCCTTACCAACTTCTCGGACACCATGTTATCTTGTAGAATCTTGTATCTCTCAAAAGTTTTGGGTAAAAGTTGTCAACACTATATGTTATATACAAAACAGATCAGTGATTAACAAAAATCATGAAAATACACTCTATGAAATCTGAAAAAGGAAAACAACCAAAAATATCATATTTTCGCATTTTTGGTTTTAAGTGTTTCATTCATAATAATGGTAAAATATATCTAACCATGTTTGATGCTAAATCTGACAATGGTGTGTTTTTAGCTTATTTAGTACTTAGCAAAGCTTATAGAGTCTATAATTTTATAACTTTGACAGTTGAAGAATTTGTGCATGTGGTATTAGATGAATCATCTATATGATAATATTAGTAATGTGCATGATTTAAGTAATAGATTATATGCTAACAACCTTGGCTCTAGTAGTGATCCTGAGATATATTTGAGAAGAATTGAGGAATGACAATGTAACATATCATGTTAATCCAGATCTAGGTGAACCACCAACATATCAAGTTCTAAATCAAAATAATCTTGTTGAGGAACAATTTGATAGAAATAAGTTTTGGATTTAATTCCCAAAACATCAAATCGATCTGTCATAGGAACAAGACTAGTTTTTAGAAATAAACTTGATGAAAATGGTACTGTAATCAGAAATAGAGCAAGATTAGTGGCACAATGATATGAGTAAGGAGGGAATAAATTTTGATTAATCATTTGTACACGTAACCATATTAGAGCTATCATGATATTTCTTGCTTATGTTGTGTTTAATGATTTTAAGGTATATCAAATGGAAGTTTAAAATGTATTATTGAATTGTTTATTACAAGAAAATGTATTTGTTGAACAACCTCCTGGATTTGTGGGTCATGTACTACATGACTATGTATTTAAATTAGACAAAGCATTATATGGTCTAAATCAAGCTCCTGGAACCTGATATCACACATTATCCAAATTTTTAATTGAGCATGATTTCACATCGGCACAGTTGACAAAAAATTATTTAAATTCAGTTGAGGAGATCGTACTATGTTAGTTCAAATATATATAGATGACATTATTTGTGGGTCAACTAACATCAAACTATGTGAAAATTTCTCTAAACTGATGTATGACATGTTTGAAATGAGAATGATAGGTGAGCTGACATTTTTTCATGGATTGCAAGTCGGACAGCTTGATACTGGAGTTTTCATAAATGAAGCTAAATACACCAAGGAACTCAAGAAGTTTGATATGAAGAAATGCTCAACAGATTCAACACCCAGGAGCTCCTCAATCAAGCTGTACAAAGATGAGATCGGATCATATGTTGATGTGCCATTATTCATAAGATTAATTGGTTCACTATTGTACTTAACTGGTAGCAGATCAGACATCATGTTAAATGTTAACATGATGTCTGCATCTGTGCTAGGTTCCAGGAAAATCCTAAACAATAACATTATATTGTTGCTAAACATATATTGAAATATTTTAAGGGTACTCAAAATGTTGGACTCTAGCATCCAAAAGATTCCAGTTTCAATTTAATTGGTTACTCTGATGCAGATTATGCTGGCTTGTAAGATAGACAAGAAAAGCACAAGTGGAAATCAATTCTTACGTGAAAAACTAATCTCTTGGTTTAACAAAAAGTAAACATCAATTGTTACCTCAAAAGGTGAAGCAGAATATCCATCTGCCGGGAGTTGTTGTGCTCAAATGATATGGATCCAACAATAGCTTGTAGATTGTTCAAGACGATAAGTCTCTGATCTTTTGTGACAACATAATTGCTATAACAATTACATATAATCCAGTGTTGTATTCAATAACCAAGCATATTGACATAATACACATTTTCATGAGAGATCATGTCATGAAGAAAGACATCAGACTGGAACATGTCTCAATAGATCAACAAGTGGAAGACATCTTCAGCATGCCATTACCTGAGAATAACTTTCTTATTTTAGAAATACTTAAGGACTTGTTGATTTAAATTAATAATACATGTTTTTAGGGGAAACTTTAAGATTAAGCTTATAAAACAACATTCGAGTTCTCAAGCTAAAATGGTCCAACAACTCAAGCTTGTGATAAGCTCGATCTTATCGTATAGCTCTCATATGTCGACAAGTTACCCAAAAGCAAACTAATAAAGATGATCAATTATCCATATTATTTTTACATGTATTTCATTTAATTTTACACGACATATTTATTTACCACTTTAAATTGTAAGGCTCCGATGTTTCATTTTTCCTTTCAAATTTTCAAAGAGTCCAGAAACATGCTGACATGTGGATTGGCATTTTTGCCCTATATGACTGTATATATATTCAAAAAATAAACAATTTATTCTTTTACATTTATTGATCATATTCTTCATTGGTAATCAAGCTTACAAGCATCTTTATCTCTTTCAAATATTATTCATTAACAACCAGAATTACTTCATTCGTCAGCAATGCTCTTCAAATCGACTTCGATGCAGTATACCTACTGTTGGATGATGACATGGTGACCATGTTCAAGACCCTGGAAACCACTGGACTGAAAGAATATCTTGGCTCTTCCAGCAATATATATGACGAAGGAGTATCTCAGTTCTTTGCATCTGCAAGGATTGAGAATTATGTTGTTGATACACTATTGCATATCAGATTTTCTTCATCAATCAACAACTATTCACCGACACCTTTGATTTGCCAACAGAAGAAATCACTGATTTCAATAAGCTGCCCTCTGCAACTATTGACGAGATGAAAATCAAGTTTTCACTATCTGGTGCCCCTCTCAAATCCTTCGGGAATAAGAATGACATGAAAATTGAACTTATGTTGTTGAACGACATAGCATCTAAGTCCCTAATAGCAAAGCAGGATTCCTTGATGCCTTTACAGTGAAAGACTGGAAATGATGATTGCGCTATCATTGCAGACATCAAAATCTATTGGTATGTTGTCCTATACAAAATTTTCGGTGGCAATGATCTCTCATTCAAACAAACAGTACCAAGGATTTGATGCCCCAATCTGCCGACTTTTGGAGAAAAATCAAGCACAACTTGGACAGTCATCCAATCTACGTGTTCACGAGGTGCTCAACAAAAATTCAATCGACGTCTATAGATCAAATAACATCATCACTATAGATGACCTGTTGAAGGTCAATAAAGAAGTTACTGAAGAGAAGAAGAGGATAAAATCACCCAAGAAGGTACCAATTAAAAGAAAACTAAGAGTTGAAATGTCTGACTCGGAAGGCCTTGATACTGATCAAGAGAAGCTACCTCTTACTCAAGTCTTCTCATCAGCTCCTGAGAAGAAGAAAATAACTAGGTTGATAAAGCATTTCAATGAACCTATTAGACCAGCTCTCATACCAGCTGTTCTGATCAGCAAGGTTCTATCCGACATCAAAATTTTCGAAACAAACCTTGTTTTTCATGAATCGGGCTTAACTCAAATTGATCCCAAAGCCAAAGGAAAGGGAATTCTCATTGACCCTCCAAGCTGCTGTCAGCGGTTCAAACGGGCATCAATTTGGCGATGGCCAGAAGTGGAAAACAGAATTCAAATTCAATTGAAAAAGTTTGACAAATGGGCAAACAGTGGGATGTTTGGGCATAATTTAGAGATCAATA
Source organism: Primulina tabacum (assembly GCF_025594145.1). Classification (NCBI taxonomy): domain Eukaryota; kingdom Viridiplantae; phylum Streptophyta; class Magnoliopsida; order Lamiales; family Gesneriaceae; genus Primulina; species Primulina tabacum. The sequence goes on along the minus strand of NC_134560.1, from coordinate 9,435,545 downwards.
CTATATAGAAACTCGAATAGATGACAGCTCAGGAAAATCAAATTCTTGAATGGACTGACACTCGTGTGATTCATGAAGCTCTGATGAGAATAAAATTCTTGGCCATGATGATAAGGGAAAGTGCCTTAAAACTCCTGATAAACAAGTGAAGACAAAACTTCAATCCTCATGAACCAACAACAAATGATGACTCTGTAGTCATCAGCCAGTTGAAAATAGACGCACATAGGCTGTTCATGAGAGTAAGTCTGATGAGAACAGAGCTCTAATTGCCTCTTCCTATTGAAGAATTTCATGAATAAAGTTCTTCAGATCAAATGGATCTGGAGGAATAAATCAATCAGTTTGATAGGGAAAAATAAAAAATTCCTCAATTGATCAAGGAACAAAATCTAATCCCTCCATTGATCAAATTCTCAAAGACAATATACAACATCCAGATGATGAACAACTTAAGGAAGATCTAGTGCCCTTGCATTGTTCTGAAGCTCTTCCAGAAATATCTTTAACTACAACAGCTAAGATGTTGCAACACCTTGACAGCACAACCACATCTACACTAGCTCCAATTCTACTTTCCAGGACATTGACTTCATTATCACAACAACTATCCCATTACAAAAGGTGGTAGCAGTTGAATCTACTTCAAACTTCTCTCCACCACATCCTCAGCAGAAAACAACATAACAACAGCTTGTAACATCTGCCCTACCCTCCATTGACGACATTATTTACAGTATGTTCTAAAATCCATATCTCTTGTCTCCACAAAAGCTACGAGCACAATAATAAGAAGATCGACAATTTATGCCTCAAATCAAAGAAACTATAACTGAGGAAGTTGCCGATGACCGTGAACTGAAAACACTTGTCTCAGCTCATACAGAACCGAAAGCTCCTTAACTTGAGATGACACACATGTCTCCGCCAATCTCACCTCATAAGTTTCAAGAACAAGACCAAGCATATGATCCAGAATATCCGCAATTCGATGTAATGAATTTCATTCATCAATCACTAATCAATATGCATACCAAAATCTCAGGACTAAGAGCACACCAGATGACATCTTCTTTGGACTTTGAACTCTGAAACAAATCTCATTGAGCAGCTTACTGAGGTTCTCAAGATTGTCACTATGCAGTTTAGTCAAATTTCTGAACTCAAGCACATTGAAAATAGACACATTGCTGATCTTATATGCTAAATTGAGAAGCAAGAAATTGTGTTGACATGGCACATTGAAACCCTTGGAATCCAGATCTCTGAGATGGCTACCGTTCTACAAAGAGGGAATGGTGATGTCAAAAAAAAAGGGAAAGCTCAACGAACAAGAGAATTCTAAGCCTTCCTTCTCATCATCTCAATATAAGAAGCCACCCGATAAAAGTTCTAGTGGCAGTGGTCATGGTCATCATTAGAGTAGCTCGAGTAGCACATACAAACCAAGCCACTCCTCTTACCAACTGTTAAAGAAAAGGTTAATCAGGAGATAAAATTCTTACAGAACTTTCATGTTTTATTACTATATCTACTTGCACATTAAAAAGTTTAACCTATGAAGAATTCATATCCTTTAATAAATGTTTTTGTTCATAATAGACAACATAGTTTTGACATCAAAAAAAGAAAAACAAAATTGTTAAGATAAAAGTTCTAACTTAAGCTTATATTAATGCAGATCATTAAACTAAACCGATCAAGACTACAAGAGTGCTGATCAACCCAAGTGGCTTCAAGATTTATTGAACAAATAAATCGAGTTGCTCAACTATTTCGATCTGATAAAGTTTTTTCATCCATGACTTGAAACAAGATGTTCAAGCAGAACAAATCAACTCGAAGATCATTGTGTCAACATTCTCTAAAGACAAACAGAATATCTCTATGTTTATAATAAAGTTGTCAACAAGGAGAAAATAGATGAGATTTGTTGATTACTTCCTTTCAGCTAGTGTCCAAGAAATTTAATTGGCTATTACTATATTTGGCAGAATGATAAGGACACATGGCAATATCTGCATAATTATCGACTACCCAGTACATCTGTGAGTATCATATATATTTATTAACATCGAGACCAATACCTACAAATTAGGAATGCATCAAGACCGAAATCTCTTTATCGCAACTGATTGATATTTATCAATCTTCATCAAACATTCAAATTACATAGTATCTCTCAAAAGATTCATCTTTAAAATGTTCTTGCACTCACACTTAGTTTTTCATCAGATTGATTAAGGATCAATATTGTATACTTCATATTCTCACTTATCTTTTATACACCAGCGTTGTTGTATTGTGAGAATCAATTGTGACTATAAGAAGTCAGTTTCTAAAAAGATCAATTTGAAGTAAAGAGTTCTAGGAGATACAGCCTATTAGGATTGTTGAACCAAGCTGAAGTGGGTTTGTACAAGTTGTTGTACCGATCAATTTGAAGTAAAGAGTGTCGGTAGACATTTTTAAAATGTCTACCGAGAGTCTGAGTCAACAGACAATCTGTTATTAAGTCCGTAGACATTTTTCTACTGACCTTATTTAGGAAATCTACTGACTTTTCAGTAGATATATACTGAATAGTAGTCACATGAACTGAATCTCAGTCGACATGAACTGAAAATCAATGTACATAAGCTGAAAAACAACGAAACCAATCCACATAAATTGTAATCAATAAAAAACAGCCTTCATATATTAAAAACCTGTCAAAACTCGCCTCACGTGAATTAAAAATCAGTCAAAACAAGTTTACTTGAACCAAAATAAAAAAATGATGAAAATTGATGACTCGCTAACTCTCTTTTCTTTTCCTTTATTATCTTGAAATCTAAATTAAAGAACTTCAAACAAAGAATAAAACACAAGAAAAATAGCGAAAGTTGGATGTTTGTGGTCAATATCATCATAGAAGGAAAAGAGAAAAAATAAAATGATTAGAAAACTCATTTGAGAAGATGATTTTTAAAATAATTATGAGGGAAGAATCTGAATTCAAAATATCTTCTTCTTTCTTCCGTTTCCTGTTCATCCTTTTATTATAAATTTCGATAGGATTGACCTATTTCATAGATAAAGATCCGTGAGACTGTCTCATAAGAGACCTACCCTTAATTAAATTTGAAGTCGACGGATCTCCAATTATTCCTACTTTTAAGACTATAAAATAAAATAAATTAAATTAAAGCCGTGGGAAAATCTAGCAGCTTTATTTATAGAGCTGGAAAACGGATAACGTACAATAACTAACATTCAAACCAATCCGCATTCTTATAAAATGCCGACCCTTCGTTTCCCCTCTTCCTTCCCACCTCTTCTCCACAATTCACCTGATTTCCGCCTTTGCCAACATCAATCCTCTCCAAAACCCTTTCATTTTTTCTCCAAAAAATGGGGCAACGAAGTTCCCACTCACATTCACTGCCCACAGTTATCCAAGTCTTGGAAATGGCGGGATCGGGTTTCTTTTATTTCTTCTTTCTTGGACAATAGCAGAGAAATTGAGAGCCTAAAGCAGGATCTTCTCGAGGCTATTGTGCCGCTTGATCGTGGTGCCGCCGCCACTCCCGAGGACCAACAGCGTATTGAACTGGTGGGTCGTCTTGTTCTTGTTTTTGCAGTCAAGATTGAATGTGTCGATTTTGTGACTTACCTGTTGTGTTGGACTGATTTCCTGTTTAACTAGAAAAAAATGTTCAATCTAAAGTTATTTTTCAAAGAGTAGGTCTCTTGTGAGACGGTCTCGCGAATCTTTATCTGTGAGACGAGTCAACCTACCGATATTCACAATAAAATATAATATTTTTAGCCTAAAAAGTAAGATTTTTCATGGATGATCCAAATAAGAGATCCGTCTCACAAAATACGACCCGTGAGACCGTTTCACACAAGTTTTTACCTTTTTTAAATCAAATGATGTTTTGTTACACTCGAGCATAGTTCTTTATACAGCGTACTGAAAAATAAAATTGCAAAAAAGACTAAAATATCAAAATTACCAACAAATGAATGATACACGACTAAAACTCAATTATAATCATGTATAAGAATTTTCATGATGTTGGTTTTAGCTGTCCTTCAAATAGTCCGATGTGCGGGTGGTGCTTGTTTAAGGAAAATGTGCTCGTTTCAGATTGTTCGGAAACTTGAATCTATGAACAAAGTGAAGGAACCACTCAAGTCAAATCTACTCAATGGCAAATGGGAGCTTTTGTACACAACTTCTAAATCGATTCTACAATACGAGGTTCTTAATTTACATCCATTCTCTCTTTAGAATCCACACTTTCATTTATCTGTTTCCCTGAAACACAATTATACATGTGTCTTTCCGAATTCGGAAGTCTTAGAAAAGCCATGAACAATAAAAATTATATGCAGTATATTATCTTTTATGGAAAACCCCTAAAATTATTAAATAAAAACCACAGTCAAGATGAAAAGAATTTCACTATAATATTTTATAGTATATAACAAAGAGAACAAACTATCTTAATACAGGAGAACAAACACCTCACAAATAGTACAGAATTATGCACTCAAATGTTGTAAGATGGGAGAAAACTCGATAAAGAGATGAATTCAGAATGAGAGGAGGGACCTCGTCTATGTGAAACCGCGTATAAAAACGCGTTTTACATCTGAATTATTTCTTCGTCAATTTTGCCATCATTGTGCAAATTTCAACAAAGACCGCCTACCGTCATTAATGATTTTCTTGTGTGTGCTGTCATTCTTTGTTCGACATGACAGAGACCCAAACTTCTAAGGCCAAATGGAAAAATCTATCAGGCAATAAACGTGGATACGTTGAGGGCTCAAAATATGGAAACTTGGCCATTTTTCAATCAGGTAATATCTCACAACTCACTTAAGAATCATTCAAGCTTGTTGATTCATTTTTTATTTTTATTTTATAAATGCTGTGATAGTTTTGTAGGCTACAGCGAACTTGGTTCCGTTGAATGAAAAAAGAGCCGCTGTTAAATTCGATTCTTTCAAGATTGCTGCTCTGGTATATGAAACTTTACTACATATACAATTGCTCTGTAGTCGATCAGTTGTCCTGAATGATTTGAAATTTACTAGAGCTAGTCGAACTTTGAGCAAGTTCGAGTAGACGACTGCTGCAAGCTCGGCCGATCAGCTCATACTTATTCTTTTCATGTTTCATAGATACCGGTTAAGTCCCGTGGAAGTGGTCGTGGTCAGCTCGAAATTACATATCTCGACGATGAGTTACGGTAAGATATACAGCCCGAGTTTTCATTCATCCCCAAGTTATTTATTAAAGATATTTAAGCTTAATTCATATATTATAAATAGTTAACTCTATCATGGTAAATTCACTAGGACGTAGATATTTCATTCTTTTCAATGCCCTTGATTTAGTGAAGATTTGAATTTTGAAATAATAGGAAGGACAGAAATGAATGATTTCAAATAATAATTATTGAGGAAAGAAAAAATGTTTTACCCGTGCATGTGATTGATTATCGTGTCATTTTCAATCTGCCTAAAAGCGTGTTTTTTTATAAATCGTGTTGCAGGGTATCAAGGGGCAATCAAGGGAATTTGTTTATATTGAGAATGGCTGATCCAAATTACGGAGTACCTCTTTAGCAAAATTGGAGCTTTTAATTCCAAAAAAAAAAATTTGAATTGTAAATTAATATTTGTATAACCAATATTATTATTCTCTGTTTATTTCTTGTTAATAATCATATTTAAATGGATTTATTTGACATGTGTATAAATTAATAGTTTAGTAAAGATGGTCTTACGGATCTTTTATCCATGAAATATGTCAATTATGTTCATATTTACGATAAAAAATAATAGTTTTAACATAAAAAAATAATATTTTTACATGCATGGTTCGATTAGAAGATCTATCTCACAAAATTGATCAATGAGAATGTATCATAAAATTGATTCATATAATCATCTTCAAGATTTTTTGTTAAAATAACAATAATATTTTTAATAACATTAAATATTTGATATATTTTTAATAAAAATTAATTTAAGAAATTTAAAAATAAAAAAAATTAAAAGGAGACTCAAAGAACCGGGGTTTCAAAAGGCGGTTCAGAGGGAAGGTGTACGACAAAAGGTTAGTGCCAAAATTCCGCGATGTTTAAATGGAGAGAATCGGTTACGATGTTGTTGAAGACACCAACACCGAAAACACTAGGCACCTCTTTGGCTTTCTCCCCGTCCACGATGATGGCCGCCGCCTCCGCCGTCTTCTCCCAATCCACCGCCACCGTCCCACTGAGGACCATGTCTTTCTCCACCAAAGCAATCCCACCGCAGCACCAAAACACAGCCCTATCACCGCCTCCGCAAGACAAGAAGTCTTTCGCCGTCGCCACCGGCGAACTTTTTCTCGGCATAGCTTCGCGGATTTTAAAGGGTAAGGGAGGAGGAGAGCGAAATAGTGAGGGGCTGCAGGCCTTGGAGGCGTTTGTGGAGGCGGAGGAGGGGGATTGGTGGTGGAGGAAGCGGAGGAAGGATAAAATTGCGGCAGTGGTCGAGGACCCAGTTCAGCCGGACGTTGTCTGGGAGCAAAGGGTGGAAGATGTGGAGGCGGAGCGGAGGAGGAAGGCGGTGACGAGCCCAGGGTTCAGCTTCTCTGCGGCGGGGCTTTTGTTTCCTTACCATCTTGGGGTTGCTCATTTTCTCATTGAAAATGGTTACATTAAGGTGTTTGTTTCTTTTTGTTTGTGTGTTTTACTTGTTTTTTTTTCATTTCTTTTATTTTCCTTGATGATTATGTTTGTTCATTTTTTATCTCTTTGATGATTCTTGGAGTATTTGACGACAATGTGAGACTATTTATTAAGGAACTATATCATTGGCCAAAGTGTGCGTCACTCAGCCCTTAAATTGAAATGAAAAATGAGTTTTTTTTGTATGATTGGTATTTTTTTAACTGAGTTTCATAGTGATGCTGGTGCAACAATTGGGATGTGTACACATCCTATCTGCCACGACCTTGAGTATTTGCTAAACATTAGAATTTGCTCAACTAAATTTAATTTTGTGGGTTAATTAAGAGAACTTAAACAATCTTTTTATATTGGTCTTGCAAGCATGAGCGTTTTGATTGATTTCTATTATAAGACTTTAGTTCTTACCGAAGTTTCCCTTGTTGTCAACTCTATATTTCCTTTTCATAAGTAGGATTTTTTTACTGGAGACAGGAAACAACCCCACTGGCTGGTGCATCTGCTGGTGCCATTGTATGCGCTGTGATTGCCTCAGGAGCCGACATGCACGAAGCGTTAAAGGCTACCAAGATATTGGCTGAAGATTGTAGGCTACGAGGGACTGCTTTCCGCCTTGGTGTATGAACATCTGCCAACCATGTTTACCAATTACAAGATACGGTTATTGATTGAAGATTTCAGGGCTTGCGGGACTTTATCTAAATAAAACAGTATTTGAGTTGCAATAATATATGAAAATAGAACGTGGTATAGAGTGCAAAATGTTGATAAAACTTGAGCTTTATTTTAGTATTGAAAATGTAACTTGGATAGAACAGATGACAAAGAATAACAATCAAACATGGCCAGGGGCTTAGATGAAACTTTTAGATTTTTTATAACTTTTTTAGAAAGGTAATACCGTTAGCTAAATGGTGTGTTTTCTATTTTTTCTTTTTCTTCCTGTGTCTTAGCAACATTGCCTTGTATAACCATTTCCTTTGATGCTCGGATAAAAAATTCTGGCTTCTTCATGATAAGAACGTGTGAGAAGTATGAACCAGGTCGCCAATCAGTAAATAGCTTGTGCTAAGTTTTGAATACATTTCTGTCCATTGACACAATAATATGATACATGGGATTGTGCTATATATTGGAATAAAGTAGGACTATCACTCTAGCAGTGACTATCTTTAAGCATGCCTGATTATTGCTGCTGTGTTTTATTTAGTACATATCTTTTTGAGTAAAATTGGAGGTTTCATAATCAGACGTTTATTAACTTCCTTTGAGTATCAAAACTTCACCACATGAAACTGATTATATCAATGTCATTATAATTAAGCGTCTAGTATCAGCCACACAACTCAATCAAAATCCTGCCTTGTTATATATGGGAGTTTGAGCATTTATATATTCTTTGGCAATTTTTTCAGGCTGTTCTTAGAGATATTTTGGACAAGTTTTTACCGGATGATGCTCATGTCAGATCCAATGGAAGAGTCCGTGGTGAGTATTGTTTATATTCATCTAGCCCCATTGGTCGTGATTCTTCTGCTAGGAGAATCTGGTTTAAATATATATCTTGTTGGGCATATAAAGTTTATTATCCAATATGAATGATGGGCTGCTTTACTTAGCATGTTGTCACAATTATGTAGTAATTCTATTTGACTGGGACGTGCTGGATGTTTGCCTAGCATTATCTATTTGTGTTAAAACTATGAATTGTAGTAGCTGATATGATTTGTCTGTCCGTTATGTAAATAAAATTCTTTTACTTAAGCAAGCTCTTCTTATTTATAGTTCGTTTTATAACTGATTGTGATGTCCAAGTCCGCATGGAAATAATAGGTTTTTGCTGGGCTCTAAAAGCATAAGTTTGACAATATTTTTTTGGTTTTCGTCTCAGTTGCGGTGACACAGATTTTTTGGAGACCCAGGGGTTTACTGGTCGACCAATTTGATTCTAAGGAAGATCTTATTAATGCGATCATTACATCGTCTTTTATACCCGGGTAAATATTTTTTCCAGATGCACTTCATGTAAATCAGATAATATGTTTGAACTGAAAGTGTAAGTTTGACGCAGTTATCTTGCTCCGAGGCCTGCAACTATGTTCCGTAATAGACTATGTATAGATGGCGGCTTGACATTGTTCATGCCTCCGACTTCTGCCACTAAAACGGTATACATTTCACTTTGTTTGTTCAAATTGCGAAGCATATAAAAATAAGGTTCATCAACAAGATTGAAATATTTTAAATTATTGCATACTAAAACAGTTGGTTATTTTCTTTTATCGCCTCGGCGATATATTGTATTAATATATATTCATTCAAACTTGGTATTACATCTCCATAAACTAGAAGCTACTTGATGAAAGAAATGTTTTTTTCTACGCCACAGGTTCGTGTTTGTGCATTCCCTGCTGGTCTTTTAGGAATACCAGGAATTGGAATTAGTCCCGACTGCAATCCGGAAAACCGGGCTGGTCCACGACAGGTATTTTACGGCCTCACAACTTGTGATAACCCTGTGCTTGGTAATAATTTCCATGGCATGTAAGTTGGGAACCATAGGATATGCTTTGGAAGTAACGTAGAAGGCTTACACTTGCATGTTGATTCTACCTTAGGTTACAAGAACGAGGAAATTATAGCACTTGGACTCATTGTGTGTTTTGTTTCTAAAATAGTCTTCCTCTATAGATTGAAATGCAACTGACAATACTTTTTTTTATAAGAACACACACATAGAGCCTTTTAAAAAGTTGCCCCTGACGATAACCCCAAAAACATAACCCAAAACCAACTTGATATAATATAATAGTCTCTGTTAATTTTGAATTTTCAACTTGTTTTATGACCTTAATTTCTTTCCTTATTTCGCTTAATCTATACCAGCTTTTTAACTGGGCACTGGAACCAGCAGAAGACGACGTCCTTGATAACCTATTCGAGCTAGGGTGTGTAGATGCGGCAGCTTGGGCAAAGGAGAATCCTGTAGAGAAAATTGTTGAGGACGGTGCTGATTGCCCTTGCCCATCATGAAAACGGTACTCATCCACAAGATTGGAGAAGTCCACGCCGAAACCATATCGATGTTGGAATGTGCTTAATTTACATCAACCAAGGTTTTTGGATCTCTCAAGATGCATGATATGCATTAGCATGTTTATTAACATCTTGTGCGGGACGAGCTATGTTGTAGAAATATGAATGAAACAGTTCAAATTGTAAAGAGAATACAGGGGAAACGCAACCAAGAAATGTAGAATGCAAGTCTGGATTTAAGGTGTGTGTATATGTATACACACACACACACACACATATATATATTGTTAAATTAGTTGTCATCTTATTCTCTATAGAATGTCATTTGTTGTAGTAATTGTATATCCTCAATTTTCATTTGTAATTGTCTAGTCTTATATTGCATTATGAATTTTTAGCGCTATTATCTCAAAATTATATCCAATGCCCAAAGAGATTGAACATTAGTTTTATACTTTTTACGATTCTGATCCGTTTCTCCCACATATAGAAAGGCAGGAAGTAATGAATATAAAAACAGGCCGTCCTCGATTATTGGCTTCATATCTTTGTCGACCTTGTGGCTAAAATTTAAGTGTAGTATCTGTTCATATCAGTTTAACATCTGGTACGTGGTGGGAGAGGCTTGCTGTCTGGAGTATCGAGAGTCGTCCTTGCGTTGCATTACTGCAGGGGCCAGACGCTCCCCCACCAATTCTGGTACTGATGTTTAAATTTTGATAATAATCATTTAAGATGTTTTGATTATTTGTATAGACTTTGTCCTTGATACTATAAAAGTTTAATCCCAAATTAATGTAAAGGCTAATTTGATGAAAGAACGAGTACATTGCTACAAGAGTATTGATTCAATTTCCTGATGAAAAATGTGGGATTTCATAAAAATTTATGTTGCTTTTTACAAAACCGAGTCAAAGCACAACTTGTATGCTAATAGCCACAGCTAACGCCATTACCTGGAGCTTCCAGGTTCGAGTAACTTTGGCCAACCTGCCACTTGATCCATTACATGAAAGCTTTCCGTCATGATATGTGCATTCAGTTTGATTCCTAGTAAAAAAAAAACAACATACATTACCAATAGTAAATTTGTGAGTCAAATTCTCTTTCAAATAAAGGCTCCATTTTGACAGGATAATTATTACTTTTGCAAGAAATACAACTACGATGCTTGTCATTTCAAACTGAAATGTTTATTCACGTACCTCGAGGAACAAAATGACACGACATAATCTGTGCTTGAGCAAGTCATGACGCTGGTGGCATCATCGTGGGCAAAGCTATATGCCGCGGGGCAGGCAGTTTTGAATGTTCTTGAATAGTTTGTGGGCAAACATGTCATGGGAGCGGAGTATGCCCCTCTGCAGCAGTACTCATCAGTGTTGAATACAGTACATGCGCTTTGGCAAGCTATGGTCTTTCCATCAGCCTCGAGAGCAAGCTCGGATGAGCAATTTGTCCGTAGATCACTATCACATCCTGCTGAGCTGCAGATACCTTTGCCACCAACAGGTTTTACGACAATTGGTAAGTTGAATCCATCAACGAGGCTAACATCATAGTAGTCGATGTCTCCGAGTGAAAATTGGGCAATTGAAGAAGGTGGCTGGCCAGGACCCGAGCATTGGAGGGCTCGCCCGCAACTGCCTGTCTGGCATGTGCCCGTGCCATTATTGTCGAAGTCACAACCAGTTCGGGCCCATATCCTCCCATTCCAGTTGGGTGGAGAGGTGAAGATTTTGGTTTCTTTTGCTTTCAAAGCAAAGCCTCCACCACTGAAGTTGTTAGGGGTGATTCCAGGCCATATGGTGTCCTTGCAGTAATTTATTATAGTGAACCTCGTGCATTCAGACAATCTCGTACCTATGCACAGAAACATTGCTCATTTAAATATTAAAGAAATCATTAGAGCAACGTTAGATTTTGTCTCTGAACTTTTTCAGTTCTAGTTTTGTCTTGTGCATAACATTTCTAGCATCACAACCACATTTTGTTTCAGATGATGATAGAGGCTGGTTTTTTCACTCTCATCCAAGGTGACTTTAGACTCCGAGTGCGAGATTCTCTGAGATCATAGGTGCAAGGTACTCACCAACAAATAATCTTGTCTCATAACACCATAATAAATTTCGCTCTTCTTCACATACTTACACAAGATGTATAAAGAATGAGTCATACCTGATAAAATAGCAACCAAAATAGACACGAGAGTCGCAATTGTGCCAAAATTTGAGGTCATTCTTGACCACAGTAGCTTAAGCTTATTGGAAGAGACGACATAGCAAATGAAGATAATTTATGAAGCAATTTATACGAGCAAAATTAGAGGAGAGTATAAAGAATACGTGCAGAAGGGAGTGAATATTTCCATAAAAGCTTCCTTTCTTCTTTGTTAATTAATCTACTGATTCTTTACCTCTTCCATTCTTTGCACATAATCTTCTCCTACCTTTTCTTTTCAAATTTCACTAATAACAAGTATGAAGCTATCTGTATCATATTCTTAACAATAGCCAAGAAGAGTACCTGCTTTTTTTTCATTCTATTCATTGTGTGTGTGTGTGTGTGTGTAAAGTTAATAATATTCATTTACAAATTACAATCACGAGTGCAGAAAGACATATAGGAAGCTGCATCAACCAAAATAAAAAGGGAAATTAAAGACAAAAAAATTAATTGTTGTCAGTTGAAAGTCATGATTGACCCAATTTCTTCTTTTTGGCATAATTTTTTAGATGAAAATCAAGAAAAAGTGCCAAAAGTGAAGCATTGAAAACTGCATTGAAGCACCATCCCCAGATCCCCTCACAGCCCGACCCGCTGAAATGGAGGTACAGCATCAGGCCCGAAATCAAGAAGCTGAAGACAAACTGGATAATCTGACAGTCGGTCACCAATCTCTTCCACGACGGACGAATACCCACCGCACACAGCAGATAGTACCCGTACATCAGCACGTGCACCGACGCGTTAGTCACCAGCGCCACCGGGAACAGCGACTGAGACGTCGAGAGCCACAGGTAACACATCACCACCACCACCGCGTGGTGGTACACGTGGAGGAAGGAGAGCCTCCGGGATCGGGATCCGCTCAGGAGGATCAACAGGGTGTCAATGAATTCGAGGATCTTGGAGAAGTAGAACACGTGGGCCCAGAAGAAGGTGGGTCCACGCGGCGGGGTGTGGTGGAGTGGGAAGCAGATGGGCCAGCTGAGGTTGTGGGGCGGAGATTGGTGGAGGGCGGAGAGGGTGCATCCGATGGCCATGAGGAATGAGAGGAAGCAGAGGATGAAGTTGTGGGAGGCGGTGATGAGGCGGAGTGCGGCGGGAGGAAGGGTGGGGAGGACGGGGAAATGGAGGAGAGAGAGTGTGATGCTGAGGTAGGTGGAGACGGTGAGTGTGCCGAAGACTTTAGACGCGCCGATGCTGTGGTTGGGTTTCCACTCGTATTGGCTGATGGTTGGATGGTCAACTAGCCAGTAGTGTATGGTACTGTAGAGAGTGGCCATTGCGCACCGCCGACGACGGAGGAGTGTGCGTTCCCAAGAGACTGGATAATGGCCAACCCTTATCGGACTATATCAGACGAGTTTGGCTTATTTTGAGAGGATGGATTCTAGGATTTTTAAATCTAAAGGATGATAATAACCCACGTCATTTTGTTTCAGTTTTTATGTAAGGTATTGTGTGGGTTTTTTTCACCAAAATAAAAAGTGAAATATGAATATTATATAATTTGTTCACTTGTAAATTTTTTTATATAGATTTGAAAATGTCAAATATCTCAAAGCTTGAATTTGTCGATCTTGATATATCCTGCAACAATTATCTCTCTTGAATATTAGATGCTGAAATACATCTAGATGATATCATCAAGGAGAAAAACAGTGAATAACTGCAAAATCGTGCGAAGTATATGATATTCCTTCGTCACCATCTTCATGATAGTTTGAAGAATGAATATTTGACGATAAAAGATCATGTCAATATGTGGCAAAATTTGAAAGAAAGATATAGCCATCAAAAGACGGTAATTCTCCCAACAGCACGTTATGATTGGATACACTTGTGCTTACAAAACTTTAAATCTTCAAGTGAATATAATTCTGTATTATTTGCATCAGTTCACAATTGAAACTGTGTGCAGAAAAAATAACTGATGATGATTTGTTGGAAAAAAGATATACTCCAATTTTTATGCCTCTAACGTGTTCCTGCAACAATATCGAGAAAAATGTGTCAAAAATATTCTGAACTGATTTCATGTTTGTTTGTGGCTGAGCAAAATAATGAGTTATTAATGAAAAATCATGAAATACGTCCACGGGTGCCAAGCCTTTCCTTGAAATGAATATGACAATGCATGATGAAAAGGGAAAACAAATAAGACTGAATATGGTCATAGCCGTGGACGTAGTCGTGGCGCTGTGGACATTTTCGTCCATACGGTCGTGGGGGTGGAAAACCTCGTAACTACAATTATTGCTATAATCAAAGTAGTCGAAAGAATACAAGCTGCAAAAAGTAGGGTAATGACCAAGAGAAGAAAATTGAAAATGGTTGAAATAATAATCCAATGAAATCAGAAAATGAGTGTTATAGATGTGGAGTAAAAAGGCACTGGTACCATACTTATCGTACGTCCAAACACCTTGTTTGTCACGTACCGTACTTAAAAATATTTAAAATTTGCGGAAAATAAAATTTTTCTTAAATAAGTAATAATCTCTCAAAATGAAATACAAATAAAATGCTTGTCTAAATATTTGAAATGTAAAAGAGCTTGCAACAAGTACTTGTTTAAACAACGTGAAGTAATTTTATTAATAATCAGAGTAACTGAATTGAACATGCATAAAATCCTTGAAAACATAAGCGGTCCTCGGGTTTGGCCTTCGCAAAATTCGAGCCAACTCACTGGTCCCCACCTCTCGTTTCTTCGTATCGTCTTCACCTGCATCGATCAAGTCTAGTGAGTCTAAAGACTCAACATGTATAAACTCAGAATAGCAAGTAATACATAATAAATCCACATGCATTTTAGAATAGCACATACTTACTTAAACTCTGAATATACATACTGAAACATAGACGTGCCATCATTTCATAAACTTTTCATAAACGTGCTGCATTGTACATACTCAAACATGCATATTCATCATCATTTTGCAAAGAAAATAATGCAATTATGGTGAAAGAATTTTGACATGTTAGTCTTTGCAGGATTCTTATAAAATTATTTCTCGAGCTGTGACTAATCGGCTTTGACCAATCCTGAATAATGTTATTGATGGAGCTCAAAGTATGTTCATACCCGGGAGGTTTATTGCAGATAATGTTATTGTTGGGTTTGAAACTATGAACTGGATACGTAATCATTTGTGGAGTAGAAGGGGTTCTCCGGCACTCAAACTAGATATGAGCAAAGCCTACTACAGGGTAGAGTAGGATTTCTTAGAAGCTGTTATGGCCAAACTAGGTTTTTCGGAGAGATGGATCAACCAGATTATGTGTTGCATGAGATCTGTATCTTATTCCTTGTGCTAAATCAGAAAATATCTAGTAAGTGGAAATCAAGGAGAAGAATCAGAAAAAGTTATCTATTTTCTCCTTGTTTGTTATGTTTGCACAAGGACTCTCCTCGAGAGCTACTCATATATGAATCAGGGTTTGATACATGGAATTCGGATTGCAAATATGAGCCCCTCAATATCACATTTGTACTTTGCTGATGACAGCCTAATTTTCTTCCGATCAATAGAAAAATACATCAGCATAAGGTGTTGCAAATGTATTCCATAGCCTCGGGTCATCTGATAAATTTGCCATTACCTGTAGCCCAAATTTGGAGCAAAACGTGATGGAAAAGATGAAAACTACTTTCATGATCCCTATTTTCCACAGCCATGAAATCCACTTGGGTATGCCTACCCACTCAATGAGGGATAAAAA
This sequence comes from Primulina tabacum, assembly GCF_025594145.1. Taxonomy (NCBI): domain Eukaryota; kingdom Viridiplantae; phylum Streptophyta; class Magnoliopsida; order Lamiales; family Gesneriaceae; genus Primulina; species Primulina tabacum. The sequence continues at coordinate 9,419,820 of NC_134560.1, read as the reverse complement.
GGTGCAAATTGAGTATATCAAAGAACGTGTGCGGAAAAGAATCTGAGGATGGAACGCAAAAGTTTTTTCTATGGAGGGAAAATATGTGCATATTAAATCCTTTTTACAAGCAATACCGAGTTACGTCATGTCATGTGCTAATTTCTGGTGGGGTAACGAAGACGGGCATAATCAAATGCATTGGATGAGTTGGGACAAACTTAGTCGACCGAAACGTGAGGGTGGAATGGTTTTCGAAAGCTGCAAGCTTTTAACAAGGCTCTGTTGGCCAAGAAACTATGGAGGATTCACCAAAGTCTGTATTCGCTAGTTGCTAGGATACTCAAGGGCCAATATTTTTTACACGAGTTTTTACTTGAAGCTAAACTGGGCCATAATCCTTCTTATGTGTGGAGATCTATGGTATGGAGCCGGAATCTTATTCAATATGGTTTGTATTGGAGAGTTGGCGATGGGGGCGCATACAAGTATATACGAAGATCGGTGGCTTCTCGCCTTTTGAAATGTTCTTTCATCGCACCAATCAGGAGAAAATCGGGGACGAGTGCAGTCACTGATTTACTAATGGGAAATGGGATTCTAGCATATTGAGTAGGAACTACGAGATCAGCCCAAGGGTGCGATTTCCAGCATATGTGAATGAAGAAATCCAATAGATCCCGCTTCCAGGCATCCCAAATCCAGACAAGCTATATTGGTATTTCGATGACAGAGGGAAAATACTTGGTCCAAAGTGGTTATAAAATGGAGACTGGTTTTTATGATCCACTGGAAACTTTTTTCCGAGAATGGGTTGCGAAATTAAATGAATAATACGACACAAACACGAGCATTTGATATTAAATAAATAATACAACACAAAGTAAAATATTAAATATTTAATTAATATATTGTTCTCACATATGCTTAATTAATTTTTTTCATAGTTCATAGTGAGCATTTTTAATTTTTATTGGAAGAGAAAAAACACGAGCATTTGATATTAAATGAATAATACAACACAAACACAATATTAAATATTTAATTAATATATTGTTCTCGCATATGTTTAATTAATGTTTTTCATAGTTCATTGTGAACATCTTTAATTTTTATTTTTTTATAAAGCGATGAATTATTAAATTTTTTTATTTTCTTCATTGGCCGTCATTTCTGCATTTGGAGCCGATGCTCTCATTACATCTTGAATTGGTGCACTGAGCTCACATTCATCTTCAATAATTATGTTGCAAGATAATGCAAGCTGTAATTATTTAATGTAAATCATTTTTGCGCCAATGACATGTTGGAGATAACACAATCACAATTCAAAATTGAAGAACATCAAATGCACACTCCACGTCTTTTCTAAATGACTTTTGTTTCATAGTATCTTTTTTTAGTCCAAGTGGGTCACAAATAGTTCGCACAATAGTTGACCACTTTGGATAAATATCATCGACTAAGTAATAAACTGTATGATATTCTTTTCCACAAATAGTATAATGTGCAGGAGGAGCAATGAATTGAGCCAAATTGGAAAACAAAGTGGACGCCTCAAAAACTTTCATGTCATTTTTTGAACTAATAATACCAAAATGAGCGTGTCATATCCAGATATCATAATCGACCATTGCTTCTGAAATAATTGTTGGAGATGCACTACGACCTTTATATTGTCCAACCCTAGCACTAAACAATTTTTCCACTTCCCATGCGTACAATCAGGACTTCCCAACATTCCCGTAAAGCCTCATTATTTACCAATATATAAGAGTCGAGCAACATCATTGGCATTTGGAAATAATAAGTACTGGTATGCAAAAAGTTCCACTACTGCTAGGCAAAAATGTTGCAAGCATTCAATCACAGTTGAGACTCCTATTTGATGAATTCATTAGCTGCTTAGTATGCTAAAATCAAATTGCAGTTTTATTTATTTTTTATTAATTAATATCCCAATCATCCCAGACTATCACTCGTTGTATAAAGTATCTATCATGATTTTAGACGGCATCAACGATACGAATATTCAGATTATGGGACATCCGAAATCGTTGTCGAAAAATACTTTCATGAAATCTAGGAGTTTCAAAAAAATAGTCGTTGAACAAATTATGATCGGCTATTTCTATATCGAGACATATTAAAACAAGACCTGAATTAATCATCTTCACATGCCTACGTTAACTTGTTGATTGATGAAGTCTTAAGCATTGTTAACCAAATAATTAATTATTCCATCTTCACTATCGGACAATGAAGATGAACCTGAAGAAGAATTCATTTTCTTTTTTATGGAGTTGTGATTGGTTACAAAGAATTCTCCTTCCTGTTTGTAAGGACAATATAGATGAGATTTCCTATATACTGAAATCTCATACAATGGGTAAAATTTTTAGATAAGATTTCGATGGGTGATATCATTGGAAATCTCATCTTTTTTCACAACCATGCAGATGAGATTTCAATGGTTGGATTAGAATTAGATCTCAATGAATGAGATCGTTTTAAATCTTATGTATTGAAATCTCATCTTTCGTAATTTTTGTTGTTTTTTTAATTATTGTCGTTGTTAGTTATTGTTTTATAATATTTGTTGTTCGTAATTTGTATCATTATTAACGTACTAGTAATTTAATTTGGTTTATTAAAAAATTATTTTTATAGTTAATTAATTTCAAACAAATTTTTTATAATTTTTATAATTAATGTTAGATCACTTAATTTTGATGATAACAAATAATAATTCATTGTATTAGAACAAGCTATCATTTTTCGTGTAATCATATGTACTTCGCCGTTCTACCAAAGAAAAAGAACAATATGCTACCGGTTTCAAGAGATGGGTAAACGGTCGCAATCTACTTAGTTTCTCTACCAATAAAATTATTCAACCATTTCTTTGATTATTTAATAGTAGCACTAGACTAATCTATCAACCGATCAGATCGTTTAGAGATATATTAAAGCAACTCTTGACTGCGCATAGATAAGTTTATCGTGAAAGTTAATAGATCGGTCGATAGCTTAAAATAGAAAGATTGTACAAATCCTGCCAACTCTCATGTGACAAATTATTTACATCAATATGTTTTCAGACAGCTTTTGTATAAGGTGGACTTTAAAAGCAGGAAAGACATTAAAGAAGATTTAATGAAAGCTGCAGCATGTGACAATGATGTGTCCATATTTTCGAGCTATAGTAAAAAGAGTTGTTGTTCGGTACTATATATAGATAATGCAAGCAAGAATTCAAAGTTAAGTGGAGAAAAAAAAAAAGAAAAGGAGATACCTCGAAGCAAAGAATTCAAAAATATTGCACACTCAAAGATTTCTTAGCACACTTCTCTTATATCATACACTCTCAACAGCTATTTTTTCAAGATATTATCAGATATACAAGGATCATCAAGAGCTTGAAAAACAACCATTCGATTGTTTTCTACCATCTATTTTTTCAAGATATTATCAGATATACAAGGATCATCAAGAGCTTGAAAAACAACCATTCGACTGTTTTCTACCATAGACAGTTCAAGTAGTTGCAAACATTTTGAATCTTAGGATTCATTCTTTGTTATCTCTGTGGTGCTTTGGTTGTTTAACTGAGGGTCTCGACCGCTGTAAAATAGTAGGACTTTCAACTTAGGCAATGAATAAGACCTAAGATTGAAGCAAGTTGTTACAAAAGATTTGTAAAACCAAAGTCTTTTATTTAATTTCTTTCTAAATGGAAGAACAAGGAACATAGAAGGATTTTGTCTTTGAACTTCCATATATTCTGTTTCATTTACTTTACCATATTTATTTATCTTGTTGGTGTTATATATTTGATTACAAAATAATCAAAGGAATCATTAGACCGTTCGTCTGCAATGTTTTTTAGTCTGACTATTTCCTTATAATTGAGAAAAACATGTCTACACAAGCTATGTGTTGCTGGAGATGGTCTTATGATCTTGTACCAAAACAGGAATTTTTTTCAAATTTTTATTTAATTTTTACTTTTTCACTTTCTACTATTAGTATTATTGATATCAAGCAAGTGTTGTGTGTTTATATATTTTGTTTTTTAGAATTTATGATTACTTTTTATAATTTTTAATTATTATTTATATTCTAATGATTTAACTATATTAAATATGTAATTTATAAAAACATTTGAATTTTTTTAATTTTTGAAAGTGGATGACGTCAACATATATATGAAATATAAATATATCATAGATATAATCATGAATTAAATTCATTTTTTATTAGAATTTCTATTTCAATGATATTTACATCTCGAACATTTTTTCACAAAAAATTTTATGATACGATTTCATTGATCAATTTTATATAACATCCTCAACTTGATTTGATTTTTTATACTAAAATTGTTATTTTTTAGTTTATGTATGAATCAAAAGCCAAAAAAAAATATGATATCATTTCACTTTGTACATATTTTTTTTAGTATGCGATTGATTTATTTTTGGCAAAAATTTGTGTGAAACGGTCTCACGGATCGTATTTTATGAGACAAATATCTTATATGGTTCATCCATGAAAAATTATTACTCTTTATGCTAAGAGTATTATTTTTTATTGTAAATATCGGTAGGTTGACTTGTCTCACAAATAAAGATTCGTGAAACCATATCACAACATATCTACCTTTTATTATTACAGTTGGTCTCAAATTGTTCAAATACACACGAGAAAATTATTTTGTTTAAAAAAAAAAATTGTTCCCCCAAAAGCTATTCAAGTAACATTGATGTTGCACTACGTGACTAATTCAAAATGAATAAAAACTCAAAATTTGAGATTTTTAATTGCAAGTATCACGACGACCCACATATGATTTTTTCTTATCGATAAAGCTTATCTTTAACCATTTCACCTTTTTTCTGAAGCGATTTTGCGGCGCAGACAACGATGGAACCCACCGGAACTATCGTCTTCACTTCTGTAGGCAGACCGTATTACGGCTTCGACATTTTCTCCGTCAATCTCCCCTCCACCATCGAATACACCTCATCCCTCACCGAGAATCGCCTCACCGACGGTTTATCCATCAATTTCAACGGTCAGTTCGTCAGTGAAGACGGGACCAGGCTTGTGTACATTTCCGAACGAACTGGGTCTGCCCGAATTTACCTCAACCGTACAGGAGACTCCAGCCCGGAGCAGCTCAATTCTCCGCCGGAAAGTCTCTTTCACGACCGTCCAGCCATAAGAAACGGGCGTCTCTACTTCATCTCTACCCACGAACCTCCCGATAAGCCTTTCAGTGGCTGGTCGGCTCTTTACTCGACGGAGCTCGATGTGGAAGACAAGAAATCATCGGCCCTTGTTCAGCGCTTGACACCGTACGGATGCGTCGATTACAGCCCTTCAATATCTCGTTCCGGGAAGCTTATTGCAGTGGCTTCCTATGGATCTCGCCGTTGGGGTGGCGAATTCCATCATCTCCAAACCGATATTATCGTTTTCCATGAATCCGAGCCATCAAAGCGTGTGGTATTGTGCCAGAATGGTGGCTGGCCAACGTGGGGCGGTGACTCTGTTGTGTATTTCCACCGCCGAGTTGATGATGGGTGGTGGAGCATTTTCAGAGTCGACTTACCCCACAATTTTGAGTTATCTGCCACGATTCTTGCCCCTATTAGGATCACGCCACCCGGAGTCCACTGCTTTACGCCTGCAGCTATGCACAACAATCTTGGCAGGATCGCTATTGCCACCAGGAGAAAGGGCAAGAACTATCGCCATATTGAAATTTTCGAGCTCAACTCCCAAAATTTCTATCCCGTGACCGAGTTGCTGAACCCACATTGCCACCATTACAATCCTTTTGTTTCGATAGAATCTTCGAGTCTTGGGTACCATCGGTTCCGAGGGGAGTCAGAGTCATTGATTGTTCAGCACCTCGAACAGGTTACTTCTCCGGTTCATGGGCTGCACATGCTCCGGCTCAGTGGTTCTTTCCCTGCGTTCTCTCCCTCAGGGGACCTCATTGCGTTTAACCACGATTTCGATCATAATTCTCGCCTCAAAATAGTAAAATCCGATGGGTCAAAGAGATGGACGTTGTTTGAGAATCGAACAACGTTTTACAATTGTTGGAGTCCTGTCGATAACAATGTCATATTTACATCCATTGGTCCCATCTTTGAATCAGAGAGAGCTAATGTGCAAATCGCTCGAGTCACATTTGATCCATCAAATTTAACTGAAGATGTTTCCACCATTCCGACAGATATCAAGTTTCTCACCCGAGAAGAAACGGGGAACAATGCCTTCCCTTCGTGCTCGCCTGATGGGAAATCCATTGTGTTTCGTTCTGGACGTTCCGGGCAAAAGAATCTTTACATAGTCGATGCTGTCAATGGAGAGTTCGATGGTGGAATTCGTCAGATAACCGAAGGGCCATGGATTGATACAATGCCAAGTTGGTCACCGGATGGGAAGTTAATCGCCTTCTCTTCAAACCGACACAATGTAGATACTGCTGAGGGTGCATTTGGCTTGTATGTGATGAGACCAGATGGCAGTGGTGTGAGTCGAATCCCAGTCTCCGTATTACAGCAAGAAAGGGAGAGACTTAATCATGTGTGCTTCAGCGGGGACTCAGAGTGGCTTTTATTCACATCGAATTTGGCTGGCATCACGGTCGAGCCAGTGTCGCTTCCGAACCATTTCCAACCATATGGTGACTTGTACTTGGTGAGGTTGGACGGAAGTGGATTGCGAAGGCTGACATGGAATGGATATGAGAACGGGACACCAGCTTGGCACCCGAAAGCTTTGTTACCAATGGTAGCTAAGAGTAGTGAAGAAGACGAGTATGATCTCGGCTTTTCGGGGTTATCTTTGAGAGGGAGAAGTGATGGGGATAAGTTGAAGGGACAGTTTGAAGAACCCTTGTGGATCCAATGTGATTTTTAAGCTTGCGGTTGTAACTCAATTCTTGGGCGGGGAACAACGTTAAGGAGAAAGAAATCTTATGTTGTTGGATTGAAAGATATGAAGCTATGAATTTCAAATATGTGTAGTTTAAATTCGTTTGATTGATTAGATGTTATTCTATGGAGATGTAAAATTTCAAATCAATCATTCAAAATTTTCCATAAATCCAATATTCAAGTCAAAACGCAACCTTGATGTATTTTAAGAATTAAGATAGTCCCTTTCAAAAAAAAAAAAAAGAATTAAAATAGCCAGGATCGAGATTTTTTACTTAATTAGGAAATTGCATGTACATCCGTACGATGTACGTGGATGACTAACTGTGGAAAACATAACCACGAAATTCAGATAATGTTTAAAATCATTGTGAATGACGTTATGTTTATGAGTATTTGTCATTCTAGACATATCAAAACATAAAAGATAAAAAAAATATCATGATCATAAATCATACATGTTCACTTATTCATGTGACATATTTTTCAATCCTCTCAATTATTAGAGTCATCAATTTGGCCCATCGAGTCGGCCGTCCCGCCACATAATTATGAAACGAAATAATAATTTCAATTAACTATAATGATTATTTATTTTTTTTTATTTTTGTAGGCCGGACAACCCGCAACTCACTTTGAGTCGGGCTGAGAATTTCCAGCCCATCGGCCCGACCCGGCCAGATGGCAGGCTAGCCTGCCCTGTCATATCTGGCCCATTTGACAGCTACAGTGATTATGATCTAATGACAACTCTTTCAAATAAAAAAATAAATTGTCTTCATCCAAATATCAGTCACAATGGAATAACATAAAAAAATAAAAAAATAATGGTTATCAAAGTCCAAACCACAATTTACTTATATAGTCACATAATTAATCACAAGCATTTATCAAATAAATTCTCTTAATTAACTAAATTATCATACAGTTAAAATAAAACTACTAAAATTTTTATTAAGTTCAATACCAATTTTTGCTAACTTTTAACAATTTTGTTTATCTGTTTGTTTTTTTTTTTTTTTTTTTGAAAGAGAACTTGTAACTTTATTGAGGTTAATCATCCTTTACAAGTTGCACTAACCAAAAAGGAAACTCGACATTCATCCAGACAAACGGAGGACGGGAGTAAAAAACAAAACTGGCTAAATGATGGGCTACTACGTTAGCCGACCTGTAAACATGGGAGAACTCCGAGATTGCAAGATTTTTGAAGCGTCCTCTAATATCAGTAGCACAAATACCAACATATCCAAGATCCTCCTGAGTGGCTGTGACTGTTTGCACTGCCAGTAAAGAGTCTGTTTCTACTAAAACGTTACTGAAATTCTTCTCAGCTAGAAGTTTTACCCCTTCAAGGACTGCTAGAACTTCTCCATGGACCACCGAAATTGGCTGAGAGATCCTCTTCCCAAAAGCCATCAGTAGACGGCCTTGGTGATCTCTTAGAACCCCCCCCCCCCCCCCCCCCAATACTGTACCGTTCTGCTTCTTCATTGATGCATGCATCCGTGTTCAGTTTCAGAAATCCAAGACTCGGGGGAGTCCACCTAAGTACTTTGGGTTGCCGGTTCATTGCGGTAGAATAATTGAGTTGCGATTTCACCTGATGAAAGTCACGTAACAACAATCCGCACCACTCTACATTCTCTGCTAATCTTTGACCTCTAGCTCCATGGATATAACTCTGTCTTTCCTTCCAAACAGCCCAAGTATGAATCGCAAAAGATTCGAAATCTGCCTTAAGTAATTTTTCCTTCATCCATAGGCAAAATTCTAAAGTGTGACTTGCATTGGCTACCTTAAACACATACGTGAATTGGGATGTTTTCCATAGGTGTCTGGTCACTGGGCAAAAGAATAAGGATTGGCAGGTAGAGTCAATAGCGGCACCACATAGTGAGCAGCTACCAGTAACCGGGACATGGTGTCGCCAGAGGTTATGATTCGTGGGGATACAATCATGCGAGACCTGCCACCAGAAGATACGGAACTTAGGGGGAAGTGAGAGGCTCCAAATGAAAGCCCACCATTCTTCGTTGGGGAAAGCCGATTGATGAGCTGGAGGATTGAACAATCCCCTTTGTAACCTGTAACCATCACGAACCGAGTACATGCCTTTTGAATCATATCTCCAGAAACGTGCATCCTTATGACCATTTGTCGAGAGGGGAATTTTGAGGATTTCACTTGCAACATGAGTGTTGAAATTATTAGATATGAGTTCTGAGTCCCAAACTCCATCTCGAATTAGGGAACTGACTGTCGACAATTGAGGACACGGGACCAGAGAATCTCCCAATTTATTTTGCATACTAGGAATCCACTTATCCTCAAGTATTCGAATGTTTTTTCCATCGCCCACTCGCCATAGAACTCCATCAGCAATTACGCCTTTACTCCAGATTAATGATCTCCAAATGTATGACGGATTGTTACCTAGTCTCGCTTCCATGATGTCCCCATGTTTGAAGTATCTTCCTTTAAGGACTCGAAATATAAGGGAGTCTGGATCTCTGAGCAGCCGCCAGAACTGTTTGGCTAGGAGTGCCCGATTAAATTCTGTCATTTTACTGAAGCCCAGGCCCCCTCGACTTTTTGCTTGGCAGAGGGCGTCCCATGTTTGCCAGTGCATCTTCCTTTTTCCATTATTTACCCCCCACCAAAAATTGGCACATGCTTTTTCTATTTCTTCACATATCTGCGAGGGTATCTTAAAACAAGACATGGCATAAGTCGGGATCGACTGAAGGACAGATTTGATGAGCACCTCCTTGCCCCCTGTAGAAAAACACTTATGACTCCAACCTTGGATGCGTTTTACCAGCCTCTCCACCAAATATTTGAACTGAAGTCTCTTGCTTTTCATTGATACCGTAGGCAGTCCAAGATATAGATCATGGCGTTGTACCACCGGTATAGTGAGTATCGTTTTGATCGAGTTAATGACCAACGGGTTGGTATTAGGGCTGAAAGATAGAGCAGATTTGGAGAAATTGATTGTTTGCCCAGAGGCTCTCTCATACGTATTCAGGCATTCTTTTACCCAAACTCCTTCCTCCATTGTAGCCCGAAATAATACTAGACTGTCATCGGCGAAAAACAAGTGGGAGATAGATGGGCTGGAATTTGCTATCTTCACCCCTTTAATTAAACCTTTCGCCTCAAATGAAGTTATTAACGCCGACAGGCCCTGTGCACACAACACGAATAGATATGGTGATAGAGGATCACCTTGACGAAGCCCTCTGCCTGGAGTTAACGGACCAACCACCTCCTGATTGATTCTGAAAGAATAAGAAACTGTTCTGACACATCTCATTAGCAGGGCTATCCATCGAGAATCAAACCCCAGGCGAGTCATCAGAGCTTGCAGGAAATCCCACTCCACACGGTCGTAAGCCTTGCTCATATCTAACTTCAAAGCAGCATAGCCACACCTACCCACTCTCATGTTCCTCAGCCAGTGTAAGATTTCGAAACCCACAATAACATTATCCGTAATCAGGCGGCCCGGAATGAAAGCACTTTGAGGCGATCCAATGATTTTTGAGAGAATAGGGCGGAACCGATTGGTTATGGCTCTAGAGACAATTTTATAAGAAACATTGCAGAGACTTATCGGTCTAAATTCAGACATGAGCTTCGGATCTTTCACTTTCGGGATGAGTGTAACTAGTGTCTCATTCCACCTATCAATCGGTGCTCCCTCATTAAGGATTTGAAGTGCACCTACTGTAACATCTTCCCCTACTACATCCCAGAATTTCTGGTAAAACAGAGCTCAAAAACCATCCGGACCTGAAGCTTTATCTGGGTTCATGTCAAAGAGCGCTCTATGGATCTCCTTTGGCGTGAACGGTGCAGTAAGGATGTGGTTCATAGTAGACTCCACTGTCGGCTCGATTATCCCCACCACTGCATCCAAATCTGCAATATTCGGGTTAGATGAAGAGAAGAGTCGACCAAAATAATCAAGAACAATATTTACCATCCCCATACTATCCGTGCACCAATCCCCATGACAAGAGATTAATCCCTGGATTGAGTTCTGTATCTTCCGGAGGGAAGACGGTTGATGAAAGAATCTGGAATTCCTATCCCCTTCACGAAGCCAAGAGATACGGCTTCGTTGTCTCCAATATATTTCCTCCTGGGATGAGAGCCTCTCAATGTCATCTTCCAGTTTTCTAATCCTGCTACTCGACGAGTTCCACTGCTCACTTGTTCGAAGACGATTCAGCTCCATTCTTTTTGACTTAAGCTGCTTAGGGATGAAAGATTATCTGTTTGCTGCCCAATTTTGTAGTGCAAGCTTACAGCCGGATAAGTGATCCACTAATGGTCTATGAGGTTCGGATACTCCCCAACCTCTGGTTATCACATCACTGCACTCGGATTCCAGCAGCCAATGTTTTTCAAATCTGAAAAGAGTTTTCAACTTTCTATGCTCCAAGAGGTTCTGCGAGACATTCCAGCGGATTTCAATACATATCGGCCTATGGTCTGAGTGAAAGAAGTCAAGAGAGTTTGCTCGTGCTGTAGGAAATAGTAGCCTCCAATTCAAACAAGCCACGAATCTGTCGAGTCTCTCGAATATAGCACTATCCGCTCGTCGACGGTTGACCCATGTGTACAGATCACCATGACTATGTATATCTTGTAGCTCGCAAACATCGAGTGCATCCCGGAATTCCTGCATTTGTGATGGGCTCCGCCTTACACCTCCCAATTTCTCACTGTCATAGCAAATTTCATTGAAGTCTCCCCCGACTAGCCACGGTAGCTCACATAGCTCCGGTAGGCGTTTTAATTTTCTGAGTAAGTCCCATGAAAATCGGCGTAAAGATATATCCGGCTGCCCATAGAAACCCGTGAATCTCCAAGCAAAGTCTGGCTCCTGTATCAAGCAGTCTATGTGGCCTGGGGAGTAGGATTTGATGCATACACAGATTGAACTTTTCCATAAAAGCATTAAACCACCACTCTTGCCGAGACTATCAACTATAAAACAACCAGAAAAACCCAATGTATTTCTCCATCTTCTACAGTTTACCTCTTTCATTCTTGTTTCGCATAAGAATAATATAGTTGGGTCCTTTTCGACGATCAAACGCCTTAGTTCCCGAAATGCCCGTTGGTTCCCAAGCCCCCGTGCATTCCAAGATATGAGATTCATAATGATCGGCGGGGTTGCGGAGCAACCACCGCCTTATTATCCTCGATATTTAGTTGTCCTCCATTCAATCTAATCTTCTTTGATGGGCTCTTTTGAAACTTTTCTGTTGTGTTTAGACAACTCGAAAGTCCTCTTTTATTGCCGTAAACAGAGTGAGTGTCCGAAACCAAGAGCTTCTCTTTTCCCTTATCCCGTGCACGACGTTTCCAGTGTTTGGAATAAGAATCCACGGAAACGACATCAGTCCCCATTACCAAGTCACTGTCAACCGACTTATGTATTGTCTTCGGAGGGCTGCGCTCAATATTGAGAGATGTCCGTTCCACCCCCGCAGCCAAACTAAGTGTTGGTGAGTTGAATTCCAGCCGACCTGTGGGGGTGTTAAGATTAATAATAGAAGGCAGATTGATTTTACCCTTATCTGACTGCTCTGTAGAAGCCTTTGTTTGAGAAACCATGCGGTGATTCACAATAGCCAACTCACGTGGATCCTGATTTGGGTAAGTATTTGTCTCGGATTGAGATCCCTTGTCATTATGTGGTTTCTTTGGTTTCGCCTCAGAAGATGAGCTCCTCTTGCCCCACCCCATATGAGAGATTGCCCTAAGCCAAGGTCCAAATGAGGGTGTCGATCTATCAACTGTTAAGTCTTCACATTCCCGAAGAGAATGCCCCACCCTCCCACAAGCATAGCAAAAATCGGGCAATTTTTCATAAACCAAGAGGACAATGATATCATCTGCATCATTGGATGGCTTTATCCGTAAACACTTCTTGAGTGGATTGGTGATATTTAGCCAAAGCCTAATCCTCACAAAACTACCTAGAAAGGTTCCACCATCCCCCCGATCTAATTCAAGGATCTGGCCGGACATCCTCCCTAGTTTAAAAATCAAATCTTCATGCATGCACTCAAGCGGGATATTGTGAAATTGGACCCAAATATTGATCTCTTCAAAAACCACTGATCTGGCTTCTGTCCACTCCCCTGGTTCCTTGAACACAAAAAATTACGTGAAAAGTTCCAAGGTCCGTCCATCAAAGCTCGTGATCGATCCCTTTTAGAACAAAACTCAAAGATAAAAATGTTGTCCCCCAAAGATTCGATAACACAACTTCTTTCCGTTTGGAGAATCCGTGGCATTTGCTGGCGAAACGCTTCTCGATTTATTACCTTCGAAGAAAAAACCTTAGCCAGTAGGCACATACCTCGCCTGTCGATGCCTATTTGGATTTCAGATTCCTCGAGTTGCAGACAATCTTCTGTTCCAGAATTGGACAATTTCATCTCTGTAACCAATCTAGTGATTTCCTCTGGATCCATGTTACGAACTCCAAGAACCGGCGCACAAGTCGGGGACTCCCGACTGAGCGGATCAGACCTGCACTAGTAGGCGGCCAACCCTAACGAGAGGAAACCTGTTTATCTGTTTGTTTTTAGAATTACATATTATAAACAATTAATTTTATATTAAAATTGATTTTTTGTAAATTAATATTGATGACTATTAATTTTCATGTGAAATAAAATTTTAAAATAATATCAATCAAATAAATATGTATAATAAAGCACATATATAAATAAAATAATATGTAATAATGAGATACAAATATTATATATAAATTTTTAATCTCTAATAAATGCTATTATCACTATAATTCGTATTTATTATAAAGATCATCTTGACTAACAATATTATAAGGATAATTTCATACATTAAATTCAAAAATAGAAATTAATTTCCATAATTTTATAATTAATTTATCTTCATATAAATAAATTTGAAAACAATTCAAACTATACCGCAAATAAAACATTAGAAAAATTTGCAAAAGAACATCTAGATTCCACATGCTCTCAACGTCTATTTTCACTCACTGAAATGATATTTACTGACATATTTTAAAAATAACTCGTAGAAAATGTGACCTTTGGATAGTGGATACAATTAATTAATTTTTTTTTTAAAAAATTACAAATAAAATAAAGTATCATATTCGGGCATTTTTAGCATGTGTAGTCAATTCAACCAAATAACTAAATACGATTCTTCTCATTTCTATTCTCCATCTCTAAATATACTTTTCTCGACTCATTTTCGACCATATTTAAAATTTTCATCTATTATCTGACACAATTTATTTAAATAGAATTACAAATTCACTCTTTATTAATTTAATGAAATTAACATAATATTAATTGAGTTATATTCTAATTAAATCCGATATCGATATGATTTAAAATCCATTTTCGAAATTATTTATCTAAATCAAATATCTTTCCTACAAATCAAATAATCACATCCGAAAGCAAAAAAATTTACTATCCCACCCACACTCCATCCCCCACTATTTCATCAAGACAAATTTTGATGCAGTTATAATAATAATGCACAATTAATTAGTAATTATGACTTAGTTAATGTGGTAATTAATGGGTAATATTTAAAAAATATTAACAATTTTTTCATTCGAAGAAACACATAAAATACCTAGAAAGGCCATAAAACAAAACAAATTCATAATATAATATAGAGGAGGACATATAAGAAAATAAGATAGATAACTAATAATTAATAATTCAATAACTAATAAATAATAATTTGAGGAAAATTATGATAGTAAAGCCATGTAGAATCGAGAATGAGAAAAAAGAGAGAGGAAAAAATTCAATGTATATAGTATACGACATATAGGCAAAAACTTGTGTGAGGTGGTCTCACGGGTCGTATTTTGTGATACAGATCTCTTATTTGGGTCATATATGAAAAAGTATCACTTTTTATTCTAAAAGTATTACTTTTTATTGTGAATATCAGTAAAGTTGATCCGTCTCACAGATAAAGACTCGTGAAACCGTCTCACAAGATATCTACTACGACATATAAAAAAATTCATAATTGGATGTGATATATGTATGTGTAAGATAGATAATAATATTAGTTGTAGATTCAAATTTTAAATTAATAATGTATTATTAAAAAACCTAAGTAAAATAATCAGTAATTCAACATATGATTAATCATAAATTAAATCACTTCTAAAGTATAAATAAATAAAAGTATGTGGTTAGCAAACAAAAACCCCTAATTTCCTACACTTGTTGTTATGAACCAAACCAAAACAACCGATTCTCCACAGGCAGGGCAAGCGACGTATATTGAAGCAATTGCAACAAAAAGTTTGGAACTCACTTGGCTGTCACCCACATTATAAAACTAAATCATATACGCGCAAACATCAAATGCAGTTGCACATTCTCTTGCTTGTTTTGCTATTTATTTCCCTTTTTTTTGTCTAAAAGCGTGAGAATTTTTCGTTTTGGTTAGTAAGTCTAGTAATCTCAACTAGATTCGTATCCAAAAATCGATGAAAGATGATTTAAATTTTGGCATTATGCAACTCATTGTTTTTGTGATCATGTTACTTTGATTTGATAACACTTACCATTTCTTAACTATATTCGTTGAAATAAGCGTATATTTGATATTATTTTATAATCAAAATAATCATTAAATTGTAAATTATACAAGGATAAAGTCAATTTACTTATTAGGGTAAATCATTAAATTGTAAATTATACAAGTATAAAGTCAATTTACTTTTAAATAAAATATATTTTAAACAAAAGGGACATCAAGTGGGGAAACAAATTTAGAAAGTAGATGTCAAAATAAAAACATGTGCACATAAATTGCTTAAGAAACTTCATGACGAAGTTCTAATGCTAAATCCAATTATATCTATTAATTTTTGACAATGATCATGTGGGTCTCATCCCATGACACTAGATCAATTGGAAGTCCTCCGGGTTTCCGTCCCGGCTCAGTGAGTTCAGTTCGTCCCGAACGTCAGGCTTCGAGACTTAGTGCAGTGAGGAATTTCTAATTGGTAGCACTCCTGTAAGGTCTGGTTTACTTGTTTCATCATCCATCTCCTAAGGGTTAAGAGAACTATGGCTAGGATAGTAGGTAAGGATCATAGAGAAAAGGAGTGAGTTTTTCGGTGCATGGAAGCCTGAGTTGCTCTTTTAGTTAGAGTCAGTTTCTAATTTTTTTCAAAATAAATTAAATTATCGGGTTGGAAGCAATGCAAATTTCCCAAATAAAAAAAAATCAAACAAAATTACTTTCCTTAATTAATTTTTTTTTTGAAAATATATTTTTGTGCAAAAATGTAGAAATTCAAAGCGATGAACGGTCGAAGTATTTTAAAAAAGCTTGAAAACAAAGGTAGGCGGGCTTCGAAGTTTTGCGTTTAATTTCGTTTTCTCGAACTCCAAAATCTCTCTTTCGAAATTTGAAAATTCCGCCACTCCCCTCTCTCTCTCTCTCTCTCTCTCTCTCTCTCTCTTCTCCCATTATTTCCAATGTTCCTTTGAATCGAAGCGAATTCTAGTCGTAGTTTCTTTGCTGAGCAGGAACTTTAATCTTTATTGTAAGTCAGCCAGCTCCTTTATGTATCTTCCGTTTGTCGGGTGCTCTTTAACTCAGATGAAATGTGTGTGTAATTGGGTGTCGGTGTGTGCGATGCAGATTTATCGATGTTTCTTTATCTGGGTTGTTATCGGAATTGTTAGCATTCATTTAAACTGCGATGACTGTTCATTCTTGAAAATTAACTAGGAATGCTATTAGTTGTCAAGAAAAATTATGTTGGTGCTTTGATTTGATTTTGTTTATCTCTAATTAGGCGTGATGTTGTTGTGGTAATTGATTATTATTTTTTATTACCGTACGCTTCAGCTAAATCTGTTTGGTTTTGTGTATAAGATAAACCCTGTTACTTTTTTATTTTGTGGACTTAATGGGTAATGTATGCTTGAATTTTTTAGGCTTCCATGTGTTTTGCTGTTTTAAGATTGGACGTGAAGTGTTTGGTTATATTCCCCAGATAATGGAGTCGCTACCTGATGCTATAGTCCAACAAATTTTATCCCTAATCAGCAATGCTAAGGATGTAGCCTCTTGCAACTGTGTCTCCAAGAGATGGAAGGAATCATTGCCCTGTTTGAGGAGTCTAATTTTCCCCAGGAATCTTTTTGACACTCTCACCAGTGGAAACACTCCCGATGCCATAGTGAGACAAATGGTTTTGTCTGTTGTTAAGCTAGAAGAACTTGTGGTTTATTGTCCATTTTCGGGTTCTGGCCTTGCGTCTTGGCTATCTATAGCAGGACCCTCGTTGAAGAACCTTGAGCTCCGAATGGATAATATAATTGAGCACCAGACTTCTACTGAAATCCCTTCGAAGTTGGATTGCATCAGAGTAGCTTCAAATTTGGAGTCTCTTAAACTTTGGGGTGTTTTAATGGTCTATTCTCCAAGATGGGATGTTTTTCATAGGCTGAAGAATCTTGAAATAGTTGGTGCTAGGTTGGAAGAACACGCACTTTCTGTTGCTCTTCGTGCTTGTCCTAATTTGAGCCAGCTTTTGCTTCTTGGTTGTGAAGGGTTGAGATATTTTTCCATTGAGAATCCTCATCTTGAGCAGTGCAAGCTTGATTTTTTCGGAGTAGGCAACTGCTCGCTCACGATCAACTCAACAAAGCTTGAATCACTTGAAGTACAAGGTTGTAGTTTTATCAGGGTTTGTGAAACTCGATTCTTAACAAATCTCTCCATTTCCAACAACTCAGGTACTTTTTTCACGGCTTTTAGGTAGTCATGTGTCCAATTTCTTGTTCGACACAGTACACTATTTGAATTTTGATAATTCAATTGATGTGTTATAGGAAGAGTTTATATGGTGGATTTTGGGAAACTCGTGGCATTGGAAACATTGTCCATAAGGGGTGTGCAGTGGTGCTGGGATGCGATTAGCACAGTGGTCAAAATGGCAAGTGAGGTTAAGCACCTCTACATGAAGGTCGAATTTACCGGTGATTCCGAAACACTTCTCCCTTTCCCAGAGATTGACTTAGTCGACTTCTTTAATAGCCATCCAAAGCTTCAAACTTTTGACATTCATGGTGCCATGTTTGCTGCTCTTTGCCAAAAGAACAGCCTGAAAAATGTAAGTCCCCAAATCGAGATCCCAGTAAGCTTTTAATTTTTTTGTGTTGTGTTCTTACACATCGATTTGTGGGATATGTAAAAACACACAGGACAATGAATTTGTAGGCATTTCTTAGATGGATGACGATTCTCAAAAGGTTTTAGTTAATGCTTTTTGACATTCTCGTTTGAACTAAGAAACATTGTTCTATATTGCAGGTTGACTCCAGGTTTTTGATTCCATGCCTCGAGCAGGTTGTGGTCACTGTAAGATCGCCATTAAATGCTGAACAAAAGATGAGCACGTTGGATTCATTGATAAAGTATGCAAAGAATCTAAGAAAGATGACAATAAAGATTCTTCAGATGAAGAGCAGCCATAGCAGTGCTGATGATTTCTTCGAGGATATTTGCAGATTCAGATACATGAATCGCAAGATTGTTTCTATTGAATAGCTATTTTTTAATGGCATCTGTTTTTGAAAAAGGATTGTTAACTTCTGTTCTAGTTCTAGACATTGTTTTCTTTACATTTTTGTCATTAAGAGTTGAATATTGCTGTTACACTGATTCGAGGACCAAAATACACAAATTGGTCCTTGGTTTTGGCTAGAATGGATGTAAGGAAACGTAATTGACTATGAGTAGATTTTTTGTGAGATGGTTTCACGAATTTTATCTGTGAGACGAGTCAACCCTATCGATATTCACAATAAAAAGTAATATTTTTAGCATAAAAATTAATATTTTTTCATGGATGATCTAAATAAGATATCTGTCTGACTAAATACGATCCGTGAGACTGTTTCACACAAGTTTTTGTCATTGACTATTTGTTGATTCATATTGTTTTTGGACATAGTTTTGGATGACAAAATAATTCAAAAGTTATGGTTGTTCAATAAATTTAAAATCAAAGAATGTTGAAAATTAATATTTTAATCGGTTTGATTCTATCTTTGTTTTTTTGAATTGTTTCAATGATCTAACGTGCATTTTTTTTGCATTTAGCCCGTAGTTTTTTGATTTTTAATATTATTGTAAAATTTTATTTCACATTTATAACTAGGTTGATTATGTTATTCACTATAACGGTTTGCAATTTATGTGTCACATTTTCATTTAATAATAATTTTTTATTTACATTCTTAATTTTGAGCATTGAAAGGCTTTCGTTGTGAATATTGTTTGACATGTGAAGTTATGTTATAGACATCAAGTGAATATTAATAAAATACAATACAACGTAGGATATGAACGTAGCTGCTTTATATGTGTAAATGTACAAATATATTAAATGTAAAGTGAATTTACAGTTTTTAATATATATCATCATATAATAAATAAATCTAAAAGCAATATCTGAATTAACGTTGTAAACGAATCGAGCCGATTCATTAACTTTCGAGATAACTCAATAAATATTTTATTTGTATTTAAATTTATCGAACACAAACCTGTTATAATTTTTTCCGAGGTTTACGCCGTTTGCGATTTTTAATAATTTATTGATACAATATAATTATATATTGAATATACATACATTTCGAACATTTTCAAGCCTTACTAATTGTTTGAACATTTCATGTTCCCAATCTTGATAAAACTTGTTATTGTTTTTCTAATGATTCTACTTAAGTGCGCAGAAACTGAAACTGATCAGGACTCGAAGTGATCAGTTATCGAGCCAAAACTGAAACTATCGAAGAATGCAAACTGAAAGTACCAACTGATTAATCGAACTGAACCAGTTCAACTGATGAATCGTAAACCAGTTTAACTGATTGTCCAGCTGATATATGGTTCAGCAGAAGACCTTCAGAAGCCCGGCCAGCTGATGAAGAGTTCAACTGATGAAAAACCCAGCTGACCAGTTCAACTAAAAGAGTGAAATCAGTTCAACTGACGAGTCAAGTGATTTCACCAGCCCAACTGAAGAGCAGTTCAAATTACCAGTTCAGAACCAATAAGTTGCAGAACTCGACAAGCTTATTCAATGGGATCCAGCTGTGCACAAAGGTACAAAAGCAACTGTACTATCAATAATACAATAATGGACGTTGCAGCAAAGCTTAAAGACAAAATGTTTCAGAATGACTATCGGAAAAGTCGAGACACAAATTTCAAGGAACGCATTCAAGCTGCAACGATCACATGTGATGAGTCTTGATATACGGTCGCAGTACTGCTATAAATACAGACTAATACCATCAACAAATATATGAACGAGAAGTGAAAAACAAGAGAGAAAAGAAAGGGCACGCTTATTGCATATCAACTTACAAAGAATAAATCAGTCCAGTCAAGGGAACACTTCAAAATATAGCTGCTTAGTGTAGAAGCTTATTTCTTCAGTGTGTGAGAACACCTTTCGGGTTATTTTCAAGGATCAGTTCTCTCTCTCACACACACACCACCACTCAAATACCGTCTTTCACAAAGGCGTAAAACTTGTGTATGTAGTCTTTGACACATAGACGTTAAACAAGTATTTGCTTAAAGGTGATGCTTTCAGTCTAGACTAGGAGTTCAGTTAGGCAGTGTGTAAGTACTAAGCTGGGTGGGTTTGTACAAGGTATTGTATAAATCAAAGTCTTCTAGTGGATCATACCCGAGGTTGTAGAAGGGGTGACATAGGAGCAGTTGAAGTCTCCGAACATCCATAAACATATCTTGTGTATTAACTGCTTAACTGTGTTTTAAACTGACTTAATCAGTTCAGCTTATATCACTTCAATTCTGTCCATAGCTGAACTGATAGAAGCCAGAATTGATTCCCCGTATTTCAGTCAATCAGTTTACACAAGTCATCAAATTTTAAAATCTTTTAGTTTTTCTTAACGAAGGATTACTTCAATTGTTTTCCGCTTGGTTTGAAACCAAACTCGATCTAATTTATCGGTGTATACATTCTTAGAACACGAGCTATTGCAGCTCATTGAGAATATTGTATTTGAAACACCCTCGCAGGTGCCCGAACTGATCAATCACCAGTGTTTTTAAAAACAGTAAGCGGGCGGCCTCCTGTCACATAGATGCCCATGCATTTTTTGTTTGAAGCCTAATGTTTATTTCTTGTTATTTTCATATTTTTCTAGACTTGTTCTGTATTAGATCAACATCAAAATCCAACATCGTCCTTCGTTTCATCCGATACAAATTACTTAAGATTTTTTCAAATAATTTATTTTTATTGTACTAAACCAAGCAAATCATTGTTTTTTTTTTAAATCTTATTATTGTGCTTTTGCAAAACTTTTAGCAAACTAACATACTTTTTCACATTTTATCAAACTATCGTGAGATTTACACGTTGGAATTTTTTTTTATAAAAAAAATATTTTACTTTTCATTGTAGAGGCGGGGCAAAAAAATAATTATCTAATTTTTTGAAAATTTCATTATTGCCCCGCCTCTACTTTGTTTTTTCAAAGTTCAATATACAATATTATATATCCATACATATACTTTTGTATTAAACATATATATTATCTATATATTTAAGGGCAACGGAGAAATGTTCTCCGTTTTCCACATTTTTTGTAGAAGCACGAATTTCAGATAAAAATCAATGGTTATTCTAATATTTTAAGAAAAAAATGTATTTTTTTGTTCCTTATGTTTATAACTTTCCAATTTCGATTTTTATGTTATCAAATTTTAGTATTAATTCGCTATCTTTTTTTTTTATATTATTGTTGCAATTCTAATATTTTTTTGACGTAATACTGATATGTTACAAATGCAGCATCGATACAACGCCTTGATGTAACGCGAATGTATGTAATGTTACATAAATATTCCTGATGAAAAAAGATTAAAATTACAAAAAGATAATAATAATAAACAATACAATATTAAGACCACACATAAAATATCAAAACCATAGTGAGACAAACATACATACAAAAAATGTAGTTTTTTCATATTTTAAAATAGTTTAATGGCTTTCAGACCATCGATGCATTTCATTCTTTTTTTGATATTTTTATTTTTATGCTAACTTCGGAAAAATATCCTCTCAAAATCAGGTATTAGACACGAGGACATATCCATTTTGGGCGTACATCATAATATCTTGTTTAGATATGAAAATCAAACATAAATAAAGTTTTCAATACATTCTCCAAAGTATGTCTCTCAAAAACAGAGTGGAACTGAAATCAAACCTAGCCTAATATTTCATGAATTGTTGCAGAGTACAAGTAGATCAAGCATTTTCCATCTAAATGAGTTTTTTCTTCTGAAAATATCTCTTTAAGTGCCATATTTGAGCTGTTGAAACTAAAATACAGACTCCCAGTGACATGATACTGAACCAAGCCACCCGAGCATTCGTTCTTTCGCTCACTTCCCGCATCTCAGCTTCTCTATAAGCCCGAGAAAAAAAAATTTGGACAGTTTAATGAACAAGAATAAGCACCGTCATCATAAATCTTCACATTGAACAAGAATATTTAACCTGCTTTTAAGATACAAAAGATTTTCGTGGATGGCTTCCACTGCTCCTTCAAGCTTTCTTAGATCAAGTTCAACACCCTACTAGAAGACAACAAAAGAATATTATTTCCAAAGGCAATAGTTACTAAGTTCTGACAGCATCCCAAGTTTGAATTATTCGGTTCATTGTTATTGAAACTAATATGAACTTAAGGGCAGCTGATTATTAAAAACATCCAAAATATGAAAAAAAGTTGCAACGGGGAATGGTATTTGCAGGTAAGCCAAAAGGACTAACCTCGATGTTTTCCTTTCGTGCAACTGACTCCCAATCTTTTGTTGCGATGCCCATTTTCCAATCGATATTAATGCTTATAACCCCACTACCTGAATAATGGCCATCGATCCAAAAACAAGCCAGATAATTTCCAGACTCAGTAGATGTAAATGCAAATTGACCATGAGTCGCATTTTCATTTTGATGGAGGGTATTTCCATATGGTGAAGTCACCTAACAGGGTAATATTAAATTGACATTTACTAGCTCCAGTAGCAAGGAAGATAAACAACTATATAAATCATGAATTAAAAAGGTTTAGCTCGCCATATCCGACTGGAAATTACAAGTAATCACATAGAAAAAGGGGACTTAAAGACACTGTTTGACGTCACTTCATTCCAGCTTTTTGAGTGCCCAAAAATTGCTAGATACAGCCTCAAGTAATTCATTTGAATCCATGCAAATTTCTTGACCATTTCAAGATTAGCAAATTAATTTCAAACACTAATTTTTTATTTTCATTGCTTTATAGGATCATGGTACCCCTTAGCAATAGAGGCCGGATACTGAAAGCTGGAAAGGAAATTTTCCATGGATCTACCAATATTTTCCCAAAGTCTTTTCCTTCAGCTCCCCCACCCCACACTATTTCTGAGATATTTTTGCAAGTCCCATGAAGGAATGAGAATAAAATCAAACCTAAAACATCATGCTATAATACAAAGTCAACACCAATAAAAACCTTATCGCCCTCCAAGAGATACAATTGAGAACACCACATAGAAATTGCAGAACCAGCTAGTTTAGAGAGAAACTTCCTATCTTTCAAATTAATAAGTGGAAAAAAAAAATAAAAATGAAAACAAGAACTGAAAAAAGCAAAAGTTATGCACAAAAATAGATAGAGGTGGTGTCATCTAATAAATGGGTAGCTCCAAACATCTTGACCCAGGTATCATGAAATCGTTTTTCGATTCCTTTGAAAAAAGCAACATTGTTCCATTCCCTTATTAAAAAACAGAAATATAAATATTTTTACAGGTTTCATTTATAGAAAAATCAAACAAAAAACTTCAGTTTATTCTGTTTTAAGCAAGACAGTTCCCCATCCATCACACTGCACAAGTTCTGCTCAAAAATAGAAAATGTTACAAATGTCCTACATCGATATACTAAACTAATAAAGAATGACTTATAAACTCAACGTTACATCACCCAAAGGCAAGCATTTTGGGATGATACCTCTTTTTGGTTTATAACCTAATATTGGTGCTCTCGTTGAGAGTCGATTTAATGGAAGGGTGACCTAGAAAAGGGCTATCATGCTGAAAGGTGAATGAAAGCCGTATAAAGTGAGCCGCCGCAGACGTTGGCTTCTCAAAAGATCGGCATGTTACAAATGTCCCACATCGATATATTAAACTTATAAAGAGTTGTTTATAAACTCAAGAAGGTTATCCCACCAAATAGACAAGCTTTTTGGAATAGTACTCTTTTTGGGTTTATAACCTAAAAAAAAAACATATGGTTGCAAAGGGATAATAAGAAGGAAATGCTGGGATATAAAGGTTAAAGATTGTGCACTATTTATACCTTCATAGCCATCAACTTCAAATCATCAATAACGGTTCTTCAGATTATCAAAGTAAACACATGGAAAACTGACACATTAATTATTTTCTATCAGATCAGATAACCTCCTTCAAGTTTTCCACAAATTCAGCTAGACCAGGTGGATAAAAAACATTTTGATTAACATTTTCCATGATGTCTGAGAAATTGCGAAAATACAATGCCAAGCTAAAATGATAGATGATTTAAAAAGGACATCACGACAAATTTTCAAAACCAAATAAAGCTCGCTGTCATGCTAGACAACTATCACTTTATCAACCCTTCATATGCTTTCTTCCTTCCTTCATCTTAACATTGTGAATTCTTTCCTTTATCCACTTCCAAATTAATACCCATCTTACCACTAATGATTGCTTTTACCACCTGAAAAATGAACCCAAAAGCACCCTTTCTTAATAATTGCTATCGAAGTATCAAGCTCACCACTTGTTAAAGTAAATATGATCATGCATCTCCAGCTAGGTGGCCACATCAACCTCAGATGTAAACGGATTTAGCTTGCTCACAAGGAATTCCAATCATTTCACAGGTAAAATAACTTATAACACAAAGCAATTAAATCGAACACAAAAACGAACCAAGTAACAGAAAAAGGGAAACAAATCCCTAACCTTGGTGGAAATTGTGGGTGTGGGGTGAGCATGATCGTCAGAGATGACAACGTAGTCGGCCAAAACGACGACGTTTGTGTGGATTTCCTCCGATACGCATTTTGTCCCCTTGGCCGGCAAACTCAACCATATGGACTCGCCCTGCTGCAGAAAACACAGTAAAATCAACAGAAACCCCGCGCAGCACATGTTGGCACCCGCCGCCATTGATTCTCTTCTCAATTAACCTCTTGTATACGCGAGGCGATCGATTGGATCTCTCTCAGGTATTATCTAAACTGTGCCCTTGAACTTTTTGCTTCGTCTTCGGGTTTTAATTTAATCAAATTTCAGCTAAAGTGATTAATCCATGTTTCCCAATTTTGTTAATTATTTATGACATTTTAAACAGTTGCAATCCACCGTGAGAAAAATATTTCCATCGAATATTTGTGAGCCCCATAATCCACATCATCAATCAAATATTTCTCTACTCAAATATCTCATATTTCACAATCAAATATCTCACCAACCAAATACCCACTATCATTTTAATTAATATTTTATTTTAATTTAAATAAAATCATTTAATCACTTTAATTATTTTCATATATTATTTAATATTATATTTTTATTGAATAAAATAAATATTAATAAAATTAAAAAATTTATAACGTACTATACAAAACTAATTTACCATAAAACAATATTTATAATATTAATAATAAAAAATTACAAACCATAGAACAACATTTATAATAATAATAATTGAAAATTAGTAATTCACGAAGATATTAAAAAAAAGACATGAAAACAGAAATTACAAACAACACATATAGTCAAATCCACCAGTCGTTCACTCATCACGACGACATGTCTCCCAAATGTGTTCAACCAAATCGTGACGAAGCTGATGATGCATATGACTATCATGTAACTCTGTATTTCTTCGAAGGTAATCGCCAAATTCTGTGGTTGAACCCTGATTGGCTATGAAATTATCTCGTTCTTCAAAATCCCACATTGATATTGCATGACCCTCGTCCTCAACAATCATGTTGTGTAAGATAATGCATGTATAGATGATTTCTTTGCATTTATCCATAAACCAATGTCTCCTTGGGCCTCTCTGGTGCATTTCCTTTCAAGACGTCATTAAAAAGAGGTGACTCGTTAAGGACATTGATGTCATTACGAGACCCAGCCACTCCAAAAAAGGCGTGCCATATCCACAAGTCGGCTGATGCAACTGCCTCAAGCACAGTTGTTGGGTAGCCATGATCGCCTCGAGTGTACTGAGCTCTCCATGCGACCGGACAATTTTTCCAAGCCCAATGCATGCAATCAAGGCTTCCTAACATGTCAGGAAAACCATGTCTTTGCTCATGCATTTCAAACAAACGAGCGATGTCGGTTGCATTGGGTGTTCTTAAGTACACACGCCCATATATTTGCATAACACATTGACAAAATTTGGACAAGCATTCAAGTGCAGTTGTTTCACCCATCCTTAAATACTCGTCCAATTGGTCGGCTGGGCCTCCATAAGCTAATTGGCGGATAGCTGCCGTGCATTTCTGAAATGGGGATAAGCCTTTTCTTCTCGCAGCATCTTCTCTCCATTTAAAATATCCATCTGGATGATTTTGCAAATCACTGACTATGCGCAAAAACAGCTCCTTTCTCATTCGGAATCTCCGTCGGAACATGTCATCGGTATAAACCGGCTCAGTAGAGAAATAATCATTAACAAGTTGAATGTGCCCAGCTACACGCTCTCTGTTCATTGATCGTCTTCTTTGTGCATTTCCATAAGAAGCTTGAATTAATTCAGCCGCTCTATGTTGATTATGCACCATCATCATGAATAATTCTTCACCAGGATCAGATGTTGTATCTTCTGGAATGTTTTCTCTGTTATTTTGAGTAGGATCTTGAGACATTTTGGAACAAACGAATAGATGAGTATAAGAGAGAATGCAGACTGGATGTATTGTGAAGAATAATTAATAATTCATTTCCTACTTATATACATTTTTGTAACGGCTATTTCGTAACGACGGCTATTTTGTAACGGCTACTTGGTAACGCCTATTTTGTAACGGCTAGTTCATACTTTTATCCACACACATATTATATATATATAAATATGTCTGTACGTATGTGTATAATATATATTATAGATCATTGTCACAAATTAATACATAATTTAAAAATATAAATTTCAAACCACATTACATGTTCAATCTTTTTAAAAACATAAATTGTAAACCACACACAAAATAAAACCACACTAAAATACATGATTTTAAAATCTAAATTGCAAACCACACACATAATAAAAACATGACATCAAATACAAATTACAAACCACATTACATGTTCAATCTTTTTTTGAGCTGCTCACATATCGCTAGATGGTTACGAAGTTGTTCATCTGTCATACCTCGTGTGTCCATTACGAGTAGTTTATGAGCTTGAATGAGTTGATCCACTTTCTTGTTGTTATTATATTCCTCCATCTGTGTTACTGATTGTTGCATAGCCTCGGTAATTTGATCAACATGGGTCACTCTTTCTTTGCCTTTTTTTTTTTGCGGCCTTATGTCCCATAGGACGAGATCGGGCTTCATTGTACTCTGTATCAACACTTGGTGTAGCATTAGACGAGTCAGTATGTGCACCTGACGATTCAGATGTCCTTGCCTTCTTTGCAGACCGGTATCCTGAAGATTGAGGAGCATACATAGGACTATCTTTAACAATCCTCCAAACGTGTTCATATTGAAAAGTAGATTTGAAGGTACTCTTGTATTCTTCATGAGCTCGCATCATCAAATCCTCGTCACTCCATCCACTTGGTCGATCCGTGTACCATTTGCTGTAAATTCCATTATATCTATTCACGATCCTTTTCACTGCAGCCCAATGTGCTTTGGCTTTCTCTGCAGTCCTTTTTTTAGCTTTCTTCTCTCGATTGGTATTGTAGTATTCTACAACCCGTTTCCAAAAAGACTCACTCTTCTGGGCATTACCAACGGTTGGGTCTTCGCTCATCATTGTGTATGCTGCTACAAGGAGCTTATCATCTGCTACTGTCCACGTTGTCCGCTTGCCATGATCTCCATCTGAATCTTGGCCCGTCTCGCTTGCCTGATTGAGAGTAATATTTTCAAGTCCTATTTGAGACGAGAAAGGAGGAAATTGTGAATTTCGGAATTCGTAAGGTGCTTCTACCCCTTTATCACTATCACTTGCATCAACACTAGCCCTTCTCGATTCAGCTGATTGAAGCCCCAGTGATTGAACATGATTAATTCCATGGGATGGAGCTTGCACAAAATATTGGCTACTCTGCCAATATTCTGGGGGGCATGTATTCCACGGAGGTAGAGGGGCGTTAAAAAAATATGGTGGTGGATATGGAAAATGTTGCAAATTCTGTGGTTGCTGTGTAAGAAATGGAAATGGAGGATGTTGGACACTCGGACGAACTCGAGAATTTTCTCCTCTTGAATTTTCGTCGATATTTGGAGAGTTCAAAAGATCACTAAAAAAATTATTGGAACTATTATCTATTTCAAAATTTTTTTGTGAGATAAATATGTATGTAGGATGTTGAAAATATGAATTTTAATTTCTTAAAAACTTATGTATTTATAGACTAAAATTTGAATGTTACCCAACGTTCAAAACTCAACGTTCAAAACCTAACGTTCTTAATTGATCAGAGAAAATAAAGTTGTGCAGAAAAAACAATTGACCAAATAATCGACCAAACGTTCTTAATTGACCTAACGTTCTTAATTGACCAAATAATCGACTAATGTTTTAAATGATCGACCAACAATTGGTCGACCAATTGTTGAAACCAATTGATTTAAACAATTGGTCGACCATTTGTTGCAATTGGTCGACCAATGTTTTCGTGGACCCAAACTTGGTCGATCTCGGATTCCATTTAATTGTCCACTATAGGTTTTAACGCACGAGTGCAATGCACGCACGTGTCTCAAGTCAGCGTGAAACTCACGCTGGCTTGAAGAAATAAAAAAAAAATTGGAATACCCGGTTACAAATTTGTAACCGGGTATTGCTCTGAGACACAAATCAATGGTGTGCAGTGATGAATATTTAGATGGAAAAAATATTTGGATGACGTGGCATGTATTATATCCACCATTGTGGATGCCCTTAATTAATTAAATATTTATCAATAAACAATTAATCATCTAATTTAATTTCTATTTATTAACAATTAACACTTTATTTCACTTATTTTCTACAAGTACACTGACATAAGTGTTGCATGTTTGTATAATATTTTTTTTATAATTTATTTGGTTTATATTTAAATACGGATCAAAATTTAATTATAAGAAATAGTGATATCTTTAACAATTGATCATGAATAAGCTATGTAATTGTTAATTAATAGAAATCAAATATATTCATTAGTTGTAAATTACATCCTTATTCATTATTTTAAAGAAATCTTATCAATAAAATATTTTAATTATAAAAAAACTATATTCATGATTAGATAATAATTCATAAGAAATATTTTATGAATGGTTCTTAGAGTAAAATTATAGATGGAATTAAAGGTTAATGGAGATTGGGTTGGATTGACATATCATTTATTTTTTTAAAAAAGTTAAATTTACATTAATTATTAGACAAATTTTATCTCCTTTGATTTAATTGTTATGTGGTTATGCAAAATTTGGGAGAACCAATTATGTATGTACGATGAATTTATATTTGTGTTTGAGTTAAGTGGGGTTTGATTTATATTATTTCCAAAATTAAAGTAAGAGTCTATAAAAAAAATTAAATTAAGGTGTAGAGTATTGGAGAACAAAATGTATGATAAAGACTATATATATAACATTAAAAAAATTAATTTAAAAATTATCCATACTCATTTTTAGTAAAAACAAAATATGTGTGTCAAGTGTTTTTTAATAATATTGTGTAATAATACATTGTTTTTAGTACTGGAGAAATTGCTACTTCGATCGGGAATCAGTTACGAGTCCGGTCGAGATAATACCCAAAAAATAGTTTTACCAATCAAATTGATCAAGAATCGATCATATCAATATTGAACCGGTGAAAAACCTGTTGGACAAGTTCACCATTTTAAAATTTTTAAAATTTAATTTTTTGAACGTATATATGATTATTTGGATTTAGAACTTTATCAAAAAATTTATTTTAATAATATTAGAGCTTATTTGATTTTTTAAACTTTGATAAATATATATTTTCATTATTTATATACACATTATGATCTTTAAAATTTAAAATATATGATTTATTATATTATATTATTATTTTATATTATATAATAGTGTTTCGATCCGACCGATTGAACTGCTATTTTAAGATAGATCGGTTCGATCACGAGTTTAATTATAAAACATTGGTTTCATCTATCACTCAGTAACTCAAATACATACATTCAAATTTTTTTATGATTTGAATATTCAATTATGAATGCAATCCGGGTGAATCGAGTGAGCGGAGTCGGGGCAATCCACTGGATCTGATTTGTGTTTTGTTTAAGGAAATGAGCATAGAGATGAATATGTGAGCTATAGCTTCCACTGTGACCTGTAGACAAGGAGATGAACTCGTGAATGGACGCCGGAGGGGTGTCTGGCATGGCCACTCCGATGCTTAAGTCAGCAGGTGAAGATGAAGGAGAATGACAATATATTTGAAGATATATGTAAATGCCAAGAGCCTCGAATCAAGAAATAGCTCTCTCCGTTTATGGAATACATACCTACTATTTATAGGAAAAAAGGTGGTAGGTACCTTGTTTTCAGTGCCTACTTGCCACTTGATCATTCTAGATGTTGATTTCCTGTCACGCCACCCTACTCTTCCATCATGTCACATCAATAGGATTCTGTCAGGTACGCTTCTCGAGACAAGATTATATCTTCTAAAATACTCTAGTGCGGCACTGTTATCGAGGTAGCCCGGATAGAATGCCTCCCGGGAGCTTATAGAGCTCGGGCTTTTGGTTGCCCGTGGAGTAGAGCCCGGGCATCTATCTGCCCGGCTGCTGAAGAAAGCACTCTGCATATTGACCCTGTTTTTGGAATCCATTTAATATCGATGACCTAGGATCTTATGGGAGTATCATCACCCATCCCTTAAATAGTCGGGCTAGAGTCATACTCCCTGTCCCGATCAGTCGTGCTTGGATTCCCATAAATAATCAATCTTGATTCATAAAAGCATCGGGGGCTTCAAATATCTCAGAGATGAGATGAGGTGCCGGGAGCTTCGATCTCCTGGTCTTTAAATAATATGCTGGGGCCTCGTGTCTCCCGGGCTTTTTTATGCTTCGATAGAATATTCTTTCCCTCACAGTCTTGTGTTTTATAAACTGAGAATACTTGCAATATTTCCGGCCTCAGAAATAATTAGATTCTTCTTGTTCATAAACCTGCTTTTGAATGCCGAATTTCTGAATTTTTCTGAGTGTTGGAAAATAACCAGGTAACTTCAAATAAGTAGTCGGGACGTTGAGCCTTGAACTGAATAAAACTCTTTGTACTTAGTAAACGATCGATGGGTAGAATCCCTAAGTCAGGGTACAGAGCCCTTGAACTTATAAATAACCAGAGTGCGGAGCCCTGGGCCGGGGATCATGTCCCGGGACTTGGGAGTAATCGAAAGTGTGGCGTCCCGAGCCAGGGTACGGAGTCATGGACTTAGATTGGCCGAGGTGCGAGCCAGGGTACGAAGCCCTGGACTTAGATTGGTCGAGGTGCGGAGCCCCGAGCCAGGGTGCGGAGCCCTGGACTTAGATTGTTCGAGGTGCGGAGTCCCGAGCCAGGGTACGGAGCCCTGGACTTAGATTGGTCGAGGTGCGGAGCCCAGAGCCAGGGTACGGAGCCCTGGACTTAGATTGGTCGAGGTGCGGAGCTCCGCATCCTCCGAGCCAGGATACAGAGCCCTGGACTTAGATTGGTCGAGGTGCGAAGCTCCGCATCCTCCGAGCCAGGATACAGAGCCCTGGACTTAGATTGGTCGAGGTGCGGAGCCCCGAGCCAGGGTACCCGTGCGGAGACCTGGACTTAGATTGGTTGAGGTGCGGAGCCCCGAGCCAGGGTGTAGTGCCCTGAGCTTATCAATAACCAAGATGCGGAGCCTTGGGCCGATGAGCATGTCCCGGGACTTTGAACAATGTGACGGGGTCTTATATCTCCCGAACTTTCAAGAATGTGCCGGGGCCTCATGTCTCTCGGAATTTAAATAAGATGCCGGGGCCTCGTGTCTCCCGGACTTTAAAGAATGTACCAGGGCCTCATGTCTCCCGGACTTTAAATAAGATGTCGGGGCCTCGTGTCTCCCGGACTTTAAAGAATGTACCGGGACCTCATGTCTCCCGGACTTTAAATAAGATGCCGATGTCTCGTGTCTCCTGGACTTTAAAGAATGTGCCGGGGCCTCATGTCTCCCGAACTTTAAATAAGTTACCGGGACCTCGTGTCTCCCGGACTTTGAATAATGTGCCGGGGCCTCATACCTCCTTGGCTTTTAACCTTTCTGCTCCTCCTGCTATATTAGTTTTATTACAAACCAAATCACTAACCTGAAAATACTGAATCCGAATTCATTTTGTTAGAGTGAAACTTCTTTGGTTGAGCTGAAATAGTTGACTGATATAGCTGTATGCTACTGAGTGCATAGCAAACACTTTCCACGCCAATCCGGCACAGCTGCTAAGCTTCGAGCCCACTATAAAACTCCCTTTATAAAATCTGAGTACTGAGTTGGTCGGATTTATTTCTGAATGGAAACCATATCTACGTCTTGAGCTCATATCCCACAGACGGCGCCAATGATGCGATCCGGGTGAATCGAGTGAGCGGAGTCGGGGCAATCCACCGGATTTGATTTGTGTTTTGTTTAAGGAAATGAGCAAGGAGATGAATATGTGAGCTATAGCTTCTACTGTGACTTGCGGACAAGGAGATGAACACGTGAATGGGCGCCAGAGGGGTGTCTGGTATGGCTACTCCGTTGCTTAAGTCAGCAGGTGAAGATGAAGGATAATGACAATATATTTGAAGATATATGTAAATGCTAAGAGCCTCGAATCAAGAAATAGCTCTCTCCGTTATGGAATACATACCTGCTATTTATAGGAAAAATGTGGTAAGTACCTTGTTTTCAGTGCCTACTTGCCACTTGATCATTCTAGATGTTGATTTCCTGTCACACCACCCTACTCTTCCATCATGTAACATTAATAGGATTCTGTCAGGTACGCTTCTCGAGACAATATCTTATCTTCTAAAACACTCGAGTGCGGCACTATTATCGAGGTAGCCCGGGTAGAATGCCTCCCGGGAGCTTATATGAGAACCCGGGCTTCTGGTTGTCCGTGGAGTAGAGCCCGGGCATCTATCTGCCCGGCTACTGAAGAAAGCACTCTGCATATTGACCCTGTTTTGGGAATCCGTTTAATGACCCAGGGCTCTTATGGGGGTATAATCATATAATATATTTGATGTTTTTTTATTAAGAATATTAAGATTATATTTAATAATTGATTATCAATTTTTTTTTTTAAATTGATTTTGGCGGGATGACTCTCTAACTCGTAATCTGTGATGGGTTGTGTTGAGGTTTTCCAATCAGCCAAATTGGTGGGGTGATTTGGCACATTCCGTTTGGTTATGGACTAAGACAGGACAACCCATTTTGACATATCTAGAACCAAGTTTTAGACAATTTTGCTTGAATAATTTATTGCATGATATTTTGTAAATGAAGCCTTTTGGTGTTATTTCTTTCCTTTTAAAGAACAATTGATGTATAAAGTATGGAGAATAAACAAAAAATTATTAGGAACGTCAATGTATTTCTCTAATTTTTCATTCAAAAAATAAACTAAAATTCATATCCTTATTTTTTTTACCTTTATATATTATCCGACTCCATTTTTTTTATTAAACCATATTGGTTCACATTGCAAATATTCCATTTTCTAATATTTTCATGTATTCAAATTCCCATAATTCTAAACCTGAGCTTAGCTACACTTATTTCTCGTTAATGGTTCGAGTTCGAGCTTCCCCAACCTTAGATTAAGGGATTTAAAAATAAAAATTCTCATAATTCTTAGATGTAAATATCCCACTACTGGAAAACAATAAAGAGGATACACGAAATTGGTGACATAATCCAAGAGGAAAATTATTTGTGCGAGAGGGATACTGAATGGGAATAGGGTGTACATACCTCCGGATAATCAATCGGACGTCAGCTTGGTGGAAGTTTCTCTGGTTTTTATCGCTACCACCAAAAATTTTGGTGGTAGGTATTCCATGATTCCATTGCCACAAGATGGGATTTATGAATCACCACATTCCGGTGTCGAGACGCTGTCCCTTATGCAATATTAGTTGGAAGGGAAACATCAAGCCATGCTCGATTCTTATGATCGACCAGAAAGGCCAGTTGGAAGGAAACTGAATTATTTTACATCTCTGACCAAATTCAAAACCAAGGATCAAGTATGTATGCGAGTGGGCGATCTGGAAGGAAAGGACCAAATGTTAGAGTGGATGATGAGCGAACCAACTTGTGGTTTGGATTTTATTGACTCTCATATAAAAAAAATCTTTAGTTAAATAATATTTTACAGTTTATCCCATTATGGTATTTACTTTATCTATATACCCATGCAAGCTTCATGGATAAAGCCCTTGAATACAATAAAGATATCATGATGTCTGCTTCTCAACGTAATATCGTGAAACTCATTAGAAAATATGCCGTCTATTCAAAATAGGTTCCTAGTCGAATCAGCCGTCTAAAATAAGGATAAATATCTCTTGAGCTTGAGACTAGCATTTGTGATATAAACATCATGCTTCATTAGTAAGAGCATGAAGATATCCATTCTGATAGGATCGATTAACGTATCAAGAGTGTTTAGAAGGGGGGGTTGAATAAACACTCACAATTAAAACTGATCTTTTCGAATTTTGAGTTCAGTTTGGTGACAAACTGATTCTCGAAATCTTGTTGGTCAATGACAATCAGTTAAACTAAAGTAGTTGCGGAAAATAACCGACTGAAAGATAGAATACGAAACTGAAATAAAGTAGGCAAGAGTTGTTTCTGGATGTTCGGAGAATTTAATTACTCCTACGTCACCTCTTCTATCTCACGAATAGGATATCCACTAAAAGACTTTGATCAAATACAAGAATTGTACTGACCCACTTCAGTTTGGACTTAACACTGCCAAAACTGAAACTCTTAGTATTACAGAATGTTCTCAGTGCGTAACTGATATTAGCACTATCGAATTTCAAAGATTATTACAACTTGCTAATGAGCTCAAATTTTAGCCTTAACTGCTACGAATATATCGAGTAAGATTGAGCTGAGATTTTGACAGAGTGACAGCAAGCTTTTGAATAGTGTTTTTCTCTTTCTTCAGCTGTTCTTCTGTCATATTTATAAGCTTCTTTTCTCCAACGGTAACTTGAGATGAATTTGAATCTTTGTATCCGTTGATTATTCCTTGGACATTGTTTGCTTCATTTATTGTGATGCGGCGTCTTAATTGCTTTCGCCGAAATGCGTTTTTCTAAGCTGTATTGATTGAAGTGCGGCGTTGCAATCTTCTATGTCTCTTGACGGTTGATTGTTCTTTTCCGAGATATGTTCAGTTGAAAGGTGCTTAGCATACGGCTGGATATATCAACTGATCAGTTTCCAACTGATCAGTCAGTTGATTTCAGTTATTAAGTCCAGTTGCTGAGTTCAGTTTACTCGATCAGTTGGTTCGTATTTTCAGTTGATTCATATTTTGTCAAACGCCGGAATTTAGTTTCCAACAATTTCCCCCTTTATGGTGTTTGACAAAACTAAGTAAATAATAACTGAACATCTGAGCTCATTGTAGATAAAATAAGAGATTGAATTTCTTGAACTGAAAGAGATCTTGATTTAATAACAGCTGAATCTAATAATCTGATTAACTGCTTCTGCTGTTTTTCAAGATGCTCTTTGATCTTTGATTTCTTCCCCCTTGTTGTCAAACAAATCCATCTTCTCAGATAATTTTCGAACGTCAGTGGAAAGAATTTTGACATCTGCGGAGATACTTGAGACAGCAGTTTGTAAACAAGTCTGCAGCAATTCCATTTTATTAGAAACAGAGGTTTCCAACCGCTCAACTCGTTGACTGATTATATCCTGAGTTGTATAGAGACTTTGAGCTAGACCTCTATTATTTTTCATCTCAAGTACAGTTCGGATAAGAGACTCCATGTTTGCTTGAATGGCTTTCAATTTTGCGGAGTCATATTCAATTGAAGAATCCAATTTGACAGTATGAGAGAATTGTGTGGATTGAATTTTCTTGATTTCAGTAATTATCTACTGCATATTGTGCTGCATATTCTGGATTTCTTCAAGAACAAGATCCATTTATGTGGATTGAAGAGGAGGTGACTGATTAGATGTTCTTGGTTCATGTGAGACTTGATCAAAGACCACCATGGTTCTATCAGATAATATCGTTTCAGAGACAGTCTGTGCTGGAACATCTGTTTCAGTTACTGCTACTTGGACTGGAGGAGATGAAGATTGATGTTGATCAACAATTGGGCTTTCCTGCTGAATAAGATTTTCAGTGAAAGGGTCATGAACTGCCTCCATATTTTCAGCAATCTGTTGATTTGGTGATTGAGTAGGCACCACTGTTTGCTCCTTTAGTTCAGAAACAGCAGGCTGAACTGGTGCTTCTGTTGAGATAGAAACCTCTTGAGTGATTTGATCAGTTGAGTGATCAACTTCTTCAGAAATGGTTTCATTATTTATAGATTATGTCACTACTGCTTGAATTATTTCATCAATGTTGGCAAAATTCAACTCGGCTTCAGAGTACAGCTGATGTTCCACAGCAGATGATTGTGGCACATCCTGAACTGGTTCTTCAGTTGTAACAATAGTTTGTTATGAAGATGTCTCTTTCTGCTGAGAGGAGGGGTTTTCTTCTTCTTCTTCAGAGGCTTCCTCAGGAAGCACTAACTCCTGATCCATTTTCCACATTTTTATCTAAGCTTGCAAGCTAGTAAGATCTGTATCTAGCTGAGTGATCACAGCTCGATCATTATAGGCAGTTGGATTGGTGGGAATGTAGTTTGCCTTTAATTTCTCAAGCAGTTGAGAGAGCTTCTTAGCTCGAATTTGATCAAAAAAATATGTTTTTCTCTCCAAAGCCTGAAAAATTGTAGCAGCTTTGACCATTTTAACGACAATTGCTTCCAGTTTGATAAATTTGTTCAGCTGGGATTTCTTTTTCAGCTGCTTAGCAAAAATTTGAGTTCTGTAGACGGTCCAGTCATCATAGATTTTAAGTTTTGATGCTGCAAAATTATTAACCTGTTCCCAAACAAGGTCATATGAGTTTGAATTGAATTGGATGGCCTGCGCTCTTCAATCAATTTGCCTTTGCCTTTTTCAGTAATGAGGATGTGTGGAATTTCCAATCCAGTACGAGTAGTATCCACATGTTCTATAATCTTTATACCTTTGGGTCTGGGAGGTGCTAGAACGGTAGGACGATTGATGTGGATTAGAGGAGCTTTGATTCTAACTGTTTCCTTTGTTGCACCAGCTGAGATTTCTGGTGGAATAATCTTCAGAGGAACTGCTTTGATAGGCTGTTGGGCATCTGAAGATATCAGTCTTTCAGTAGGAATTGATTCTAATGTGGTTGGTAATTTTGTCCTTTGTGTTCTTGGTTTCTTGGCAATTTTTGGAGAGGGCGTCTTCTCAGAATCGGATTCACTAATAATCATTTTTCTTTTAACTGTCTTCAGTTGAGCCAATGTCTTCTCCTGTTTAACTGATTTGGGAGCAGCCTGTTGTGTCCCAATCTCCTTCTTGATCTTCACGAACTGATCAGGAGAGATATCTAGTTTAGTCTTGGGTGGCAGAATATTCTTCCCATTGAAAATTTTGAATTTAGATAATCGCTCCGAATCATCAGCCACCAACCCTTTGACTTTCATCAAATAGCTTAGCGGCACTGCAAATCCTTTGGATTGCTTGGTGGAGGAAAACATGTTCTTCAAGATACTAAAAATAAGTTGCTTCCAGTTGAATTTTCTTCCAGCCATAATGATCGTAATAGCTTGAAACTTCTCCAAAGTCAGGGCAGCATACGATCCTGCCTTGGCCAATAGCCCTTTGGCTACGATATCAGCCAGCAACTGAACCTCATGCTTCAGTTCCTTCTAGGATCGGAAACTTTGATTTTCCGTCCATCAGCAGAGAGTGCAGTTTGCATTTCTTCAATATCTGATGCTTTAACATCAGCAAGGTGTACTAATCCATCAGAGGGTAATGAAAAGATTTCTCCGA
Organism: Primulina tabacum; assembly: GCF_025594145.1. NCBI lineage: Eukaryota > Viridiplantae > Streptophyta > Magnoliopsida > Lamiales > Gesneriaceae > Primulina > Primulina tabacum. The sequence continues at coordinate 9,381,349 of NC_134560.1, read as the reverse complement.
AAGAATCTTCAGAAATGGTCACCGACTGACCGTTAATAGTGGCAATGATGTTTCCATCAGAGTTGATATATCCATTTGAGTAGAGGTCTTGGAGTTCTTTTGGGTAATCTCCTGCGAGTATTGTCCCAAAAACATTCTGAGACCAGCAGATTCAATCTTCAGAAAGATGTTCTTAATTTCAGCTTCGTGAACTGATAGAACTGAGTCAAAATCAATGGCCATAGCGTTCAACATGTGAGCTGGGATTTGATTCGCCATTACTGAGAGTAAGGAAACCTGAAATTTTGCGAAATACAAGCTCTGAGTGTATGAGTTTGCTCTGAGAGATGATGTACGCGTAAGAAAGAAAGCTGAATTGAAGCGGGAAATTATTTATATGTATGTGACTGTTTAGATTCTGGACACGTGTCAGTCCATCAAAATTTTGAATAAAAACGTGTGTTCGTGTGCTATAAGCGTGTGTACAATTTAAACGGTTCAAATGCTTCCACGTTTTCAAAATGAGATTCATCATTAGATAATAGACAGTCACGTCACTTGATTTGGAATATAATATGTTTTAATTAGTTAACTTATATGAGAAGATTAGTGAAATACCCAACTGAACGATCAGTTGTAAGACTGTGTCCTTTCAGTTGAGAGTTTACTAACATTTGTCTTCTCAGTTAACTTTTTAAAACCATTATTCCCCCTTAATTAGTGCATAAAATAATTAAAGCGAATAAATTTAAAGGTCAGAAAGATTATCGTTTGCTGAAACGTTGACGACCCTTCAGCTTCCTTGATATTCTGCTATAAATAGAAGTAACACGGTTAGTTTCAGTTATATTGGTGAACATATTCAAGACGAAAAAATGGCAGATGCGAGTAGCTCGAGTGCTTCGCCATTTTCTCTGGAAGCTAGGAAGGCTGTTATAGAAGACGAAGTCTTCTACAAGAGTCTTCCCTACTGGGAAAAGTTACAGGAGCTTGCGTTCCTGTATAATTCTGGAGAGGCTACCACTCCCAAACTGATGGCAGAGTTGAGAGAAGTGCGGGAGCACTTGCACATAGCTGTGTGGGTGGACATCTTTACGGATGATCGTATCTATCAGCTGATGCTTCGAAAGGAACTGGAGATCCTTAATCGCATAGCTTCTTCACACAGCTTTCTCAAGACATCTTCCTCATCTCTATCCGTTTGGTTGAGAATGTGGATAGATGATATAGAGGAAAAATATGAAAATGTAATCCAAGCAAATATTTATGGTTGAATAAAACATTTATTTTGGCTTAACTTTGTTTTTTTTCTTTTTCCTGCAAATAATAAGTTTCATTAGTTATTATATATGAATTACGATCATAAACAGATGAACTGATGATTGGTTAAGCGTTAAGTAATAAATGTCAAACTGATATCAGTTGATAATGAACAACTGATAGTTAAGAAGCCTCGGTAAATGAGAAAGACGCTTCGGTTGATTTGAGTCTCTTCAGTTTCTTCAACATTTAAATTTCATCAGTCTTTAAATAAGATGATAGAATGTGAGACAATAACAGTTCAATATGTCGGATTCAAGTAACTTTGATGCATGCAGTAGTTCGCATATTCAAGTTAATGAGCAATTAAGTCCTTATTTAGAAGAATTGAAGAAGACAATGGAAGAATATGTCTTGATGAAAGTGATGTCAACATGGTTCAAGATTCATGATTTGCAGAGGGTAAGTAGTAGTGGTGCTGTTCCTACTCGTGCTCAAGCAGCAACAGCAAGAAAATACATTGATCGTTTTGAAGTTAGGCATGTTACAGATCTGATTGATGACAAATGTCTGTTAGAAGCAATGTTATGGAAGGAATGGCATGTGGTTGAGAGGATTTCTACAACTAGGTCATTTTCTAGAATCCAAATTTATGAGTTGAATGATTGGATTAGAGAATGGCAGAATTCAGTTGGTTCTATGATATCTTCTGTACACTGGGATCGATGATATTCTTAATAAAGTATTATTTTCAATTTGTTGTGTTCTTATTTTCTGCAGATAATTCTATTAGTAAAGCAACATTAGTAATAATTTTAAGACAGATCAATTAAACCAAGAATATTGCGAAAGTAAGAAAACTTAGTCTCGGGTAATGGTTTGGTGAAGATGTCAGCTGCTTGTTGCTCAGTTGATATATACTCCAGTCTGATGTTCTTCTTCAAAGCATGATCTCTTATGAAGTGGTGTCTGACATCTATATGCTTTGTCCTTGAGTGAAGAACTGGATTATAGGTGATGGCAATTGTACTCGTATTGTCACAAAATATGGGCGAATTATTTGTAATTACTCCATAATCTCTCAATTGTTGCTGGATCCAGATCAGTTGTGCACAGCAACTACCAGCAGCAAGGTATTCTGCTTCAGTTGTTGAGGTAGCTATAGATGTCTGCTTCTTGCTGAACCAAGAGATCAGCCTGTCTCCTAGAAACTGACAAGATCCACTTGTACTTTCACGATCAAGCTTACATCCTGCATAATCTGCATCTGAATATCCAACTAAATTGAAAGTAGAGTCTTTAGAATACCATAATCCAACATTTTGTGTGCCATTAAGATATTTCAAAATTCTTTTAGCAGCTGAGAAATGTGATTGCTTAGGATTTTCTTGAAATCTAGCACACATACACACAGCAAATACAATATCAGGGCGACTGGCAGTTAGGTATAACAATGACCCTATTAAACCTCGATATAGTGTCGCCTCAACTGATATTCCCCCTTGATCAGTGTCCAATTTTACTGATGAGCTCATGGGAGTATTTGCAGCTGAACATGATTCCATGCCAAATTTTTTCAGCAGCTCCTTTGTATATTTAGTCTGACTTATGAATATACCAGTTTCCAGTTGCTTCACTTGTAGTCCAAGAAAGAATGTCAGTTCACCCATCATGCTCATTTCAAACTTATTCTGCATTAGCTTAGCAAATTTCTCGCATAATTTGGGGTTAGTTGACCCAAATATGATATCATCAACATAAATTTGAACTAATAAAATGTGATCATTCTTAGTAAATTTGAACAAGGTCTTATCAACTGATCCAACAGAAAAATCATGATCAGTTAGGAATTTTGAAAGAGTTTCGTACCAAGCTCTGGGAGCTTGTTTAAGACCATATAAGGCTTTGTTCAAATGATATACATGATCAGGAAAGTTGTGATTTACAAAACCTGGGGGTTGTTCAACATATACTTTCTCTTGTAGCTGGCCATTTAGGAATGCACTTTTGACATCCATTTGATAGACTTTGAAGTTCTTGTATGATGCATAAGCAAGAAACATTCTGATTGCTTCCAGTCTTGCAACTGGAGCATATGTCTCATCATAGTCAATTCCTTCCTCTTGCCTATATCCTTGTGCTACTAGTCTCGCTTTATTGCGCACAACTGAACCATCCTCGTTCAGTTTATTCCTGTACACCCATTTTGTACCTATAACAGTTTTTGAAACTGGTCTTGGAACTATGTTCCAGACATTGTTATGAGTGAACTGATTTAGCTCTTCTTGCATTGCATTTACCCAGTTAGGATCAGCAAGAGCCTCATCAGTTTTCTTTGGTTCTAGTTGTGATACAAAAGCTGAATGGATAAATAAATTTAGCATTTGATTGCCAGTTCTTACTGGATAAGATGGATTTCCTATTACCAGCTCAGGAAGATGTGATTTTCTCCACCTGTACTCAGTATTTGTTGTATCAGCAATTTCTTCAGTTGGTAACTGAACACAGTTTTCAGTCTCAGTTGGTGCTTCGTCAACTGGTATTTGAATGTTATCATTATGCTCTATCAACTGATCATTAGGAATGACTTCTGGTTCAGCTGATTGATCTGACACTTCTGGTTCGGGTGTTTGGAGATTGTTTTGATTAATATGATTGTCTTTTTCATCATCATCCTCCAAACTGATATCTGTAAATCGATCAACTAGCTCAACTTGATCAGTTGGCTTATTAGTTAGTTCAGTTTCATCGAAATCAACATGAGCTGATTCTTCAACATTTAGGGTTTTCTTGTTGAAGACTCTATAAGCTATACTAACTGATGAGTATCCAAGAAATATTCCTCTGCAGATTTAGCATCAAACGCTTTTAAATAATTTTTACCATTATCAAGAATAAAACATCTGCAGCCGAATATTTTGAAATAAGTAATTATACTTTTTCTTCCATGCCAGATCTCATATGGTGTTTTCATATGATTCTTATTAATCATTGATCTGTTCTGAGTATAACACGCAGTGTTTACTGCCTCTGCCCAAAACCTTTGAGAAATACCAGAATCAGCAAGCATTGTTCTAGCAGCTTCTTTAAGGGTCCGATTTCTTCTCTCAGCTACACCATTTTGCTGAGGAGTTCTGGCTGCTGAGAGCTCATGCTTAATTCCAGCATTCTCTAGAAAATTTGAAAGAGTTTGATTGATGAATTCAGTTCCTCGATCTGATCTGATTCGATCAATTCCAACTGATTTTTCATTTAAAAGTCTTTTGAAGAGCTTTATCAGTTGTGAAGCAGTATGGTCTTTAGATTTGAGAAAAATAACCCAAGTAAATCTTGAAAAATCATCCACGACTACCAAGGTGTATTTCATTCCCCCTAAGCTCATGAGTGGTATAGGACCAAATAGATCCATGTGCAACAGTTCTAAGCATCGGGATGAAGATTTACAACCCTTGTTTTTAAAAGAAGATCGTACTTGTTTACCATACTGACATGCTGAGCAAAGTTTTTCTTTTGAAAAGTCTATTTTGGGCAAACCAGTTACAAGTTCATGTTTACTCAGATAGACAATGGATTTAAAGTTTAGATGACTTAGTCTCTTGTGCCACAACCAGTTTTTAGATGATTTGGAAGCAATAAAACAAACTGGTGCATAAGTTTGATCATTCCAACTAATTTTATATGTGTTTCCATAACGTTTGCCAGTTAGTATGATTTCATCAGTTGAAGTTTTGACTGAACATGAGTTTTTGTCAAAATGTACTGAGAATCCACTGTCGCATAACTGACTGATGCTGATCAAGTTATACTTCAGGTTTTATACTAATAGAACATCTTTAAAAGTAAAGTTATCATGGATAAGCTTACCCTTACCCACAGTTCTACCTTTGGAATTGTCCCCAAAACTGATATTTGGACCACTGTATTTGATCAGTTGAGATAGCACACTTGAATCTCCTGTCATATGTCGCGAACATCCACTGTCCAAATACCATATTGAGTTCTTGTTTGTACCTGTTACCTGCAGTCACACACATAATATAATTTGGTACCCATATCTATTTGGGTCCTGAACTGATTAGTCCTTTAGGAACCCATACTTGGATTAGTCTAACAGGCTTTCCAGTAGCTGTATTCCAAATGATTTTTCTCGGCTTTTGTGTGCTTGTGTGGTGTACGAATGATACAATATGTGTTTTAGCTTTATTCAACTGATTGTTCAGTCTATATCTCTTCTGAACTGGCTTGCAGTTATAGTAATTGGAATAGCCATTCGAATAGTTTTTGTAAAATCTCTTTGATGACTGACTTTGTGAATCAGTTGAGAATTTTTTACTATAACCAATCCCATATCTTCTAGCCTTGTTCATATTCTCAGTAGGTTGCTCAATCAGTTTACTGGACTCAATTTGTTCTTGTACCACTGCTGATTTGACAAAGTGAATGTATTTCCCTTTGTCTATTGTTAGCTTTGGTTGAGTATCATTTGGATACATTTCTCCTTGAGTGTTGAACCCTAAACCAGTTTTATCAGAAACTGATTTTTGTGAAATCTGCATTTCATTTAGTGCAGTAGATGATTTGTTCCAAGACTGAATAAGCTCAGACTATTTTGAGTTTTCAAGCATCAACTTCTGTATTAATGACTGATTTTTGTTTCTTTCTGCTTTTAACTCAGCAATTTCCCTTTTTAGACTCAACCCATTGACTGATTCATCAGTTTTGGTTTTATTGTCTGTGGGATCAGTTTGCTTTGCTTTGATTTCTTCAAATGATGATGCAAGCTTTTGATACTCATTTACCATGCCATGTAGTGTTAGAATGAGTTCTTCTCGTGTGAAATCAGTTGAGCTGAAATCAAATACCTGTTGGCTAGATGATTCTTCTGCTGCATCATTAGCCATCAAGCACTTTACTTCCTCATCATCACTAGAACTGCATGAGCTTTCTCGTTCCGACTCTTCACTGTCAGTTTCTGCCCATTTAGATTTGTTTTCTTCAGCTAAGAGTACCTCATGTTTCTTTCTGAAGACCTTCTTATCTTCCTTGGATCTTCTTTTGCGTTCATATGATTTCTTTCTTCTGTCAGTTGAGCCTTGACTGTCCTTCTTGGGTTTAGGACAATCAGCAATGAAGTGACCTGATTTGCCACAGTTATAGCAGGCATTTGGTTCATCTTTGGAATTGTTCCTTTGGTGTGGCTTCTGGAAGTTCCCTTGATTCTTTCTCATGAACCTTCCGAATTTTTTGATGAATAATGACATAGCATCATTACTCAACTGATCAGCAGATTTTTCGACTGAACTGATTTGTTCAGTTCTGACAGCAGCTAGAGCAGTTGTGGCTGCAGGGGTGGATGGTTCTCCTTCTCTGGTCTGCAGCTCGAACTCATAAGCCTTTAAATCAGCAAATAAATCATGAAGTTCAATCTGGTTTAGATCTTTGGACTCCCTCATTGCCATGGTTTTGACATCCCATTTCTTGGGAAGACCTCTCATTATCTTTAGTGCTATCTCTTTGTTAGTATACACTTTTCCAAGTGCATTTAACTCATTGATGACACTGCTTACTCTTTCATCATACTCGTGCATCGATTCTCCTGCTTTCATTTTGATGTTGTCAAACTTTTGCATAGCAACATAAAGTTTATTTTCCTTGGTTTGATCATTTCCTTCATACAGCTGGATCAGCTTCTCCCAAATTTCTTTGGCTGTTTTACACATCTTTATTTTGCTGAAGGTTACTTTGTCCAGCGTTTTGTACAGAATGTCTTTAGCCACATTGTCAAGATTTGCTTTTCTTTTGTCTTCAGTTGTCCATTCATCTCTGGGCTTTTCTATTCTTTGTGGTGCACCTTCTGTTATGGCAACTGCTGTATTTGCTTTTAGAATCTTCATGGGTCCATCAGTTATGACATACAACATGTCATCATCTTGTGCAGGAGCCTGCATTCTGATTTTTCAATCATCAAATTCTTTTCTAGAGAACATAGGAATTTTGTTGAATGAAGTCATGCTAGCAAGTTTATAGATCAAAAGTATTCAAGAACAAGATTCAACCGCTCTGATACCACTTGATAGGATCGATTAACGTATCAAGAGTGTTTAGAAAGGGGGATTGAATAAACACTCACAATTAAAACTGATCTTTTCGAATTTTGAGTTCAGTTTGGTGACAAACTGATTCTCGGAATCTTGTTGGTCAATGACAATCAGTTAAACTAAAGTAGTTGCGGAAAATAACTGACTGAAAGATAGAATACGAAACTGAAATAAAGTAGGCAAGAGTTGTTTCTGGATGTTCGGAGAATTTAATTACTCCTACGTCACCCCTTCTATCTCACGATAGGATATCCACTAAAATACTTTGATCAAATACAAGAATTGTACTGACCCACTTCAGTTTGGACTTAACATTGCCAAAACTGAAACTATTAGTATTACAGAATGTTCTCAGTGCGTAACTGATATTAGCACTATCGAATTTCAACGATTATTACAACTTGCTAATGAGCTCAAATTTTAGCCTCAACTGCTACGAATATATCAAGAAAGATTGAGCTGAGATTTTGACAGAGTGACAACAAGCTTTTGAATATGTTTTTCTCTTTCTTCAGCTGTTATTCTGTCATATTTATAAGCTTCTTTTCTCCAACGGTAACTTGAGATGAATTTGAATCTTTGTATCTGTTGATTATTCCTTGGACATTGTTTGCTTCATTTATTGTGATGCGGCGTCTTAATTGCTTTCGTCGAAATGCGTTTTTCTAAGCTGTATTGATTGAAGTGCGGCGTTGCAATCTTCTATGTCTCTTGACGGTTGATTGTTCTTTTCCGAGATATGTTCAGTTGAAGGGTGCTTAGCATACGGCTGAATATATCAACTGATCAGTCAGTTGATCAGTTTTCAACTGATCAGTCAGTTGATTTCAGTTATTAAGTCCAGTTGCTGAGTTCAGTTTACTCGATCAGTTGGTTCGTATTTTCAGTTGATTCATATTTTGTCAAACGCCGGAATTTAGTTTCCAACACATTCATATATATTAATAATCATTTGATGATGCACTGAACAACCCTCTCTTGAACTGTCTAAGTGATTATCACTTATCAAGTTGAATAGTCCGTGGTTATGGTCGTACACCATTAGTATTTTGACCCGGAACAACATAGAGGCTCTATGTACTAGCATACACTTTGAACTGTTTACCAATTCCATTGATGGTCATCAGGTGATGATGTTGAGTGTAATTTCAAAATACGTAGGAGAAAACGCGTTGTAGTCGAGGATTCAACGTTTGTCTACGGATGAAGATATCTTATATGATCTGATGAGTTAATAATACAAGAAATCTCTGGCATGAGTAAGACATGTGCATTTTGGAAATATGTTTCCTCAGTTGCACATACCATGTCACGGTTATTAATCAAATATACATCACATCGTTATCGAATTCAAATGAAACTCTTGATAAACCAATGTTTTCAGATTCGATCGTGATATATGAGTTTAAGGGACCGCAATGTATATTAATCATAACTTAAAGTTCTTGCATACACTATTATTGATACCTAAGGAGCGTGGGGCGATACTACTAGAGATGTTCATCAGTCGGTTCGGTTTTCAATTTTTTATTTCTATTTTACAAATATATAATCCGATATCCGAACAATTTTTCTTCGATTCAATTTTCTACCAAAATGGTTTGGTTCTTTCGGTCGGTTATTTCGGTTTTGATACAATTATTTAAATTAATAAGATAAATATATTGTAAAATATAATATGTTATGTTTTACATGATTTCTTAGTGAAATATTTAAATATAAAGTCTAAATAAATTACATAAACAACAATCAACTAAATATTATTCAAAATAATTCATTATTTACTGATATCATCTCAAAAAATATATAATAAAAATAAAATTATTAATTTAATGAAATTTCGGTTTTTTTATTCGGTTCAGGTTTTGACATATATAATCCAAAATCGAACCAAATAAATTTCGGTTTTAAAATTTATATCTGAATTATAAAATTCGGATTTCGGTTCGATTCAGTGTTCGGTTTTTCCGGTTTGGATTTTTGTTTTTTTTTTTGGTTTTATCCGAAGTTTGAACACCCCTAGATACTACTAGACACTCTTACCTTGATTCGATTGGTGCAATGAGACTTGAGTTCTGACTTTCTTGATCAAGGGGTTGAAGAATATGGCTAATTAGGGTAAGTACGAATAAGAATAATGTTATTCTAAATCACAAGAAGTTATGAACTCACGGCTAGCTGTATCTTTGAACCATTGAGGGTCACACATGTATCAGATTATGTGTTCTCGTTAGATAGTCAAGTTCAAGGAGTTGAATATGAGGACTTTAGTTTTACAGAGATCAAAAAGATTGCTTATAAAAAGAGTTTATAAGTAGATTCCTTGTATTTGAAGTTGTGGAAGTTATATTACTGTTAATTAAGTGAGGAGAGTGAAACGACCTTGTTTTTGGTGAAAGAGTTCACAAAACTGACAGCTGCCAAAATTGGATCGGTGAAAATTTTGATATTCGAAATTTTCAATTTTCATTATATGACAAGATTTGTACCATCGGAACATCAGTGCTGTCTGATCGTCGATTGAGGTTATAACGAGTTCAAAATTATTTATTTTGTAAATTTAGAATCTAATAATTAAATAATAATGTTAGTAGTGTTTACTACTATATGTACATGATTCTCATTAAATATTCTAGAGAGGTCTAAAATTGATTAATCGATTAACAATTAATTAAAAAATTAAATAATTGTTATTTAATTTTACATATATGTCTATACATATACTGTATATATGAAGTATATATCACGCATTATCAAGAGTTGACTTTGCATGATATATAAAACATTAGAATTTTAATTAATTATAAAAACAAGAATCCTAATGGGATTATGATTATGAATCCTAATAGGAGAAAGATTCCTGATGTGATGAGAAATCAAACTCTATAAATATTTCATTGAGCGTCATATTAAAATAAGACAGTTTTCGCACACACCAAAATTTCTCTTCTCTCCTTCCTCAACAAAGTTTTCGGCCACCTTGAATTTTCACAAGAAAAATTTCACGGCCACATTGCCGCAAGTTCTCTGAAACTCCGGAGATCCAGTTTTGACGCAAAATTGTTTAGGATCTCTAATGTAATCTAAACAAGGAATCCATTTTCCGATCGTGAAATTGATTAGGTGATACAAAGGAGGAAGATCCATTTGTAGAAAAATACTAGAATTGCTATATCCACTTAAAAATCGAAATAGTCGGAGACGATGTTAAATACTCAAAGGTAAATAAACTAAAACACCATATGAATGTTGTAAATTATACGGTGCCTAAGGAATGTTACGAACGTCAAAATTAAAATTTTTAAACTTTCGATCCGTCTTGGTTGCTAGAAAACAGTACTCCAACACCAGAATTCTTCATAAAGGCGAAGGGTGCAAATATGAGACTGATATTGGCTGGTGCTTGCAGTTTCTCGACGGATTCCAGTTTGGGCGTGTAAGATATATGATATATTTTGTTTAACAGTAAAACACTTAAGACAATATATGACCGTAAATTTGTGTTTATCATAATTAAGTGTTATGTGAAATGTTACAATATTTCAGACAACATGCAGCAGAATTTGTAAGTTTGTACCACAAATTAATTTTAAGTAAATACAATGGAACGAAATAAATTTTGTGCGGTGCCTCGGGCAAAAATAATAACTAGAAACCAACAAGTTTGCAAAAAAAATTAACACTAGTGATTTTAATAAAAAAACCAATTTTCTCAATACGTTGAGAAAATCAAATGCTTCCTAAAACAAATAACCACGCTTAAAACAATATTTAAGAAAGCAAAACACGATGCCAAAATTGGAGCGACAAAAACAAATATTCAGCCAACTCCTTCACAGTTGTTTTCCGCTGATGTTTCCAACAATCACGACAACACGTGGATTCAGCACTCTTCGATCAGCAGCAACATTGTAGATTTTTTTCTCTAAAGTTTATGGCGAGAAAAGGTGCAAGAGTATTTATGTGCTTCTGCGCAAATCACCCCCTTTGCATGTGATGAATCCTCTTATTTATAGCCCTAGGGTTTATCAACAAGAAAACCTACATAATATGAAAAGTAAGAGTTTTATTAGAAACAAACTCTTTTTAAACAATGATACTATATCACAAAAATCTTAGCATAATTATCACATTATGTAGAAAGACAAAACCATAATTAAATATTCAAAATCATATTAATAAAGAAAAAATAATCTCGGGAAATAAATTTAATAAGGAAATTATATCTCCCTTCAATCTCCCATTTTTTGTCTTTCTGGACAAAATGAGATCAAATCTCAGTTTAACTCAAGTTAACTCCCCCTTAATATGAGAATTTTTCTTCCCGTGATTAAAGTTACACAGAAGACAACAGCTGCATAATAACATTAACAATTCAGAGTAAACAGAAACATATGAGGGAAAGCAAATACTTTTATCAATCAAATCAGAGAGAAACAAACACAATGAAGAGCCAAGCATTAAAAGAGAAAGCAAGAAAAACAAGGTTCAAAACATAAAAACTATCAAATAAAAACTATAATTTGATACTTTCAATTCACAGTCTCTTCATCAGCATCTTCACCATCCTTGGTGCCCGATGGTCCATCAGCATCAATATCAGCTTAGGGTTTGAGTTTGAACTTCTTCATCTCCTCCATTTTTTTTGTCCAAAATGGACTAGCTGCCTCCAGAGCCAATCGATAGTCAGCAACTAAAATCTCATAATAGACAAGATTAGCTTTGGCTTGAATTATTTTGGCCAGGAGCATGGTCTACCTAGGCTTGGATGGCAGTCGTGGAGAGCATTACACATCCCGTAGATCCAGTAGTATTGTGAGTTCTTTGAGGGACATAGTATGCAACAGGGTAGTATGAGAATAAGATCATGGAAGGTCAATCTTCTGATTGCCCTTGAAGAAAGCCGGAGCAGTTTTAAATAGATCACTGATGTCAGAGAGCTGCTCATCAATGTCCCAAACAAATCCTTGAGATTCAAGCATTCCACATATCAGTGAGGAGAACGGGAGTTTTGACGCTTTGAGGACTCCTTCAGCATATTGAAGCACAGTCCTGAAGACTAGCTTCCCAAAATTAAACACTCCATTAGTCCCAATGGAGCACAAAATCAAAGCTTGGTGTCAGGTCACAGTGGTGGAATTTGTATAGGGTGTCCAGTTACGAATAGCCATCTTGTGTAACACCGAATAAAAATATCAAATTTTCATATGAGAGTCTTTGTGGATGTGCTGGAAATTGAGTGATAAGAACCCCGGTGAGTGTCGAAGTGACATCATGAATGTCAGGAAGGAGTCCATCTTCAGAATCTGATGGTTTATGGTAATACAAATTAATCGCAGCAGCATTGAACGCATAAATTAGTGTCTCGAACAAATAATTTCCCATATTTGGCCTGATCTTTCATCACCAACCACATGTGATAGATTGACATAGAATTCCAGCACATGTTTGCGACAAAATGGTGTGACGGCTGAAACCATTGAATACAACTGAAAGTGCTTAAGAAATGCTATCAAATTTTACCTTGCAAAGGTATCACCATCCAAATTATTTTCTTCCAGGAAGTCTCGATGTGCATACAAATACCACTGAACAACTGATTTCTCAGTGTAGAATTTGTCACTGAAAGTCATTGTCAGATCATAACCACTAAGATCAGTGTTGTCCTCAATGTCCTCAACATCTTCGGCAACATCTGCATCAGCAAGGGAATCTTCAACGATTTCATCAACAGTAGCAGTAGCCTCATCAAAGGCTTTATCACGACTGTGAGAAGATGAGGAAGAGTCTGAACCCTCGGGACGATTGTCCTCAAATTCTTGCATCATTTCAGCTGGGTAGGAGTAGAACTAGAAGGGACATAAGACTTGTCATTCTTCAAAGTGGCCATGAACTGGGCCAAAAAAATTTCATCTTCATCAGGCTGGGTAGTCTTTGGTGAAGGAACAATGGTGGCATTTTCATTAGAATTTGTAGCTTCATCAGACAAAGAGCTAGTCGTCTTTGCCAATGCAACTTCTTCCAAGCCATAAATTCATAATCCGCATCTTCCGAGTCATCCCCCGAAGTGTTCTCTGGATCAGCAAGAGATGGTCGGCTGTGCCCCTCCCTTTTGTGACGAAATCACTTGGATGTGGTCAAGTCAGTGTTGTACCCTGCCTGTCTTTTTGATCTTCTGACTCGCGGTAGAGGTGGACATGCCCTGTAGACAGCAGTAAAATCAAGAAAATTTTCAATAGCTATCTCATTTCCCGGCTCTCCTAGGGCGATTACTTCCAGTGGCACAGACTCTTCAATGGCAGGTATCATCTCCAGAAATGGCTCAATAGTGGATGTTGCGGGAGATGTTGTGGGAGCAGGGTAACATCTTCCCTGTATCTCATTTCACTTCTAATGTCGAGTGGGTCGTATCCATTTCCTGCCATTGATACAACCTAAATTGTGAGTAAAGAAGAAAAAACAAGAAAATTACAGAGAATTGAGAGAAATTGAACAGAGAGAAATCACGAAATCTTGCAGAAAGAATTTTGCAGATAATGTGGAGTGAAACAGTGTGGATTAAATAGATAAGCACGCACGCTCAGTACAACAGTAACAAAATCAAGATTCACCCACTCAATTGATCTGATCTTAATGGTAAAAAAAATTTAACGGGTAAAATATTTTCATCCGTAAACACTTACCAAAATTACCGAGATAATTGCGCCTAATATCTTTTCAAAATAATTTCAGAATTAAAACACACATCGATTTAATACCAATGAACCATCGACAATCACAAATATTGTAATTCTAGCAAAATATGGATTTTCGCCGAATTTTCTCTATTGAAATACTCAACTTCTTATGACGCAACAATATTCACAATATTATGTTTATGCATGACCTATTATGTCTAGAAACAGAGTATAACAGAAATAGAACCATGAAAACAAGTATGATATATGTTCACAGATGAAGTGTTTTTACAAATGTTGGCAACATCTCCTGACAACACGTTGAATTCCAAAAAATTAATTTTAATTTTTCTGCACACTTAGAGGCTTATCAACTTTCTGACCATAGAAGTGATAGCTCCCACACTAGAAGAACGTTTTCTTTAAGATTCCTCTAGGTATCTTTTTCCAATTTCTTCTAACACAGAACATATTTATAATTTGTTTTTCTTTTTACTCAATTTTCTCAAGTCACCTTTTACATGAGACAAGGTCATGGAGTACATGATCATCCTTCAACTACTTTGTGATGTGATTAGAGTATTAATCATGTTCAAGTGTGTTAAGTTAAATAGAACAAGAAATTGTAAATGCAATAGAAGATTGTGCAACATTATTCCAACACATCATATCACAATATGAATGAAATACAGAATGACTAAGTCTTAAAAATGCACATGCATGTTAGGTGTTGTCTGAGATGTTGTAACATCTAAGACAACATCTATGATGGTTTAGGCAGAACAAATGCTAAAAAACTTCCTAATGTTGGAAAATCTAGCACTTTTGTGAATATATCTGCCAGTTGGTTATTTGTACCAACAAATTCCATTCGAATCAACCATTTCTCTACTAAATCTCGAATAAAATGATGTCGGATGTTAATGTGTTTTGTTCGAGAGTGTTGTACTGGATTTTTGAAATGTCAATTGCGCTAGAATTATCACAGTATACAACCAAGGTTTCACTGTTAAGTCTATAGTCTTTTACCATTTGGTTCATCCACAAGAGTTGAGGGCAACAACTTCCAGCCTGCTACATATTCAGAGTCAGCAGTTGTGGCAGCTGGAAGTGAAACACAATTTTTTTTCCTACTATGCCACGAGATTAAATTATTGCCAAGATAAAAACAACCTCCAGATGTACTCTTTCTATCATCTAAATCACCAGCTCAGTCAGCATCAGAAAATCCTACCAAATTGGAGTTAGTTTCTTGAGTGTATCATAATTCTAAATCAATTGTTCCTGCTATATAACGTCGAATACGCTTAACAGCTTTTAAGTGAGAAATTTTAGGATGGAATTGATATCTAGCACACAAGCATACACTAAACGTTATGTTATGTCGACTGGCTGTCAAATACAGAATGCTTCCTATGATGCTGCGGTATAAAATGTTGTCAACATTTTCGGCAACATCATCTTTGCACAATTTTCACTTAAGCCTATAGGTGTCTTCATGTTTTTGGTGTTTTCATTTAAAAATTTTTTAACTAGATTTTTGGCATACTTACTTTGACACAAAAATGACATCATGCATTTGTTTAATTTGCAAACCAATAAAGAAAGTCAACTCACCAATCATGCTCATTTCAAAAGTAGATGAAATACACTCAAAAAAATCATCAGCATGTTTTTTAGAGGATGCACCAAAAATTATGTAATCAATATAATTTGGCAGATAAGGATTTCACCTTTAGATTTTTGAATAAAAAGAGTTTTATTTACCTCACCTCGTTTGAAGCCCATTTAAAGTAGATACTCAGTCATTCTTCCATATCAAGCATGTGGTGCTTGCTTCAAATCATAGAATGTCTTTTTCAATTTGTAGAAATGATCCAAATGATATGGATCCTCAAAGCCTTTAGGTTGTCTTACATACACTTCTCACACAAAATGTCATTCAAAAATGCACATTTGACATCCATTTTAAAATGTTTGATTTTCATGTAGCATACAATTGCTAGCAATAGTCAGACTGATTCAGTACGGGTAGCATGAGCAAAGGTCTCATCAAATCAACCCCTTCAACCTATGTATACCCTTGAGCAACCAACCTTGCTTTGTTTCGAATGATGTTTCCTGACTCATCGGTTTTATTTTTGAAAATTCATTTTGTACCAATTATATTTCCATGGTCAGGAGGTGGAACTAAATACCACACATCATTTCGAACAGATTGTTCAAGCTCATCATGCATTACATTGGTCCAAAACTCATCTTTTAAAGCTTCATCGACATTTTTGGAATTGGAAATAAAACATGAAAATCTGACCTATGAGTACATGGAGCTCATGCACACTAGTCCAACCATCTTGCGGTAATCGATCTCTTCTTTCTTTCGAGTTTGAACTTATCCATGCACATTTCCAATTATTTGAGATGATGAATGATTTTTCTGGATTTTGGTTGGAATGTTCTGTCCATCATCTACTTCATCATCATCACTGTGTATTACATCTTCAGGTTAAGTGACTTCAGTGTCACATGTTGTGCTAGGTCTTATAACATTTGAGGCAACACCTGTATTTTCCAGTAAGATTGAAATTTCCAGAAGATCTTCCACATCATCTTCAGCTGTTTTGTTTTTGAGATCTGCACAGTCATCAAAGACAACATTAACTGATTCAATGATAGTCCTTGTTCTTAGGTTGAACATGCAATATGCACGAATATTCGTGGCATATCTCACAAACAAACACTTGTCACTTTTCGAATCAAATTTTGTAAGTTGGTCCCTTTCATTCAAAGTATAAAAAACACAACAAAAAACATGAAAATATTTAAGGTCATGCTTCTTTCCCATGATTATCTCATAAGATGTCATGGTTGAACCACTTCTTAAATACACCATGTTCGAAATATGACATGCAAAGTTAAGGGCCTCTGCCCAAAATGCTTTGAAATGTTCTTCGAAGCTAGCATCACCCTAGCCATTTACTGTAATGTTCTGTTCTTGCGTTTGGCTCTGCCATTTTCTTGTGGGGTTTTTGGAGCCGAATACTCATGTGAAATTCATTTCCTGTCACAAAAGGATGAGATTGAAGAGTTTTAAATTTCCTTGCCATGATCAGTCTTGATCCTTCTCACCTTCAAATTATGGAAGTTTGTAATCCTTGTGATTAACTGTTTAAAAGTATCAAAAGTGTCTGAATTTTCCCTAATAAAACTTACCCATGAAAAACGTGAGAAATCATCGACACACACAAAAGAATACTTCTTACCTACGAAGCTTTCCTCTTCAATAGGACCCATAAGGTCCATGTGTAGTAACTCGAGACAACGTGTTGCCCCAAAGTGTTGCAATATGGGGTGTGACATGTGAGTTTGCTTACCCTTTTAACAATCTCCACAAACATATGGTATACCATATGATAGATTTGGCATACCTCGTGCTGCATCGTACTTACATAAGTTCTTCAGGGTTTTGAAATTCACATGCCCGAGTTTTTGATGCCAAAGGTCAAGTTCACTGACTTGTTCATGTTTGCATGTACATTCTTCACATATTTGATAAGAGTTGTCCGAAGAACTTGTTCTTCTCATAATGCACGCGTTAGTTTCATCGAAAACCTCACAAGTATGTTTATTAAACTTGACATGTAAATCATCATCACACAATTGGCTTATGCTTATCAAATTTGAATTTAATCCTTTGACATGAAGCACATTGTGGAGCATTGGCAGTCCTTCGACATTTAATGTTCTCTTTCCAACAATCTTTCCTTTAGCTCCCCCTCCATAGGTTACTCTACCACCTTTTTGATCAATATAATCAATGAGATGTTCTCGTGATCCTGCCATTTGGCGTGAGCTTCCACTATCAAAGTATCAGTGACCTGCAGTGTTAGTTTTTAATGATGTATAGACAACATTACAATGAGTTTTTACCTTTGATACCCAAATTTGTCTTACTGTAGGTCGACGATTGGAGGTGTTGTGGCAAGTGTTGGGCAACATTCGGGGCAACATCCAATTCGCATTTGTATTCATGCAGTCTTCCCTAAGTTTAAAACAGTAGGGCCTGATATGTCCATGCTTAAAACAGTAATGACACACATACCTGCGTTTTCTTTGCTTCGAAAGAGGTGCAACATGTTGTCTTTTTGGTGGAGGACTTTTACTCGAAGATGTGGATTGTGACTGTTTAGAAGAAACTATTTTTCCTTTCATAAAAACAGTTGATTTAGATGATTCACCAATTTCAAACACACTGTCTTTGAAATCTAAACCCTTCTTGTCATCTCTTCCCATCAAAATTATGGATTCAAGCTTAGATGTGCTCAAATTGAACTCGATTAGTGTCTCAGTCACCTTCTGAAGCTCATTCTTGATCTTACATAGTTCCAAGTCCTTTTTGCTCAGGATTACTTTAAGTTTGGTAACCACAGTTTCCAGTTCAGTGTTTTCCTTCACGAGAGGTGTTAAACTTATTTCTTTTAATCAAATCAGTGTACAACTCTTCATAAAGCTTCTGTACATTCTCAAGAGTGATTTCTTCATCATCAGCTTCCAAATAATCATCTGCACTTGAGTTTCCGGAAGTTTTAGAATTTAAACATAGTAATTTTGAACACGTGTTGCGCCCAGGGATGGCAACACATAAATGATTCACTTGTAGCCGACGTTTTTATATCAAAAGTGGAGTTAAAAAGGTGTGATTTTTTCTTCATTGGACTCCTTATCCTCATCAGATTCTTTATCACTTAGAAAAACAATGTACCCTTTATTCTTGCGAGTTCTATTTGCACATTCATTGGCATAATATCAATTCCATTGCATTCTCTAAATTGTACTGAATCATACTTCTTCGGATTAAACTGACCCTTATCTTCATTTCTTCGTCGAAACTGGCCTTGGGCAAGAAAATTCTGTGGTTTTTCAAAGGGCCAGTAAACTAGGAAAACTTGATGGTTTTTCAGCTTTCTTCTTGTCTCTGATTCTCTTCAAATAATCCCAAAATTTCTTTGTGATGTATGAAATAGAATCCTCACAAAAGTCCGATTCATTAACCTCTTGGGATAGTTGAGGAAGATCATTATACGAATCATTAGAAACTTGGAATGCAATAGTCTTGCCCTAGTCCTTTTTTCTGCATGTCCATGTTCATTTTGAAAGTACAAAGTGAACTTATCAAATCCTCCAAAGATATCTGAGTTATATCCTTAACTTCATCAATTGCACATATTTTTATGTTGAACCTTTTGGGCAAAGATCAGAGTACTTTTCTTACTAGACGTTCGTTCGAGATGGGATCACCTAGACTGCATTCTTCATTGGCAATCTCCCTGAGGCGTCGATCATAATCAATGATTATTTCGGTTTCTTCCATTATCAGATTCTCGAATTTTGATTTAAGCATTCTCAATTTTATTCTGCTCATACTTTCCGAACCTTCACAATGTTTATGAAGGATTTCCCATTCATCCTTGGTCGATACAAAATTTTTAAGATCGACTGAGGTGATAATAGCATTTAAGGCCTTCGAGTTGTGGTTCGAGATCTGTACTTCCTCAGCAGACCACTCATTCTCAGGCTTTATCAAGGTGTCACCATCTTCATCTATTCTTTTCGGTGGATTCCAACCATTGATAACGCGTTGCCACCCTCGTTCATCTATGGATTTAATGTATATTCTGATCTTGACCTTCCATAGGCTGTAGTTGGATCCTTCCAGGACAGATGATCGAAGTCATGCGTTTGCAATTGACGCGTCCATCAAAAAGACCTTGTTGAAACAAAATAATCAGGATCAACACTTAGTATACCAAGATATCGCTCTGGTACCACTTGTAACATATGAAATATATTTTTTTACCGTAAAACATGTAAGACGGTATATGACCGTAAATTTGTGTTTATCATAATTAAGTGTTATGTGAAATGCTACAACATTTCAGACATGCAGCGGAACTTATAAGTTTGTACCAAAAATTAACTTTAAGTAAATACAATGGAACATAATAAATTTTGCACAAGTATAAATACTTATGTTGTGCCTCAGGGCAAAAATAATCACTAGAAAACCAACGATTTTGCAACAAAACTAACGCTAATGATTTTAATCAAAAACCAATTTTCTCAACACGTTGAGAAAATCAAATGCTTCTAAAACAAATAACCATACTTAAAACAGTATTTAAGAAAGCAAAACACGATGTCAAAACTGGAGCAACAAAAATAAATCTTCAGCCAACTCCTTCACAGTTGTTGTCTTCAGATGTCTCCAACAATCACGACAACACGTGGATTCAGCACTCTTCGATCAGCAGCAACCTTGTAGATTGTTTTCTAAAGTTTATGGCGTGCAAAGGTGTAAGAGTATGTATATGCTTCTACATAAATCACTCCGTTTGGATGAGATGAATCTTCTTATTTATATAATTAGGGTTTATCAACAAGAAAACCTACAGAATATGGAAAGTAAGAGTTTTATTATAAATAAACTCTTTTTAAACAATGATACTATATCACAAAAATCTTAGCAAAATTATAACATTAATTATCATATTATCTAGAAAGACAAAACCATAATTAAATATTCAAAATCATATCAACAAAGAAAAAATAATCTTGAGAAATAAATTTAATAAGGAAATTATATTTCCCGGCGAACACTCGAAATTCAAGAATCAGATTCTCATAAAAAGAATTAGGCGACAGAAATGGAAATCACCCCCACTTGGGATGTTGAGGATGGACGTGGATGCCTCATACAATCCACATGTGAATTCTTACACTGTCTGGGGCGCTCTTAGCGATCACAAAGGAAAACTGATTATGACTTTTGGACAGCAAACAAAAGCCTCCCACTTCGTTAATACATGGTGAATTAATGGCAATACACGAAGGTTTAAGGATTTTATTAGAGAAGGGATATCAAGATGTTTTAATTACGACATATTCTCTTTTGACGGTGCAAGTAGTCACCAAACAGACGAGGATTTAGGCTACATTAGAATCATTACGGCTGAGCTTGGGGAGATTATCTTGAGTCCTGCGGGTTCTTCATTTTGCCATGTTAAACGCACGATAAACACAATGGCTAATGTTTTGGCTAAAGTTTTTGTTTCTTCCCCTTCACCTTAAACTCGTATCTACCGACTTTTAATTCCTCAATAAATAGTACAAGTTTTTCATTTTTTTTTAAAAAGTATTTCGTTGTGTTAATATATTAAAGCGTGATTTTGAAAATAATTTTCAAACCCTTTTCTTTAATTATGGCAAGTAAAGTACTATAATCCAATGTATCAATCGAAGAGGTGAACACGTTTTGCATTATGCACGTAAAAATACTCATATTTAGGGTATATATCAAATGGGTTTGGTTTAATTTTTGATAAAAACTCGAATCAAATCATATTTATCGATTTCGATATAAAAAGAAATCGATTTATTATTCAAAACCAAGCCAAATCAAACCTAAATTTTCAGTTTGGTTCTGTTTGGCTTTGCTTGGATGATCGTTTATAAATTTGGATTTTTTCTTCAAATGAAATATTTTTATTGCTTTAAAACTTAATTTAGAATTTCTGAGTTATCATTATACATCAACGAATATTAATTATTCACACGGATATCAAAGCATTTAATAATGTAATGTATAATCACAATGATTTATTGACATTATGAAATTCAAAAAATTCCTATGATATGCTCACATGTCAATTTTATAAGACAAATCTCTAATTCGAATTATATCTATGAAAAATTATTATTATTTATATCAAAAATATTATTTTCTATTATAGATGTGAATTAAGTTGACTCGTCTCACAAGATACCTATTATGAAAATAGCATAATATATATAGATCCTCGAATGAATTGCTTATTCTCACAAAGGAAAACTCACAATCATTGGCTATCAACAATACTGATGTTTGGAAATCAAATTTGTAACACCATTGATAATGTTGTTAATGGACCAATGAATCAATTCCAGCTCATGAAAGCAAGGAAGGGAGTCAGCTCAAGTAAAAGAAGGAAATTAATAAGAGTTGGTTACGGCGGTTAACAGAAAGAGGAGATAGAAACTTTCAGATATATATAGACTCTCGGTCTTCTTCTTCTTCGAGTAGTTAATCAGAAAAACTCTCTGGTTTTTTTGTTCGGTGAACTTGAGTATATGTTTGGTTCATACTGTAATCTTCCCTTTGGAGTATCCATAAAGTTAGTTGCCCCTGGTTTGACAGTGGATGTAGGCTATTCAGCCGAACCACTATAATTCTCTTTATTTCTTGATAGTGTTCGATTATTATTTTGTTCTTGTGCATTTGGTTAACATATAATTCATCTGGGTTGAATCTTGATTGAATGCATACTGGGATCCTAACATAACAAATTGGTATCAGAGGCAAGTTCCAGTGGTTCAAGAGAAGATGTCCAGAATGGGAGTAACCAAGGCAGACGTTGAACGGTTCGATGGCAAGTCAGATTTCTCGATCTGGAGAAAGAGGATGAAAGCAATCTTGGTTCAAATGAAGGTTGCTAAGGCTCTTGAAGGACACTGAGAAATTGCCATCATCCTTAAGCACCGAAGAAAAGGCGGATATAATGGAACAAGCGTACAGCTCTATAATTCTGCATCTGGGCGATCGTGTTCTTCGAGAAGTAGACAAAGAATCTACAGCAGCAGGTGTTTGGCTCAAACTCGAGCAGTTATATATGACAAACACCCTCTACAATCGAATTCATCTGAAAGGAAAGTTATTCGGGTTTACAATGACAGAGGATATGTCTATAGAGGATAATCTGGATGAATTCAATAAGATAATCATCTCCTTGGAAAATCTTGGTATAAAGATAGAAGATGAAGACAAGGCGATCTTGGTTTTGAATTCATTGCCCAAGGCATACTCAGTCTTTGTTGACACGATGAAATATGCTCGCGATAGTCTGTCTTTGGATGAGGTATATGCTGCACTTAGGGCCAAAGAGATGAATGGGAGGGCAGTAGACAAGAAAGGAGGGATTACAATAACAGTAAAAGAAAGGGAAGAAGTAGGTCCAAATCCCGTGCTCAATTCAAATGCTACATCTGCTATAAAGAAGGACACTTCAAAAGAGATTATCCCGAAAGAAAGAAGAAACGGAAATCTAAACAGGAAGATTCAGCAGACGAAGCCATGATCTCAGATGCCTACGAAAATTCAGAAGTGTTGGCTGTTACACATGATCGAGTGGAAAATGATTGGATTCTAGACTCGGGGTGCACCTTTCATATGACCCCAAAAAGAGAGTGGTTTCAAACTTTCAAAGATTTTGATGGGGGAAGAGTGATTATGGGAAATGATGCTGAATGTACAGTAACAGGAATTGGCTCCATAAAGCTCAAAATGGAGGATGGCTCATGCAAAACTCTTTCAAAGGTGAGGTATGTGCCTGGCCTGAAAAGAAATCTCATATCACTTGGAAGCCTCGAAACAAGAGAGGATATGACAAGGCTATGGCATTTGAGGCTAGGACATATTAGCCAAAGAGGCATTGATGAACTGAATAAGCAAGGTGCTTTCGGCAAAGATAATGTTCACAAAATGGAATTCTGTGAACATTGTATTCTAGGTAAGCAAACAAGAGTGAAGTTCAACACAGCTAACCACAGCACTAAAGGCACAGTAGATTACATTCATTCAGACATCTGGGGGCCTGCTTCAGTAAAGACATTGGGGGGAGCAAGTTATTTCATCACCTTTGTGGATGATTACTCTAGGAAAGTGTGGGTGTATGTGCTGAAACACAAAAGTGAAGCATTTACAACATTTAGACAGTGGAAGTGCTTGATTGAAAATCAAACTGGAAAGAAGATCAAGAGACTTAGGACCGATAATGGACTAGAGTATCTAAGCGAAGAATTCTCTGAATTTTGCAGAAACTCTGGAATTGTTAGACACAAGACTGTGAGACACACCCCTCAACAAAACGGTGTTGCAGAGAGGATGAATCGAACCATCCTTGACAAGGTTAGGTGCATGTTGAATTTTGCAAAACTTAACAAGCATTTTTGGGGAGAGGCTGTGACAACTGCAGTGCATATTATCAACATGTCACCCTCCACAGCTTTAGAGTTTAAAGCACCTGATGAGAGATGGACAAGTAGACCAGTGGATTACACAAATCTCGGAATTTTTGGGCGTGTCAGCTTATGTTCATGTAAATGAAGGAAAATTGGAACCTAGATCAAAGAAATGTGTGTTCCTAGGTTACCCGGCTGGTGTTAAAGGGTATCGGTGTTGGTTGAAGGATGGAAACAACTCAAAAGTGATGATTAGCAGAGATGTGGTCTTCCATGAGCAAGAAATGCTGAAAACTAATCCTGAAACCATCATTTATGATGAGAAGGAGCAAAGTGAACCTCCAAAAGAAAGGGAGGGATCTAAGTCAGAGGTAGAGTCAGAACAAAAGGTGAAACTTGAACATGAGCTAACCCCTGAAGAAGAGTATGATGAAGACCAATCATCCTTGAGTCAATATCAACTGGCCCGAGACAGAAAGAGGAGGGAAATAAGACCACCTGTGAAGTATGGATATGTTGATATTTCTGACCATGCACTGTCTGCTGCATCTATGATGATCAACGATGAACCCAAGACTTATAGAGAAGCCATAAATAGCAAAGACAGTAGTCTCTGGAAGCAAGCTATGAATGAAGAAATCCAGTCCCTCAACAAGAATAACACATGGATTCTTGTAGACAAGCCACTGGATCAGAAGTTGATAGGATGCAAGTGGATTTATAAAATCAAGGAAGGGGTTCCTGGGGTTGAGAAGGCAAGATACAAAGCAAGGTTAGTGGCCAAAGGCTACACTCAAAAGGAAGGTGTTGACTTTAATGAAATATTCTCACCCGTGGTAAAGTATACATCTCTTAGAATCTTACTTTCTATGGTGGCCTTTCATAACCTTGAATTGGAACAAATGGATGTAAAAACAGCGTTTTTACATGGAGAGTTGGATGAGACAATCTATATGTCTCAACCAGATGGCTATGTAAAGACAGGAAATGAGAATAAAGCATGCCTCTTAAAAAGATCATTGTATGGGCTGAAACAATCGTCAAGGCAATGGTATCTGAGATTCGATAGGTTTATGGTGAACAATTGGTACTTAAGAAGCCGGTATGATAGTTGCTTCTATCATAAAAGACACAATGAAAACACCAGTGTGTACCTTATACTATATGTTGATGACATGCTTATAGCAAGCAATAAAGAGGCAGAGGTGGATTCATTGAAGGGTCTCCTAAGTTCTGAGTTTGAAATGAAGGAACTGGGTAAAGCTTCGAAAATCCTTGGGATGGAGATATGGAGGGACAGAAAAAAAGGGCTGCTGCACATCACACAACAGGGATATATCTCAAAAGTCCTGAACAGGTTTAACATGCTGAATTCAAAGCCAGTGATCACCCCTATTGGAGCTCACTTCAAAATGTCAACTGAACAAAGTCCTAGTTCTGAGGACGAGGTGTCTGATATGATGAAAATCCCATATGCTAGTGCCACTGGAAGCATAATGTATGGCATGTTAAGCACCCGACCTGACATAGCCTATGCTTCAAGCTTAATAAGCAGGTACATGTCCAATCCAGGGCATGAACATTGGCGTGCTGTCAAGTGAGTTTTAAGATATCTAAAGGGGGCTTGTGAAGTTGGATTGAATTATAACAACATATGGAATACATCAGAGAAAGTATGTGGATATGTGGATGCTGATTTTGCAGGAGACAAGGACCAGAGAAGGTCACAAACAAGGTATACCTTTATCTTATATGGAAACACTGTCAGCTGGAAATCAACACTTCAACCAATTGTGGCTCTATCGACTACTGAATCAGAGTACATAGCAGTAACTGAGGCATTTAAAGAAGCTTTGTGGATCAAAGGTTTGGTTGAAGAACTGGAAGGAAACACAGCTGAGACAGTGGTATGGTGTGACAGTCAAGGGGCGGTACAACTAGCCAAGAACCCAGTACATCATGAAAGGACCAAGCACATCGATGTGAGATTTCATTTCATAAGGGATGTGGTAACTCAAGGAAAGGTCATGATTCGAAAGGTTCCTACAGAGGACAATCCTGCAGACATGTTAACAAAAGTGGTGGATGGTACAAAGTTCCAATATTGTCTAACAATGCTTAGAGTTGGCAGACCACCTTAGACAGGAGGGAACAACGGTTAAACCAGGAGGGAGCAACGGGAATGGATACATTGCTCAGGTGGAGGTTTGTTGTTAATGGACCAATGAATCAATTCCAGCTCATGAAAGCAAGGAAGGGAGTCAGCTCAAGTAAAAGAAGGAAATTAATAAGAGTTGGTTACGGCGGTTAACAGAAAGAGGAGATAGAAACTTTGAGATATATATAGACTCTCGGTCTTCTTCTTCTTCGAGTAGTTAATCAGAAAAACTCTCTGGTTTTTTTGTTCGGTGAACTTGAGTATATGTTTGGTTCATACTGTAATCTTCCCTTTGAAGTATCAATAAAGTTAGTTGCCCTGGTTTGACAGTGGATGTAGGCTATTCAGCCGAACCACTATAATTCTCTTGTTTCTTGATAGTGTTCGATTATTATTCTGTTCTTGTGCATTTGGTTAACATATAATTCATTTGGGTTGAATCTTGATTGAACGCATACTGGGATCCTAACATAACAGATAAAATGGTAATGTACTGAATATTAATTTATTAAGCTTATGGATGAATGCAAACGAATCGTATTGAGCCGAATAGATAAGAAAAGCTCAAAATTGGAAACAAAGTTCAAACTCGATTCGAAACTCAAACAGTTAATATTTTTTATTCGAATATGACCTGATATTTTTTTAAAAAAATTAAAAATACTTAAATTAATTATTGTAAAATTCATTAAAAAAATTATAGAAATTTAATTATCTTAATATATGAATAGTGCTGTGCTAGAACTCGTCCGGATCTCATCCCCGAAGCAAGAGGTGATGACTGGTTAGCTACGAGCCTACAATGATCGATCAAATTCAAGCTCAAACCTTGAATATTGTGCGTAAAATAAGAAATAATCACTTTTTCTTCTCTAGTTGAATGATCAACTGATTGGCAATCAAATCATGATGATAAATTAGATTCCGCCTGCATTCACCTGACAATGGAGCAGAAGCATTTAAACTCACAAGTTAAAAATGCAATAAATGATTATACCTTCAAATTAAAATAATAATAAATCCAATCTTGCAGTAATACATGCAGCTACAAATTGCAGCTGGTTGATGGGTCTCCACCGACGCTGAATTTCACATGTCAGCTATCCTTCCCTTCCCTGCATGCAGATTCATGGCCCTTCTAAGTTCAAGAACCAAAACACAGGTCCCTGAATTGATATGAAAATTTAAAGAAACAAGTTTCCCTGCTCGAATTCCCATTCTTTGATTTCATGGCTAGAATGTAGTCACAAACTTTGAAATGGGGTGAGATTGCAATTCAACAGATTTTTACAGATTTTGCGAGAAAGTATATATACTCCAAATTTTATTGCTCTCGCTAAATCAAAGATTACCAGGCTGGGAATTTCAAAAACCGCCGGAGAGCGGAGAGACAAAGGCGGAGCTGGACCAATGGAAAGGATTTTAAAGAGTAGTGGCAGCTGAAATTTAACTTAGAGTAAAGACATTGCACATAAATTTTAGACATTTCTCACATGGTGGTGGACGGTTGACTCCGTCTGCTCGCTATTTTCTGGCACATTTGATTGGTTCTCAAGTGTTCCCCCACTGTATAAAGAGTTGAGCTGATGAAAATAAGGGCAAGTTCTTGAATCAATGGACCTCTTCTTGGTGCTATCTTTGGTTTTTCTGAAGTATTTGTTGATGTTTTCCCATTTCTCTTTGCATCTTTTTGCATTTCTCTTGTATCCCAATTCCATCATCCCTTGAGAGATTCTCTCCCAAAGAGGACCCTTTGCTCCTTCCTTGATTTCCTCGATGTTTCCACTAAATTTGCACCTCAGATGAATCAAAGCCAACACCTCGTCTCTAGGCCATCTCTTCCCAATGTCTCCTCTTGAATCCATCATTTGACAAAATTTATGGGATGTTAGATTATTTCATTTGTTAGGACTGAGATAGAGCAAGAGTTGGCTTCTGAATTTTTTGTGGCAAGACTGGAGCTTGGGCTTGGAGGTGATGGAGTAGCTTTAGTGGCTTCTGTCTTGCTCTCCAAAGGGATATCGGAACTAGGGTTTTTGTGGGATTCAACCATTTCCGGTGAAGAAGATGTTTCAAGCTTGTTTTGTGCTTTGGGGAACTCAAAATCTTGTAAAAGTTTACCAGTTGCAGTGTCATTTAACTTGACTAAATCCTGAATCTTCTTTAACAACCCAATGATATTTGCCTCTCTCTCTCCTGCAATAGCTTGCTCCCGTGCCTTGATCTCATTCTCACGCTTAATCCTATCCATTTCTTGTCTCTTCCAAACTTCCTCTCTCTCCGCCATTTCTTTATCTCTTCTCACCAAATCTTCAACCAGTTTGTTATGCAACTCCTCCTGTTGAGCAATCATTTTACTCACAATTGCCTCACAGAAACCTTCGAACATTTCAAATTTGTCTTTCCTCTTCCTCTTCCTGGTTTTCTCTTCTGTTTTTTTCACCATTTCTTCACTTTCTTGGAACTTTTCCGTCTCTAATTCTTCGACATGAATATCTGCTGTACTTTGTCTCCTTCATTAATTTGTTTCACGGTTTCTGGGACGATATGGGATTTTTCTTGATTCTCAGAGTTGTAGAATGGATCAAACTCGTTGAATATTCTGTAGTTTTTTTCGTAGCTTAGGCTGTTGAAGTTACAGCTTTCATCTTCAAATTTCTCCTTGCATTGCTCTGCGCCCCTAGCAAATCCAAGCCCAGCTAGTTTCCTGCAGATTGTACAAATAAACGCACACCATAATTCAACTTTTTGCAGCAAACAATTAAAGACTGATACAGTTTGTAATCAAGGCAGATATATAGCTTAATCAGTCATAGTTTTCACCAAAACGAAACAGCTTAAAAGCAAGGAAACAATCCCAAGAAAGACAATAAAGACCCCAAAAGGAGACCCCGTAAAAGGAAATCTCTGGACTAAATTCTTCAGTTCTTCGAAGCACATTTGACGAATTTATTGAAATGGTCAGATGCGAAAGCCGAACAGAAGAAAACTCATTTCATTTCACTCAAATCGCCGTAAAAACAAATGGGCACTAATTAAATTCACCTCGAAACAAGCTCCCAGCTCATATCAGGGAACCAATTCTCCATGCTGGATCTAACTTTAAGCAGCGCGAGAAGTTCATCAGCAGACCAGGGATCCATGGATCCATCTCTTTGCAGCTGCTTCCCCACATTTTTAACCACTGATTCTTGCCGTTGAAATTGCTGCAACGAAGAAGGAGAAGGAGAGGAGAATGGATTGAAATTATCCGAAAAGGCATGAAGAGGGATTGGAAGCGAAGAATTTCTCGAAGAAATGAATCGATGAAATTCATCACTGGGCACGCCATTGAACATTGTGGATTCTTTCTTCTTCTTTTTTCCTCTTCCCTTCTTTGTTCGCCAAAGTCCTACAAATAGATTGACTTTAAACAAATCAAAATATATTAAATCAGATATTGTATTTTCGATCTGAAATTTTCTATATTTTTTCATTTAATTAAAATATTTCAAATCCATATCATATCATGTAAGATGCATTCAATTTCAAGAAGACGTCTCTTGTTACACGGTCTTATGAATATTTATATGTGAGACTGAATCAATCTTACCGATATTCACAATAAAAAATAATACTTTTAGTATAAAAAATAATATTTTTTCATCGATGACCTAAATAAGAGATCCGTCTCACAAAATACGACCCGTGAGACCATCTCACACAAGTTTTTATCCCTATTTCAACCCAATCAATCTTTTAAATATGTGGATACGATTCTGACGAATATACTGGTTGAAATCATATCTTAAATTAGTTAAATAAAAATAAAATATATTATTAACACATTTTTTTCTAATATATTTTTTAAATAAAATTACGGAAAAATGGAAAACAGGAAAACGGGTGTTTGTGAGAAACATTTAGAGACTCTTGTCTTGTCTGCCAACACAGTATTAAATGCATGTTGAAAAATAATAGCAAAAGGGAGTTGGGGGGATTGAAGCCACAGACAATGTGATTGGAGGGTGAGGTACACGTGTGGCACACACACGTGGGGAGAGGAGCTCAGATTTGAATTTATATATATATTATATTTATATATATATAAAAGTGGGATTTGGGGAGGGGAGGGGGGAACAGAATCCTATGTAGAGAGAGTAACGGCAAATTGGTAGCCGGGCACGTGAATGCATGCAGAGGGTGGGTCCCACGGTCTATTTATTGTGAGTGGTGTATGTATAGGGGATGATTTTCACACATGTATCTTGCCAAGTACACGGTACAATGGGCCCACACCATTCTAATTTATTTATTTCGAACCAGATCATTATTTAATATAATTATCATAAATTTCAAATTTGTAATTGGTAAGCTTAAGATTATTTAAAAGGATCGCAACCATAGTCGCCACGACCTATCACATATGAGACGAAAAATCACACGAAAATACAAAGAGTCGAGAGTGGAGAATGAAGATCGGAAGCAAGAGAACATTGGTACGAAGACAGAAGAACACATATTCCATCGACATGGTCGTATATTCGGATTCAAATTTATTCTTTTTATCTTCGTTAATTTTTAGTTTGATGTCTAGATTGAAATACATGTCTTGTGTTACTTTATATTTCATCATGAACTAACTTTTATTTTCTAAAAGAACGATGTTACTTGGTTGGAAAACTATGTTTATAATTTTTTTATTTATATTACTGAATTTCTCTTATTTATTTATTTGTAACTTCTTGTTTTAATTGCCTTCAATTACTGACCATAAATTGATTGATATAATAATATTTGTGATATATCACTCTGGAGAGGAGATATAAATTAAGATCATAAGAAACACATCAATCATTTAATGTTGGATTTTTGATAGAGATGTTAAAATCAATATTATATAGTAATATTCCTGTGAGGCCCGTGGCCGAAGAGGGCGGGGGGTGATCGCCGGTGCCATGAGGTTGCACGGACAATGAGCGGCTCCTGGCAGGCTTCTAGGTGGAGGGAACATGAATGAACTGATCCCACACCGGAATGAGAGGGATTTCGAGACTGTTCAATGTAATGGACTGTACAGTTGAAGAGGGCTTAAAAGATTTGATTGATACTACTCATATCACGAAGGTGCATCTTCTTTTCGGTAGCTCATCACATAAGAACTCCAAAGTTAAGCGTGCTTGACTTGGGGCAATTTTGGGATGGGTGACCTCCTGAAAAGTTTCCCGATGGTGCGTGTGAGTGAGGACATAAGCACGCTGAAAAGACTCGTCTTGGAACAGTGAGGACAGTCGTCGAATCTGGGACATTTCAGTTGGTATCAGAGCCAGGTTCTGTAAAGGGTTGTGCCACCATCAGCGCCAGAAAGATCAGTCGTCAAGCCTCAATCTGTAAGTTTTACATGCTTTATATGATTTTATGATGTCACATGCATAAGTACATGAATTATATATTTACGTCACATGTTTAATAGCTTTATGATAATATATGATTTATGTGCTTTAGAATTTCTATACGTGATACGATATGAAATGAGAAATTATTTGATTACAACGCATGTTGGTTTTATGGTGGAATTGAACTATGTTGACTTTTGGGTTTTAATATTGACATTCTACTTTTTGGGCCGTAAGTTAATCGTGAATTTTAGGAAATGTTTTTGGGACACGTAGATTTTCTAAGAAAATATTTATAATTCATGGTTACTAGTCGAATTAATTTTTGGAAATTAGACGTAAGAAATAATGATTTTAGGATTTTCAACGACTTGAGAGTAAGAAAATGAATAAATTGGGATTTTAAGTTTTGATGAAAGGTAAGATTAGTTATAGGAATTGATTTTTGGGTAAATAAGTTTAAATTTATCGAAATTTTGTTATGCGAAACCTGTAGAAGGGAAATAAGAATGCCAAGAACTTATGGGTTAACTGTAGGATTTTTGAAATTAAGGATCAATTAGGATGATTTTTGAGGAAATTAAGAATTTATTTTGCAAATATTAAGGAATTTGGGGACTAGTTCAGCAATAAGTGCGAATTGAATGAGTTATATGGTAAGAATTTTGATGATTTAGATTTTTAAGAATATTCAGAACCTTGGGATATCTTGGTTTTAGTATTATAAGAAATTTTAATCAAGGGTTTTTTAAGGATGAATCGATATTAGGCTTGAAAAATCTAAGCGTTAGCGGATGCATTTGGGATTTTAAGATTAAAATTTGATAAGTCGATGAACATTTTGGGTATAAAATAAAGAAAACAATATATGATAAGTATGGTCTTCCATATTTTTATATTGGGAATTTTAAGAAAAGTTGAAATTCGAGGTTATAATAGTATAGTACTAAGTTATTGTAAGGCCCGAGAAATTTATCCTGTTAATCTGAAATGATTTAGTGATTAATTGATGTGATTATAGACGGAATGAATCAGACCGGGAAAGACGAGAAAAGACGCGAAATATGTGCGAGAGAGATGCCATCCGCGAACATGCGCGATCTGGTGCGCACACATGCGCGGGTTTGGCAGAAGACCCCGCGCATATGCGCGGCGTGAGGGCGCGCATATGCGCGAGGTGTCCAGTAGCCAAGGGGCTGGAACAGAACATTGCGCGCACATGCGCGACGTGAGCCGCACACATGCGCGAGGTAGGTAGAGAGTTGGGCGCACATGCGCGATGATGCGCGCGCACATGCGCGAAGGGTCCAGTAGCTAAACTTCGGAAATGAACTTGCGCGCACATGCGCGAAGGAGGACGTGCACATGCGCGTAGAGGAGCAGGAGCCAAAGTTTAGAACAGAACTTTTGGCGCATATGCGCCAAGTGGTGTCGCGCATATGCGCCAGCAGTTACAAAGCAGAGCGCCGAGACCAGTAGGCCTCGCGCATATGCGCCGAAGGAAGTCGCGCATATGCGCGAGACGTGTATTACAAAGAACAAGCCACGTTGGTCAAGACATGCATGGATATATATATATATGTATATGTACAACGTTCAATTAGTAGGAAATCGAGAGACTCTGAAGAAGGAAGCTTCAAACTTTCTGTGTCGTGGAAATTTGGATTTACGAGAAATTCGTCTGTCTGATTTGAATCCGACTTCAGTACTGTGTTCCTATTGACACAGGCTACAACTGGACGTAAGTTTTGTTACGTTTAAATACGATTTGAAATTATGATATTGTCAGAATTGAATATGAATCATATATGGTGTTTCTGATATAGTAGGCATCGTATATTTGAAGTCAGATTGAAGAACAGACTGTGTATGTAATTGTTATGATTTTCAGAACCGATATAATCGAGATTATACAGATTTGAGATTACTTTCTGTTATTGTTGAGATTATGACTTGTACCGATGTTGATTATGAATTCTGGTATTATATCTGTGATGTTGAGACTGATGGGGTTATCGAGACTGCATTGTTATACCGTCGAAACATAAGTAAATTGATATTGATCAGATTCAGTAGTGATTTCGAGTATATCGTGATATCGTCGATATGGATTAGATTGTATCTTGATTCGATATTGATCAGATTATGTTTGATATGAGTATTGATCAGAATAGATTTTGAATTGAGTTGCATATTGAGATTGTGCCTACGCGATATTGTATTTCAGATTGAGACTTCGAGACTTCGACTTTGTCAGACCGCGAAGACAAATGTATTAATTTATGTTGATGTGGGATTGCACAAATCAAGTCCGATTGACTTGAGTTTCCCAAAATCACATACTTTACTTTATTGCATCGATATTTGCAATTGTATGAGATTGATACCTTTGATTTATTGATTTATGTATTGAGTCATTAGGCGGATACGCCTAATTGTGAATTAGTAATCTTGTGACAGTAGTGCCGGATAGTGATGGAATCGTCACCGGCGCATTGCACATTGTCACAGGATAGGATATTGGTGAAAATGCCAAAGTCTGTGACGGTTAGGTCAAGACACCGGACGTTTGGCTATATCGGAGTGGATAGAATTGGAGTTTCTTCTATTACTAGTGTTCGATATGGAAAGAGCCAAAGTACGTGAATAAGAACATACCACCACCCCGATCAGGAGTGTAGGTGGGTGTATGTTCTTATTCCGATCGGGATCCCTATATTAGGACTGAGTCGAGTTTGAGTCTGAGAATCACGGAGAGTGATTCATTGCTTGATATGGAATTATGTTCCTGATGATGATATATGTTTAGAATATAATTTATTCTTCATATTGATTCATGTTTAGAATTATAATACATGTGATGAATATCTGATTCATGTTCTGATTTTGATACATGTTATGAATTTTTATTTCATGCTTTTATATTGTTTCTATGAAAGACATGTATACATGATTTATACTGGGGATATAATTCTCACCGGAGTTATCCGGCTGTTGTCTTGTTTGTATGTGTGCATGACAACAGGTGGGATAGGATCAGGGTCAAGACAAGAAGAGAGAGAGATCATGATTAGAGTGGAGACTACGGACTTGGATTAAAGATAGGATTTGAACACTTGATAATTAGTTGTTAAACCTTAGTTTTTATTGAATGTAGATTGTACAGGACTTGTATTTTAATTATACAAATCTGTATATTAGTTAGATTCCATTACGTTCCGCAATTAAAGAAAATTTTTTTTATGACCCAAATTACTTGAATTAATAAATTGATCCTAATGATGATTAAGAATTGAATTAGCGCCCGGGTCCTCACAGTTATTATGGATCTTTTTAAGTTGCAATTTGTAAAATAAGGACTTAGAAGGAAAAATTAATTGGTATTTAGTAGACGTAAGGACATTCTAGAATTTAAGTTTTATCAGAGTAGCGCAGCAGAAGCGTGGATTTTTTGGATGCTAGAACTAAATCTAAAATTTGGGTTATTATGGATAAGCGAATTTCGAGGAACGAAATTCAATTTAAAGGGGGAAGACTATAACGCCCCGAAAATTTAAAGGTCCACGCGAACCACATGCATACGATTTATTAAATTCTCTTGTATTTTAATTAATTGTTTTAATTGCATTAAATTAATTATGTTGTGCATATTTGAATGTTTAAAAATATTTTTCTACATGGTTGCATTAAAATGTATTTTTAAAAGGTTATTCGAGTTGCTGATCGAGAAACGGAGACCTGAGGGCTAAAAAAATAGAAATTTTTTTATTGGTTAATTGTTTTTAATTATTTAAAATAAGGGTGATGCTTTTTATTATTTTTGAAAATAAGGGTTTTGAGTAGATTTTATACGTCGGGACGTAATTTTTATCGGTGTTAGATTTTCAACAAAAATACGAACTTTTTATCAAACCGGCTATTTAATTTACAAACTATTTTTACCAAAACTATTTTAATATTCTAATTAAATCCTAACTAAGACTGATGGGCCTAAATTGTTGGCTTATTTGGCCAAAAGTCTTGTTAGTGATTAATTAGTATATATTATATGTTAAGTGTCCTAATACCCTACAAAACTACACGCCACTTTTTCTGAAAATACATACCAAGTCACGCCTATAATTCTGAAATTTCTTCACCAAAGAACACGGCACACACACAAGAATTTTGAAAGAAAAATCGGTGGAAGCTTCAAAGAGAATTCAAGCCAAGGTTTTGCTCCGTTCTTCGTCATCGTCAACGGTTTTTCGTGCGTAAATTACGCAAAGACACGCCTATTCTTTCCTTCAAAACATCATCACATCATAGTATTTGTTTATGCATGAATTTTCAGGAAAAACATAGCACACAAGTTAAATTTTCGTAACTACATGCTTATGTTTTCTAAATTGGTGTTTTTAATTTCCAAAACCATGTTTTATATGTGTTAAAGGGGCTGCCATGATCAGGACAGGTTTAGACATTGTTTTACATGAGTTTAGAGTCCTAAAATAAGCCACAAACAATGCACAAAACCGAACACGCAAAGCTGGAAGCTAGGTTGCTGTCTTATAGAGTCTAGGTTCGTTTTTCTGTTCTTCATGGTCCGGCTGGGCTTTGGCTTGGTCCAGGGGCTAGCCAGGGTCATGGGGGAGTCAAGGGAAGAGTCCTAGCCATGCTAGGACTCGAGCTAAGGGGCTTGGGAGGAGTCCTTGACAGCAAGAACTCCTACCCGAGAGATGCTAGGGAGGGGCGCGCAGGTTCTGTGTTTTACGCAGGCTTGTGGGCTCGGTCCAGGGGGCCTGGGCTGGGTTTGAGTGAGTCATTAGGGTCCTAGGAGGGTGCTTAAGGGCCTGGGCAGGGGTTGTGGCGGCTTGGTTGGCGGCTGGTTCAAGAAAACGTGAGGGAATCACTTTGGAGGCAGCATGTGCGCAGCTGGGTTTTCTGATTCAGGTGCTTCGCTGTTGGGTGTTGAACCTTGGGGTTGGTCTGGGTATTGGCTGGGCGTGGTCCAGGGAGGGTTAGTGTCGAGAGGGGTCGAGTGGTTAGGGCTTGGAGGTGTCCTAGTTGACAAGGGAACCTAATACACCAAGGATACTAACTCACGCACACATGCAGAATAATGGGGTCTAGTTTCAGCAGGTTTTGAGCGAGCATGGGCTGGGTTTTCGGGCTGGGCTTGCACAATAGGGTCCCGAGATGGGTTGGCTAGGTTTTGGCTTAAGGTGGCTCGGGCGTGGCTCGAGTAAATTAGGAGATGGCTCGGTGTGTTCGGTTAAGGGTCAAAAACGAGATTTAAGAACTAAAAATTAAATCCATAGGTCCACGGGTGTGTCTCATGACTTAGAAGGGTAGAATAAATCATAAAAAGGTTATGTTTAAAATTTGGGATCAAAATAATGAGTTTTGGATTTATTCGGGATTTAATCGCCGCACGAAACACTAATTAACGAGTTAATTAAAACGCCTAGTTTTAAGCTTTATAAAATTATGAAAAATTAAATTTAAGCTTAAATAATTATTATCAGTCTAAATTTTTGATTTGGGAATTTTATATTAAGGTTTGGTTTAATTCGGGATTAAAACGCATTAATACGTCACATTTAAAGATTTATTTAAAAGTCATCGAATTAAGCTAAATAAAAATATGAGAAAATTCAAGTAAGCTTAAATAATTATTTGGGACATGTTAGACTCAATGGAATTAAGAAAAAATCAAAAACGTGAAATTTTACGTCTAGGGGTAAAACGGTCATTTTACACATAGAAATTAGTAAACAGTCATGGCAGTACCCTATTTGTTGTTTTATATGCTAATATGTTTATGTAACATGTTTATGAATTTTTACATGTTGAAATATGATATTTAAATGTCATGGATTATCAAGGATTAAATTGGACAATTAAAAGATATGTTGCATGCTTGGTTTCAAAATGAAAATGATATTATGCTTGTTTTTATTAAGTGATGATAACATGTTGAAGGACGTGAAGGGATTGTGACTACTACATGTTGGAAATATCGTGAGGGTTATGATTCCTGTGGGAGCCCGACGATCGTGTTTCCTTGGATACGGATACGAATACGAATACGTGATACGAATATGAATATGTTAATACGTTGGCCAAGGCCCAGTTGACGGGTGAGAGTGTCGCTGGTGTCCCCGCCGCCCAGTACTGTGGTTTTCTTTAGATGGATCCATCGCCCAATACGATCAAGAATACGAGTCACAATCACGATCTGAATTCAACAAACACGAACATGAACATGAATATGAATACGAATATGGACATGAATATGAATATGTTTAAGTGATATGATTATGTCTTTTGAAAATGTTTTTATGCTTCATGAAAATGTTTACAGAAATGTTTAAGTTTAAGTTTATGCATCTTCATGAAAATGATATTTTAAGTACAAGTATTTTTCACTGTTATATGTTAACTGTATTATGTATTACTTGTTATCAAGAATATGATGTGTTGAGTTTTTAGACTCACTAAGTGTGATTGATGCAGGTGATTTTGATGTTAATGTTTTTGGAGGTCTTGATGGTTGATCTGACTGGACTGAAGGTGCACATAACCCGAGGACCGACGCTAGTTTTCTGCACTAGTTTACGATTCATGATTTTAGGTGTAGTTAAAGATATTTTTACGACTTTTATTTATGTTATGAGTGGTTTTTGAGAGGTTATAGTATGGGCTATACTTTTAAAATGGTTCCAAAATATTTTATAATTCGGCCGAATGCTATGTGAGGTTTTTGAAAAAAAAATTTCTAGTACTTTTTAAGTAAACGAATAAGCAGACGTTTCAGTTGGTATCAGAGCCGACCTCTCTTAGTACGGTGTGGTTCGGGGACGAACCAAGCAGAAGCTGGTGGGCATGTGAGGCCCGAGGCCGAAGAGGGCGGGGAGTGATCGTCGGTGCCAT
Organism: Primulina tabacum; assembly: GCF_025594145.1. Classification (NCBI taxonomy): domain Eukaryota; kingdom Viridiplantae; phylum Streptophyta; class Magnoliopsida; order Lamiales; family Gesneriaceae; genus Primulina; species Primulina tabacum. Next base: position 9,342,834 of record NC_134560.1, on the reverse strand, counting down.
GAGGTTGCACGGACAATGAGCGGCTCCTGGCAGGCTTCTAGGTGGAGGGAACATGAATGAACCGATCCCACACCGGAATGAGAGGGATTCCGAGACTGTTCAATGTAATGGACTGTACAGTTGAAGAGGACTTAAAATATTTGATTTGTACTATTCATATCACGAAGGTGCATTTTTTTTTCGGTAACTCATCACATAAGAACTCCAAAGTTAAGCGTGCTTGACTTGGGGCAATTTTGGGATGGGTGACCTCATGGGAAGTTTCCCAGGGTGATGTGAGTGAGGACATAAGCACGCTGGAAAGACTCGTCTTGGTACAGTGAGGACAGTCGTCGAATCTGGGGCGTTACAATTCCGCTGTTACAAACTTTAAGTGAATTTGTGTTAGAAACACATCGTCCATCTATTTATTTTAAGTGAATTTGTGTTACAAACTTTAATATTCCGCTGCATGTTGTCCGAGATATTGTAACATCTGGCACAATATTTAATTCTGATAAAACACAAATTTGCATCTTATACTGATTTGGTTATATTAGATATACTTTATTAACTGTCGAACAACACGAGTTCTAACAAGTGGTATCAGAGTCTACTATTGATATACTAAGTGCTGATTTTAGTTTTTGTTGTGTTTGACAGAAATATGGATCCATCACTCGCAAACACCGCACTACGCCCACCAGTCTTAGATGGAACCAACTATAGTCTATGGAAGGTCAAAATCCGATTTCATATAAAATCCATAGATGAGAGAGCATGGCAGATAATTCTAAGCGGTTGGTCTCCACCAAGGAGAATAGATTAAGATGGTGATAGTCTGATAAAATCGGAAAGTGACTGGACTACTGATGAAGTGCAAATTTCAAATTACAAATCGAAGGCACCAAACGCAATCTTTTCTTCAGTTGATATAAACATGTTTGGGCTTATTACTAATTGTGTCTCGGCCAAGGATGCATGGGACATTCTACAAAGACGCTGTCAAGGTTCTGAGAGTGTGCGACGAACAAGACTAAGAATGGTCACTTCTAAGTTCGAGATGATGAGGATGGAAGAATCTGAGAACATATTGGAATACGATCGTCGCCTACGGGAAATTGCTAATGAGGCGTTCAGTCTTGGAGACCCCATCTCAAATGAACGATTAGTTAGTAAGGTTCTTCGTTCTTTGCCCGAAAGATTAAACATAAAAATCTATACAATAGATGAAGCTAAGGACACAATGAAAATGGCTTTGGAAGACCTTATCAGTTCACTTCGGACCTTTGAGATGAATATAGACATGCAGAAGAAGGATAAAGGGAAGACAATTGCATTCCAAGCTTCAAACGATACCTACAATGACCTACTTCAAATATCCCAAGAAGTCAATGAATCAGACCTTTGTGAGGACTCCATCTCCTTTATCACAAAGAAATTCAGGGATTACTTGAAAAGAATTAGAGATAAGAAGAAGGATGCACAACCCTCAAAATTTCCAACTCTTCCTGCACCTGAAAGACCACAAAGGTTTCTTACGAAGAAACAATCTCAACCAAGGAATGAAGGCAGAGAACAATTTAACTCAAAGAAGTATGATTCAGTGCAGTGCAGAGAGTGTAAGGGGTTTGGCCACTATGCAAATGAATGTGCTAATAGATTGCGAAAGAACAAAGGCTACAATGCGTCTCTAAGCGATGAAGAATCTGATGAGGAGGAGAAATCCAATGATGAAGACAATCGCACCTCCTTGACTGCATTATTGGCAGAAAATCGCAGGCTGCAAGTGAATCCTTTAGGTGTTGCCCTAGGTGTTGCCACACCTGGCCGCAACATCTGCAAAAAATCAGTGTGCTTGAAATCCACAACTTCTGGAAATTCGCGTGGAGATGATGAATCAGAAGCTGATGATGAAGAGATGACTCTTGAAAGTGTTCAAAAGCTTTATGAAGAATTGTTTGAGGATTGGACTAAGAGAAACAAGCTTAACTCCACTCTTGTGAAGGAAAACACCGATCTAAAAGCCGTGGTTAACAAACTTGAAGTAATTTTGAGCGAAAAGGACTTAGAACTTGGCAAGACCAAGGATGAGCTTCGAACAGCAACTGAGACTTTATCCAAGTTTAATCCAAGCACATCCAAGCTTGATTCCTTACTTTTGATGGGAAGAGATGACAAGAAAGGCTTAGGCTTCAAAGACAGTGTGTTTGAAATTGGTGAATGTTCCAAATCAACAGTCTTTGTGAAAGGGAAAGCTGATACATCCATAAAGCCACAACTCATATCCTCAATCAAAAGTTCTCCACCAAAAAGACAACCTGTTGCACTCGCTCCAAAGAAAAGAAAACGCAGGTATGTATGTCACTACTGTTTTAAGCCTGGTCATATCAGACCATACTGTTATAAACTCAGGGATGACCGCATGAATAAAAAACCGAGGCAGATGTTGCCCCAAATGTTGCACAACACTTTCCGCAACACCTCCAAGAATCGACCTACAGTAAGGCAGGTTTGGGTACCAAAGGTAAAAATTCACTGTAATGTTTTTTATACTTCATTAAAAACTAACACTGCAGGCTACTGGTACTTTGATAGTGAAAGCTCACGCCACATGACAGGTTCAAGAGAATATCTCATCAATTATGTTGAACAAAAATGTGGCAGAATAACCTATGGAGGGGGAGCTAAAGGAAAAATTATTGGGAAGGGTACATTGAATGTTGAAGGACTACCAAAGCTCCACAATGTACTTCATGTTGAAGGATTAAATTCAAATTTGATAAGCTTAAGCCAATTGTGTTATGATAATTTGCTTGTCAAGTTTGATAAACATACTTGTGAAGTTTTTGATGAAACTAACATGTGTATTATGACAGGTACAAGGTCTTCGGATAACTGCTACCAAATAGGTGTGGAACTTTCATGCAAACATGCACAAATCAGTGAACTCAACCTTTGGCATCAAAAACTCAGTCATGTAAATTTCAAAACCTTGAAGAATTTGAGTAAGTACGATGTTGTACAAGGTATGCCTAACCTATCATCTAGTACACCATATGCTTGTGGAGACTGTCAAAAGGGTAAGCAAACTCGCGTGTCACATCACATGTTGCCCCATTTTGGGACAACACGTTGCCTCGAATTGCTACACATGGATCTTATGGGTCCTATGGAAGTGGAAAGTTTTGGAAGTAAGAAGTATTCCTTTGTTTGTGTTGATGATTTCTCACGGTTCTCATGGATAAGTTTCATTAGGGAGAAATCAGACATTTTCAATGTGTTTAAAAAATTGGCCACAAGGATTACAAATTTTCATAATTTGAAGGTGAGAAGGATAAGGACTGACCATGGTAAGGAATTTGAAAATTCTTCATTCTCATCATTTTGTGACAGGAAAGGAATTTCACATGAGTTTTCAGCACCAAAAACCTCACAACAAAATGGCATTGCCGAACGTAAGAACAGAACTTTGCAAGAAATGGCAAGGGTGATGCTAGCTTCAGAGAATATCTCAAAGCGTTTTTGAACAGAAGCTCTTAATACCGCATGCCATATTTCGAATAGGGTCTATTTAAGAAGTGGTTCAACCATGACTTCTTATGAAATCATCTTGGGAAAGAAGTCTAATCTTAAATACTTTCATGTTTTTGGTTGTGTCTGTTACACTTTGAATGATAGGGATCAACTTGCAAAGTTTGACTCAAAGAAAGATAAGTGTTTGTTTTTGGGATATGCCACAAATAGTCGAGCTTATCTCATGTTTAATTTAAGAACTAGGACTATTATGGAATCCATTAATGTTGTTTTTGATGACTGTGCAGACCTCAAGAAGAAAAATACTGAATATGACGTTGAAGACCTTCTGGATAATCCTATTCCACAGGAAAATGCAGATGTTGCCCCAGATTTCGCAACATCTGACACAACACGTGACACTGAAGTCACCAAAGCTGAGGACGAAACGAATAACGATGATGACGCCGTAGATGATGGACAGAATATTCCAAGTAAAATTCAGAAAAATCATCCATAACCTCAAATAATTGAAAGTATGCATGAAGGTGTCCAAACTCGAAAGAAAGAAAAAGTGGATTACCGAAAGATGGCTGGACTTATTTGCATGAGCTCCTTATACTCACAGATTAAGTGAATATCTACTGGAAATTGGCTTCAAACGAGGTGAGGTAGACAAAACTCTTTTTATTCAGAAATCTAAAGGTGAGATTCTTATTTATCAAGTCTATGTTGATGATTTCTCACAATTTTCATGGGTTAGTTTCATTAGAGAGAAATCGAATACTGTGATAATTCTAGTACAGTTGATATTTCAAAAAAATCCAGTAAAACACTCTCGAACAAAACACATTGACATTAGACATCACTTTATTCGAGATTTAGTAAAAAAAAGGATGGATTCAAATTGAATTTGTTGGTACAAATAACCAACTGGCTGACATATTCACAAAAGCATTAATTTTTGAGAGATTCTCCAAACTTAGGAAATCTCTCCGCATGTGTTATGCCTAATCATACATAGATGTTGTCTCAGATGTTAGGACATCTCGGACAACACCTAACATGGATGTGCATTTCTAAGACTTAGACATACTGCATCTGCATATATACTGTTATATGATGTGCTATCACAATGTTGCATAATCTTCTGGTGCACTTACAATATCTTGTTCTATCTAATCTTAACACATTTGGATATGCTTAACAATCTGATTTAATCACAAAATAGTTGACGGATGATCATGTACTCCATGACATTGACTCATACGAAAGGTAAAAAGACAAAAAAAATCAATTATGCATATGCTCTGTATCAGAAGAAAAGATTGGAAAAAGCTACCTAAAAGAGTCCAATGAAGACCGTGCTTTTAGTGTGGGAGCTACCTCTTCTGAATTTCATACAGAATGTAAAATAGAAGAAATTGGAAAAAGCTACCTAGAGGAGTCCTAAAGAAGACCGTTCTTCTAGTGTGGGAGCTACCACTTCTATGATCAGAAAGCTGTTAAGTCACCAAGTGTGAAGAAAAATCAAAACTGTTTTTCTGGAATTGTGCGTGTTGTCAGAAGATGTTGCCAACATTTGTGAAAACATTTCATTTGTGAACATATCTCATATTTTTTTTCATGTTTCCATTTCTATTACATTCTGTTATTAGATATAAATAGGTCATGCATAAACATAATATTGTGAATATTATTGTGTCATGAGGTATGAGTATTTCAACAGAGAAAATTCGTTGAAAATCCAGATTTTACGAAAAATTGAATATGTGTGATTTTTTATGGTTCAGTGGTGTTAAATCGATGTGGGTTTCAATTCTGGAAATTTTTTTTGAAATTATTTTTGACGCAATTATCTCAGTAATTTTGGATAGTAATTACGAGCTAAAGCTGATCTTGTCTCCTACGAGAACTCAGTTTCCAACTATCGTCTGGCTATGGAGGTAGATGTCCATTCTGGACAAAAAGGGAGAGAAGACGTGACTCAAACTCAAGGGAGTGTGAATTGAAAGGATCAAATGATACCATCTATCTGATACCTTTGCTTGATTTCGTTTTTAATGTTCTGCTTTGTTAAGGTTCTGCTTCCATGATGTGTTTCTGTTTTAATGGACTGCTAATGATTTTTGCAGGTGCTGTCTCATGTGTTGCCAACACAACGAACAACACCCATACTAACTTGATTTTATTCAGGGGGAGAAAAATTCTCATATTAAGGGGAAGTTAACTGGAGTTCAACTGAGAAATTGAGTTTGATTTGATTTTGTCCAGAAAGACAAAAAGGGGGAGATTGAAGGGAAATATAATTTCTATCTTAAATTGATTTCCCTAATATTATTTTTTCCTTGTTGATTTGATTGAGTATAATATTTAATTATGGTTTTGCCTTTCTAGATAATTATGTTAAGATTTTATTGTGATATAATATCTTCCTTAAATTTAATTTCCTATTGATAGATTATGTGGAATATTGGGTTTGCCTTTTCTAGATATTATATTTATGATAATGATTTAATAAAATATGATATCAATGTTTAAAAGGAGTTTATTTCTAATTAAACTCTCACTTTCCTTGTAAAATAGGTTTCCTTGAAGAATAAAAGTCTACATCTATAAATAAGAGATCAAGGACATTGTTGAAGCTCTCCCTCTCACTCTCTCTTCTCTCTCTTGTGCACAAGCCTTCTCGATTATTGATACACGCACTTTGGAGAGAGTTCTTGGATTGAGGATTCACGCAAACTTTTAAGAGAGAGCTTTTTCGATTTATATGGTTTTCACTCTTCGCTTGGAGGTTTTCATGAATGCATAACTGATGCACTTTTGCACGTTTAGATTTCAGAGACAAATAATTCTACAAAGACGTGCTGTGTCTTGAAGAGTGATGATAGCGTGTTGCCGTGAATGTTGAGAACATCTGCGGACAACATCTGTGAAGAAGTTGGCTGAAGACTGTTTCTCGTGGATCTCCTTTTGGCATCACGTTTTGCTTTCTTCCTTTAGTTTTTATTCTGATTAATTGTTTTAGAAAGCATTTGTTTTCTCAACTTGTTGAGGAAATTGATTTTTGTGAAAATCACTAGTGATAGGTTTTTGTGAACGGTTAAGTTTTCTAGTGATTAATTTTTGCCCTGAATACTTGTGCAAATTTAATCTCGTCCATCTATTTATTTTAAGTGAATTTGTGTTACAAACTTTAATATTCCGCTGCATGTTGTCCGAGATGTTGTAACATCTGGCACAACATTTAATTCTGATAAAACACGAATTTGCATCTTAAATTGATTTGGTTATATTAGATATACTTTATTAATTGTCTAACAACACGAGTTCTAACAAGATATTATAACTAGACATAATTTTAATCAAAGCTTCAAGGACTAGCTTAGAAGATGCCCTGACCATAATTTCAATGATTAGTGTAGATTGAGCTATTTTATAATGGGCTAAACACATCATATAGGACGTCTGTTGATGCGGCTTCTGGATAAACCATTTTTGTCAAAACTTATTCTCTAAATTATGAGATGTTGTAACAAGTGACTATTAGCAGTTTCCAGTTGCCCTTTGAAAGATATGGAGTGAAATACTTGTAGGGGTTTATGCAGTAGATCATATCACATTAATTATTTCTCAAGTCTCTGCATTGGCTACGCAAATCGCATCAATTATTAAATGAGGTCAACCAGCCCCAGAGGCTGCTGCAGTTTCTATGGAGGAAGGGACTACCACTGAAAAAGCACAATATTTCCACAATAGAGGTTATGAAGGCTATTAAGATAATCTTTTTTATGATACTATCATCTTGGTTTATGCAATTATGTGAATTTTTCATATGCAAACAATAAGAATGTGTTGATTCCTCCTCTGAAATTCAATAATAAAAAAGGTGAGGGAAAACCATCTTTTGAAGACTTGGTTGGAACTTTTGTGGTTGAATCTAATAAAAAGATGAGTAAGAATGACTCTCGTCTTGATAACATTGAGACTCATATGGGCAATATGAGTTCCACTATGAAGTCTCTAGAGGTTTAGATTGGCTAGCTTGCAACAAAAATAGAGGTCAATCTCCTAGTAACGCATAGGTAAATCCCAAAGAACAGTGCTAAGCTATAACATTGAGAAATGAGAAAGAAGTTGGAGTTCATGAGGGCATGACTGAAGAAGATGCAGAAAAGAGAGTGGAAAAAATTATAATTGAAGGTGTAAAGAAGAAAGAAGAGAAAATTGACGAGTCTAAGAGTGTGCGTGAAGAGCATCCAGTGCCAAAAAAAAAAAAAAAAAACTTTCCCTATCCTCAAAGGTTCAAGAAGAAAGTACCAGATGATCAGTTCGCCAATTTTCTGGACATTTTCAAGAAAATTCACATCAACATCTTATTTGTTGATACTTTGGAGCAAATGTCCAAATATACCAAATTTATTAAGGATGTGATGTCAAATAAAATAAGACTGCAAGAATATGAGACTTGATGATACCCCGGCATAACCCGGGTCATGGGTAGTGCCCGGGTCAGGAGAATGGAGTATTCCCGGGTCAATCTTCACGGGACGACTCGGGCCATGGAGCCGGTCCGTGGAACACCAGGGAAGTCACGTGCCCGGCCTATTGGATACCCGAACTATCTTATAATTTCCCGAGAAGCATCCTACCCTGCGCCACCTCGATAAGAGTGAAGCATTTAATGTCGCCGACTTGATAAAATATACACAGCCGACCTTTCTCTGACAATAACATAAATGGTTGACAAAATCGAGTGGACTGGATGTGACTAGTATGAGATTTGACATGTCAGAACAATAGGGTATAATCAGCCGCCCTACTACAATTAATGCTCAAACACAAAGAACGAGGTCATCATTGCATCCTCTACTATAAATACCAGGTTCTTTACTTGCATTTACTCTCTATTCAGATATTGAATTCACACACTGAATGCTCTCATTTATTGTTCATTTACTCCCACTCTTCACACCAATATCACAACCATCACTTGGTTACATTGGTTCTTGGCTTGAATCATTCACTGACTTAAGCATCGGAGTGGCCACGCCGGACACCCCTCCGGCGCCCATTCACGTGGTTACCTTCTTGAGTGCAGGAAATCCTCTCCTCCCGGGAAAGAAGCTTCTGGTTCAGATATCTACATTGCTCTTATTTCCTTTATCATTTTGATAGTAGATCCGGTGGAGCACCCGACCCTGCTCGTCCATTTCACCCGGATCACCTCATTGGCGCCATCTGTGGGAAATTGAGTTCTAAGGCGTTGATATGGCTCCTACCAGAAGAGCGAATCAAGAAACTTCTCGGATCTAGGAAGAGAACACTCGTCTTTCTGGTGCAGGTTGCCCCCCACCTAATGGTTCCCAGCCCACCATCCATTTAACACTCGAGGAGCTGAATAAGATTATAACTGATGCTGTTAAAATAGCCATTGCAAAGAAGACCACCACTCATCATTCCAGTCAACCCGAGCAACAACGTGAGCAACCGCATGAGGAAGAGAGAAGGGAGGAGGAGAGGGAGTCAAGTGCAAGTTCTAAATCTCCCACTGTGGCAGAAGAGTTGGAGGAATTAAAGAAGAAGGTGAAGGCATTGGAAGGGCAAGTTGTTTCTAAGAGCAATGCCCAAGTTGTAAAGGCTGTCCATTCTCCGATGTCATTGTCCGGGAACCACTGCCGGGCACTTCAAGTCAGCCAAAATCAAAGATTATGATGGGAGTTCTGACCCCAAGGAGCATCTTGCTCGCTTTGAAAATATGGCTATGTTGCATTGTTATGGGGACCAGATTAAGTGTAAAGTATTTTTAACCACGCTGGTCGATTCTGCACAAAGATGGTTCGAAGGGCTGGCATCGTAGAGCATTCATTGTTTTGAGGACTTTCAGAAATATTCTTGCATCAGTTCAGTATTAGCAAGAAATACAAGAAGACTGCTTTTAGCCTGTTTGAGGTGAAGCAGGGACAAGATGAAACCTTAAGGGCGTATATCAAGAGATTCAACCGGGTAGTCCTGGATGTCCCATCCTGTGCACCCGAGACAAAAATTACTGCATTCATGCAGGGACTGTGGGAAGGGGATTTCTTTCGATCCCTGACCAAAAAATTGCCCGAGAACTTTGAAGATCTTCTATCTCGGACAGAGAAGTACATCAATATGGAAGAAGCACAGAACCAGAAGAGAGAAGCTTTGAAGAGATCGATGGGAGATCGGGCTGTCAGGCCTGAGGAGAGAGTTCACAAGAAAAGTGGTCCGGGACATTTCTATCATGTCCCTCTGAGGATTGCCCGGGATCGAGAAATCCAGGAATGCAGCTCAGACACGGCCCCACTGCCCAGTCCAATGGCGAGGGCACCAAGACCAGATAAGAGAGGGTTTTTCACCCTTCACAAGGAATGTTCTCACAGTACCCATGCGTGCCGAACTCTAAGGAAGGAATCTAGCAAGCGTCCCATGCCAGTCTCTCATCCTCCCTGTGATAAGTCTAGACAGCCACCCTGGTTGTCTCGACGTCCCGGACAGAACACTCCTCATAAATCAATAGACATCCCGAGTGGAAGCGGAAGAGCACAAGGGAGTTCCCGGGAAGAAAGAAGCAGACAAACCGAAAGAAAGGACCCTTCCCCGAGCCGGGGAGTAATAAAAATGATTTCGGAAGGGTCAACAGATGGCGATTCCAACCGGGCTCGGAAAGCGAGAAGCAGGAGGGAGTGCTTGGAAGTTGATGGAAGGGGGAGAGATGAGCCAGTTATAAGCTTCGGACCAGAAGACCTCAGGGGAGTCAGTCTACCCCACAACGACGCTCTTGTTATCCAAGCCCGAGTGGCTAATTATGATGTCTTAAGAGTATTTGTTGACAACGACAGGCGGCAGCTCTGTCAATGTCATTTTTAAAGAGGCACTGGTCCAAATGGATTTGCATGAATATCAATTAGAGGCGGTAGAGACTGCCTTGTTTGGTTTTGCTGGACATGCAGTGTACCCTGAGGGGGAAATCACCCTGCCACTGACCCTGGGAACCGGGGACTTGAGGAAAACTGTGATGACAGTCTTTACAGTGGTGGATGCCCCGTCCTGCTACAACATCATCTTGGGGAGGACAGCTATGAATGAGATGAGAGCTATGGCCTCCACTTATCACCAAAAAATTAAATTTCCAGTACGAGGACGGGTCGGGGAAGTCAAGGGGGATCAACCCTCTTCTCGGAGATGCTACGAGGAGACCGTCTGGGTAGACCAGAAGAAGGCGAGAAGAGAGGAGAAGGGGAAGGAGAATCAAGAGAAGGTGACCAGAGAGAGAGAAGTACATTTTGTTGCGGAGGAGGAGCAAGAAGTGGTGGAAATTGAGCCGGGAAAGCACATCCGGGTGGCCCGAGATATGAACGCGTCCACCCGGGTAAATCTTCTAAATTGTTTAAAAGCTAACATTGGTGTTTTCGCTTGGTCTCAACAGGAACTGGCCTAGATCTCTCCAGAAGTGGCCGAGCACAAATTAAATATTCTCCCAGGTAGGGATGTAATCGAGTCGAGCCGAGCCGAACTCTTGAATGTTTGAGCTTGGTTCGTTTATAATCGAGCCGAGCTCGAGTTTTATTTAACGAATATATGCATGGCTCACGAGCTTATTCAAGCCTTTATCGAGCCTAAACAAGCTTAATAAATATGAATTATATATTTAAATTTTCATTAAATTAATTAAAAATTAAATTATATATTTAAAGAAAAATATATTATACTTATTAAAATTCGTACATTTATTATAATAAATAAATTTAATAGATTTTTCTATATATTTCATAAATAATATGCAAAATCAATAAATCATATATCAAAACTATTATTTTTTTGATCTAAAAGATTACTCACGAACTTACCAACGAACATGTTCACGAGCTAACGAGCCGAATACTGTAAAGCTTGAGTTTGGTTTGGTTATCTTAACGAGCCTCATTAAACGAGCTTTTATCGAATCGAGCTTGGAATAGCTCACAAACGGTTTGGTTCGTTTACATCCCTACTCCCAGGATCCCGGCCTGTGAAACAGAAGAAGATGCACTTTGGCCCTGAAAAAGATAAAGTCATTGAAGAGCAAGTAGGAGAGCTATTGCGGGCCGGCCATATCAGAGAAGTCCAATTCCCTACTTGGCTCTCAAATGTGGTCCTCGTTCCAAAATCCACCGGGAAGTGGAGAATGTGTGTCGATTTCAGGGACCTGAATAAAGCCTGTCCCAAATATTGTTATCCACTTTCCCGGATTGATCAGCTGGTGGATTCAACCTCTGGATGCGAATTATTAAGCTTTCTGGATGCCTATCAGGGGTAACACCAAATCCCCTTGGCTCTTGAAGACCAGGATAAGGCCAGTTTTATCACCTCCGGGGGCACTTTCTTTTATGTTGTTATGCCCTTTGGATTGAAGAATGCTGGGGCTACATACCAACGCTTGATGAATCATGTCTTCCAAAGGCAGATAGGCCGGAATATTGAGGTATACGTGGATGATATTCTAATCAAGACCCGAGAGGTCTCCTGCTTTATTGATGATCTGGCCGAAACCTTTACCACTTTGAAACAGTATGGAATAAAGCTCAACCCGGCCAAATGTGTGTTTGGGATCCGGAGTGGAAAATTTTTGGGTTTCTTGGTAACTGATAGGGGAATCGAAGTCAACCCCGAAAAAATCAAAGCAATAATGGACATGCCTTTCCCTCAATCTGTCCGAGATGTGCAAAAATTAACCGGGAGGATTGCAGCCTTGTCACGCTTCATTTCCCGGTCTGCTCATCGAAGTTATCCATTTTTTCAAGTTTTGAGGAAAGCACAAAAATTTGGCTGGGATGAAAAATGTGAACAAGCTTTTCAAGACTTGAAGAAGCATCTGGCCGAGCTGCCTGTCTTGATAAAACCAGAGCTCGGGAAAAATTGTGGATCTATTTATCTGCTACTGAGTACGATGTTAGTTCGGTACTCATCAAGGTCGAAGAGGCCGACCAGAAGCCGGTATATTACGTCAGTCATGCCCTCCGAGGAGCAGAATTGAAATATAGTGAAGTGGAAAAAATAGCCCTGGCTCTAGTAATGACTGCCCGGAAACTTAGGCCTTATTTCCTCTCACATCCAATTGTGGTTCTCACCAATTCTCCACTTGGGAGGATCATGACACACGTCGAAGTCTCAGGAAGAATGGTTAAATGGACTGTAGAGCTTGGGGAGTATGACATTGAATACAAACCTCGAGTTGCTATTAAGGCCCAAGCCTTAGCAGACTTCTTAATAGAGATGATTCAACCGGGAGAAGAAGAGGTATGGAGAATCTTTGTTGATGGTGCATCGAATCTATCAGGATGTGGAGTGGGGGTGGTCCTGATTGCCCCATCAGGAGAAAAGATCAAGCTGGCTCTAAGGATAGACTCCAGGGTCACCAATAATGAAGCAGAGTATGAGGCTGTTGTGGCAGGGTTGCAGGCTGCCCGGGAAGTCGGTGCCTCCCGGGTCATTATTTATTCTGATTCTCAGTTGGTCACCCAGCAAGTCAAGGGAGTATATGAGGCCAAGAATGAAAAATGCTCAAATATCTGGGGCTCATCGAGGCCCAAGCATCGTCTCTAACCGACTGGAGCGTTGAGAAAATTCCCAAAGAAGAAAATGCAGAAGCTAATACCTTAGCCAAATTAGTTGCTTCCATGTCAGATATAAGCACCCGGGAAGTTCTCTGTTTTACACAGCTGGTGCTTTCTGTTGACGAAGAAATACCCCCGATTCAGAGAAGCTCGTGGATGACACCTCTTATCGAATATATAATCCATGTTAAGCTCCCTGAAGATAAAGCTCAAGCTCGGAAAATCAAAAAACAAGCACCCAGGTTCGTCTTTTTGAATGATGTTTTATACAGGCGATCATATCAGGGCCCTCTGCTCAAATGCTTATCGGAGAATGAGGTTGAGTACGTCCTCCGAGAAATACACGAGGGGTGCTATGGGGAACACCTCGGTGGGACTTCGCTGTCTCGGAAAGCTATTTTGGCTGGATTTTGGTGGCCCCAGATGAATTGAGACGCTGTCCGGCTTGTTCAAAAATGCCAGGGTTGCCAACACCATTCTAATTTTCGTCATCGCCCCGCTGCTAACATGCAACCGATCTCAGTATCATGCCCTTTTGATCAATGTGGTTTAGATATTGTGGGTCCCTTCTCTATAGCCCGAGCACAGAAAAAGTTCCTTCTTGTGGCTGTGGATTATTTTTCCAAGTGGGTAGAGGCCGAGCCATTGGCCAAAATTACTGAGGAGGAGGTCATGAAGTTTCTCTGGAAAAATATTGTTTGCAGATATGGCATCCCAAGAAAATTGATTTCAGATAATGGGAGGCAATTCCGGGGAAAAAAGATCACCTCGTGATGTCAAGAAATGAAGATTATTCAATCCTTCACCTCTGTAGCCTACCCCCAAGCCAATGGCCAGACTGAAGTGATTAATAGAATCATTGTGCAAGCATTGAAAGCCCGGCTCCATGGAAAGGGTAAAGATTGGGCGGAGGAACTACCAAGTGTATTATGGGCATATCAAACTACACCACGATCATCTACTCGGGAAACTCCCTACAGCCTAGTCTATGGTTCAGAAGCAATCCTACCTGTGGAGATTGGGCAATCCTCTACTCGGATAGAGTCTTATCCGAGCAACAATGATCAATCCCGAGCCATTGAACTTGATCTAGTTGAAGAAAAGAGAGATTGGGCAACCATTCGAATGAAAGCTTATCGCAGCCGGGTAATGAAATCTTATAATAAGCATGTCCGATCACGAGATTTCCAGGTTGGAGACTTGGTCATGAAAAAATTAAAACCAGTGGGTGATGTGGGGAAATTGAAAGTCCGGTGGGAAGGACCCTTCAAAATAGTTCAGAGAGTCGGCTCGGGGGCAGCTTATTATCTCGAAGATTCTCAGGGACGCTCTCTTAAAAAGGCCTTGGAATTCTTTTCATTTGAAGAAATACTACGTTTAGAAGCTTTTGTATCTATTTCTTGTACATCAAATAAAAAAATTGTTCCAAAGAAGTGTTTTCTAAGTCCAGAGACCCGTACCCTGGCCCGGAGATCCGCACCCCGGTCATCTCCGAAGCCCAAGGACCCGTACCTTGGCCCGGGGATCCGTACCCCGGTCATCTACTAAGTCCAAGGACCCGTACCCTGGCCCGAGGACCCGCACCCCGGTTATATCCTAAGTCCAGAGATCCGTACCCTGACCCGAGAATTTTACCCTAGTTATCTCCTGCGTTAAGGGACTTACATCCTAACTTTATCAAGATGAGTTGTTTAAAGGATCATGCCCCCAACTTAAAAGTGCTTGTTGAAGTTTGATTAAGATCTACAAGGGTATTTGAAGCAAAGTTTTATGATACTTGGAAATATTTTAACAGTTATTGAATGCAAGAAAAGCTGACAGAACACTCATTAATACTGGAAATAATTTATAGGGTGCCCGGAAGCCCGGGAATAAAAGAAAATACATAACAGAAAAAACCTAATCTACTGGGGGGTCTTCCGCCTTCTCCTCCTCATCCTCCGGGAGTGATGCAACAGCCTTCTCCAAGTCCGGGAAGTCTTCCCGGTCTGCTGGGACAAGGCTCGCCTCTTCAAACTGCTCCAGGCATTTATTGAAGCCCTGTTCGAAGTAAGAAAAGGCTTTGTCAGCCACCATCTTCTTGAAATCCAGGGACTTCAGGAAATTTGTCATTTGTTCCTCCTGAGCAGTCTTTATAAGGCTCACAGCAGCCTGGAAATCCTCGGTTCGGATTCAGGAGGACTCTGCTTCTTCCCTGGCCGCCTGCAACTCTGCCCGGGCCTCAGCTAGTTCTGCTCGGGTTAAGTTCATTTGTTGCTTCCAGACAGCCCTCTCCCGGGTCAGAACATGCTCATGGAGCTCATTCAACCGGCTTATCTCCTCCTGGAGTTTTGCACGCGTCTCCCGGGCAGAGGTGGCCTGTGTGTTGGCCCTTTTGGCAGCCTGAGCCACTCTCTCAAAGGAGGCCATGAGCATTTGCAAGCCCTGAAAATATGAAGGGGTAAGTAAAATGGGTACATGATTAAACGATAAAGCAAATAGAAGAACTTACAGAGAAGGACCGGGCCACTCCCTCGCACAGCATCTCGTTCGGGTGGAGTCCTTGGAGATGCCCCACTTCATCCAGGCGTAGAAGATCCCGGATCATCTTGACCAGATCCGAGCTAACATCATCCCCAAAGATATTGGGGAGGGCCTTCAACCGGAGGGACCAGCAGATGATCTGGTCGACAGGGTCTTTGGGATGAGACCCGATCCCATAATGAATCAAGTTGCCATTGAACTTGATCTAGTTGAAGATCTGGTCAACAGGGTCTTTGGGATGAGACCCGAGCCATTGAACTTGATCTAGTTGAAGAAAAGAGAGATTGGGCAACCATTCGAATGAAAGCTTATCGCAGCCGGGTAATGAAATCTTATAATAAGCATGTCCGATCACGAGATTTCCAGGTTGGAGACTTGGTCATGAAAAAATTAAAACCAGTGGGTGATGTGGGGAAATTGAAAGTCCGGTGGGAAGGACCCTTCAAAATAGTTCAGAGAGTCGGCTCGGGGGCAGCTTATTATCTCGAAGATTCTCAGGGACGCTCTCTTAAAAAGGCCTTGGAATTCTTTTCATTTGAAGAAATACTACGTTTAGAAGCTTTTGTATCTATTTCTTGTACATCAAATAAAAAAATTGTTCCAAAGAAGTGTTTTCTAAGTCCAGAGACCCGTACCCTGGCCCGGAGATCCGCACCCCGGTCATCTCCGAAGCCCAAGGACCCGTACCTTGGCCCGGGGATCCGTACCCCGGTCATCTACTAAGTCCAAGGACCCGTACCCTGGCCCGAGGACCCGCACCCCGGTTATATCCTAAGTCCAGAGATCCGTACCCTGACCCGAGAATTTTACCCTAGTTATCTCCTGCGTTAAGGGACTTACATCCTAACTTTATCAAGATGAGTTGTTTAAAGGATCATGCCCCCAACTTAAAAGTGCTTGTTGAAGTTTGATTAAGATCTACAAGGGTATTTGAAGCAGAGTTTTATGATACTTGGAAATATTTTAACAGTTATTGAATGCAAGAAAAGCTGACAGAACACTCATTAATACTGGAAATAATTTATAGGGTGCCCGGAAGCCCGGGAATAAAAGAAAATACATAACAGAAAAAACCTAATCTACTGGGGGGTCTTCCGCCTTCTCCTCCTCATCCTCCGGGAGTGATGCAACAGCCTTCTCCAAGTCCGGGAAGTCTTCCCGGTCTGCTGGGACAAGGCTCGCCTCTTCAAACTGCTCCAGGCATTTATTGAAGCCCTGTTCGAAGTAAGAAAAGGCTTTGTCAGCCACCATCTTCTTGAAATCCAGGGACTTCAGGAAATTTGTCATTTGTTCCTCCTGAGCAGTCTTTATAAGGCTCACAGCAGCCTGGAAATCCTCGGTTCGGATTCAGGAGGACTCTGCTTCTTCCCTGGCCGCCTGCAACTCTACCCGGGCCTCAGCTAGTTCTGCTCGGGTTAAGTTCATTTGTTGCTCCCAGACAGCCCTCTCCCGGGCCAGAACATGCTCATGGAGCTCATTCAACCGGCTTATCTCCTCCTGGAGTTTTGCACGCGTCTCCCGGGCAGAGGTGGCCTGTGTGTTGGCCCTTTTGGCAGCCTGAGCCACTCTCTCAAAGGAGGCCATGAGCATTTGCAAGCCCTGAAAATATGAAGGGGTAAGTAAAATGGGTACATGATTAAACGATAAAGCAAATAGAAGAACTTAAAGAGAAGGACCGGGCCACTCCCTCGCACAGCATCTCGTTCGGGTGGAGTCCTTGGAGATGCCCCACTTCATCCAGGCGTAGAAGATCCCGGATCATCTTGACCAGATCCGAGCTAACATCATCCCCAAAGATATTGGGGAGGGCCTTCAACCGGAGGGACCAGCAGATGATCTGGTCAACAGGGTCTTTGGGATGAGACCCGATCCCATAATGAATCAAGTTGCCATTGAACTTGATCTAGTTGAAGATCTGGTCAACAGGGTCTTTGGGATGAGACCCGAGCCATTGAACTTGATCTAGTTGAAGAAAAGAGAGATTGGGCAACCATTCGAATGAAAGCTTATCGCAGCCGGGTAATGAAATCTTATAATAAGCATGTCCGATCACGAGATTTCCAGGTTGGAGACTTGGTCATGAAAAAATTAAAACCAGTGGGTGATGTGGGGAAATTGAAAGTCCGGTGGGAAGGACCCTTCAAAATAGTTCAGAGAGTCGGCTCGGGGGCAGCTTATTATCTCGAAGATTCTCAGGGACGCTCTCTTAAAAAGGCCTTGGAATTCTTTTCATTTGAAGAAATACTACGTTTAGAAGCTTTTGTATCTATTTCTTGTACATCAAATAAAAAAATTGTTCCAAAGAAGTGTTTTCTAAGTCCAGAGACCCGTACCCTGGCCCGGAGATCCGCACCCCGGTCATCTCCGAAGCCCAAGGACCCGTACCTTGGCCCGGGGATCCGTACCCCGGTCATCTACTAAGTCCAAGGACCCGTACCCTGGCCCGAGGACCCGCACCCCGGTTATATCCTAAGTCCAGAGATCCGTACCCTGACCCGAGAATTTTACCCTAGTTATCTCCTGCGTTAAGGGACTTACATCCTAACTTTATCAAGATGAGTTGTTTAAAGGATCATGCCCCCAACTTAAAAGTGCTTGTTGAAGTTTGATTAAGATCTACAAGGGTATTTGAAGCAGAGTTTTATGATACTTGGAAATATTTTAACAGTTATTGAATGCAAGAAAAGCTGACAGAACACTCATTAATACTGGAAATAATTTATAGGGTGCCCGGAAGCCCGGGAATAAAAGAAAATACATAACAGAAAAAACCTAATCTACTGGGGGGTCTTCCGCCTTCTCCTCCTCATCCTCCGGGAGTGATGCAACAGCCTTCTCCAAGTCCGGGAAGTCTTCCCGGTCTGCTGGGACAAGGCTCGCCTCTTCAAACTGCTCCAGGCATTTATTGAAGCCCTGTTCGAAGTAAGAAAAGGCTTTGTCAGCCACCATCTTCTTGAAATCCAGGGACTTCAGGAAATTTGTCATTTGTTCCTCCTGGGCAGTCTTTATAAGGCTCACAGCAGCCTGGAAATCCTCGGTTCGGATTCAAGAGGACTCTGCTTCTGCCCTGGCCGCCTGCAACTCTACCCGGGCCTCAGCTAGTTCTGCTCGGGTTAAGTTCATTTGTTGCTCCCAGACAGCCCTCTCCCGGGCCAGAACATGCTCATGGAGCTCATTCAACCGGCTTATCTCCTCCTGGAGTTTTGTACGCGTCTCCCGGGCAGAGGTGGCCTGTGTGTTGGCCCTTTTGGCAGCCTGAGCCACTCGCTCAAAGGAGGCCATGAGCATTTGCAAGCCCTGAAAATATGAAGGGGTAAGTAAAATGGGTACATGATTAAACGATAAAGCAAATAGAAGAACTTACAGAGAAGGACCGGGCCACTCCCTCGCACAGCATCTCGTTCGGGTGGAGTCCTTGGAGATGCCCCACTTCATCCAGGCGTAGAAGATCCCGGATCATCTTGATCAGATCCGAGCTAACATCCTCCCCAAAGATATTGGGGAGGACCCAGGGCCTTCAACCGGAGGGACCAGCAGATGATCTGGTCAACAGGGTCTTTGGGATGAGACCCGATCCCATAATGAATCAAGTTGCCCGTTGCCCCCCCCCCCCCCCCCCCCCCCCCGATCAGTACCAAGGACAGGTAGGATTGTTTTTCCAGGGCATCCCGGGCATGAGTAAAAAAAGGAAGAAGTTTGAAGTCGGAGGGGAGTTCAGGTTGAGGAGGCATCGAGGATAGAAAGCCTGTGGCACAGGCCGGGAGAGTGGGAAGTTGCAAAAAGAAAAATTTTGTTTTCCACCCCTTCAGAGAAGAAGGGATGTCAGTCAAAAACCGATAATGCATCTGGGCCATGAAAGAAAAGACACCGTCATTAAATCGGAAAGAGTAAAAATAATGAAAAATGGAAGAGTTGATGGGAATGTTCTTTCATACGGAACAAAACAAAAGTGGCTGCCATTATCCTAAAAGCATTAGGGTGAAGATGATTAATGGAGAGATCGAAAAACCGGGCCACCCCTTCAAAAAAGTGGTGAATCGGGAAACGAAGCTCGCTCTTGAGTTGTTCTAGAAAAAAGGTCTGGAAGCCGGGAAGAGGGGTGTCCGGGTGATCATTTGGCCCGAGAATTTTGATTTTGTAGGTAGAAGGGATAGAGCCTAAGGATCTTATATCCTCTAAGCTACCCGGACGAAGGGTAGAAGTCACAGTAGAGAACCACGAGGGCCCTGCTACCTTGTCTTTCCCCTTGCCAGAGACCCTAGTAAGTCGAGAGGAAGAGGCTTTGGTTTGATTTTTAGGAAGGGGTCGGGAAGAAAGAATAGGGATGTCTATGAAAATTTGAACAGAGTGTTCAGAAGGAGCAGGAGAGTTATCCTCCGACCGGCCCTTGACATTTTTACCAGAAGTGGAAGAGGTGGAGTTTGACATGATTAGGGAAGTAAAGAATAAGGGAGAAGAAACTTACTAGGAAGAAAAGCAAAGATGATGACCAGTAGCTGATGAACAGAAAAATCGCCGGAGTAGGATTCACGCAACGGAAAAGCTTGAGAGGAAAATTTGGCAGAGCTTCGCTACGCGGTTGAATTTGCAAATGATTTTTCAAAAACCAGTTGGTTGCTATATATAAGGGTAAGGGTCAATCTACACCGTTGATCTAAGAAGAATCAGACGGACCAGATTGACCTGGGAAATTGGGCGGCATGATTAGGCGGGATATTTGAAAGACAGGCGCAAAGTTCGAAACGTCATGATGATTTGTCTTCTCGAGATACGGAAAGGTTCTGACAACTTTGTCCTAGGGGTTACGTCAGCACTGGTAAACATGACGTCATCATTATCGTCTCGGGAGGCGGAACGGCAAATTATTTCTCCCGACCGGGCATACAAGACTAATCGGGACAGCGGGTATGACTCTAGCCCGACTATTTAAGGAAGGAGTGATGATACCCCGGCATGACCCAGGTCATGGGTAGTGCCCGGGTCAGGAGAATGGAGTATTCCCGGGTCAACCTTCTCGGGACGACTCGGGCCATGGAGTCGGTCCGTGGAACACCAGGGAAGTCACCTGCCCGGCCTATTGGATACCCGGACTATCTTATAATTTCCCGAGAAGCATCCTACCCGCGCCACCTCGATATGTGTGAAGCATTTAATGACGCCGACTTGATAAAGTATACACAGCCGAACTATCTCTGACAATAACATAAATGGTTGACAAAATCGAGTGGACTGGATGTGATTAGTATGAGATTTGACATGTCAGAACAATAGAGTATAATCAGCCGTCCTACTACAATTAATGCTCAAACACAAAGAACGAGGTCATCATTGCATCCTCTACTATAAATATCAGGTTCTTTACTTGCATTTACTCTCTATTCAGATATTGAATTCACACACTGAATGCTCTCATTTATTGTTCATTTACTCCCACTCTTCACACCAATATCACAACCATCACTTGATTACATTGGTTCTTGGCTTGAATCATTCACTGACTTAAGCATCGGAGTGGCCACGCCGGACACCCCTCCGGCGCCCATTCACGTGGTTACCTTCTTGAGTGCAGGAAATCCTCTCCGCCCGGGAAAGAAGCTTCTGG
Organism: Primulina tabacum; assembly: GCF_025594145.1. Classification (NCBI taxonomy): domain Eukaryota; kingdom Viridiplantae; phylum Streptophyta; class Magnoliopsida; order Lamiales; family Gesneriaceae; genus Primulina; species Primulina tabacum. Next base: position 9,321,591 of record NC_134560.1, on the reverse strand, counting down.
TTCATATATCTACATTGCTCTTATTTCTTTCATCATTTTGATAGTAGATTCGGTGGAGCACCCGACCCTGCTCGTCCATTTCACCCGGATCACATCAAGATTGTTAAGTTGATTGAAGAGTGCATTGCAATTCTCCAAAAAAATCTACCGCAAAAGCTAAAAAATCAAGGAAATTATTTTATTCTTTGTGTTATTGGTGACACTCATGTTAATAGAACATTGACTTTGTAATACTAGACATGGAAGAATATCAATATACCCCATGGGTTTATGGAAGATCTTTCCTAGGAGATTTTTGTCAAAATATGGTACTTTTTTATTCCGTTTAACAAAATATTGTGTTTCATAATATTATAGAGCAACTCAAATTTAAAAATTGACCAAGGCACGGGAATGAAATTCATTATTATTATTTGTCGTTATGTTATATTTATATGAACATACATTTTTTCAAATGCATGTGTGTGTTTTTTTTATATAACTTGTTAAATTTATATGTGTTGTAATAAAATTGAAATGATTTTATTTATTATTTTTAAATTGTCATTAATAATATATTAACTATTATTTTATTTTTATAGTAGTATATTTATTTTTATGTAAAAATATTTCTTATAATTTATATTTATTTTATATGTTGTTATAGTTTATTTGTTATACATTAATATGTTAAATTAAAAAAGATATTAGTTATAATACTTTATTGTTAATATTTTTGTTATATTTATCATTTACGTAAATAATACAATAAAAATTTATAATTGTATTTATAATATATTATAATATTTATTTATTATTATTATTATTTTTCATTTTACTAAGATAAGAAATATCAATTTGGATATTAATTTTATTATTCCTAAAATTAAACAGTAGATGTATTAAATTTTAAAAATAAATTATTAAGTGTTTTTATTAATGTTATTATTATTATATTAGTTTATTTTTTAATATTATCATAAATATTTTTTATTTTTAAAATTGTATTTATTACATTTATGCAAATTAAATCAAAAGTATATTATAATTAATATTTTTTTTATTTCTCGTTAGTTAATTTTTATATATGAAATATATGACGAAATATTTATGGACCAATAGATGATAGTGTTTTATATAGATAAGAAACTCATATATTAAGTGCGATCTCAACAAATAATTTGGATAAAACTTTAAGGGTGCGTCGATCTGACAATATAATATCAAAATTGTGTGAATATAAAGTAATACATTATTGTGTTCTTGCGTGTTTAAATGATGAGGTTCTATGGCATTATTTGTTGTGGATTTCTCAAATATGATAATCATTTGATTACGACCCTCGCTGAAAGATGGCGCTCGGAAACCCATATATTTCATCTTCGCGTTGGTGACAATGTGTACTGCATCAACTATTAGCAAAGTGTTGTATTAGCATTTCTCTACCATGAACTTTGTACTGCATCAACTATTAGCAAAGCTGAAATAGAATGACCAATTTTTATTTTACCCGTATATATTAGTTAAAAATTATTTATTATTTCAGAACATTTTTTTTCCATTACACGCTCATTATTATATATGTTTAATTTATATATGGTTCCACATTTGGAATTGTCTATAATTACCTTTCTTTGTCCAGATCCATTTGGCGACATTCCCGATGACTATAAGCACAATGACCAAATCCTTCAATTCCCACCATTTTAGCGAAAGATATATTTACAAATTGTTGTGTAAACACATTTTTGTTATGTGCATTGTAATTATATTGTCCAATTTATTTTCATACATGTGGAACTGTTATTTTATGTGGACTCATGCTACTACCCACTCAGTGGGATTGATTCGTGGCTTGTTGGATAAGATGAAACACAATCAGGTATTCATTAAAAAATTAAACATAATTGCAAGTTATATATGTTTAGATTTTTGCATTTTAGTTGATTTTTTCATTAATTATAGTTTAAATGAGTGTTTTATTCTAATGAATTTGACAAAGAATATTGGGGTTCGGTGAGCATGCTTATATGTTTCAACATTGTCCAGATATATGACCCAGACCGAGTTCTACAACAAATTGGCCAGTTGCACATTCCAAGGCCAGCGTTTGATGGGAATGAATTTCATGAATGCATCGGACAATGGTGGCAATATATAATTGGGATGACACATTGGATTATCATTTCAATTTGATTGTTGAGGGTGAGTTTGCAATCGAAAATATGGGTATGACACATGAGTAACGCGATGTAGTATGATAAAATAACTCATCGTTTGATAACCCTCATCGATCAGTGAGCAGAATATAGATATAGTCCTTGTGATGCAAATTTTAGATGTGTTATGGTAAGTTTGTTATAACATACATTTTTTTTTCAAATTTACATTACTATATTTTTGTGTTTACTCTGTTAATAATGTTTATTTTAATTATTTTTCATAGGAACGATGCTGAAGTTTTGAGGAATTGGTTTCATGGATTTTCGTTAAAAGATCAGCCTCATGAGGCATTAGTTTTCTTTTACCGAAACTATACAAATTGGCGAGAGGCTCTGTATAATGCTTGATAGAACATCAATACGATGAAAAATTCAATCAAAGGTAGATGATTCGAGATTAAGAAATGCTCTACACAAGTAAATGACTTAGTTTCTCTCTTTTTTATCCTTATCTTTATTGTAGTTATGATCTGAAGCTTAATGTTACAAGCTTAAAAGACCTACGGACCAAGTCACGTTTATCTAATATATTAGTGGAGAAAGTCGTTAAATTTGAGTTTGTGGACATTTGAAGAACACTGTCAATGAGTATAAAATTTTATCATTTTCACACACATCTCATGACATCAAGTTACATTTTGGTATATTTTTCTTGCATATATTTTGAACCAAATGTTTGACCTAAAATTTTTTTTGTTCTATGCAAGTGGATATTTATTTCGATGGATGGTAGTTAAAACTTGAGTGGAAAGTCCCATTAATCTGTGAAGTGAACGAATTGCATGAATTTATAAAGGTATTGGGTTGGTCAGATGAGACTGGAAAATCACACATGCACGTTAACTGTTAAGGGGTTGTGGCATACATCAGACTTGAGAAACTTGCTTCTTTGATCTCTGAGGCCCGTGATGATTACCCTATTCCACAACTTAAGTTCTTTATTTTCATTCCTTATTTGCGTCTATATTGTTCTTTGTCATATAGTTTCTTTATTTCTCTCGGGACTAGAAAATTTTAAAGTTTGGGGTGTTTTGATAAGTTCAAAATTTTGCACTTATATTATGGTTTTAATTGGTACTTATGTTAATGTTTCAACACATTTTCATGTCTTTTTGATAGTTGTTCGTGTCATTTGCAGGGATCAAGGTAACATGTGCATATTGCGACAAAAAGGGCAAATAGAAGGGAAAAAACCGAGAAGTTTGGCAGTGTTCAAAGCAAGACCCTCCCTACAAACAAGTGTATAAGCATGGGTGTGCTGTCAAGAAGAGAAGAAAGAAAAAATATAGTACAAGCAGCGCATCGTGCAAATAATCCGCGCGTCCGTGCTGTTGGAAGCAAACACCATTGCTTAACAGACGAATCATCGTACCCACGCTATTCCAAGCACGCGACCATATTGCCAAGAACATCATGCACACACGACCCAAACCAGTGCAACAAGCGCTATGGCGCCCGATCCAAGAGTCCTCCGCGCTATGTGACATGCATGACATGAAGTTTGCTATGTTTTGAGAGTTTAAAAAGACCATAACATTAGCCGCCACGAACATTCTGAAAGATCATTTTTACACCTTTGAAGGTGCTTCAAACACAATATTATCCATAAGCTGCAATAGCTTGTGTTCCAAGAATAAATACATTGATGAATTAAATCGAGTTCGGTTTTCAAACCAAACGGAAGATACTCGAAATAATCTTTATTTAAAAAAACTGAACATTTTAAAACTTTTAACTTGTGTTTAAACAAAATAACTGAAATAAGGAGGATCAGTTCGGGCTTGTATCAGTTCAATTACGGGAAGAACTGAACTGATATTAGTTGAACTGATCAAATCAGTTTTAAAACATTAGTTAAACAATTAAAGACACAAGATATGTTTATGGATGTTCGGAGACTTCAACTGATTCTACTTTACCATTTCTACTACCTCGGATAGGATCCACTAGAAAACTTTGATTTATAGAACACCTTGTACAAACCCACTCCAGAAGGGTAGCACCCAACTAGAACTCCTAGCACTAAAGATTGCAGAAAATACATTACAATCTGCATAATGTTTAATGCCTTTATGCCAAGACTACAAACACATTGTTTTACGTCTTTGTGTGAAGACTTACTCAACAAAACAATAATCTCAACTCTTTGTATATGTGAGTGATTGTGTCTGAGTGTGTGAGAACGTATCTAATCAATACAACACGAAGGTGTTCTCACACACAATTGGGCTAACTGCTTCTAGTAACCTGATATGAAATAAACGTGTCATCAGTTTTCTTCACACACTGGTATTTAGTTGTAGTTCCACTCTATATTTTTATTGTGACTATTATTGTGTTAATGTCTTCAATGGTCTTTGATATGGTATTTAGGCGCTCAGCTAACCGTACGTGGAGAATGAATAATAGTGTCGGTTTCATTTGCATGTGCTTCCTTAGGACATGTCTTGTCATTCTGACCAGTTCTGGAAGCTTTTCTCTTTTATCTTTGCTGCAACGTCCATTATTGTACCTTCGTCTGTGAAGTAACTTGTAGCTTGTATATTCGAGCTTAGCTGGATTCCATTAAATAGTCTTGTCATGACATGAGAATAGATCAGTTACAACTGATGCTCTGAACTGGTATTGTGAACTGGTTCTCTGAACTTGTATGGTGAAACCAGTTTGTATTGATTTCACTGTATCAGTTCTTTTGCCCAGCTCATTAGTTGAGGTTTTCATCAGCTTGTCAGGCATCTGAAGGTCTACTGTTGAACCACCTATCAGCTGGACAATCAGTTGAACTGTTCTTAGATATATCAATTGGACTGGTTCAGTTCTGGCAATCAGTTGGCGATTTCATTTTGTGTCTTTGCAGCTTCAGTTAAGGCTCCAGAACTGATCAGTTTAGGTCCTGATCAGTTTCAGCTTTCTGAGCACTAGATACATTTTTAGAAACAAAATAACAAGTTTTGTTAACATAAAAATCAATATTGCGAACATGAAATGTTCCAACACAACCATATATCAGACAAAAAATCACACTAAAGTACAGAGAGTCGAGAGTGGCAAGCGAAGATTGGAAGCAAGAGAACTGAAAGGAATATTTTATTCCGAATTTATTTTTTATATTATTTTGATTTTGCACTTCTAGACAAATTTAATAGATTGGTTTTCCAAGATTTAATATCTCCTATCATTAGGAATGATTCAATTTAGTTGGAAAATTATCTATAAGATATAAAGTATCATATTTAAATTGGAGTTTGATTCCTATTAAACTCTAGTTTCCTTGTTTATAGTTGTGAAGGATCCATGAAGATCTAGGTCAAAGAAGAGACTATATATACAAGGGTCAATTATCAATATGCTGGGCGGCACAAATATACCTTGACGGTGACTGGAGTCTTGTTAGAATATATTCCGGTCTTGGAGATTTGCATAGGAAGCAAGGGTGGTTCGGCTATCGTGTGATCGTGTTGCTGATTGGTGTTACCAACACTCGAAGAACAACATTGACGCAGAGTGTTGATCATAGAGTTGTTTCATTTGAATTTTAAGCAATACGTGTTTGACTTATGCATCTAGATTTGATTTGTGGTTTTGATGCATATTTCAATTCCTTGGAGTGGCAAGGAATTTATCTTTGTTTCCTTCACTAGTATCGTTTGAGGTGTAAACAATCTACATAAGTTTTCTAGTGAAATTTGTGCCATGAGGCAGTGCACAAGTCTTTGTACTTGTGCATAATTTAAATTCAAGCATTCATTTGTTGAAGTTACTTCTGTGTTAAATAACAAATTTTCGCTGCTGTGCTGTGTTGTGTGCCGTGTTGATAACACCGAGCACCACACCCAATTCTAATATACCTGTTTTTAATATTTATTTCTTGTTAATTTATGCGCAATAATTCTTTCAAGTGGTATCAGAACCATCACTTGATACACTAAGTGATTGATTCTGGTTTATTGCTGTTTACAGGAAATACATTGATAGCTTAATGGATCCACTAGTGACTAACACGACTTTTAGACCACCAGTCTTAGATGGTTCGAACTATGCTCTCTGGAAAGTCAAGATGAGGATGTACATCAAATCTATCGAAGAAAGGGCATGGCAACGAGTCTTAGATGGTTGGTCTCCACCAAGGATAGTTGATGATGATGGAGATAATCGAAGCAAACCAGAGAGTTCCTGGTCCAATGATGAAGTTCAAACCTCGAACTTCAACTCAAAGGCGCTAAATGCTATATTCACCTCTGTAGATGTCAACATGTTCAGTCTCATCACCAACTGTACTTCTGCCAAAGAAGCTTGGGATATTCTTCAAAAGCACTGCAAAGGATCTGAGAGTGTTCGCAGAACCAAACTCAGGATGTTGATCTCTAAATTTGAAAGCTTAAGGATGGAGGAGAACGAAAATATTGTGGAATATGATCGGAGATTGCGTGAGATAGCAAATGAGGCCTTTAGTCTCGGTGATCCTATGTCAAACGAAAGACTGGTAAGAAAAATCCTGAGATCTCTTCCTGAGCGTTTTAATATCAAAATCTGTGCTATTGACGAATCCAAGGACACCTCTACACTTAATCTGGAAGACCTAATTAGCTCTCATAGAACATTTGAGATGAATCTAGACCTACAGAAAAGAAATAATGGGAAGGCTATTGCCTTACAAACTACTGATGATTCTGTGAATAGTCTAATTCAAGAGGCAAAGGACTCTGATCTTGGCGAGGAATCAATCTCCTTAATCACAAAAAAATTTGGTGACTACCTAAAAAGAATGAGAGATAAGAAGAAGATTGCATCAACATCACGACCACAGTTTGTTCCTTTTGAAAAAAATAAAATAACTGCATCAACACAAGGGAATTTAAGATCGAGAAATGATTCATCAGCTCGAACAGAAACAAAAAAACTTGATTCAGTCCAATGTAGAGAATGCTCTGGATTTGGTCATTATGCAAATGAGTGCGTAAATCGGCTTCGCAAAAACAAAAATATGGCAGCTACACTGAGTGATGAGGACCCTGATGATGATTTTGAAACCAAGGAAGGAGATGATTGCACCTCTTTATCTGCCATCCAGGACAAAACCTACAAACTGCAGGTCAATCCCTTTGGTGTTGCCACTGGTGTTGTAACACCAGGGCGCAACACTGTGTCAGAATCATTGTGTCTCAATGCTAATTCTCTGGAAATTTCAGAAGCTGATAAAATTCAGGAATCTGACCAAGAAGAGCTTACTATGGAAATTGTCCAAAGGATGTATGAAGAACTTTATGATGACTGGCTCAAAAGAAATAAGGCAAACTCATTACTGTCAAAAGAAAACACTGAGTTGAAGATCAACTTGTCTCGGCTAGAAGTTTTGCTGAGTAGGAATGATCTTGAACTATGTAAAGTCAAAGAGGATTTTGAGAAAGCATCAAAAACTCTTGCCAAATTCAATTCAAGCTCATCAAAACTTGACACAGTACTGACTATGGGAAAGGACAGCAGATCTGGCCTTGGTTATGTTGCAAGTATGTATGAACATGGTGAGTCGTCTAACTCCAGTTCATGGACCACAGTATCTGTGAAGGGTGTGGGAGTCGATGCTGTCACTAAAACAGAAAATCCACCCATGAAAACTGTACAAATCTCAAAGCTGGTCTCTGAACAGACGTTGAAAACATCCAGTTTAAGTTCCTCACCGCCAAAAAGCCACTCCTCAGCAAAGATGGCTCAAGACAAAAGGCATGTATCAATCTCAAATCCCAAGCAGCGAAAGCATCATTTCATCTGTCACTACTGTCGCAAGACTGGGCACATCAAACCTTTCTGCTACAAACTCAGAACTGATGATCTCAGGTGGCATTCAAATCAGGTGTTGCATAAGGTGTTGTCCAACACCATGTCCAACACCACATCCAAAAGTTCTTCCACTAAGAAAATTTGGGTACCAAAAACTGTTATACAATGCAATGTCATTTATATATCGCTGAAAACTAACATTGCAAGAGCATGGTACTTTGACAGTGGGTGTTCCCATCACATGACAGGTTCTAAAGAACACCTCATTGATTATTCTGAACTAAAAAGTGGACGTGTAACTTATGGAGGTGGTGCCAAAGGGAGAATTGTAGGCAAAGGAACCCTGAATATTGATGGGCTTCCCATGCTTCACAATGTCCTACATGTTGAAGGACTTAACTCGAATTTAATAAGCATATGTCAACTTTGTGACGATGACTTACATGTTAGGTTCAACAAGAATAATTGTGAAGTTTTTAATGATGCAAATGTTTGTGTTATGACAGGAACACGCTCTGCAGATAATTGCTATCGTGTGGGAGATAGTGATGATTGTCGGAGTGCCAAGGTAAGCAATCTGGATCTATGGCATCAAAAACTGGGTCATGTGAGCTTCAAGACCTTGAAAAATCTTTGTAAGTATGAAGCTGTGAGAGTTATGCCTAATTTGTGTTCAGATAATGCATATATTAGTGGATCATGTCAAAAAGGTAAACAAACCCGTGTTGCACACCCGGTGTTGCAACACTTTGGGACAACACGGTGTCTTGAACTTCTACACATGGATCTAATGGGTCCAATGGATGTTGAAAGCTTGGGAGGTAAGAAATACTCACTCGTTTGTGTTGATGATTTTTCTCGTTTCACTTGGGTAAGTTTTATAAGAGAAAAATCGGATACGTTTTATATCTTCAAGAAACTGCATGCGAGAATAACCAACTTGCATGATGAGAGAGTTGTTAGAATACGAACTGATCATGTGAAAGAATTTGAAAATTCTCTCTTTACTTCCCTATGTGAAAAGAAAGGAATCTCTCATAAATTTTCTGCTCCTAAAACTTCTCAACAAAATGGAATAGCCGAAGGAAGAATCAAACTCTTCAAGAAATGGCACGAGTCATGCTGAGCTCAAAGAATGTGTCTAAAAGGTTTTGGGCTGAAGCCTTGAACACAGCTTGTCACATTTCTAATCGTGTGTTTCTAAGAAGTGGATCCACTATGACCTCCTATGAAATCATCATGGGGAGGAAACCAAACCTCAAATACTTTCATGTTTTCGGATGTATTTGCCACGTTCTAAATGATCGAGAACATCTCGCAAAATTCGATTCCAAAAGTGATAAGTGCCTATTTCTCGGATATTCAATGAATAGTCGGGCTTATCGTGTGTTTAACTTAAGAACAAGAACTACCATTGAATCCATTAATGTCGTTTTTGATGATCTTGCAGGACTATAAGGAAAATCTAAAGAGGATGATACTGATGGACTGTTGGATTCAAGTGAGCCATCAACCAGTATTGGTGTTGAGGTTAGTGTTGAGACCAATGAAGCAACACCATGTACAACACCGCAACTAACCAGAACGGAAGCCATGGAAAATGAAAACTACGACGATGATGAAGTGATACACAATGAAGGAAGAGATATTCCCAGCAAAATTCAAAAGAATCACCCATTGTCACAAATTATTGGTGAAATACATGAGGATGTGCAAACAAGGAAAAAGGAGAAGGTTGACTACCGGAAAATGATCGGATTAGTGTGTATGAACTCCACATTAGCCCAGGTAAGCCAATCATGCTTTGTGTCTTTAATTGAACCTAAAAATGTGAATGAGGCTCTAAATGATGAATTTTGGGTTAATGCCATGCATGAAGAAATAAACAATTTGTCCGCAATGATGTGTGAGACTTAGTTCCCAGACCTTCGAACGTCAATGTTATTGGATCAAAGGATATTCAAAAATAAAACAGATGAATCCGGTAACATTATTCGAAATAAGGCACGATTGGTAGCTCAAGGGTATACACAGGTTGAGGGGGTGAATTTTGATGAAACCTTTGCACCTGTAGCACGAATGGAGTCAGTCCGATTGTTACTTGCTGTTGCATGTCATATGCGTATTAAATTGTATCAAATGGATGTGAAAAATGCTTTCTTGAATGTCATTTTAAATGAAGAAGCCTATGTCTGTCAACCTAAGGGATTTGATGACCCTTACCACGTGGACCATGTCTACGAACTTAAAAAAGCCCTGTATGGACTGAAACAGGCTCCACGGGCCTGGTACGACAGGTTAGCCGACTATCTGATAGATTTGGGGTTCAAACAAGGTGAGGTTGACAAAACCCTTTTCATTCAACAACTAAATAATGGTATTTTTATTTGTCAAGTATATGTTGATGATATTATTTTCGGTGCCTCATCCCAAATACTTGTAAGTTTGTGGACTGCATGGCGTCTCAATTCGAAATGAGCATGGTAGGATAACTAAATTTCTTTCTTGGATTACAAGTTAAGCAATTGCATGATGGTATATTCTTGTGTCAGTCCAAGTATGCAAAAAATTTGAACAAAAAGTTCTCTACTGACAGCTTAAAACATGTGAGAACACCTATGGGGTCGAGTGACAAGTTATCTAAGGATGGTGTTGCCGAGGGTGTTGACAACACCATGTATCGTAGCATAATTGGGAGTCTTCTGTACTTAACTGCTACTAGACCCGATATTATGTTCAGTGTGTGCTTATGTGCTAGGTACCAAGCATATCCAAAAATTTCGCACCTAAAAGCTGTGAAACGTATATTAAGATACATTGCAGGTACACTAGAATTTGGTTTGTGTTACACTCATGACACAAACACAAACTTGGTAGGTTTCTCTGACTCTGATTGGGCAGGTGATTTAGATGATAGAAAAAGCACCTCGGGAGGGTGTTTTTATTTAGGAAATAATCTTGTATCATGGGCTAGCAAGAAACAAAATTGTGTCTCCCTGTCCACAGCTGAATCTGAATATGTGGCAGCTGCCAATTGTTGCTCTCAACTTATGTTGATGAATCAAATGATCAATGATTATGGGTTTCATAGTGACATAATGATTGTGTATTGTGACAACTCTAGTGCCATAGACATTTCTAAGAACCCTGTTCAACACTTTCGAATTAAACACATAGATATAAGACATCATTTTATTCGAGACTGGGTTGAAAAAGGTATAATACGATTGGAGTTTGTCAGAACTGAAAACCAGCTGGCCGATATCTTCACGAAACCTTTGGATTTTAAGAGATTTTCCAATCTTCGGAAATCTCTCAGCATGTGTGTACTTTAAAAACATTTGTTTAGTGTTGTCCATGGTGTTGCCAACACCTGAGACAACATCCGTTTGTGGATGGCTATTACTAGGTTATTAGGCATACTGCATATTCATAATCATCCTATTTATTTGTGCAATGACTGAACAGTGAAGGCAAATTTCTGAAAGGCACTCTCTGAGTGATCATACTTCCAATCGAATGATGAGGAATAAATTATGCTCACTCCAAGGCATTGAGTAGTTGAAGATGTTCATGTAAATCGTGATATTGTCAAATGTGAAAAAGTGACTTGGAAAATGTGAGCATAAGGAGAAAAACAGAAAAGAGGTAAATACAAAAATTATGTTAGAAGAAAATGGAAAAAGCTACCTAGAGGAGTCCATTGAAGACCGTTCTTCTAGTGTGGGAGCTACTGTGAGAACCGAAAATCTTGCAATAATATAATGAAATAATTGTAAGAAAATTTTTGGGATTTTATTGCTATATTTTTGGGTACACATATTTTTAGGGGACATATTGGAATGCATTGGAAATTCAATATTAAGTCAAACATACCATACAATTTAGAAGCAAATCCCCTCACCTAATCCCCTTATTCTCGAAATTTTGAGGGGGCAAGGGATTTAGGAAGGAATCTCACAAATTGGTAGCAAATCAACCCATCATGGAATGGTTTTCTATAAGGCAAAAAAAAAACCGTGTGATATTGAGTGCAATTGTGTGGGATTTTGATGCCATGTTTAACACCATTCTCCTCCCTATAAATACCCCATCATCCCTTTCATTCTCCTACACCAAGTTTTCGAAATTTTGCTGCATATTTTCGAGAATTTCAGCAACTCTCCCTAGCCAAAATACTGCACAACAAAATCGTCCCGAAAATCGTCAAAGAAATCGAGCCGGAGCGCTACCCGGACGAGGAGCGCGAAGTGATCCAAACCAAGCCGTTCACTCCACGTTTTTTTAAGTACATCCAGACACTGTAAGTGGGTTGTTTTAAATTTTGTTTTATGCACATGAAAATTTCGGTTTTGTGGTTTAAAAATACGGTTGAGCACCGTCGTTTTGTCTATACGTTTTTACGAAAGTTATTACGTTTATGTTTGACACTGTGAAGATTCCCTGAAAATGGGTGGAATTCCAACATATGGCCCTTAACAGTGGGATAGAACTGTTTTATGGCCTCGCCCCCTTAGAGGATTAAAACTTAGGGACTGACGTCAGTAAACCGTTGAAAGGTGACAAATCGCAGTGTTATTACGTTATGGAATTTACGTTACGTTTATTAAAAGCATGATGTACGTTTATGATATGTTTTGAAAATGTTATTAAATTGGTTATGTTGTGTTCAAAGTCCTCCATTTACTGAGTATTCCCAAAATACTCACCCCCTTACAACCCTTCCCAGATAAGTCCGAAGAACAGCTTGAGGAGGAAGAGTCGGAACAATTTTGGGGTTGGTGATTTGCCGAATTAGTGATAAGATTTATTCTGAATTTTATGATTTAATAAATTGTAAGACGCTTCCGCATTATTTACTATTTCGTTGGATTTTGACATTGTAAAGACAATATTTATTTCATTATGAATTATAAACTGGTTTCGGTTTATACTGTGCTACGAAAGGCTTGTTGTTTCGATTGTGTGATTGTTAAACAACGCCGGTGTCAATCCCGAGTTTCGGGGCGTGAAATTTAAGTGGTATCAGAGCCGCCAGGTTCATAATCCGAGTGGGAAAAATCGAGTTTCAAAAAAATATATATATATATTTTTCGGAAAATTTCGGCCAAACAGAATCGTTTCGCGAGTTCCGGCCAATTTCGAGTAAGTCAACCGATTTCTCGCGAGTTCCGGCCATATTAGGTAGCTTTCCGACCGATTCTTGCCATGCCACCACCGGTTCTGTGATCCTGACCCCTTCGCCGACACACGCCTTTGCTCCGACCATACTCCGGCGAGTCAACCCGGCGAGTCAACTCGGCCGAGTCAACGAGTCAACCCGCCAGCATGCGTCCTTCGATTTTTCGTAGGAAACTCCGAATTTGGTTCCGTCAACTGATCTAAAATCCTCTCGACATACTCTTCGAATCCATATACCTATCTCAAAACTTCCTATTTTTGGAAATTTTCGAATTTTTAATTATTTTCATATACTTGACTCTATATTCTGTCCTATTTTTGATATTCTGAGAATTTTCCTTTTTATTATTTTACTTTTTTTTTCGTTGTTGCTATTTTATTCAGTACGACTTTTATTTCCTTTAGATTGGTCATGTTCTTTATTTTAGAAATCAATAAAAATTTGTTCTATTTGGTTCATTGATTTCAATTTATTTCAGCACAATCTATTGTATGAACTTTACTCGTACAACAAATTCTTAGAATTTGCAATCTATAGGAAATGGCCGGCAGACCCCCAAGACAGAACCGCAACCCGCGTTATGATAATACCAACCGTGAAGGCGGACAGGAGAACGAGCAAGGGAATGGACCCCCGCCGGCAGTCAACTTAAGCCAAGCTGATCTTATGGCCATAGCCACTATTGTGGCGACAACACTGCAAGGATTGGGAAATCAGAACGCCAATCAGCCACCACCACCCCCACCACCAAATGGAATCAAGTTCCACTATGAATCACTCCGCAAGAATAGGTGTCCAACCTTCAGTGGAGCCGCTGACCCTGAAGTTAGCCAGAGTTGGTTGAAAAGTGTAGAGACTCAACATCGCCTATTGGAAGTTCCCGAGGCACTGAAAGTGGACGTGACTGTGCCGTTCCTGGAAGATAAAGCAGGAAAATGGTGGGAAGCAATCTCGCCAGCCATGACAGTTGCAGGACCAATGACTTGGCAGCGATTTCGAGAAGCCTTTCTGAAACAGTATTATCCAGCCGAGGTCAGACTGCAGAAACTGAGTGAGTTTGAAAATTTCACTCAAACTCCGGATATGTCAGTTGTAGAATACACCTCCCAGTTCAACGCCTTAGGATCTTATGCTCCGGCAATCATGGCGGACGAAGTTCTGAAATTACACCGCTTCAAAAAGGATTTGAACAGCAGAATACAGTCGGCTTTGGCAGTCTACCAACCTGCGAACTTCTCAGACTTGATGGGCGCAGCCATCCGAGCTGAAACTGATATCCAGCGCAGAGAGAAGGAGATTAGGAACAAAAGGCCTATGAATGATCAGTCCTCTCATGGCAGTCAGTCGTTCAAGAAACCGAACCACTCCGACGAACCACCTAAGGGGCCTTCACCCGCCACCAACTACCAAGCCATTAAGCCTTGCCCAACTTGCCACTTACGACACCTGGGATAATGTCGTAGAGCCAGCGGCGTCTGCTTTGGATGCGGAAAACCAGGACACCGTATGGCAGATTGTCCAGCCGCCAGCAACAAAACAACTGGACCAGGTAAAAGAGACGGGTCGAGCTCAGGGTCGAATGCCAATAAACCACGGGAGAACAAACCAAATGCCCGGGTGTTTGCCATAACGCAGGAGGAGGCAGATGATGCAAGCGATGTTGTGACAGGTATCATATTTTTTCAGCAAGTGCCTGCTTATGTGTTATTTGACTGTGGCGCTACACATTTTTGTATATCTAAGAGATTTGGTAAGAAGTTAGGACGTAAGCCCGATAAGCTAACCGAACCTTTCCAACTAGCCACGCCTACTCGTAGAGCCATTGAAACTGACGAAATTTACAGAGATTGAAAAATCAGTATTGGTAATTAGATTTTTAGAGCCGACCTGATACAGTTGATCATGGTCGATTTCGATATCATCTTAGGAATGGATTGGTTAGCAAGAAACAATGCGGTAGTAGATTGTAAGGAGAAAGGAATATCCCTACCTATTTGGAGACCAGGCCAACTCCAGTTTCGAGGACGAAACTTCTCATAAGGAGGGAGGGATGTGAGAACCGAAAATCTTGCAATAATATAATGAAATAATTGTAAGAAAATTTTTGGGATTTTATTACTATATTTTTGGGTACACATATTTTTAGGGGACATATTGGAATGCATTGGAAATTCAATATTAAGTCAAACATACCATACAATTTAGAAGCAAATCCCCTCACCTAATCCCCTTATTCTCGAAATTTTGAGGGGGCAAGGGATTTAGGAAGGAATCTCACAAATTGGTAGCAAATCAACCCATCATGGAATGGTTTTCTATAAGGCAAAAAAAAAAATCGTGTGATATTGAGTGCAATTGTGTGGGATTTTGATGCCATGTTTAACACCATTCTCCTCCCTATAAATACCCCATCATCCCTTTCATTCTCCTACACCAAGTTTTCGAAATTTTGCTGCATATTTTCGAGAATTTCAGCAACTCTCCCTAGACAAAATACTGCACAACAAAATCGTCCCGAAAATCGTCAAAGAAATCGAGCCGGAGCGCTACCCGAACGAGGAGCGCGAAGTGATCCAAACCAAGCCGTTCACTCCACGTTTTTTTAAGTACATCCAGACACTGTAAGTGGGCTGTTTTAAATTTTGTTTTATGCACATGAAAATTTTGGTTTTGTGGTTTAAAAATACGGTCGAGCACCGTCGTTTTGTCTATACGTTTTTACGAAAGTTATTACGTTTATGTTTGACACTGTGAGGATTCCCTGAAAATGGGTGGAATTCCAACATATGGCCCTTAACAGTGGGATAGAACTGTTTTATGGCCTCGCCCCCTTAGAGGATTAAAACTTAGGGACTGACGTCAGTAAACCGTTGAAAGGTGACAAATCGCAGTGTTATTACGTTATGGAATTTACGTAACGTTTATGAAAAGCATGATGTACGTTTATGATATGTTTTGAAAATGTTATTAAATTGGTTATGTTGTGTTCAAAGTCCCACATTTACTGAGTATTCCCAAAATACTCACCCCCTTACAACCCTTCCCAGATAAGTTCGAAGAACAGCTTGAGGAGGAAGAGTCGGAACAATTTTGGGGTTGGTGATTTGCCGAATTAGTGATAAGATTTATTCTGAATTTTATGATTTAATAAATTGTAAGACGCTTCCGCATTATTTACTATTTTGTTGGATTTTGACATTGTAAAGACAATATTTATTTCATTATGAATTATAAACTGGTTTCGGTTTATACTGTGCTACGAAAGGCTTGTTGTTTCGATTGTGTGATTGTTAAACAACGCCGGTGTCAATCCCGAGTTTCGGGGCGTGACAGCTACCACTTCTAAGTAAAAATAATAATGAAAAAAACTACCTAGAGGAGTCCTTTGAAGACCGTTCTTCTAGAGTGGGAGCTACCATTTCTGAATCAAAAGGAAATTTTATGGAATTTTGTATGAAACTCAGTGGTGTTGCCAGAAATGTTGCCAACACCAAGTTCAGACACTGCACAAAGTTATACACTGCCTGACATTTTCTGAGAAATCATCATATTATAGGCATATGTAAGTCATGCATATTGATTTTTGTTTCGTGAATTCGTCATATTCAGCGACATATCAGTGTTGACTCATGACGGTTGATAAAAACTTTAATTGACCATGTTGAAAAGAAGTAATGTCTCATGGATATGGGGTGAACTCGAAGTGTTTTTGTTCAGGCAGGTCTTTGAAGTTATTATGACTTGAATTGTCCTTTACCGTTAGATGTAAGTAGTAAAAATGCAATTTAGTAAGATAATTTCGAAAATGGTAAACGTTGAGTCCGGATTTTTTTTTACCGTTACTGTGCAACGTTCCAAAATTGACATTATTTGTTACCGTTGATGTGAGGGTTTTTATACCAATTTAATTGAATTCTGATCCATTTCGTTTTGCTCTTTTCTTTCAGACTTATCAAAATTTGATTATTGCTCTCTGTTTTCTTCCGCAACTCTGACAATTGCCCTTCTTAATTGACAGTCTCTCACTCTCCCTCTTTTTTAAAACAAATGGCAGATCATCAATTCGATCCATAGGATATACGAAGTTAAATGGCGGCAAGTCATGGTGTTTCTCCTCTGGCAACAACACCTCCAACAACACCACCGTCTGAGAACCCTCCTGAAAA
The DNA here is from genome assembly GCF_025594145.1 of Primulina tabacum. Taxonomy (NCBI): domain Eukaryota; kingdom Viridiplantae; phylum Streptophyta; class Magnoliopsida; order Lamiales; family Gesneriaceae; genus Primulina; species Primulina tabacum. The sequence goes on along the minus strand of NC_134560.1, from coordinate 9,304,264 downwards.
CCCATTGCAGATGGTGGCTGTTGACCCAGAAGCAGTCCCGTTGGAAGAAATTCTCCCTGGAGAGCCTGGAAATCCATTGGATGCTGACAACCCCATTGACAACGAGATTTATCGAAGGGTTTTTCCCACTCAACCTCCAGTGTTTCGAAGGCAATCAAAGCGACAAGCAGGGTACAGCCCTAACTTCGATGCGCCAAACAAATCCCGAATGGCCACCTATTTTATACTTGATCCAAATTTTTCGTCCGGAGATGACTCAGATGATGAAAATTTCGAGTTGGTTCATCGGAAGCGGTCAACTCGTACAAAGAAAACATCAGCTTCATCATCCTCATCCGCTCCTCCAACTGATAAATCTTCTGAGCCCCCTAACGAGGTATGTTTCTCTTCTGAGGATGAACAATCTCTGGCAGACTTTATGAACAGTCTGAAAGAGGCGAAAGGTGGGCAGACCGTGGGATCTATTAGGGATGAAGGCACTCCAGTTATCCCTGAGGAGTCTGAACCTAACCCTGAAGCCAAAGAATCATAAAGTGCCCCTGCTCTATATGCTCATCGTGAATTTATCGAATAACGAAATATCGACTTCGAGGCATACGGAAGGTATAACGTATCCACATTTTTGCAACAACGAAGGCTGAGCTCCACTGTTAATTCTGTCATGCCTTATGCAAGAAGACTAGTACTTGAATTCTACTGCAACTTGGTCTCTGTTATTGGAAATGGGCGTTCTGTCAAGTACGGCAGAGTGTTTGTTCGGGATATCATTTACGATTTCTCTCCATCCTCGATAAATGAATTTTACAAAACCCCATCAGAAGACGATATTGCTGACCTTCCTCACATTGATACAATCACCTCTGTGATCACTGGCGGAATTGTCACTACATTTCCATACCTTCCCCAACGACTTTCTGCAGCAAACCTGACTTCGTTCTACTCTGTGCTACACAAAACAGTGAATCGTAACTGGACCCCATCTACAAACTCTACTGTGGTTACGCGGCCACAAGCCATTTTCTTGTTCTCTATAGGCACCGGGCATCCTTTTAATTTTGGACAGTTGGTCTTCACCACTGTCATGCAGTTTGCTGAAGGACAGATGAAGTCTGTAAAATTACCATTTCACTCTCTCATATTTGGGATCCTTGAATCTCAAGGGTTTGTGCCGGATGAAGATGATCAGCTAACAGAGATTGGTGAACCGTTAAAAATCTCTCCTGCTTTTCTCAGAGGTAATCGAAAAGTGGGCCTTCCTTGGTCGGCCAACGAGGAAACTGATGCTGCTTCCCCCACTGCTGGTGTTGCCCCCATTGTTGCCCCTGGTGTTGGCAACACCTCTACCTCGTCCCACTCGAACTCTGATGACTATATCGCTTTGATGGTTCCCGAGGTTCATGAACAAATTACTTTTGGTCTTTGACAGATTCAACAGGCCCGGGATACCATTGCCTCGGGAACCAAGATGATCAGCCAATCCAATGCCACAATTGCCTATTTTGAACAACTGATTGCTGATTATTGGCTGTGCCTCGAGGTTGGTGTACATTCTGGCCAAAAAGGGGGAGACGGAGTTGCTGCTGCTCTAGGATCGGAGGCTGGTCCCTCAAATACTAATCGGGAAGACAGTGATATTGAGGAAGATACTGATGAACAAGTTGATTAGGCTCATGTGTTGCTCCTTTGATGAACAAGTTGATTAGGCTCATGTGTTGCTCCTTGGTTTATGCCTACTTTGTTTGTTTCTAATGAACCTGTTTTATGCTTACTTCTCTTTGTTATTCTCCAGATATATGCTGATTGAAGAAATGATATTGTGTCTTGATATCTCAGGGGAGAAGCAATTTACAACTTAGGGGGAGTCATGACTCAGGGAGAGTTGGGTTATTTTTGTCATCTTTTTGGAAGTAGTTTTTGTCCAGAATTGCAAAAAATGGGAGAATGAAAGGAATATTGTATTCCGAATTCATTTTTGATATTATTTTGATTTTGCACTTCTAGACAAATTTCATAGATTTGTTTTCCAAGATTTAATATCTCCTATCATTAGGAATAATTCAATTTAGTTGGAAAATTATCTATAAGATATAAGGTATCATATTTAAATTGGAGTTTGATTCCTATTAAACTCTAGTTTCCTTGTTTATAGGTGTGAAGGATCCATGAAGATCTAGGTCAAAGAAGAGACTATATATACGAGGGTCAATTATCAATATGCTGGGCGGCACAAATATTCCTTGACGGCGACTGGAGTCTTGTTAGAATATATTCCGGTCTTGGAGATTTGCATACGAAGCAAGGGTGGTTCGGCTATCGTGTGATCGTGTTGCTGATTGGTGTTACCAACACTCGAAGAACAACACTGACGCAGAGTGTTGATCGTAGAGTTGTTTCATTTGAATTTTAAGCAATACGTGTTTGACTTATGCATCTAGATTTGATTTGTGGTTTTGATGCATATTTCAATTCCTTGGAGTGGCAAGGAATTTATCTTTGTTTCCTTCACTAGTATCGTTTGAGGTGTAAACAATCTACATAAGTTTTCTAGTGAAATTTGTGCCATGAGGCAGTGCACAAGTCTTTGTACTTGTGCATAATTTAAATTCAAGTATTCATTTGTTGAAGTTACTTCCGTGTTAAATAATAAATTTCCGCTGCTGTTTTGTGTGCCGTGTTGATAACACCGAGCACCACACCCAATTCTAATATACCTGTTTTTAATATTTATTTCCTGTTAATTTATGCGCAATAATTCTTTCAAGAACATTGGAACGAAGACATAGAACACATATTCGAGGAACGAAGTCGCATATTTGGCTTCAACTTTATTCTCCTTCTCTTCGTCACTTATTAGGTTGATGTTTAGATTGAAAAACACATCTTGTGTTATTTTCCATTTCATCATAAATTAATTTTAAAGTTCTATAGAAACGGCGTAATTTAGTTGGAAACTATGTTCATGAATTTTTTTTATATAATTGAAGTTATGTTCTTTTATTTGTAGCTTACCGTTTTTAATGCATTAATTACTAATCATAAATTGATTGATATAATATATGTGGTCTATTATTGGAAGAAGAGGTCTAGATTAAGATCGTAAGAAAGACATCTAGGGTATTTATATTTTTCGAAAGGCATACAACCCTATCGAAATCCATGTAAGAACAATTGTTTGCATATATCATTTAATGTTAGATTTTTGATAGAAATGTCAAAATTAATATTAGATGGTAAATTCTATTTTGTCACTTGAGGAAGGATAATAGAAATAATTAAATGTTTTTGGCTAGTAAACAGGTTAAATTTAAATAGATTAAGAATTTGACACAGTGAAAAACCAAGTGAAATCAAACATATGGATGATATATTCTATCATAGAATTCTTATTATTTACGTGTGTTTGATTCGTCACTTCTTTTAAATTTAACTGCTCAAAACAATTCTTGAATTTTCAAATAAAGTTGAGATTATTTTAATTATAATACTTGATATAATTTTGAATAACACACTCTTCGTGGGAACGTATTTTATTCATTAAGATACTTTATTCATTACATATTATAACTTGTACCGCACAGTGCGAGCGGAGTACACACAGCAACAATAACAAACCAATTGGTTTGTTTGAATAAATCCATATAACAATGACTTTTTAAATCACTAACTAGCTATTTGGGAGTCATTTTATTGGATATTCAAATCAATCTCAATATGATCAAGTTATTTCTATTCTTTTCTTCAAATATCACTGCAACCTTAGAGTTTATTATGAAAATTCTAAAACACATCAATGACAAGTTGTTAATTAAGCTTAAGAATCGGTATCTATTTTTTCTCACTTTTAATTTGTGTCGTTCCTATGGAAAAAAAAATCTATAGTATCTGCAAGATTAGTTGAGACTTCAGATATATGACATAATCACTTGCAACATTAATCCATTGTAATATAATACCTTTTGAGATTCGTGTCCAAATGAATTATCTCGTTTGGGTTATTTGTTAGTCTTGGGGCAGGTTGGCCGAAAATTATTTTTTTAAAATTTAAATTCCTATACTCTTGTGTTAACGGTAATTTTATTTAAAAATTTCTTAATTATTTTTTTACTTAGATGATATATTGTGATTTTAATTTTTAATTTTTTTAATCTTTATGTATCTTGTATGTACATAGTGATGATAGTGACATAATGATCATTGTGCAAGTGTTGAGATAATTTTATTGGCAAGAGATTAAATGCTTTGGAAATTATTGATTGGAAATTTTTGAAGAAAAATAGCAAAAACATTGAAGACGAAATGATATGAATTTTTTTATATTGAAATTCTTTAGTTTTGGTAATAACAAATAATATTAAATTCTTTCAAGAAGTCATCCTAAACTCAGGCTACATGATCTGCTTAAGCTCAAGCTGCTATCAAGAATCCACATGGATTACTTAAGTGTGTCATAGCTGCAGTTGGTCTGCGGCTGGTATGACTTTACATCAAGTCATTCTTTCTACCTACCAATTAGACAAGACAAAAATCAATTGATCAATCATGCACATTAACTGATATCAGTGAGTCGAGAATATCTTCTAATAAGACAAAGATATGCGTTGACTCTTTTCTCTTGAATCAAATTTATCAGAGTCGTTAATTGTCATATTTGGATATGTGCTAAGATAACTTAATTGCGGCATACTATGAAGAGAAATGAGAGAAAAGATTTGTTACTTTTATGTCCGTTACATGTACAAGTTTAAAGTTGAAATATATTTGCACGTTGGAAGAGTCCAAGTACTTAAAAGCAAAATCCATCACCAAAAGGGGTGAACAACAAGAGAATAGCGAGATTTCAAGAACTCATATCTTACAATCATCAAACTGCTCAAGCTACCACACGTTTCAAACAACACTTGATCATCTAGGATCATCATGTGCTACACAATGCCTCAAGTAGTTCTCTCTAAGCTATCTGTTAGAGTGTTGTGTTCTTTGTTGGATGGTAGGATTTGAAGACTTTTTCTTCACGATATCCCCATTAAAGCTTTGGTGTCACAGTCAATTAACATCCTTCGAAATATTTTTCATTTCCTTTCAAAAGACATATTATTGGTATTGTTGAAATAGATACTAGGAGTTTCAGTATATACAGTGAATAAGTCCTAACTGGCGTAAGTTGTCACAAAGTGTAAAACTAAAGTCTTTTTAAGAATTTCTTTTTTGTTAGAAAAAATGGAGACGTAAATGATTGTTCATTCGAACTTTCATAATCTTGTGTTATTTACCTTAAGATTCATATTATTTTCCAGTTGAATCTATTCATTCTTCTAACTGGTTAAAAGATCAAGCCAAATGAATATATTATATCACTAGGTGCAGCTGAGCTGACCACTTGGTCAGCTGCGTCTTGCTGATTTTGAAAAATAATAGCTAATAACTATTATTGTTAGCTCGACTTTTGCACAAAATTTTAAAAGAGTCTATTTACCCCCTTTTTAATTGTTTCTTCTATTGTAACAAAGTTTATGTTCGATAAATTTTGAATAATTTTTTATTATTTATTTATCATTTTTTAATAATATTATTTATTCATTTAGTATTTTTAGATTTTATTAAAATTTATTCATATTTAATTTTTTACGGTTATAATGATATTGATTGTCTAACCATTTGGTTAAATATATAGGTAATATACTGATACATTGATAATATGATCGATTAGAGAATAATCATTGAGCTACAATATTTTGGTTCTTGAAATATTGAATACCGATAAATTAAATCAAATTTGATTTTCAAGCCAAGCAGAAAATACTCAGTATAATCTTTTGTAAAAACTAATTAAAAATTTTGGTAGAGTATTTAAAAGATATGCGAGTTGAATGTTAAAAAAGTTTGGTTGGAGTATTTTATCAAACACTTGTTATGCAATATTTTGAAATTTGAAGAACACATAAAATACTTTAACACTGCATCTTAAGAACAGTAGCAAGTAAATAAATGCAATAAATAAATAGACACAAATTATGAAGGTTCAGAGATTAACAAATTGAACGTCATCCTTCTTCAACTAAGAGGATCTACTAGAAAATTTTGATTTATACAACTCTTTGCACAAACCATTTCGACTTAGGACTTATCTATTACCTGATCGAAATTCCTAGTACACTTTCGATTGTAGGTAGCAACCTCACAATAAATATAATGTTTAACTTCTCTTATGCCGAGACTACAAAAAAAAAAAATTTAATGTCTTTGTGTAAAACTCACTAATCTAAACTTTGAAGCTCAACTCTCATGTATATGGGTGAGCGATGATTTTTATAGTGTATGCATTTATGAAATGTATCTTCACACTAGGACTTGCTTTCATTCTAGTTAATTTTTCATGCAGGTTGTATATGTTTTGTATCCCCTTCAAAAATTTGTATTTGATCTTCAAGATGTATTATAAGCTTCAAGAATGATATATACGTTAAACATAAGAATATGACTGTTTGGGAAGACTATGGACAAGTTTCTGACATTAAAACGGTCATTTTGCCTTGCTGAATGCTTTCTTGAGCCTGATTGATCCTCTGTCAGTTAAGCTCGTCAGCTAGACTGATCATTCAGTTGAGCTCATCAGCTATACTTAATCAAACTGATGAGATCTACTGAAATCGGCCTATATTGAAATAGTAGTTTCATCGTCATTTAATAGCATCTTAAACTTCGATTCAGACTTCGACTTCTGAATATGATCCGTAGATAATCATATTAGCTTCATAACTCATGTTGAATCGTTCCACTTGGAAAATTGAGCCGATCAAGCTGACCAAAGTACCGCAACTGGTCATCTCAACCGATTGTTGTTTTCGTTGTAATCAGTTTGATCTTGAAACCATCAGTTTGCTTAGATAATATTCGATTTAGCCCAATTGACGTGGAATACAAATTGTCCAAATTGAGTTTTCTGTTTTGTTTTGGCGTCTTGTAATTTTCATTTTCGAACTTTGAGATATCATCAAAATACTGAAGCTCGCCAGATTTTCAGTTTGGCTAAATTCAAGTTTCGGCTTTTATATTGAGTTAGCAACTTTACACTTGAGTAAATATATTAGAAACATAATAATAAGTTTTATCATCAAAATAAAGATTTTTATGGTTTCTAAACCCAACAATTCGTTATTAAATGTGGATATGTTGGTTTTTTTTTAATTTGTTATAATTTTTTTTCAATGAATTAGCTTACCTAACTAGGAACCGAGGTGGGTGGGCTGGGTCTAGGTTTTCCAACCTGCCAAATTTGAGGAAGGACCCATTTGATAGCTCTGACTGCATATTATGAAAACTCGATCATTTGTCATTTTTCTTTTTCCATAAAATTTTGTATATTTATTAATTTGTAAAAATGGTAAGTTATTAAATTGCCCTTAAATTAGCATCGATAAATATTTAGCAGGAGGAAACAAGTTAAAGTGATTTGGAAAACAAGAGATAAATTTGAAATAATTTGGAGATAATTACACTTTCGGTTCGGTAATTTGCATTTTTTCCACCTTTGGTCCTGTAACAATGAATTTGTATTTTTAGTCATGTATTTGAAATTCTTTCATTTTTTGGTCTTTTTTTGGCCGACATGGATTTTGACACGATTTTTTTGAAGAAAGATTTCATACGTGTCGTGATATTTTTAGAATATTATTTGGAAGGAAAATCGAAGGGCTCCGGTTAAAAAGATGACCAAAAATAAAAAAAAAAATACAAGTTATAATACTACAATTACAAAAAACATCATTAACCAGACAATAAATGAAACAAACATGCAAGTTACATAACTAAAAATGAAAATTCGTGTTAATGTGACCAAAAAAATAAAATAAAAAACATAAAATTACTTAACTAAAAATATAAATCTGTTGTTAACAGAATCAAAAGCGAAAAAAATACAAATTCCAAGATTTTAAAAAAAAAAAGTAAGTTTTCCAATAATTTGAAATGAAAGTCCGACATGATTTCAAATTTCAAACGCAAAATTTTGAAAGGCCTCCAAAGACAGACCAAATATAGTAATGGGCCCAATTATAAATAGTAGAAGCTCCTAAACTTTGGGCCCATTGTTTGTAACGGAATATAATCAATCACAGCCCAGTATCAAATTTGTGTGAGTTGTTCCTTCTAATTAAAGAAGATCACATGCACACCTATTTGTAAGTGTAACAAATAGCGAAAAAGAATGGCATAGTTCAAACTTTTAAAATCATATAACAGTTCAAACGTCACGAACTCTACAACAATCGTTAGTCCCTAACCAAAAATGACAGTATCATTTTCATAGTTGTACGAAGACACGATTTCGACTTGTTCAAATAATAACAAAAATGCAAAATTCGACTTGTTCTTTATTTCTCTGTTTTTTTCCCCTTCAAAATAGTTCATTTACAATAAATAAATGAGAAAAACATATATAAAAATTGAAATAAATTTTAAAAGGACCAAAAACCCAATAAACTAAAATATAAGGATTTAAATGAACCAAAAAATAAAATAAAAAACATTTTTCAATTTTGGAAAATGGGATCTTCGTAAATAATTTCATTCTCCAAAATAGTTCTTCATTGCTACAAACAGTCTTAAAATTAGAAATGTCATTTGAAGCATATGTTGGCCTAATATAATATAATTATTATAACTCAATTTTAATTTAATTTAGATGAAAACAAACAAAAAATTTTTTTTGCATGAATTACAAATTTTCTGTGTTCAAATAAATACAAAAGCCATTCTCCATGTGCCTCTGCCACACTCAACAACAGTACAACCATTTTCCTTTTTTTTAAAAAAAAATATTTTTTTAAAAAAATGAATAAATGTAATATTAAATAAGAATTTACATGCTTGGTGATTGAATAAATTCTTTATCGATTAGTTTTTTTTAAGATATTATATTAAGTGATAAAAACGCAAGAAGTGTTTTATTTCAAAAGACTTGTCTATTGGTGACGTAACTTTTTGAGTTTATAATACACAATATTTATTATTTTAATATACGAATAAAAGACATTTGTAACATTGCAGACTTCTTGAGAAGCCTACGTTCACGACACTTTATTCTAGACAGCTTTCAATCTCTTTTTTTTGTATTCAATGCATGCATCATGCACTTTAATTCAATCTATAATTTTTATCGTCGACATTGGTATAATGATAATATTTTTCTATGTCGTCTTTCTCATTATGTCGACTCTTAATGAAAAGACTAATATTATAAATCAAGAAATATTTCATCCCAAAAAATTATCTAGTGATATAAATTTCTAAAAATTTATAAATTACACTTTATTAATTTAAGTTTTTCAAATGACATACAATAAATACGTACAACAATGACAACTATATCATTAAGGTATGATTGCTTGAGGTGGGACCCGTTACACACCCATCGATGTTGTCTTGTCTCCTTACAGGTGGGACCCACCTGCCAAGTCCAGCATTTAATCTACCGAGAGCTTGGCCGTCGATTCTATAGATGAACGCAGGCCGTCGATCTCTCTTTGACTACGTTTCACTGACACGGAGTAATTACTAGTTTACTACCATTGGGGAACTATCACAACCACTATATACCCCGCTCTTGTAAGGTCACTTTTAACCTTATTACATATTTACATACATACATATATATATATATATATAAATATAAATAGTTATGATACAGTAATATTTATCGTTGATATTCATGTGAACATCGATCGGTTGAGATATCGTTCACTTAGTAAATGTATTAAAAGTTATATCATCGATGTTCATATGAGTTTATACGATGAGTGTTCAGTATATCAGAACTCATATATATATATATATATATATATATATATTAATATATATATATATATATTAATGTTATTGATAAAAAAGAACACGTTTTTTTGGTCTTTTAGCGTTTAAATTAAATGATTTGATTTTGGCGAAAAATTTGAAGGACTGATTTCAAATTGTTGGATGAAATGAGAATTTGAAATCCATGATTACAAATAGAAAAACGACTAGTTGAAAATTCTATATTTAAAAAGAACAAATAATATAAAATTAATTTGGCGAAATATAATAAATATAAATGAAACAAAACATAGTGAAAGGTCATATATCAGAAACTGTGACTACGAGCAAGTGAAAGGTCATAATAATATATAATAGGAGGAGTATTTTATTACCTGTTTGGACATTTTTAATATTAAAAAAATATATTAAATATTAATTATTTTTTATAATTATTTTATTTTTAAAAAAAAAAAACTGCTTAAATAAATTCACTAACTCAGACCAACCAATCAATAAATTGAATGCTGTATATATAAACTTGGGGAAGTCTTTGTCATAATTTAGAGATTTGTGATATAAATATCAGTAAATCTGAATAAATTGACATACTTTTAGACAAGACAACATCACTTTAGGGAGGATCAAACAATAGGAAGAGTCTTTGTATTCATATAAAACTTCATCTTCTTTGTATGTAATTATTATTTTTTACTTATTATTTAAATAATAATGATGCAATTATATTAAATATATTATTTTGTATAGATAATGTGTCAATATGTGATTTTTTTTAAAAGTTAATATTATGATAGTTATGATTAAATTATAAATTTACTAAAATAAACTTTCACGATTTTTTATTAAATGAAAATTATTGTTTTTAAAGTTAAAAAGGGACGTAACACTAATGACCTCAACCTTTATATATAATGTATAGTTGAGCAATGACTATACAAAAAATGAATGATAATCTCGTTATCTATTTCGATTTTCTTACACCCGAGTATAATTCGATTGAAAGATAAATAGATGTGAGAATTTTCTTTAATTCAAAAAATGATGTTTTTTGGTTTTAAAGTTTGTATTAATAAATTCAAATAACATATACTATATATATATATATATATGCTAATAAATATTTAGTAAAAAGACAAAAACATGTCACGCAAATTAATACAAAATTTACAAGTTTGATTACCAATCGTACATTTATTATTTAATTTAAAGTACTTTTCAAACATTTGAAATTTAAAAAATCAAAAGAATTTTGTTAAAGAAGTACCAAACATATATTAGAGACAAATCTTAATGTTTAGCGTTTAGTGTTCACGTGCCATAGATAGAGAGTGGGGGAATCTGTGGTCTCGTTATTCGGGTAAATGGATTTGGTTTTCCGGATCCTCCGCGGGCGCTGACAACTCGGGTGAAACCATTTGTTCTTAATTTACTGTATTTTGCTAATTTCAAGTGTTTCTGTTTATTTATTATTATTTGATGATTTCTATATCCAAACAAGGCCTTTTGTCCTCACGGCTTGAAAAGTTCTTGAAATTAAAAATGTTTATTATATTGATATTTTATGAGGATATTTTTCTTTATAATTTTGTTCTCAAGTTGTGTAAAAACATCATTTTTAAAATAATATTTATCTAACAAGATTATCAGTTTTTGAATCCGTAACGACGTTTTGTTGTTATATTATGAAAAATCGGTAAGTATATATTAATTAGAATAAAAGCTTGTTGTATTTAAAATCTAATAATGAAATCATAACTCTTAAAAAAAACTTCGTATATCCCTTCCAATTTCAATATCAAGGTAGGTCAATTTTTATTTGTAAAGTATAATTTCGAATAATCGAGTAATCTTAAATTATTTTTGTAATTATAATAAATTATGTATCGTATAATAAGAGATGTGTTAGATTTTAAACACTTAGTTTTGTTGATTACTAGGAATTGTCAAGATATAAATCCTTTTTATGTATCTGATGGGGCAAAACGGTTTGTTTCATCCTACCCGTGCAGGCAGTGCCTGCAGGGGCAATGAACGGTCCGGATCACTCCACATGAGTGATCCGAGCCCACCTCCACCGCATTGTTATCTCGCACCGGATTCATTGAGATGGATAATAGATATGTCTAGCCGGACAATCCATAATCCCACCACACAATGTCTAGTTGGTGCAAAGTTTTTAGAGCAATTTGTCTTCGAGCTGAACTTCACGAAGTTCAAAGCGATTTCACCTAACAGTCCATTATTCTCATTAAATATTTTTAATTTACTAATCATGAACATAAGACAAGTTCATCAAAAGATCATAATGTCTCTCAATAAGATAGAGAATTGTTATACAGTCTTCTCTCCTTCATATCAACTTTTCAAAATCGTTACTTTTCATATTTTTCAAGGGTCCAATATTCATTTAATGCAATATACGTTGTAAAGAAGCTAGTAATGACATAAACAAAGATACTTTTGCATCAGAAAAATAAAAGTTGAACGTTACTAAGAATTTGAACGTTACAGACATTTCAACTATAAAAAGAGAGTGATTTGCAAGCGTTGAAGAACACACGTTTATCAAGAGCTCTCTTAGCAAGAATCATTTGAAACTTTCAAGCATTCTTCTTATCAAGATTCCATGCACAGTTATTTGGTATATCATCAAGCCGCTCTCAAGCCCTAGCTTTCAAGTTTCATCATATCTTTGAGAATCAAGCTGGGCGACTTACAACTTCTCAATTTGTTCTTTGAAGTCTAATTGCCAAGAGTCATTAAACATTGAATTAAAGGATTCATGTAGTTGGAGTTGTATTATTTGTGGAGTTGTACTAAGAGTTTCAATTTAAGTAAGATATAAGTTATAAATTGAAGTTTCTTGTAACAAAGTTGTATAAACCTAAAGAATTCTAGTGAATTTATTCCTAAGTGGAAGAAAGTAAAACATAGAAAATTGAACCTTCAAACTTCCATAAAAACATTTGTGATATTTACTTTTATGCATTTTATACATTCCGATTTAACTTGTTACAACTTAAGTTACTTGAATATATTTATCACTAGATCTAGTCGGACCCTCTCCCACTTTGAAAACCTTTCTAGTCAGATCATATCATAATTTTATCTTAAATTTATTATTTTTTTCATCGGAGTGTCGACGTGACATCAAATACATAAAAATTGTATGTGGCTATGTCAGAATTTTCGGGAGACGTGTAGTCAATTTTCGTTGTCACGTCATTATTTTATGGTGTCATGTCATCACTTCAATAAAAAAACTAAATCGAAAAAAATTACTTGACCAAGATCATAAATTAACTAACAATACGACAAAAATAAAAAGCAAAAACTTAAATTTTCTTTTAATATAATTGATTTTAAAGACAGAGCAAACAATATCCTCGTCCAAAATTCAAGATATCATTTATGTAAATTGAATGGAATCTCGTCTCCGAAATCAAATCACTTAATCCAAATTCCAAACACATTCTACACAATTTTGCTTGATCAAATGTTGAGAAAAAAATGTAACATTTTTATACTAAATAGAATATTCAAAATTTTAACTTCAAAACGAGTAGGGTACTAGACCCTCTCTTTACCACAAGCCACAAGAAACCTCCATATGGGTTGAGACCCTTACTTTATCTATCAAAACGAGTAGGGTACTAGACCCTTACTTTATCTATCAAATTAAAATTTGAAACATGTTTTAAAATAGAACTAATTCGTACATCACACAAAACGTACATGAAAACAATTTTATTTTGTTTTTATGAATTGATCGAGGAGTTTGTTATCGTTAAGTTTTGAACTTGGTATCATCTCGTCTTGAATTGAGGACTTTGATGTCAGATGAACTACAATATTTGCACGTGAAAGTAAAATATCAGATAACTAGAAATTATAATTCCGCTTAATATCTAAGATTAAACCGTATTTTAAAGTAGATCATGGAAATGCAAGAATTAAGGCCTTTCTTTATTCACGTTACGAAATAAAAATTGCCCATCAAGCTTGCGAGGTGTAATCTCCACCCACCCACCCTATCACACCACTCTTCAATGCAATTCCGAAAACTCTCTCCTATAAATCAACTGGTTTTGGTCTAGGGTTTGCATTACACTAGGGAAATATGACAATCCCATCTCATTCTTCTTCTTCTCTTCCTCTCTCGTAAAGCCTCGAAGGCTGCTTTGTTTTCAGAGCAGAACTACTGCCTGCCTACTAGCTGTAGAACAGATACGAGATGAAGCCTTTGTGGGGGATGTTGTCTGGCTCGACGCAATCACATGTATATATTTTGTTTTAATTTGCTGTTATCCTTCATGAATATTGATGTGACAGTGATTAGAATTCATGTGAAGGCTTCGGACCAGGCTTCATTCCTCTCAAATTCCCTTCATTTCATATCCCCAACACTTACAAAATCTCTTTCAAGGTATATGTAAAGCCTTTTTCAGTTCTTTCTCATCTTCTTCCATTCTTTTGAGATCCGTTTTCCTCTATGAAGAGGTTTGTCCTTTCTTGGATCTGTGAAATATGGTCATTTCCTTTAAAGGGTTTTCTTGGATTTTGTTTTCTTGGGCAAATTAAAGCTCCTAGAGTTTAGGCCTAAATGTTTCTCCAGCTGACCTTAATTGATTTATTATGTAATAATAGTGTGTGGGTTTCTTTCTTACCTTTTTCTTTTCTTTTGTCTGTTTGAAGAAAATCTTTCAAGTTTTTGGTTGGACTTTGTTTTCTTGCATAAAACCCCTCTAGATTTTAACACTAAAAATGTCGGAGATCTATAAGACATCATTTTCTTTGAAGGGTTTTCCTTCGATTTGTTTTCTTGCACAAGAATCCCAACCTGAAATGGAATTCCAGTTCAAATGATAGTGCAATCATAGTGTGTGTGTGTGTGTTCTGATAATGGTGAACGGATCTGACTTGGACAATTTTTGTTTCTTTGTCTCTTTTTATTTAAATTAAATTTCACCCTATATATATATATATATATAGATTCACATATAAGTTTAAGTGGCCAAGATTAATGATTAGATACAGATTAGATTACTTCAAAAAAAGGGATCTAATTTCTAATAATGACTCCTTGGAATCACACACAGAGACACATACTTTTTGACATGAAAGTCTGTGTTTTCAAACAGTTTGCTGGCAAATAGGGTAATCTAGCTAGGGCTGAAAAAAATATTTACATATTCTTGAATGTATAGATACATATAGATAAAGCCTGTTGACTCTTCAATTCACCTATTTTTTTTTTTTTACTTTCTTTTTTTCCCTGTCTCTCTCACACTTACAAACTCAGACAAAAAATGACACCCACAAAACACGGATGTACAGCTTGGATCAGTTGATCAAGTGCTGAAAGAATCCCAATTTATTTTTTTTTTTTTTTTGAAGAATCTGGAGTTCTTGTTTGGATGTTTAAAAGACCGTTTAGATATCAATATTTTTGTTTAATCTTAGATCTAGCAATTCAACAGCGTATCGAACCATTTGTATTTCTTGGATCGTTGACCATTAGAGATAAGATGATAAATCATCCGTCTTCGGTCAGCGAAAAGGATGTATCTAACATAAATGGAGTGAAACTAAAATATGAAAAAGTACAGGAATGGATTTCATTTTCGTTTGTGTGTGTCCATGAACAAATTTTAAGGAGGAGATGTAAACTTTGTTTAGTACATTTTTGTTGTTAGTTTGAGATATGTGGACAAATATACCTGACTTATGATGCCAGAATCTTGATAACAAGCATGTGAAGTTGGCTGGATAAGATGGAATATTTGGTGTACAAATCAACAAACTAACAAGCGAGAAAAAAATTCATTTCTTTTGGTTTAATATTTTTATGAACAATTACTAAAACAACATATTTTTAACAAAATAAGAGGATATACAAACCAACACATTCTCGGACGAGTCTGTCACACAAAATTGGCTTAATGTGGTTTACCTGACTAATGTAATTTGCAGAGTTCCGGAAGCGAGGCCTAATGATGTGCTTAGAAATCAATGGATTAAAGCAAAGTCCTAAATTTCTTATGTATGATATTTTCTTATGTGCGCTTCACATGTATTAAATTACATTTCACGAAAAATTCTCGAATTATAAAATTCATTTAATCCTTATTTTCCTAATTAAACATGAACAATGAGAGAAAAAAAAGTTACATAATGACAAATGTACCCTCACAATACCAAAAAAAATTAACTTTTAAGTTACAGAACTTGCTTTTAAATTCTTAAATTCAAGGATTAGTACTTCATATTCAGTCTAGAGAAAAAATAAAAATAAAAAGTAAAAATTACGGGTCGACATATATTTTCATGAATGAAAATCAGTACAAAACAATGAAAATATTGTACAATATATGACATTTGAATACCAACTATTTTATATCTGATATAAAAAGATAAGATTTTGAGTATAAAATTGGAGCAATTATATTAATATTAACACTTACTACACTTGTTTGAATACTAAAAACTCATATATTACTATCAGATCTGAAAC
The DNA here is from genome assembly GCF_025594145.1 of Primulina tabacum. Taxonomy (NCBI): domain Eukaryota; kingdom Viridiplantae; phylum Streptophyta; class Magnoliopsida; order Lamiales; family Gesneriaceae; genus Primulina; species Primulina tabacum. The sequence goes on along the minus strand of NC_134560.1, from coordinate 9,287,943 downwards.
ATTTGCTACTCAAATATAATATATTATTACCATATTTGCAATATTTTGTACAAATTTTAATCCAAGAAAAGACATAGGTCACTAATACCAATACTTATTGTACATGTTTGTACACTCAAAAATAATATATTAGTATCCTTTCTAAAATATTTGATACTCAAATATCAAATATTAGTACTACATTTTCAACATTTTGCATCATTTTCATCCGAGAAAAGACATGTGTATTTAATATCAATATTCGTTATACGTGTTTTGGCAATCAAAAATCTTATATTAGTACCAGATGTGAGAGCCCAAAAGTCTAAAGGACCCAAACCAGCCCAATTGGATTAAGTTAAAATAATATATAATTAAGTTAAAAAAAAACGAGAATCTTCATTTTCTCTCTCTCCTCTGCCGAAACATTTCATTCTTTGTCAAACAATTTTCTTCCGCCTTTGACCGCCCGTAACTCCACCGTCGGTCATCGATTTTCGAAAATAAGCATAGTTTCGGAATCCTCTCGATGAGAGCTATCCATTGATACCACCCTTGCTAAGAAAAATCGCGATTCCCGTAAACCCGTCGGAGACCGCCGCCTAATTTCGCCGGAAAATCGGGAGGAAACATTAGATTCTGTTGTTTAAAGCTCGAATTCGAAGCATAGAACAAGATTCGAAACTTTCAGAGGTATAATTCAGATTTTAGGGTTTCGAATTTTGGGTATTTTGATTTATTTGAGTTCCAACAATTAATTATTGGGTTATTGTTGTAGGTTCCGGAATTGTGCAAGTTGGAGGTATAATCTGGTGAACCTAGAATTTATCGCAGTCGCATAAATATTAGTTTAGCGTCATTTAAAGCTAAAAAAGAATATTTTGCGACGATAAAATAGAAATAATTGATTTTAGGTATTTTAGTCGAATATTGATAATTTAGAAATTTAAAATGCCTAAATTGTTGAAATTGGATTTTTAGTGAATTTAAATGGTTCTGAAATTTTTATATGATGATAAGACCATTTAAATTAATATTCAGGTGATTTGTCTGAGTTAGCATTTACCGGAATTTCTTGAGGATTTAAGATATTTTGTGGTAAATTAAAATCAGTTGAGGTACGCATGAACTGTTTTATTATGACGTCTATATGATGTGAAATGACGTTAAGTATTTTGTAATGAGTTGTGGCGTGCCTTATGTGTTTCTGTGAATACGTGATTGCATTCACGCATTTATTTGAGTTGATACTATTGTGGCATAGCATTTCGAGCCTTGTCTCCTTTGATTGCTATTGATATTGATCTATCGAGTTGTTGCGTCATCGATGGAGTGGGTGGGTAGGATTAGCACTCCTGGTGACTTGCATGAGGGCTGAGCGGGTCGCTCCCGTACCCTCGATGCTACGTGCATGGATGAGCGACGGCATGATATTACGTTGCTGCAGTCCTGGCACGGGTGGCCACTGTTACTGTTGCTGATGCGTTTCATTTGGACTCCGCTTTGGTATCCATTATTTTGTTGTTACCGACACGCATTGCATTGCATTTCATTGCATTTTACTTGATTTTATTTCATGTCAGTTATATTTGTCGTAATATTACTTGTTCGTCGTACTGGGGCCCGACCCCTCGTTTCTTTTTATGCTGTGGTTGTTTTTGATGCCATAGCAGGTTATCCAGGAGGATTTGACGCGTCTGGTGGAGCGTCAGGTAGTGGTGTCCAGTCGTCGAGTCACGTTTGAGAGTTCCCAGATATATATATACTATATTATGGAGTTATACATTTACCGGGAAGATGCCTCGTGTAGCTGTACTGTTATTTTTACGATGTTTTGTATTGATAGTTGTGTGATCGAGCCTTGCCGGCTCTATATGTGTTTAGTCCTGGCCAGTGCGGCTATAGGGTTGTGAATTGATGTTATGACTTTATTTCGAGTATATAAATGTTGTTTGTGTTGTTTGGAAATTTTTGGGATGTCCTACTTACGGGAAGGTTATGTCGAAATTTCTATTGGCCCAAAAGGAAAATTTTTAATCGCTTTCGCTGTTTACATTAATAAATCCTAGTTGTTTTGTCATTAAAGATTAATCAGGAGCACGGGTCCCCACACCAGATCTGAAAATTTGGTACTCAAATATCATATATCAGTATCATATTTTTAAAGTTTTGTACCATTTTTTATCCGAGAAAAAAAAAGTAATTCCAAAGAGTTCATAAACATTTTTTAGTGGATCAGAGAGCACAAACACGTATTTTCTCTGACAGAGACTGACACGAAATAAAATTATGTTGTTAGAGATATATTTATCATTTCTCCATATTTTTTTCCCAAAATCATAATTTTAATTTTCCCCAAAACAATGGAGTCGCCTTTCAAAATTTATCATCGCCCCCTAACGAAACTCGATTTCAAAGGATGAACATAATTCGATGGAATGACAACCAAGGGTGATTACTGATTATACATAATTTGAAAAGAGTGGGAAACCAATAACTTCAGAAACAAAATTCATAAAATTTGAAATTTTTTCCCCTTGATAGAGAACTGTTCGAGTCACCATTTAACATAGAATAAATACAGTGCAAACCTAAAGGAATAGAAAAAAGTCATTCAAAAACTAAAGGACTTAGCTAGGTTGTTTATTGATTATACTTTATAACTAGTACTAGCAACCGAAAAATAATAACTGATAAACACAACATATCAAATCAGAAGACTAAGATCGTAAATTGATCGATAACATAATTAAAAAAAATTACGAGTTACGTGACAAAAGACGTAATCTTCCCAAAACACTAAATTCTACTGGTCTGATCATTTGCTTTGTTTAGAATTATTTTAAATCAATGATGCTACCTAATTTAGTTTAAAACATTTGAAATTCTGAATCCGTGGGGTGTACGAGAAAAAAAAGTTGAAAATCATGTGACCATGATTTTTGAACAGTGGGGGAAAGTAATGAGGTAACAGCATCGTTTTTAGCATCTGAAAAGATGGACGAATTTGTTTGAATGGGCGATGAAATTGAATTTAATGGCAATGTTTTGGTGCAGATATGAATGAAAAGCATTCAATTCGCACACTGAACCTGTGACATGTTTCGGAGCATCTATTTATTGACTTCCTTTAGATTCCTTGCAGCTTCCCTCTTTACAAAAGTTAGGTGGTGTCATCCATCTTCTTAATCACCACATTACATACACATATATATACACACACATACATATGTATATCTGTGTGTATTTGTATAGATTACTGATCAAGAATGTGATAAGTAAATACACATTCAAAATGCATTTAAGAGACCCTTTTGGGCAAGGCCTTGAATCCTTTTTCTTGCATTTTCATTTACGAGAGAAATTTATGATATTTACGAGATACTGTAGTTAATTATTTGGGAAAATGATTTTTGGTTCCGTTAACTTGTTTGATTTTTTGTTTTAGTATATTAACTTGGAGTAGGTCTCTTGTGAGAGGTCTCACAAATCTTTATCAGAGAGACGGGTGAACCCTACAGATATTCACAATAAAAAGTAATATTTTTAGCATAATAAATAATATTTTTCATGGATGACCCAAATAAAAGATCTGTCTCACAAAATACGATTCATGAGATCGTCTCACATAAATTTTTGTCATTAACTTGTCAAACTTTTAGCTTTGACGCATGAGGTTTTAATTTTCGACTATTTTGATGTAATTATACAGTTTACACTAAATAGTGTGTTAACAAAAAAGAGGAAAGATAAAAATGCTGTTAGTTGACGTTACATGAGACGAACTCACATTGCTCTTATTAAATTTGATTTGATGCCTGTAAGATTAAATAGTGTACCTTAAATTTTTACGCATTCAACAAAATATATGTAATGTAAAGCTGTCAGGAATCTTTGGTCGACTTTAATTTTGTTACCATTCAATTAACCTTTTCCTAATTCAAATTAGTACATGAAAACACTTAAATTAATTACAAACAGAAGATCGATTTCATCGAGTTCTATGCGTTCTATATATTATTATTTGCCCCATATATATATATATATATATACAGTTTTGATATGCTGCACACCTACCGTGTACACCTATGTGAGCACCGATGAGGTGTCACTCACCCATTAGATGCACAATTTTTCTATATTTCATCACATCCAATAGGTGATTGACACCTCATCGGTGCTCACATAGGTGTGCACGGTAGGTGATTGACACCTCATCGAGATCAGCAGGCGTAGTCAGAAATTTTTTTAATCATAGGACTGATTGATAAAAAAATAAAATGATTTAAATTAATGTTTTAAAATTACTAATAAAAAAACTAATTTATAATCAAAGAACACTTGCAAAACATTTAAAAGTAACTATATGACATACTGACATGAAAAAAAATCTAAACTATTGAGTATATGAGATTTTAAGTGAGCCGCCTTCGAAAAAATCTTGGTTGTAGTAAAAAATATAAGCATATATATAATATATTAAATTTTTTTCTTCATACGAATCTTCTATCCGATCCAACTTATGTAAAATATTATTTTTCAATCAAAGTATGGATCTCATCGATCTATCTCAAAAAAAATATCTATCAGGTCTTATGGTCTCTCGAATGAAACATTGTAGCGCAAAATTACTTCAGTAATGTATTTAATATTTATAAGGCAAAATAAAGATTAAGAATGAAAAACTCGAACTCAGTTATTGAAAGAATCAACAATATACGATTTATTGTTATACATAAGGCGTGACTGTACAAAAACTATGACGTATTAACTTCAAAACACGATTGCTGATGGAATCTGGGGAAAGAGAAAAAAATGCTATGGATGAAGGGTAAAAATTCTCTCTATCAAAGAAAGGAAACGTTGTGAGTAGATCCTAGGCTCGGCAGCAGAAATTGACATAGGATCGAACTTCAAAGATTTGAATGCGCACTCTAGTTTCTTTTTGAGGTTTTATTACTGTAGAACATCGATTACGCCTAGGTAAAGAATGACATCATAAACCTCGAGAAGTTCGACTTCGCATTAGTCAGTCTCATCCTGCGCAAGTTTGTGGGTTGCCTGAGCAGGCATGTTTACTCCTAATTGCACCCTTAACCTGAAGTAGAAAATATAAGCAGCTGAGTTAATTCCAAGATAACCCTTTGTTCAAGCTTGAGAGGTGATGGTAGTTTGTGGACACATACTATGTTCATATCTAGGAAAGGTTAACAGAAATACGCAGTACGCTATGATTTAGAAATATAAGAGCCAACACCCTAAATGACGCCAGGTCGATAAAATATTGTGGGCTTGGCAGTACTAATAGCATTGATCAGGGGATCTAAATTAACTTGAATCACCATCGACAAGTCCTGGGAGTAAATTTAAAGCCTATTAGAAAGAATGGTAACATAAATGCAAGTTAATTACCTTCCTGTACCAGGTAGAAGAAGATCAACTTCCTTGTTACTGATAGAGTATGCTTTCAAAGTACTTCCTCGGATGTGAGGACCAGGAGTTGTGCTGACAGAGGCAGGCACATGGGTTACTAAGAGCAGACCCTTCGGCGGAATTAAGAGCTCTCCTTAAGATATCACACCTCGAAAAGGCAAGGTGTGTCAAGCAACATATAATTCATGAAAAACACAATTTAGAGTTAGCAATGACTATGAAAATAAAACCAAATTATGCTACTCAAAACAGAGAGCATGGTTTATAAACAACTTAGCAAGAGTTTGTAGTGGAAACAGGGTGTTGATAGGAAGACGGAAATAATTGCAACAAAGCTTGTTACCTTACCGTTTCAAAGAGAATAATGAAAAATGATAAGGTTATTATAAATAGATCACTGAGACCATCACAGTCAATAGACTATGTTGTTATCTTATATGCCTTTGCGGACAGTTCTACAATTGCAATAATATTCCAACATATAAATAAAAACCAGTCTGATCTCTAATTTTTTTTTTGTCTCAACTCTAGTTGGCTGCTACAACCTTTAAAAGAAATTACATGTCACCAGTTCTATATGCTCCACGATTCATATTTTAACATGCACTTTTAGATTAGCATCCCCATAACGAGATAAGCAGCCCAAGTTTTTTCCTGTTAAGATGCTATACCTACCACCAACAGAAGTATCATTTGTACGCTTAGGGTTATGCACTGAATCAGGAGGTTCCAACAGCGATTTTAGATGCTCGGGAGCTCTAAAATGCAACCCCAGTAGAAGGCTGTAATCTATGATCTGTAAAGATTCTAAGAATGCACTGTCCAGATATAGTTGGCTGCAAACAACCCATTTGAAAACAGTCAAGTTCATAATAAATTACAGAAATGATTTATTTATCATAAGCAAAAACAAAATCTAAGCAGAAGTATATCCCAATATAAGGTTCTTCAAAATTTAGCAAAAATAAATGTACTGATCATGAAATAACTGAAAAATACGAAGCATGGAAATGGTCAAATATGATTTCTATATGAACTATGAAAATATGGACTTCAAGAATGCTTGGAATTTCTGCGGCATTATCTTCTTCAAACATGTGTCTTGAAGGAGAAGGTGGCATCATCTTCTTCAAATATGTGTTTTGAAGGAGAAGTCGTCATCCATCACGACAAAAAATCCAATGGTAAAACTCATAGAGAAAAAAAAAATCACATACCTTTTGTATTTCTTTGGATAAATTTGATGAATATACTTTAAACTTACAAGATCTTCTTTTACACTTCCATTAGGAACATAACCTTGCTGTGAACAACTTAAACTCGATTTTTCACTACTGCTACGAGTCCAAGGAGAAGAACCTTCACGTAAACAATTTTAATGACTTAATTCTCCAAACCTTTCTCACTGACTTCAAAATCAGTATGATTTCACTAATAATTTACAGCTGGCGTTATGTTATCAGCTTTGGGAATGAGTAGATCATAGCTCCATTGGCCCTCCAAAAACCTTAATTTCTCGAAACCATTGAATACACAGGCAGTGCCTGCTAAATTTAAGTGTCAATCAATGTCATAAAGATAGTGTCCAGAAAAGGTTTTTTGATTTAACATATTATATACACTTCTTTTAATTGAGGAGATTGACCATACATCGAAACAAAAAATCATTATGTGCAAAAAAATTATTCAGAAAGAAATAAAATTAGCCAGTATGTATGAAAGTCAGAAGTACAATTAGATGCTTTACCTAAATCATGAGAGTGAATACAATGTTGTGCCATAGTATATCTGAAAATGTGTCGATTTGTAATGTGTCTTTATGTCATTTACCATGACAAGTGATCAAAACAATCAACTTTCTAAATTGTCATTCTACGTACGACCTATAAGTAGCGCTAGAAGGAATCTAGTCATTTTGTGCAACATTTTACAACATCCATACTTGTACGAAGGCTTCTTTTAAATAAGAGGAAATTCATTTATAAACATAACATCTACAAATTCATGAATATTTTATTGAGAGTTTTTAATTTATCACTGGTTCAATGTAGGTTTGACAGTGTAGTTCTTGTACAGAAAAGAGCTAAAAAGTCCAGGAAGGAAAGATTCCCAAAAGGTTCACAAAGTTCCAATAGACAAATAACCTCAATGTAATATGTCTATGGCTTTTCACTTGGTGTATTTTGGTAATATGTCTCTGTGAGTGTTTTTTCTGCCGCGATGCAATAGGTAGGATTTTGTACATTTACATCTCCTATATAAATCATCGTAGCCCCTAAGTGGCAAAGTATCTCTAATCATGTAAAAGGGACACTGTTTTAACAAAGAATAGCTGTGGGTGGGGTGGGGGCAGAAAGAATGCTGCCTCTGACATCTCTTTCAAAATTTGCCTCTGATGTATAGATGCACATGAAGGACACATGCACTTGAGGCAGATTGGGCACGGCATACTCTGGATACATTAAAAAGAGACGATGAAGGAATTAAATATTTACACAGCCATAGCTAACCTTCGTGAAGAATTAATGAGGCTAGCTAAATTAACTAATTCCGAAACATCAGAGTTATATGATTGACTAGCATCACATGAAAGCCAAAGTGTTGAACAAACGCTCATACTACGAGCATAGGCCAAACAATGTGCTATTAAATCTCAAATCCTACGTGTACACACCAAGCAGCATTCATTTTCATAAGCCAATAAATGAACGTTGCTAAGAGTATGATGAGTAACAGATAATATGATTTCTGAGATAGTTAAGGTTAGGAATATTGCTATGCATATAAATGAAAACTGATTCATAAAGCTGAATTTGCAAGAACTTGCAATGAGCAGCTGAATTATTTACATGGTTTAGAAAAATTTCATGCTTTGTCAAACAAAACTAAAATAGATATAAGGTCTGCTGAATAGGAAGGAATTCACCTAAAAAGTGACTCGCGCAGTGATCTATCCATATAAAACTCATATGTCAAATCAAGATCTTTTAGTGTGGTACTCTCATCTATATCATCTTTATGGGTAAATCTCCCATGAGATGAACCCTTCAAATCATAACGATGTATGTGCAATTTGGTGCAAATATGTTTCCCGTGACAACAAAGTGCACCTGGTTTAGCAAACGTAGTTGCATTATAGATCAATATAATTTGAATTAAGAGGGTAAACGATGTGTTTATATCAAAGAAGTAGTCATAGCATGAATGCAACTTAAAGTTCATGGATATTTCAACCTTTTATGTCCCAGTGCTGTACTATGCACCCCAAAGAATTTAGTTATGAGAGTGTTATCGTGTGCTCGTACATGGTCATAGTAGTGTGGAAGCATCTTCAGTAACATCTACACAAAATTAGGAACCCCTATTAATTTTCCATAAAGAGGTGTGTATAGAAATACATTTCCAGACCAACGTGGTCAACACTATGACTGCCCGATTTAAGAGAGAAAGAGAGCGGGAAAGGGGTGGGGGATATATACAAGTAAATGTAAAGGCCCTGACAGACATAGTCACATAAATTTGATGAACATTTATCATTAGATGTACAATATTATTCATGTTAACAGAAATGCATGCACAAAGGCAAACTAATTTCGATTCTTCAAACCTTCAGCTCATATGTTTTCAATGTCTTTATGACAAATTTGTCATCATGAGAAATATAGAAAAAACTTCCAGCTCTTTCCCGGGTAAGAAAGCTCTCTCAGATCATCACCACCACAGATGGACATCTATAGTCTGCAGCATCGAGCTTGAATAATTCTCTCAGCTTCCTGAAAATGATAAGCCACACAAAAACTAAGGCCATTCAAAAACTATATCCACAATCCATCTGCACGAATAGATGTAGAACACTTACGTAGTTATCGCTGGATGTACCGGTCTAGTATAAAGTTCACAATATGAAATAATAGTGAAGACCATGGGGCAGTAGTCCTTCCAGTAAAAGTCCATAGAATGATGAGACGGAACCTTTACTAGGGAAGTACATTTTAATTCTAGCCTGTTCTCCAAAATCACATGATCTGATTTCACGCATTGGAACCGGTGTGATCTTGCCGATAGTATACCTGTCAACTTCACATAAGATATTTGGATAAGAGATTTCACCAGCAGACCGTACTATGTACTTAACAACTTTTCCTTAGTTAAGAATTGCCAAAAAAAGAAAAAAGAAAATAAAAGAAAAAGGACGCTAATTTGCCTACCTTATACCAAGTTGCAAGCTAAGCATTAGGTAATTGCCCTTCTGGCCATCAAATATGTCCATACATGAACTACTTCTAACTTCATTAGCAAATTTGTACCGATGTTTGCTTTTTCTGGATAGTTTGGAGATGTTTAACTCGTTCTATAATTAGAACTCCTTGAATATATTCCCTCTCATAAGCCACAGTCATATCATCTGTCCACTCAGTTTGACCATCATCAATGCTCATGTGACAGATATTCTCTAGCTGAATTGGAATGGCCCCCGTCACCCAGGTATGTATTCTTATGACCCCTCAAAAAGCTAGATGAAAATTTGTCTGACAGACTGCGCTTAGTTTTAACAGATTCCTCCGAGACTCTGGAAAAATTATGAGATAGCTGCTTTTATCTCTTGCATTCATGTTCTTCAAGATTATGCTTACTCATATGCTTGCTTCCAGCAGGATAGAGCGTTCCAGGTCCATCCTTCAGCCCTTTAGTCCATGTTCCGAAATAGTAGCTTCCATCAGAAAATCTATAGAAGCCAGTCCCATGTCTCGACCCTTTTGACCAAAATCCATCAAATAGATCACCATTGAACCATTTCATAACCCCTCTACCAGACATGTTTCCTATTTTCCAATTTCCAATGTATCTGTTACCGCTGTTCCATGCATATGTACCACTGCCATCGCACACTCCTTCTCTCCAACAAAGATCATAGACATCTGAATTTGGATATTGTTTCCTCCCAATGCCATGCTGAAAGTTCATTTTCCAAGAACCTTTATATAAGGACCCATCAGAACCAATATAAGTTCCAAAACCATGAAGATAACCACCAGAAAATTCACCGTCATACTTAGCCTGTGATGGCCAGATGATATTTCCTCTTCTTGTCATTTTCCCTGCTTCCCAGTCACCCTCATAAACCGTTCCATTTGACCATGTATATTTACCTTTTGTGGGGAAGCATTCCCTTGAAATATCCAAGATACACATCTCCACTTGAAAAGATCTTTTGAAATTCCCTGCAGAAAAAGTTCAACAACGATTTAAGATTCAACGCTCCATCAAAGTCCAAGCACAATTACCAGGAGTAATAGTTAAAAATTCACTACCTGTCAGAAGCTAGCAGTTTATACCTCTCATCATTTCCCATGTCAAATTGCAAAAACTAATCAACTAACCTGCATAATTTTCAAGAAAAACATCTCAAACTCCAAGCTTTACATAAATCAATCAACTGTAGTACCTTGTGAAAATGTATGCCTATACACTAATACGCAGAAAAAAATATTTGTCATCACTCTAGTTTGCTCTCCATATATTCTTTATTTCATTTTTCTGCATCAGCGAGGTAGATAAATCTCTTGTTATTTTTTTATTTGAATGGAAATATTTTAAAGGAGGTAATGATTCACACAGAAACATCATTATTTTGAAAAACCGACTCTAATTTCTATATAGAAATGAGAAAAGATGCGTCCAGGATCATCATGAACTATAGACCATTTACGGCTACAAGCTCTCATTAGCATAAGATAAAGTTTGAAGATCTAACTTCCATTTGTGCCAAGTCAAATGTTATGCGATGGAAATTTCAAATTGGATAGAGAATCAACCAATACAATCCGACTGAAAAACCTACATAACTTAAAAGACCACAAGCATGGGATACAATTTATTGATGCAAAAATTCAGCGTGCGTCAACTGGATTATTATGTAACCTACTACAACACATCAGAAATTGAAGTTTTCTTACTCCACAATATGACCGTAGCACCATCTAAATAACAAACTTAAATTGAGAAAACCAAAACAGAGTAAATCTAAATAATGGCTTACAAGAGAACATATTTCCTTTATGACTTCAATCTAATCAAGTAAATGTGATAAAAGATTACTCCAGTAAATCAGAATGGATTCTAGAATTACCACGCCCTGATATTCAACCAGTTCAGATTACAAGGCAATAAAAAAAGCATGTATATACTGAAATATACAAATATTCTTGTGGCCAGTATGGTTATAAATATTGGTATGATGCAGATTTTTCATTTCGTGCAAAAATTCAGTACCGATTCAATCAATAAACCTACTCATCGTTCGGATATCTCACAATCCAAAAATCAAATAACCGCAATTAAACATCCAACAGCATAATTCGACAACGAATTAACAATTACATACTGTGATTGCTTTCGCTCGTAATCCAAGCACCAAATGACAGTGTCTTTACGTATGGATTAACAATTACTTACTGTGATTACTGATTAACTGCTTTTTGCGTGCTTAGTGAATAGTAACAATTTAGGGTTTGTTATGGATAAATGATGAGATTTATTCAATTATAACGAAGGATGAATGATTGGTCATGATATATATATATATATATATATATATTATATCAGTATTGAGTGGATAAGGACCTTAAGTTGACAATTTATAAAAGGTGCTTTGATTTTGGAGTAGGTTCCAGACGGTCTCACGGATATTTATCTGTGAGACGAGTCAACCCTACCGATATTCATAATAAAAAATAATACTCTTACCATAAAAAGTAATATTTTTTCATGAATGACCTAAATAAGATATCCGTTTCACAAAATACGACCGTAAGATCGTCTCACATAAGTTTTTACCTTGATTTTGTTATAATTGAGTTTTGATATATCATTTAAATTTAGAATTTTATATTTTAATTAGATATATAATTAATTTTGAGATATCGTCTATTTAGGATATTAATTTAAATGGACATCGATTTTATAATTATTACATTCATTCAAATAAGAGAAAACAAATTTTAAAATTATACAATGTCTATCTCATATTGCAAACAAAATAACGATTCATAATTAATTATTTATCAAAAAATATTAATTTATTTCGTACAACTAACAACTCTCTAAATAAATTTTTTTATTCTTCTCATAATAATAACAACACTAAATACGAAAATAATTTCAATATTATCAACAAAACTAATACCTTTTCTTTTTAAGAGTCGCTCGAATAAAATTGATGACAAAATCATAAAACAATATTAAACATTCGTATAAAAAAAAAAGTATAAAACAAAATTATTTCAATAATAATAAAAATAAATTAATACCTGTCAAATACTTCAAAATTACTAATGCTCGATAACCAACCCAGCGTAGACGGAAAACACAACCGAAAACAAGAATTTGTGACAACCTTTAAGAATTTTGCGCAAATGAATGGGAGGAAATTTGCGGAAACATAGAATCTGTGACTCTCTATCACGGATTCTGAATCCGTGACAGTATGTCAAGAATTCATTTGAATCCATGACCTTTTTTTTAAAAAAAAAAATTAGAATCCGGAAGAATCTGTCCCGGATTGCTATATTTTGATAACAATTTCACTTTTGCAATATTTTAATAAATAACTTTTTAATTTATATTATTTTTAAAAAAGCCCTTGAGTGACATGAGAATTACCGGTTGTTATAACCTTTTCGGGGAGTGTTTGCAATCACTAAAAAAAAGTTATTTGATTGATTTTTCACTTGAAAAAAAATCAGTTATGTGTGTTTTAAACTCATATTCTACTTAATTTAATTGAAACTTAGAAACTGGTGAGATGTTGATTCTGCTTATAATAAAGTGATTATGCTAAACAGTTATTATTAGATACATTTAATTTATAAAAAATATTACTCACTTCTGATTTTCAACTTTCACTTTTGTTTTCAGACATTACATTACTCGTTTATATCTTTTTATAACTTATTCATAATTTATAAATTTAATCATTTCTTTAAAAGTAAAATTTGTTGCAAACTACGTAGAAAAAAATCTTATGTTACTCTTGGGGTGATTAATTTGAAATCCATGGATTTCAATTAGAATTTTATTGTTTACAATGAGAAAATAGTTCAAATATTAAATTGACCACATTAATAATTCAAATTAGCTAGCTATAATGAATTTTAAATTATACGGTTATTGTGTGAACTTGAAATCCATCATAATTAACATGAAATACTATATAAATCTATTATGAATGAATTTGAAGCTTACAGTCTTACATCTCCAGCAGAGGCTAATTTACGTTAGGTCCAACGAAAGACCACGACCCCTCTAAGATATTCATTCTTGAAAAATTGAATACAGATCTCACCCCCTCCAATTTTTTTTATTATTTAAAAGAGTCTATATCTCCATGGCAAGACAAAAGTTTATGCAATTGATACACCCACGTTCGATTCAAATCCCCTATCCCATCTCTTTCCTTCTAACTAATTTATTTACTTCTAAAATTTATCGTGTATAAAAACTTTTTACTGTGGTAGAAGTTCGGCCAGTGAAATCGTTATTCGGCGTCTATAAGCCAGGTCTCCTAAAAAAAACAGGACAATGGCTTGTTACAAGAATAATTTTTGGGTATCAGGAGCTCTTCCAGGTTATCCTGAATAATTTTTTGGGCATTAGAATAAATTAAATAAGACTTTTTATTTTGAGTTGTACGGATTTTTGACTTAGAATAAAAGTGTTGATACCTACTACTTACTAGTATGCACAAATCATAGAGGGTAAAAGGTAAAATGTTAGTGGTTTGTAGTCGAGCCTTACAAGGTTCACTAATTTTGATTTAAGGTGAATCTTGACCGCCAAAATATTGATGATAGAATTGTACAAAATTCTTTTGATTTGATCTCTAACACTAATCTTTGAAAACTTATGTCTTAAAATAAAAGTGATTTAAAGTTTTATTTCCTAAGATGTCTTCGTCAAGAAAGAGTTCTCGAGCTAGGAATCAAGATGAACCAACAACATCGTCAATCGCAAGACAAAATAACCTCTTCAACTGTGACGAAGGTCGTCGCTCGGAAGCAAGAGGAAATCGAGAAGAAGAACAACACATTCTACATCAAGAGCAATATCCAAGACATTTCTTTAAAATTCTCCAACAAATGGTGCAGTTCCGTCAGCAACCATGAGCAAAACCTTTAGGAAAAAAGGTCTCGAAAGATTCGAAGAAGCAAGTGATTAGACTTTCGATTGGATCTTTAGGTTTCCGTTTAAGTTCTATGACAAACAAAATAGAGAATATGGGGATCATATTCCTTTAGGGGGGATTGTAACACCACAAAATTTTGAGGTGTTTAATTAAAATTGACTAATTGACATTAATAATAAATAAATAAAAATATTCTTGTAAAATATTTGACATATATAAATAAATGACTTACACATTAATACACTCAAATGTCGACAAAGTTAGAATAAAATACATCTAAATAATATTAATAAGTTAATTTTATTATTATACAAATAAAATTTAAATAAATTGAAAACTACAAACATACAAAATTTGTTTCATTATAAATTAAATAAATAAAAGCAAAATATGCAATATAAAACATTAGATTAAACTCAATAAATTATTACTTAATTCAAAATATTTTATTAATAATTAAAATAAGAGAATATTTATGTCACTAAGTATATGAAAATAAGTGTCAATAATTTAATGAAATTTAGGTGTCAATAAGTTAAAACAAGATTTTTCAACGAAATGTGACTCACTTCCATTTTATTCATGGATGATGCTTAGTTATTTTTTGGCTTGACACTTGGCTAAAACTAAGTGTCAAGCACTTATAATCTCTATAACTCAAATCTTCCTATAAATAGATTCATTTTCATCCGTTTTGAGTGAAAATTTGTGAGGAATAGAATGGAAGAATGAGAGAGAATTAGAGTGAGAAATAGAGAGAAATGAAAGAAAATAAGGTAAAATCAGCAAACTATTTTCAAAAATTTCGAAATAGTTATACAACACTCATATTCTATCTAGAAATCAAATTATATAAGAGATGTAACAATACCGTCGATCGTTTTTGCCCATAAAATCAAGAATCACGAAAAACGGTTTCTGGAAAAAAATTCTAGAAACTTGTTTTTCAGGTAGCCACTTCAAGCTCGATTTACTCCTTCTTCTTTAACCAATTTCCCTTCAGTTTTAAAATAAAAGCTGTTCAAAATATTTTCTAGTTCACAAATGTGATTTTCCTGAAAGTTATCAGAAATAGTGTTTTTGGTCGTCCAAAATGATCTTGACAGTCATTCTAGTTTTTCATATTCTGCTATTTGATTCGTTCCGAATTGTGAAATATGTTCAAGATGAAAGTTGTAAGAAATTACAAGACGCATCTCCTGTAAAAATTTTGGCTGCACGTGGCGGTCGGAGGTCGGCCACGTTCTGGAAAGGATGTGCATGTAACACATGCACCAACAAGTTTCATGAATTTTACTACTTCCGAATGATTCTGCACTATTTTTTGGCATTTTTGAAAATTTTGATTATTTTTGGGAATTGATTTTAATTGTATGATTTTTAAAATAATTAATCAAAACTTTCCGGTACAAATTTTGTATAGTGAAAAATCTCTCAAATGATATTATAAGAATTATATTGGCTTGAGATCGACAACTAAGGTGAATAGTATGTGACCGAGGTGAGATTTCCAACCAGTTTCTTCATATAGGATTTGAAATTTGACCTGAAATTTTTATAATGAATTTTATAAACTAATTATTTATTCATATATTACATCATATTATGCATGTCATAAGTTATTGTTCATATTGTACAACATTTGAAAATCTGGATTTATTGCTTCTTGACTGGTTATCGATCGAATATTACTGATTGAATGACTAAGTGACTGAATGAATTGAGTCTGGACGCTCTATGTAACATATTGCTAGTTCCCTAGACACGTGGCTTCGACATAGAAATGTAAGTCCAATGAACATGTTTAAAACTTGGTATATGGTTCATTTGAACATGACTTCGATCCGGAATATGAGTTAACTTCAGATAATAAATGATCGATTGTACATATTCTACTTGAGTAATTGGAAAAAAAGTGCTACACCGAATGTTGGTGGTAGCCATCTCTTTAGCTTGCACTATTCATTTCAGAGTCCTGAACAGTCATTGCATGTCACTTGACAATGTATTTTCATAATGATACATTACTGCTGGTACATTTCATCTCATATTGAATTACTGCATTGACATATTATTGTTTGACGTGTTAACTATATATAAACTCAATTTATTCCTTCATTAAATCCCCAAAGACTCAATATCCATTTTTTCTGTTTTATTGTAAATTTCAGGACTCCAGATATGATAAGAGATTGGGAAAATGGAAGTGTTTAGTTAGCAAGGTCGTGACGCTTCCATTGAATTCATATATTTTTTTTAATCTTTTGTAAAATCAAAAATTGTTAAAGTTTCCACTATTGCAAGTAAAATATAATGATGATATTATGATTCGGAAGTCCACATGAGATATCGGCGCCAGTGAAGGGAAGTTGGCCATCTTTGCAAGTGGAGATGCTGAAGTAGTTGAATGGTTAAAACCACTATTCGATTTACTCGGGAAGGTTACATACATGGGCAGCGCGGGAACAGGACAGAGCAGTAAAATGGCGAACCGGGGTAGTTGTCACTAGTCAGTGGGAGCATGGTGGGATTAAGTGAAGAGCCTGTATTCGGCGAAAAGGCGGGGCTGAAATATGGGAAAATGTAAACCAACCTATACACCAAGGTTTATATCTAGCGTTACTTGTTAAAAATTTATCAAATCTGCGTTTTGAATTTTTTAATTTTCCTACATTCCTTGTTTTTTAGATCTCGAATTTGAGATTTTTCTTTCTTACATTATAATTGATAAATTCACATATCTATTTTTTGAAACAGTCAACACGATCTATACTTCATAGATGTCATTGAGTCGAGAGGCTTGTAACACAAAACATAATTCTGGATTTTTTTGGTGTTGTTTCTCTTTGTTTTTCAAAAAGTTTTTTTATTAATAAATCTAGCATCACTTACAAAATATGCAATTGTTTCCAATTCTACTGGTTAAGCATTTTGAGAACTAAAGTTCAAACCATAAATGTCACCGTAGAATCAAAACCCTTTTTTTAGGGACGTATAAATAGCCTTTTTTTTAGTTGTCATCTCATTTTCAAATCCTAGGACTAAGATGTTCATGCATCTGAATAATCTCCGTAGATAAATTTATGACACCACGACCAAAGTTCTGTGCTTTTGATATGGTAGCAAATGTTAGATGCAGCAAAAAGGTGGAGAAAAGAAACTACCGCATTCTTAATACAGATTCTACATTTAGTTACCGAAACAATGACCCAATAGATTTCTCCTGTGAACATACATGCTACAAGATTACATGTTTTTACTTCATGGAACAGATATTTACAACATTTATTGCGATTCATCCATAGGTACCTCAGAATATGTACACGAAAGGGTTTCTACATTGGTGCCGTTTTCCTTAGCCTTGGTCCATGATATTCTCCACAATTGCAGCAAACTGAGCCTGAAATGAAAAGGCGAAAACAAACACAAGTTAATGCGATAAATAGAATGAGTATGAACATGCTTTATTTGCTTTGCTACAAGTACATAGCTCTAAGTCAAGAATCGGATACCCTTCCAATATCGATACAACACAAGACATGACATACTGTTGGAATATTTCATGTTTGTAATCTTGATTTTGATGATTAACAAAACTTGTTATTTTGTTTATAATGAATTTATCTGAGTGCGCAGAAACTGGAACTGATCAGGATTCGAACCTGATCAATTATCGAGCCAAAACTGAAGCTATCGAGACGCAAACTGAAAGCGCCAAATGATCGCCCAAATTGAACCATTTCAACTGATATGTCAAAAGACCAGTTCAACTCATTGTCCAGCTCGTAGGCAGTTCAGCAGAAGACATTCAAAAAGCCGGCCAGCTGATGAGGAGCTCAATTGATGAAGAGTCCGGCTGACCAGTTCAACTGAAGCAGTGAAATCAGTTTAGCTGACGAGCCAACTGATTTCACCGAACCAGTTCAAGATCAGTTCAATTGACCAGTTCAGAACATCAGTTACGACTCAATTAATTTGCAGAACACGACAAACTTATTCAATGAAATCCAGCTGTGCGCACTGAGGAAAAGCTTTTGTCAAGTCAAAGGACAATAATAGACGTTGCAGCAGTGCTTAAAGCCAAAACATTCCAGAATGGCTGTCGGAAAGTACAGACACATTTCGAGGAACGAATTCAAATTGTAATGTTCATATTTGATGAGTCTTGGTGTGCGGTCTCACCGTCCTCTATAAATACCAGACCAAGATCATCAATATACAAGTGTGTGAAGATAAAAAAAGAAGAGAAAAATAGGGCATGCCAACTGCTTAGTCTAGTAGCAAAATTCTCAGTGTGTGAGAACACTTTCGTGTTGTATTCATAGATCAGTTCATACACACGCACACTGCACAATCACTCACACATACAGAAAATTGAGCGTAGATCAGTTCATACACACGCACACGCACAATCACTCACACATACAGAAAATTGAGCGTACTGATAAGTTGAGTGAGTCTTGCACAAAGACGGAAAACTTGTGTATGTAGTCTTTGATACATAGACGTTAAACAAGTGTTGGCTGGAAGATGTTGCCTTCAGTCTAGGCTAGGAATTCAGTTAGACAGTAGGGTAAGTCCTAAGCCGAGTGGGTTTGTACAAGGTGTTGCATAAATCAAAGTCTTCTAGTGGATCCTACCCGAGGTGGTAGAAGGGGTGACGTAGGAGCAGTTGAAGTCTCCGAACATCCTCGTTTTCAAACTGATTTGATCAGTTCAAGTTGTTATCAGTTCAGCTATCACCATAACTGAACTGATATATGCAAGAACTGATCCCCTTTATTTCAGTTATTCAGTTTACACAAGTTAAAAGCTTTAAACTGATTAGCTTTCTTAACGAAAGATTATTTCGAGTATTTTCCGCTTGGTTTATAACCAAACTCGATCTAATTCATTGGTGTTTACATTCTTAGAACACGAGCTATTGCAGCTCATTGAGAATATTGTGTTTGAAGCACCTTCAAAAGTGCCCGAACCGATCATCACATACCTTGTTCAATGCCAAAACGCTGTATCCCCATCATTCAGGTGGAAGCCAAGTAGCTCAAAACTATGCTTTTCGGTTTTGAGGGGGTCAAAACTAAACTCGAAAAATCTAGGGTGCAAACTCATACTTCTGGAAAGAAGTGTTGAATAACAAGTATATTGGACCATATGACATTTAATAGTCCTTCCTGTGTCAATCCCTAACGACATTCATCAATCTTCATCCATCTTAAGGAAAGGAATGGTAGCGACAAACAAATGAATTGGATTTGCATTATTCTAGCCCAGTAAGCTGCTATTCTAATGCCTTCATATAATAATTTTCCTTGGTCTCTAAGGTCACTTTAGCAGTGATACGTAGGTGTACAGTCAAGACTGAATAAAGTTCCCAATTCTGATAAATATGCTTCACAAGCTTCAAACGGTTGTGTGCACCTATAATTGACAGCTCAGGTCGAGGCTCAACAACATCGTTCTTCAACATGCCACACTTGCATAAAGAGCATGCCATCCAACTTAGTTTATATAAGTTCATAAGTTCACAATGAGATACTACTGTATTCACCGACGACTTATAATGTGTGAGAGCCCAATAACCATTTTGGGCCAGCCCATTTCACTTTATTAATTAAAACCCAACCCATTTGATAAAAAGGCTTAGCAGATCGCTCAATCAACAGAAAGAAAAGCTTTTCCCCTGCCTTGCACCCTGTCGCCTTTCCTCCTGTTTCTGCAGCATCGCGTAGCACCGCCAGCGGTCGGAGAAGTAGCGCACTAGCCAACAATCTTCTTCCTCCAGTCTATTAGCCTCTTTCCTGCCATGTCGGAAGGTTGCGAGCTCGATCGGCTTGTTTTCCAGCAACTCTGCGTGTGAGCTTTGATAAGGTTTTAGGTAAGGTTTTGGCTTCGATTCTTGGTTGTTCTTGGTGAATTAGTTTATATAAGTTAAGTATTAAGTTTTTCCCAGTTATCCAGCTTGTTTCTGACCATGAACAGTATTTCCGGCGAGCCACCTTCACGAGATCACCGTTATGCATTTAAGCCTCGATTCATCAGGTATTAAACTTGAAATTCCAGGTTTTTGAATGAGTTTATAGGCCGCCTAGAATTCGATTTTTAACCGCTCCGATTTAAATTGTTTTAGTCAGTTGGAATGTAGTATATTTAAGTATATAGCGAATTTATATTGTAGGTTATATCGTTGGACGAGTTCATCAAAAAGTCCTTAAGAAATTACTGTAGTATTGTAAGTTATAGTTGAGGTACGCTCAAACCTATATTATTATGACGCTTATATTGGCGTGTAAGAATATTCAATGGATGTAGTTTGCTAATATGTGTTTTGAATGTTTATTCTGATGCATTCATGCATATATTGTATTGGCATAACATATTGAGTCTTGACTCCTTTGACGGCGATTTATGTTGATTCTGTTGAGATATATTGACTCATCAGAGGGGCAAGTGGGATAGGATTAGCCACATTCCCAGATGACAGCTGGAGACGAGCGACTTAGCTACTCGCATTCCCGATGCTACGTGCATGGAGGAGCAGCAATTTGATGTTGCATTCCTGAAACAGGTGGATATTGTTACTGTTGATGATGCTAGTCGTTTGGACTCCATTTGGTATCCATTATTCCATTGTTACCATTCCTGCATCGCATATCATTGCATTTACTTGGTATTATTACATGTCTTTTATATACGTCGTAATTTTACTGGGTTATCGTACTATGGTCCGACCCCTGTTTTCTTTTATGTTGTGGTTGTTTTTGATGTGATAGCAGGTCATTCCAGGGGATTTGACGCGTCTGGTGGAGCGTCAGCCAGTGGTACCCAGTAATCAGTCTGATGGTGTCAAAGTTCTCAGATATCTATATATATACTAGTTTGATACATTTGCCAGGGAGATGCCTTGTGTAGCTGTATTGTGATGTTTTTATATTGTTTTGGATTTTATTTGTGGTATGTTGTGTCTAGTCCTGGCCAGTGCGGCTGTAGGATATTTGTTTGGTTAATTGTGAACTTGATGTTATTTTCGAGCGTATATTGTTGTTGTTGTATTTTGAAATTTTTAGAATGTCCTACTTATGGGGAGATCATGCCGAAATTTCTGTAAGCCCTAATAAATATTTTTAACTCGTTTTCACTGTTTACACTAATTAATTATTGTTGTTTGGTAATTAAATATTAATTAGAAATACGGGCCCTCACATAATGGCAATTAGTAAATCCTCATTATCGCAACCCCATGGTTCAGGCAAATATAAAATACTTTCCATGCACAAGAAAGTCTTAAGTTCATTGTATATAACCGGAAGAAATAAAGAGCATCATTGATAAAATTGAAATACCTTTCTTCTGTCACTTCCCTCTTTGCAAGCATAAGGGTCAAGAAAACCGGGACCATAGCAGCACATAAATGCTTGAGCGTATGTCCACTCACAATATGATGAGTCAAATTATAGATTGGTTTATCAGCTGCTTCTTCGATCTTAGCTAGGAGATAAAATACTGCAAATTGTTCGATGAAATTGTTGTAATCTTATGAGACAGCTTATAGCACAAGGTAGCAATTAATGATAGAAACCTGCTGCCCCAAGCCAATACGTGGAATGTGTGTACATTGGAGGCATCAATATAGCCATCAGTGGGATAGCAATGCAAGGCACAAACTGTACAACAGCATAAGGTCGGAGGTCATCAAAAAACCTACAAAAAGTTGTCGCCAATGAGACTCTTAAGATATTAGAAAAAGTCAACTCTACAACATAACAACCTGTAAAAGTTCTGCTTCAGTGACACAACAACCATTTAAGACCTTCAAATTCAGCAACACTGATATCGTGTAAAAAAATTGTGTCAGTGTCCAGCTTTGATAAGCTTTAGATCATTCCAACACCTAATCCTTCTTGACGATAGATTTTTATCTTTACTTTATATGTAAAATTATTTACATAAAGGACTGGGCAAAGTGGTGGAACCAGGACCCTAACGGTAAAGGGGGTAAACTTGAAATTATTACAAATCTTAAATACAAAAAATGTTCATTATTAGAATATATTATAAAGTTCTTGTTGTGTACACATATCATAAAAGATTTATATTGTCTTTTATAAAGTGTCAAAAATATTTTTTCTGTTAGTTAATGCAATTGACTTTTATGAATCTTCTTGCAGGTTAAAGCTTCAATCATTGTTTCTAAATTGCATAATATTGATAAATAAATCAATAACAAATTCTACAACTAAATATAACACATGCACATTCTCAAAATGGTGGAAAATACTTTAACATGTTGTTAATAGCATAAAGTCATAATTTTATTAGAAATATGCTATTTTTCCTTTTATAAATTTGAAATTATGATATTATTTCAAATGAAATATTGCTATCGTAGATATTTAAGTTCATGGCATTATGTTAAAGTTACACTATTGAACCCTTAATAAACTTTTTGAATTGTGAAATATCAACGTATGTGTAGTTAGCCAAAAAATTTCAAAATTTGAGGGTGTGCAAAGGCAACATGGCTTCGCCAATCCTCGGGCCTAGATCATTATATAAAAAGCCTTAGCTATTGATTACAGTATAAATGAAAGCTTGTTTAAACTGCATAGCAGACTAAAAATCAATTTTTTTACCACTGTATAACACATTCAACCACAGCGGATACATGTAAACTAATGTTACTTCACATTCCTCCTCCCATTAATTGCTCTGACTTGCAACTTATGGCAACCAAACATGTGACATTGATTGAGCATATGCATCATATGAAAATTATATATATTAGAAACTTTGAGTGTGACGTTTCAATTGTCTCACAAGCAATGACACGGGACAGTAGGAAATTGCTGCCATTCAACAGATTACTAGGTAGGGAAAAAAAATTATTTTTGAGTAAAGAGAGGCAATGCTTACCTCCAATACAAAATGCTGACCACACCTGCCAAGATGAGAGGGACAATGGAAAAAGTTCCCTTGCGTGCATCTACTCTCTCAATAATAAAGATCGCAATAATGGACGTAAATGCCACAGTCATCTGTGATAATTGTAGTTCAAGTGTCAAAGGCTAAACTTGCAACATAAAAACAATCAATTCGCTCAAATACAAGTCATGCAGTTGGCATCACATAAAAACTTACAGGTAAACGGTCCCAAACTAGGCGAGAGTCATCAGGCCTGAGGTGATAGTAAGTTGAGCCAAAAGCAACAGCTGCCACACCGATGAAAAAAAATGTCCAACCACATAGTTCACCCTGCAAACTTTTGATGCATCCATCCGCACACAAATTTTTATCACCCCTAAAGCTCAATGTAAATTATCATCACATGCGGCCTAATTTGGGATGAAAAGCAAGAACATTCACATTACCTTAACTTAAAATAATTCCCATAATAGCATAGTACAAGGCCTATTACACCAACAACGAAGAAGGGGAAATTGGAAATCACATTCAATGTATTCGGTATACCTGAAAATCGAACTAAACAATCAAATTAAGCATCAACCCCATCCAAGGTTTTGATATATTTCATACTATTCATACAAACAATGGCTATGTACTCTAACACAAACAAAACCAAATCAATTCCAGTATGGCACTGCAAATTAAGGGACTTCTCCAGAATCAGAAACAACTAGAACCAAGTTTTAAAGTGGAATCTAACTCTACCAGCTATCACATCGAAAAAGAAAAAAAGAGCAAGAGCACAAACTGGGGAGCAGCCGGTGCGAGCGATTTGCTTACACCGAAGTAATAGATTTTGAAGATTTAATACACAACTAATCCAAGTAATTAAGCTTCGACGTCTCAAAACACGTTGTTGCTAAGCACAAACAACGATCGAACATTAAACAGAAGATAGAATATAGAAGACAAATAACTATTCCTAATTCAACGAAGAAGCAAAAAAAATCCATCAACCAAAACACAACCAAAATATGTGCGTTGATCAGCGAAATCGTGGTACTCTTGAGACTGAGGAATTGCAGGAGTGATTGACATTAGTGCAACGAAACACAGGACCGCAACTCCCCAAACTAACGCCGTCCGTTTCCTCATCTCTCCGCGCCTGCAGAAATCGAGAACCCTGGGGAAAATCCAATGGCAGGAAATAGGATCAAAGGGAAAAATCCATCGGCGAAATGGAATCGATGATGCCGGACTTTGCCATTTTTTGTTGCCAGACGGGACTGGAGTCAATTTTTCTTTCACCCTTCAATTATTTATTTATTTTATTTTCTATTCATTTTGTTTATCACTTATCTATCCTATTATATTAAGACCGATGGGACACTAACTTTTTAATTTCAACACGTATTTTTATTTTTTTTATTTCAACAATTCAAATATCAATTGTTAAATTTCATTTTAGTTTATCTGTAATAATAAAAAAAATTATATATACACATCGGATGTGCAGAGCAACTAATTTAATTAATCAATCTCCCCTTCCTATTTCCTTCCTTGTATTTAATTAATTTTGCACTTGCATTAACAATCTATTTTATTTTATATATATACATATATATATATATATATATATATATATATAAATACTCTGGTTAAAAGAATAGAAATTAAATTTAGAAATTTTAAAAATCAAATTTAAAATATCTTGTTTATAATTTGTATCAATAATCAATTATGATCCCTAGATTTAAGTGATTTTAATATATATTAGTACTCATATGTACGTTTTGTGAGCTTATACAATCTATATATACAACTACTCTTGTCAAAAAATTAGAAATTAATTTGGAAAATTGAAAATTTAAAAATTTAATTTTTTTTTCATGATTTCATAAATTAATTTTTTTATCCCAAAGATAAAGATCCCAGATAATCAATGATGATGTGGTTGAGGTATTGTTATAAGAGTAAGGGTATTTTAGAAATTTTACAAAATAGACTATGATATTATTGTGCATCCATTAGACTCAACTTTAATACATAGTGTAAGACTAGTTATTGCATTGCATATTTTAACAATTATTTTTTTACATATAAATATCTTTTAAAAAAATGGAAATTAAATATGGAAAAATTAAAAATCAAATGCATTTTTTTTTTCTGATTTTTATTCCAAAGATACATATCTTAGTTCAGCAGTGATCATGTGATTGTGTTGAATAAAGAATGAAATGTTTGGGGTATTGTTATAAGAAATAGAGGTATTTTAGGTATTCTAAAAAATAAAAAATGACATTATTTTTTCACTATTAGACCAAAATTTAACAATATATTATAGCTAGCAAAGTAGATTTTATGTGAGACAATCTCACGAATTTATGTCAATGATATATGTCGACTCGATTCATATCTAGATTGAAAATTAATAATTTTAACATAAAAAATAATAATTTTTCATGAGTCGGATCATATAGGAGATCTATATTACTCGTGATATGGTCTCATAGGAGTTGGTGTGTGTATATATATAAGTTAAGGTCTTTAGCAGTCCGACATTGTGATACCAATAAATTTATATTTTACTCATAACTACCATATCTTATCAACTTAAAAGAAAATTCACGTATTATCTCTACAAATTACATGTTTAACATAGTGGTATCATTGTTAATTTGTTTTCCAAATAACAATTTTTGAACTATAACAAATATTATCAAACTGTTTCAGGGACAATTTCTATTTTGTGTATTTACAGATCTAGTTGATTTACTCTCTCGAGTTGGACAACTTAAGCTGGATGATATCCCTTTTCATTCAAGACCTAGCTGGACTTGTTTAGCTAGTTATTCCACTGACAAGTTACTTATCTAGACCTAAGACATACATCTCTAGATGAATTGCTTACTTGACCAGCCAACCATTCTGAAGTCAAGATGGATGTGTTCGAGACGAAGACTCACTGCAGTCTTTCTCATAAGATCAACATTTCAGAACAGTCTCTTTCCACATATGGAATAATGCCAATGAGCATTAATTATTGGGTACTAGCTAGGAAAAGAAGGGAGACAAGAGACGATGTTTTTACTTTGAATAAAAGCAAAAAATTTAACGTTACAAGAATTTGAACGCTGCGAAGAAAGTCAACTATTAAAAGAAATTACTTTCATTCATTCGGAGAACACGGAACATATAGAAGCCCGAGAGTGTTGCCTAAGTGTTTTCAAGCACACTTATTGGCCCATACTCAAGTAGCTCACTCAGAACTCGCATAAACTTCAATCAGATCATCAAGTGCCACACAACCACTCAAGCTGTATATTGAAAGCAATCTACACGAGTGTTGTATTAGCTGTTGAATCGAAGGATTTATACAAACACAATTTTTTATTTGTTGAGTTTGCACTAAAAGTTTCAGTTAGACATTGAATTACTCTAGACCAAAGTGGATTGTTACAAGTTGTTGTAAAAACAAAGTCTTTTAGTGAATTTCTTCCTAAGTGGAAGAATGAGAGACATAAAAAAAATAAACTTTGAATATCCATAAAATTCTTTGTATTATTTATTATTTGCACTTTACCAACTCATCTTGTTAAAATTGAAGTCAAGTAAATATAACTATTCACTAGATCCGGCCGGACTTTTTCTCATTTTGAAAAAGAATTTTCAAATGTCCAGCTACATCTAGCCAAGTCCAGAAAAAGGTTTTGGTAGCTAACAACTATTAGAGCCAGCTTGAGGGCTAGCTCAAGTTCTTGCCAGAAAACGTTAAAGTGTTTATTTATTCACCTCTCTCTTAACATATTTTCGATCCTAACAATCACAAATCATATATTAAAAAAAAAACTAATCATGCTAGAATGCAACACCCAAAATCACTCACAAAACCCGCATGACTTTTTTTATTTAAACTGTGAATTTATTTAACTTGTTATTTGAATATTTGAAAGTTTATGAGTTTTATTACTAACTGGATTCGAGAGAAATTTTTAATTTTTCAGGGATGAGTTTGAGACTTTGCTGGAGAAAAGAGGCCAGAAAACGATCAAAGTATTTTAAAAAAAAAGTATAAAGTTTTAATGATACATGTACTAGGATCATAAATAAAGTTTAAATGGGAAGCAATTATTAAATTTAAAAATGTACACCCACCCTCTACTTGAATAATTAAAATACTAGGACTCAAGCTTTTAATTTACTTTCCCCGATACAAAAAAAACCTAGTGGGGCTTATGTTACACAAAAAAAAAAAAAAAAAAAAAAAACCCCACACTCAACAAACTTTCTGAAATCATTGAAGAAAACAAGCTTATTTCTGGTGTTCTTTGATCCCCGGGTTTCAAAGTTTGAACCAACTCACTTTAAAACTCAAGGCAAGTGATGCTTCACTATTTGACGTATCAATTGAAACCAATTGAAACATATTACAATGATTTTTATTGCAATCTATGTGTTTGATTAAATGTCTTATCGTAAATTTTATGGTATATATGATCTATAAAGTTTTAACATTTTTGGGTGAATTTGATTATGTTTTTCATTGTGGTGCAAGTTAGTATAATTTTTTATGGAAGGGTTGAAGGAGCAAGGTATGCGGGTGTGTTGTCAGCCACATTTATTGCATGTCGGTTAAATTATTCGTCATTGTGGTGCAAGTTAGTATAATTTTTTTATGGAAGAGTTGAAGGAGCAAGGTATGTGGGTGTGTTGTCAGCCACATTTATTGCATGTCGGCTAAGTTATTAATAGAAGTTGAGGGGAATTGGTTGGGCAGTGCAATGCTGAAAACACGTATGAAAACCGACAGATGCTCTATAAATAAAACTCCCTTATTCATTCTGAAATCATCTATTCTTCGAGTTTTCTCTCATCCTATAACATTTGAGTTCTTAGTTCTATAATATTTGTAAGATGTTTGTTCTCCAGTATTAAAAGAGTGCGTGTTCTCTTTGGAAACACAGTGAGTGAGTTGTACACCACAATATTATAGTGTAATTTTTTTCATCTTGCCTGTGGTTTTTATCCTAATAATTTTTAGGGGTTTTCCACGTAAATCTCGATGTCCAGTTTATTCTTTATTTTCGGATTTTATTATCTCAAATTCCACACGTGGGACCAACAAGTGGTATCAGAGCCTTGGTTTAAAATTTCTTAAAATTCTGAGTATGATCTGTGGTTGCAGCCTAGACTAATCTTCCACAACAGAAAATATTTTTTGAGATTTTTTTATTAAGGAGGGATTATTTTGTCTAGTCTACTAAATTTTTGTAGACATAATAGCGGACATGTACGAGATAGCAAAATTCAACGAAATCAATTTTATGCTATGAAAAATAAAGATACAAACAGTTTTAAGAAAGGAGAATTGCTTGCGGCTATTGGAGATAGACCGGTGGAAATGACAGATGATGGAAAGTGGAATGAGATGAATGATAATACTGTTGCCAATTTACACTTGGCTATATCAGATGAAGTATTGTCAAGCATCTCTGAGATAAAAACAGCAAAATTTATCTGGGATACTCTGACAAAGATGTACGAGGTCAAGTTGTTACACAACATGATTTTCCTAAAGAGAAGGCTTATACTCTTCGGATGACGGAATCTTCATCGATGACCGACCATATCAACACACTAAATACTCTATTTGCCCAACTCACTTCCATGGGGCATAAAATAAGGAAAAATGAACGTGCAGAGCTTCTACTTCAAAGTCTACCAGATTCATATGATCAACTTATCATCAACATAACCAACAATATTCTTATGGGCTTATTAAGATTCGACGATGTCTTAAATGTGGTTCTTAGAGAAGAAATCCGGCACAAGAACAAGGAAGATAGGTTGGTAACTTCGAAGCAGACAGAGGCTTTGCTGATGATAAGAGGAAGATTTATGGACCGTGACTCCAATGGGAGCCAAAGACGAGGTAGATCAATGTCGAGAAGTAAGAAGAAAAATATTTACTGCTTTAAATGTGGCGGTAAAGGGCACTTCAAGAAAGAGTGTACGTGTATCTAGAAAAGTTTTCAAGGAAATGTGGCTAGTACTTCAGGCGGTGTTGAAATATTATTCAGCGAAGCAGCAACTGTTGCAGAAGGCAGGCACAAATTTTGTGACACATGGATTATGGATCCAGGAGCGACGTGGCACATGACGTCCCGGAGAGAATGGTTTGATCATTATGAACCAGTCTCAGGAGAATCTGTATTCATGGGAAATGGTCATACCTTGAAAATCGCTGGGGTCGGTACTATCAAAATTAAAATGTTTGATGGCACCATTCGCACCATTCAGGAGATACGACATGTGAAAGGACCGACGAAGAATCTTTTGTCCTTGGGGCTATTGGATGACATCGGGTGCAAAACCCGTATCGAGAATGGAATCATGAAAATTGTGAAGGTTGCGCTTGTGGTTATGAAGGCGGAAAAAGTAACTGCAAATATGTATGTACTTTTGGGAGAAACACACAAAGAGACAGAACTAGATGTTGCATCAATTGGTTCAGGAGAAGAATTAATAGTGTTATGGCATAGAAAGCTCGGGCATATATTAAAACCAAATTTGAAAATTCTCTCAGAACAGAAGCTGCTGCCGGGACTTACAAAAGTGTCACTAGCTTTTTGTGAGCATTGTGTTACCAGAAAACAACACAGATTAAAGTTTGACACTTCTACTGCCAGAAGCAAAAGTATATTGGAGCTGATTCATTCGGATGTTTGGCAAGCACCGGTTGTATCCCTAGGAGGACCGAGATATTTTGTCTCGTTCATTGATGATTTTTCTAGGAGATGTTGGGTGTATCCAATCAAGAAGAAATCAGATGTTTTTTAGATCTTCAAAGATTTCACAGCGCGTGTTGAACTTGATTCTGAAAAGAAAATCAAGTGTCTGAGGACTGACAATTGAGGAGAATATACCAGAGAAGAATTTAATGCGTATTTTCAACATGAACGCAACAAAAGACAGTTCACGATGGCTTACACACCTCAACAGAATAGAGTGACGGAGCGGATGAACAGAACCTTGTTGGACAGAACAAGAGCTATGTTGCGGACTGCGGGTCTAGACAAGTCATTTTGGGCAGAAGTAGTCAAAACCGCTTGTTATATTATCAATCGTTCTCCTTCAGTGGCGATTGATCTGAAGACTCCGATGGAGATATGGACCGGTAAGCCGACAGATTACTCTCATTTGCATACATTTGAAAGTCCTGTGTACATTCTGTACAATGAACAAGAAAGATCGAAGTTGGATTCGAAATCCTAGAAAATGTATCTTCTTGGGTTATGCTGATGGAGTAAAGGGGTTTCGCTTGTGGGATCCTAATGTTCACAACCTTATCATCAGCAGAGATGTTATCTTCGAGGAAGATAAAGTAAAGGGAGACAAAGACACACTGAATTCAGAAACTGCTACATTTCAGGTGGAAAATAAGACGGAAAAAAGTCAAATTTCTTGTGAAGTAATACCAGAGCACGAAGAACAAGAAAGTGTTGAGTCCAAGGTTTTCAGTGTGAGGCAATCAACTCGAGACAGAAGACCACCAGTTTGGCTTTCAGATAATGTCACTGAAAGTAATATTGCATATTTTTTATTATTAGAGGATGGTGAACCATCGAGTTTCCACGAGGCTACTCAAAGCTCGGATGTATCCTTGTGGATGATAGAAATGCAAGAAAAATTGGAGGCATTATACAAGAATAAAACTTGGGATCTTGTTACACTACCACGAGATAGGAAAGCCATTGGAAATAGATAGGTCTATAAGATCAAGCGTGATGACAATAACTAAATGAAGCAGTATCGTGCTAGGTTGGTGTTAAAAGGGTATGCTAAAAAAGAAGGCATTGACTTCAATGAGATATTTTCTCATGTGGTTCGACTTACAACAGTCAGAGTAGTGTTGTCATTATGTGTTGTGTTTGACCCGGCATTTCTTCATGTAGATCTTGAAAAAAAAATCTATATGTTCCAGCCAGAAGGTTTTGCGGAAAAAGGCAAAGAGAACTTGGTTTGCAGGTTGAACAAATATCTGTATGGTCTCAAACAGGCGCCGAGATGTTGGTACAAGAGATTTGATTCTTATATCATGAGCCTTGGATACAATAGACTGCAGTGCAGATCTTTGTACATATTTCAAGAGATCTGGTGATGATTATATCATTTTGCTATTGTATGTGGACGACATGTGTGAGTGGTGTCGATCGGGTAGCGTGAACAATGCCCAAGAAGCATGAACAATAATTGGGTAGCTCGTAAAGTTTTTAATTCTCGGGCAGCTAGTTGAGATTTTAGGATAGCTCGTTGAAATTTTAGTTCTCCGGACAACTTATTGAGATTTTAGAACTTCCCGGCAACACGAACAAATCGGAACAAAGCGAGTAAAAGCAAAAGAAAGGAAGAATAAAAGAACATGTAGTAGTAATTCGATCGAATTTTAACACAGTTACATATTCTTTAAAACATACATATGCCCACCACTTTCAGTTCTTGGATAAAAAATGTGAACAGCCTTTGATTCTAGGTGCTCGAACAAGACTCAAACGTCGGACGAAACTTCGCTCGATTGTGGACAGGACTTGGTCGAGTTTTCTCTACTAGACTTGCCAAATTTGGACATGAAGTTCTACACCTAGAAAACTTCGAGATTGACACAATAGTGACTCGAAATGGCAGCCTCTTATTGCTTGTGGAAATTCGAAATTTCAGAATGTAGTGTTGGTTTTGGTGTTTCATTTTTTTTTCTCCAGATTATGTATGGTATTTATAAAGCACAAAATGGTAGTCTAAAGGGAAACCTCCCACACGTTTTATTGGCTCCAAAGGCACCTTAAATTGTATGATAATTGTGGTCAAAGTTGATGCGTTTTAGGGATCGCATCGATGACCTAAAAAGCCTTCTTACATCATAAATGTGTCTAACTTCAAGCTGAAATTGGCAGCTTAACTTTTGAATTTTAGGAGCTGAAATCTTCGAATTTCTTGGCTGGAAATCATGAATTCATGAGCAGAAAAATTCAAGTTCATGAGTTAACATAATTCTGTTGGGATATCAGGGAAATAAACGAGATAACATCGCAGCGGAACATCATAGGTAATATCAACAATGAATAAGATGAACACCAATATTTATAGTGGTTCATCCCAAGATTGGGTTACATCCACTCTAAACCTCTCAAGGAGATCACTTCTTTATTAATAACAAAGAAGACAAGAGAATTGAGAATACAAAGTATTTCACTCAAAAAACTCTGATTTTAACACTCACTTTCTCTCCACTAATCCTATTCCTTCCAAGGATAAACACTCCTTAAGAAATCTCACACAAAATCTTTTATCTCAATTCTACACTTATGATTCTAGATGAGAGGATTTTGTGTTTTGGTGTGTTTTTGAAATGAAGAATGGATAGATATTTATAGGTGAAGTTTAGGGAAAAAATAAAAATTAAAACATAATTGTTTACATAATCAAAACAACCATTTTTGATTAACCATGTGTTTAATTATTCAAAAATGGTGTTCTTTGTATTCAATTTAGGTTGTTTGAATATTAGCAAATTCGAGATTTGCGAGTTTGCAAAGTTTCGAACTTCTTGAGCTGAAATTTCGAGTTTCTTGAGATAATTTGATATTCCTTGAGCTGAATTTCATTGCTCACATGATTTGCACTTTAAAGATTCAAGTCATCGTAGCTATTAGACTCTGTTACATCTCATTATAAAACTCATTAAATATTAACTTTTTACCCATGCAGAATGAAATTATCACTTTTATTCTTCTTAAAATTATATGAAATAATAATAATAATTTTACGCGTAACACATGTGTCATGGTCGTTTGTAATAACAATAATTTTAATGTTGATAATAATGAGTGTTTTATAAAAATAAAAATAAAATTAATTGCAAGAATTGGGTGATTTCCTATAGTTTTTAAAAATAATTAAAAATATGATAAGATCGGGAGGTGTAAATTTTTATTTTAAAAAAACATGCATCACGATATAGGTGGAACTACTTTTAAAAAAAAAATTTAATGGAAAAAATACCATATTTTTTAATATTTTATATATAAAAAAAAACTGGTGGCGTGCATTAGGGATTTAGAGCTCAAAACTTTTCTCAAAATCTTTTGTAAAACTGAATCTTTTTTGTAAAATTTGCGTGAGACAGTTTCACGGGTCGTATTTTGTGAGACGGATATCTTATTTGGGTCATCTATGAAAAATAATACTTTTATGCTAAGAGTATTACTTTTTATTGTGAATATCGGTAGGGTTGATCCGTCTCACAAATAAAGATTCGTGAGACCGTCTCACGAGATATCTACTCAATTTTTTTAAGTAGAGTTTTGTTTTTTTTTTAAAAAGAAAAATTTAATCCAAGACAGAAATAAGTCACATTTCTCAAATCATCATCATAATTTAATGAAAGAACACCTTAGAGTAATTTATTTTTTAGATTCATAACAGCTATTACAAAATAGTGAGAAACTTACATTTTTGCAGTTTTCATTCCATTGTGTCTTGTACTCTCATGTGATGTAAAAGTATGAACGTCAAAAAATACATGTTTGCAATTGGCATCATTTTAGCAATATTCTGATTTCACATAATCATTTTTCGATTTCATGTTAATATTTTTCGGTGTCACGTTAGTACTCTCATAGAAAAAAATTATTAGATTTGAAAAGGTACATCTTTGTAGACTGTTGGGTGCAATAATTGTCCCTACTTGGTAGGGCGATCGAATCGTGATGCTTGAGCTGCTGTGCAGTTTAAAAGATTTGAGTTGCACCATTACTACTAGCTATAGCTTTTGGTAAAGCGGCAAGCGCTCGGTCCTACATAGACTAATGATATAAACCAAACAAAATATTTTTTTTAATATATTTTTCATATGTTTTGTGCTATACATATTTTCATTAATTATTTTTGAATCAAGCAATTCTTCCTTTATTATAATCAAATATTTCACATAGGTTACATATATAAGACCTGGCCTGGAGATTAATACGATAATCTATCTATATTTACCAACTTAATTGTTGATCGAACACATACAGTATGCATATATTATTTCTAATATCTCTTTAGAAACATATTTCTATACAAATAAAAATGGAATAATCGATTCCATCATCTTAGCCAAGAAAGAAGCTTTTCTCTCAGTTCTTCCACGTAGTCTTCATCTTCGGACAAGTTTCCATTAACCTGAGTTTAAAAAAACAAAGAACAAAAAGAAAAATAAAATATATTA
Source organism: Primulina tabacum (assembly GCF_025594145.1). Lineage (NCBI taxonomy): Eukaryota > Viridiplantae > Streptophyta > Magnoliopsida > Lamiales > Gesneriaceae > Primulina > Primulina tabacum. The sequence goes on along the minus strand of NC_134560.1, from coordinate 9,253,174 downwards.
TTATAAGTTTTCAGCTGCTATAGTTTTAGAAATTTACGTATATAATTAAACTGAAGAAGTGCCAAAAATGAAGTAAATCCGATAATTATGTGAAATCATTAATGCAAAATTTCCATAATTTTCTAACAGTTAGTTAATTTTATTTCTAAATTTATGAGCTCAGATATCTTTATGATAAGAACCAGCTGGAACAATGCATTTGAGATCCCCCTAACCAAATAGCTAACCTGATAAAGTCATGAAACTTTGTTAGATCAAACCCTCATATATATGGAAAATTTGATCCCATCCGTGCACGCGCTACCTGCACGGGCTAGGACGTTGATCACATGTGTCATTTTTAGACACTTGTCAATATCCTAGTTCGTGCAGGCACTGTCTGCATGGGTAGGATCGAACAAACTCATGTATATTGATTGTATTTTTCCAATATATATCAAGGGAAACTTAATTTTTGGTCATCTATGTTTGCCTCTTTTTTCATTTCGGTACTTTATGTTGTCAAATATTAGTTTTAATCTGTTTTTTAAATTGAAATTTTTTCTGAAGGGTACTAATGTGACACCAATGCGGCACTGGCCTTGTGTTGTGTCACATCAGCAATCCAGATAAAATGGTTAAAATTGACAAAAATATAAAGATATAAGATTAAAACTGAAATTTGATAATATAGATGACCAAAATCACAAAATGACTAAATTTACATGACCAAAAGTGTAGTTTTTTCATATATTAGTTTACTTTTGTTGAAATTTTCAATCCATGATTAATTTAAAAATTACTTATGTTAAAGTATTTAGAACTTCAACTGAGCTCTTTCTCTCTTTTCTAGTAGTTTGTTATTGGCAATAAACTTGTGTTATAACTAATTACCTAGCTTAAATCATTTGGGCTCTAAAATACACACACACACATGTAATCAACTCATTTGGGGATTGAGAAGGTGATTGAACTAATGTCATGTTTGGTACAATGAAATGAGATGAGAATGTAATGGATATTTCAAACCTCATTCTTGGTATATCCATTGAATGAGAGCATCCTCGTTCCTATGGAATACATATTCTCTATTTCATGGGATCATTCCCTTCGATTTTTAAGTGAAAACTCAATCTCATCTGTTCATGTTCACAAAGACACTTGCAAGAATCGGACGATGTTCTTCAACCATCAGATATATCCAATATTAGTAGTGAAAGAACATATTCAATCAAGTTGAAATCCGATCGTAGTCTAGATAGGCCCACATCCTAAGGCATCTATCAAAAATCAGCTGCCTCCTTCCAATGGGTTTCGAAGAGAAAAATATTTTGTTGGCTCATAAACTGACCTAAGGAAAACTTGTCGTCAAGAAAAAAAAATTGAAATAGTGATTCAAGATATAGATGGATCCCTTGCTGATATCAAAGAAGGATGATTCTATTTCCAACTCCATTAATTTTGATATAGGCAACGTAAATGAACATATATGTCATTTCATTGTCATTTCATTTTCAGACTCATTCCATTTTGCAGCTTCTTCTACTTGTGACTCTAAATTGGAAAAAACCAAAAATCAAAAACTAGAAAAATCAAAAATCATATCGAACCATAATCCAAATTTCTTGTTTTGGTTTTATAACGTAAAACCAAAAATATCGTGTTTGGATTATAGTTTTATATACTTCAAAGCCGAACCGAGTCGAACTTAAGCTTAAAAAACTTCATTTCCTGAAATTTAAATGAACTTGATTAAATTCAAATCTAGACTCAAAACTTTATATATCCAACTATAAAGAGTAGTATTATTCAATTAATTTGAAACTTCAAACCCTCGAACCCTACAACTTAATACTGTAATTAAGGTTGTACAAATTGTATTTTCCAAAAAAAAAAAAGTAGATTGTACAAATGTGTGTTTGTATAGTACAATTGCAGTACATTTTCAGCATGAATTTGTTAATTATTTTTAGGTACTCCAAAAAAGATGCCTCATGCCTATTCGTCCTTACCATGTTCAAAATTCCTTGGAAATATTATAAAATAACGTTGCTGGGGACCAACAAAGAGCTAGACAATTAGGAAAACATAGATACAAAGAATTTACATACCTGGATATGCAGATGGAGGCAGATTCTACTCTCACCCACACAAAGTGTCGAAGCACCGATGATGATAAACGATCCTTCGTCTCCCACTTTCTGCAACATATTTGCGAACGCCGAATCCTTTCGATGGTGATCGTCATTTAAGCTCGGCATGCAAATTTGGACGATTGCTTCATTTCGATTGACTCTAGAGATGGAAATGGAGCGATCTGCATCAAGATTTGAAGTGGGATTTTCATTGTTTTTTGGTGACGGTTCGTGTTGATGGTAACTTTGTTTCTTGGACTTCAATTCTTGGACCTGATTTTGCAGCTCTGGGATGTATTTCAGTGCTCTATCCACTATTGACGGTGCACTCCACTTCTTCTGCGAGATGTACGTAAGTAAATTTAGAGAGACTGAGAGGGTTGCATGTGAAGTTTGAAATCATTTTCATTTGTTTAAATAATTTAAACAACGAAAATTCAAATTCAATATATCTCCACAGTAAAATAATAACTGATAACAAAAACAAAGTTCTAATGATAAATAAAAGAAACCTTTGATCGTCTGGAATCGGGAAGTAATGCTCGTAGAGCGAGGAAGGATGCGTTGATCTTCATCCGTCTGATTCTCTCCTTAGCATTATGATCCATCTTCTTTGCAACTGATGTCCCTTCCTGCAAATCAATTTGCTCCAATGTTGAAGTTTCTTTACAATTACTACTTTTACTATTCCTCTTCGTTTTCTTGGAATTAGGGTTGCTGATTCTCTTCGTTTTCAAGCCCTTACCCAACGTCCCTTGTCGTTTTCTCGCCAAATTTTGTTGCTCATCTTCAAAAACAGATTCCGAAATCTTCGTTCCATTTAGGTTAATCTCACAGTAACTAGGCTGATCGTTCTCGCTCGGTGGCCGTGATATTTCTTGATATGTTTGAGTTAATGAATCATCCAATGGATCAAAATGGTTCAAGAATTCAGAATCCATGTTACTAATCTCGTAAGCATCAGTAAGAGGTAAAATCGACATGTTTTAGAGTATGAAAATGGGAAATTTTCCCAAAAAAATCTCCCTCAAACAGTACTAGTAATGAAAAACCTAATTTTGTTGGACTCACTGGAAATGCGGCGACGGCGACGACGACTACAATCTTCAGAGAAACCAACTTTATATTTTTGTGTGTGCTGATTATATCCCTCAAGTATGCGTACATATATATATACAATCACGGATATATTGTAAGAGATCAAAAGTAATCAATTTAGAGATTATAAAGTAAGAACTCTGGGACTTTAATGGAGAAATGAACAGTTTTGTAGCATCTGTAACATATTTCAAGAAAAGATCAATATATTTATACATATGATTTTCTTGATGACTATCATCTAAAATCAAGAAAAATTTTGGGATATAATATACACACACACACACACACTATATATACGTGAGATTAAAGTCGAAATTACCAAGAAAATCTAGATGGAACCAAACGAAAACAAAAGATTAGTTAGCAACAGATGATCTCTAGTTTCAAGAATGGAGAATCAAGATCAGAAAATGGAAGAAAGAATTAAGAGGGAAAAAGAAGAAAGATGCCTCAACATCCTTTCATCAAGTCAAAGTAAAAGAATCCCAAAAAAACCAATCCTAATTGGCATATAAAATTAGAAAGTCAATTACAAAATGTATTTAAAGAGAATATTTAAAAGATTTAACTATGGAAGTCATAGACAAATTATGCCTTCATGACTAAAAAAAAATAATGCTATATTTTGTACGAATTAATTAATTAAATATCTATATTAAATATATTTTTTTCGTAATAACCTCTAATTAATTGTCAAGAGTTGGCTCACCCGCAAATTTTTATTGAGTAGGTCTCTTGTGAGACGGTCTTATGGATAATTATATGTGAGGCAGGTCAACCCTACCGATATTCACAATAAAAAGTAATTTTTTTTTCATGGATGACCCAAATAAGAGATCTGTTTCACAAAATACGATCCGGCAATAATTTAACAAAATGAAATCTGTATTTGTTACAAAAAAAATATAGAAAACTTTCTAAAAGAGAAGATAATATAAATATTATCTTAATTATAAAGCTTTGCTTAATTGATTGTTTACTGTATATTGTGTTATGCAGTACAATACATAGCAAGCTAGTACATTGCCATGCATGTTGAAGTACAAAATGGAATAAAAATTCACTTATTTCTAATTTAATGAAAAATGGAGAGAGCTAGGAAATTAAATAGAGAGAATAATTTATTATCTCAATATATTTTTAGAGGATGTAAAAATAAATTATTATATGATCATCCGTAGCTTCAAAACGCTGCGTTTCATGTTTCAGCTGCTATTAGAAGAAGAAGAAGAAGAAGCCGTCTCCGCCTTCAACCTCGCCGTGGCGTCTCGTAAGCTTCCCCTGCACTTCAGTGGTAGTTCGGCTGTTGATTTATTTAGAAATTCAAGATCTTTCTCTTCTGCAAAGCCCTTGTGTTGTGAGGAATAAATGGGTCGAAACTTGCTTCGTCCTTCCTAGTCGAATCGCCTTCTTCACTGCTTTCCATTTACTTGATAGTAGTTGTGGGTAAAGAAGAAAAACTCATCCTTTTCCGTTTATCTTCATCTTCTGATCTCCATGTCTAGATCACAGTGTTACAGTTACGTTTCTGGGATTGCGAGAATACATATAATTACAATCCTAACCACCTAAAACTAAATGCATCTACGCACTTTAATCTCCCTGCCCACATGAGGAAATAACCATGAGATAGCCGGGAAAAGAACGAGAAAGAAATCAGATACATTCTTCTAAAATACTAACTACTTCCGAACGTTTTTCGTCGCTCAATTCTTCGGGGAATTCAACCAGAAACTTGAGTCTAAGGTCTCCTCTCATCCCTTCTTCTTTGGATTTAGGCAAGCCTTGTCCCGGGATGGCCTTTTCGTATCCGGGATATATGATATCATCTATTGACAAGGTTATATGCCCTCCTCCTAAAAGAGGGACAGGAATTGTGGATCCTGTGAGTGCCTGCACCAAAGGGACTTCAACTCCTAGTTCCAAATCGTCGCCTTCTCGTTTGAATAGCGGGTGTCTTTTCTCATCGATTACGAAGATTATGTCAGCTGGAAGAGTGCCCGGTCTCTCGTCTCCTTTCCCTTCAAATGTGATCTTTGTTCCTTTTCTCCACCCTGGCTTCACTCTGATCATTAGTATCTCTTCTTCTTCAACAAAGAACCTGTCATTTTAAAATGACGAGTCTTATATAAGGCGTAGCCAATGAAATTTTTAGTTATACCCTTCTTTTGGTTAATATTTCCAATATTCCGTTGGACTTGTCGTTCCATTTATGCTACTCCATGTGTGATTGGCATGGCAGTTAGAAGACATATATAGCCTATTTTCATTAATTTGCTTCCCGGATAGAATAAACTATAAAGGGCATTTACCTGTCCTCAAATGTGAACAAATCATATTTTCATGTGTAATCTGTTTTATAAAAATTGCCCTTACATTGAGATTTACTTGGTTATCTTACATTTAGGTCAAAATCACTTCTTCTCTCGATGTTTCAAGTCAAAATTTAGAAGGGAGAACGACTGTGTAGAGGGAGAAAGCCAAAAACCTTTAAAAAGAAGAGAAATGAATAAGTTACACTCTTTCGTACCCGGTATTCGAGATGACATCCCTTGTGATCTTGATCTTTTTAACACTTCCAACACACAACTCTTCAAGCGTGCATTCAAGCTTCTTCTCTATTGGTTGAGGTTTTCTCCGAACCGCTGATTGTGAAAAGAAAATCGGAGTTGTGCTTCGACGGCTTGTGACTTTCGATAGAACCGCTTGTTCTTTTGGTGTGCTAGGAGTCGGAGGAGTGCCATTTGGACTAGTCTTAGTAAATGATGCATAGAACTCAGCTGATGTAGGAGTTATGCTTCCTGTTAAAGGGCTGATCCGGCTTGTGGTACGCGAAAGCAGCTTCGGACTAGAAATGTGAAATTCTCCATCTTGAATATCATATGGCTTTTTCTTTGGTGTTTGTGGTTCATGATGGTCCCCGTTGCAGGCATTTGCTTCTTCTCTTTTCTTGGTGCTAATAGCCTGAAAATTATTCAAAAAATAACATAAACAAAAGTATTCATGTGTGTCAATGCTTTGTAGCTCATCTGACACCAAGATCTCAAGGTTGAGACGAGATACGGTTATAATATTCTTCTCCTCAACTAAAAAAAAAGGTATTCATGTGTGCCGTTGTAATATCGATACATGAGAAGGGATTCATTAGCTTGTGTCGTACAATGCAGGGCCGGACCCCGAAGACGAGTTATGTCAAATGAGAATAACTATATGTCATCGATGTAATTCCTAATAACATTCATTCGAATTCTTATATAGCATGGAAATGGGGACGTACACACCCTATACGCTTCATTGATGGAGCTAAACTTGGCTTCTGCTTCGGCTTTGTTCGATGGATTTCTATCTGGATGCCATTTCATTACAAGTGATTTATATGCTTTGCCAACATCTGAGAGGGATGCAGTTCTTGAAATTCCAAGAATTCCGTAAAAGTTGGGAGTAGGTGACTTCGGGGGATCTCCCATGAAAGGGTGGGTAAAATGGAGGAAAAAGAAAGAAAAGTAGGGTTGCAGGGAGAGACAAAGGTGGGGGGGAGATTGAGTGGAAATGGTAGGAATGCAAGAAAATGGAGATTTTGTCCAAACAAATGTGTGATCGTAGGAAAATAAGATATTCCAAGAATGAAGCGCCTTGTTAGGAGCTTTTTACTGGGCGGTGTTTCGTTGAGATACATTGTCATTATTTTTACACTATTTCTTTTTCGTATAGATAGATATAATAATTAGAATCCCATTTTAAATTTTAGTAAAAATTGCAAATTTTATTATATATATACATGTCTTTTTGCAATTTTGACCTGATAAAATTAGTGTTTATTTTGTATTTTTTGTGATTTTGGTTCTTTTTCAATAATACCAATATGACAATGAATTGATGTTAACACGAAGACACTCTCGTAGTGTAGAGTAGGTCTTTTGTGAGACGGTCTAACGAATCTTTATCTGTGAGACGGGTAAACTCTACCGATATGCACAATAAAAAGTACTATTAGCATAAAAAGTAATGTTTTTTCACTAATGACCCAAATTAGATATCTGTCTCACAAATTACGACATGTGAGACCATGTCACATAAGTTTTTGCCCATAGTGTAATATCACTATTTTCAATGAAAAATTAATAAAATTACTAAAAATTGAGATATATGTAAATAAAACTTAAGTTTAATACTATAAAGACCACAATTACAAAGATAAAACATATAGAAAGAAAATTACCATTTTTCTTGAATTTTATGTCCCAAAAAAAAAAAAAAAAAAACCAGTATAACTCTGGTGCACCAATCAATAAAGATTAGCCTTTATCCCCTAAAAATTAGGGAAACAAGGTTGGGCTGGAAACATTTGGGCTATATTAAGTATAAAGGTTTCACTCGAAAAATCGGAATTTCTAGTTCAACCCATCTAAATCCCATACTCCATCTCAAAAGAAATTCATTTTGAAATCCATTTACATAGCCATATCCATTTTAGAAATTCATTTTGCATGCAAACTATATAATTCGAACCGAGAACACAATTTTCGGGAACGTTGGGGTTTGTTCACTCCTACGAGATCATGATGTTCCTCGCTCAATCATTCCACACTTTTAGTTTCACTCATTCAATTGTGATCTCTTGCTAGCGTTAGGATCAAACGCTTAATAATAGGTCAAGAGCTGTATATAGTTGTTAATCAAATCGTAATTTTTTCCTTATACTTTTGAAAGCGCATAGTGCATCTACTTGAGTTATAATGGGTCGAGCTGTTAGGCCTTTGAGTTCGGGATGCTACATGTCTATCTGCTGGTTTTTTCATATCTCTTATATATCAATCTTACCATTTTTTCTATCGCCGGTCATGTCCCTAGCAGAAACGATATTAACCGTTATGATCTTTAATGAAGACTACATTTGTTACCCGAATTAATTAGGTAAAATCGAAATGTCTAATATCGCCAAAATTGATATAGCATGAATGGCATTGTACTAAAAATTGTCGCACCTTATAGGTATAGAAAGGGACTGGAATGGTTACTGTTATGGAACAAGTTATCTTAATGGTCAAAAAGCTTGTGGTCTTGTTGCTTTCATCCACCTAGAAAATTGTCTAAGGTATAATTATGAAGCCACCAAATCCTTAATCATTACTATAAAATTTGGTAGCAGGATCAAGATTAATTTATCTTATTTCATAGTAGAAAAAATCAATATCTTACCTAAAAACTAACATGATCAAAGATTGAAGATAATATGTGAAAATGTAAATTGTGCCCCTCAAATTTGAGGTAAATTTCAAGAAGAACAAATAAGTGATAAGTGAATATCAATTATACACTGCTTATTATCTTCTATACTTATCAATACATATAGTGAAAAATAATATTTTTGATTTAAAAAATGATATTTTTCACTTAAAATCAATATATGTTACTCAATATACTTTTGACAAGAAAATAATCGGTCGGCCTGTCTGTCATCGAAGGATGTTAGCAAAATCAGAAGAACTAGACGCTCGAAGGCTTATGAATATGAATTCCGGGGAGGCGTAGAAAAAAAGAAAGCAATACTTCTCACTCAAATCGACATATATTACACGATATTTTTCATAACATAACTACCAAAATACGCTAATTTTGCAGTGAAAATAATAATCTGGAGATAAAAAGTAATAATTTTCACGGGTCAGGTCGGAAATCCGTCTAAAAGGGTTTTTGTGATTTTAAATTCAACCTAACAATTTTCCGCTTTAGATACACATGGGAATTATACGTACTAAACATACTTATGCAAAATAAAGAAGTGCAGACAATTTGGATATACAAATAACTGAAGGCATTCAGCGAGGTTGTATTTAGATTAAATGATTTATGTGGATTTGATTTTAAATCCATTCCTCAAGGGATGGAAAACAAACTAGTGATCATTAATTAAATTAAAATATGTATATGTCCATTCTTCAAGGGATGGATATTATATTCCCTTGTCAAAAACTTATGTGGATGGACATGTACATAATTTAATTTAATTAATGACATAAATGCTCAACGTTGTTTGTTATTGTTTGCTCTTTAGTTTTTTTTTTTTATATTTTACTCAAGTTTGGAACCGGATTTGTTACAATTGAATATCAAACTCGATATATTGTTTCAAACCCGGTATTTTGGTGTCAGTGGGCTACAAGTCATCGGTTTTAACCGAAATTTTTTAGTATTAATTAAAATGGTCCTAATTTTATTCATGGCATAATTTTTTCAATTCCTATTTGTGTAGAATTTATTAGTATAATTACCAATATCCCAAAACTTTATTTGAATCCCTCTTTTTTTACATAAAACACAATCAGGTCACCGGGCAGGTAGCGGAAGAAATGAACAGATTCATCTCACTGACTCACCAATTGAATAAAAATCAAAATTTGCCATGCATATATTGTTTTAAAATTCTTAAATCCCATAAATTAATATATATACTCAATAAATCATTTCTTTCACAATAATAATTGCATATACTACCTCTGTGAAATCACGAGATTGCTGAAAACACTCGTGAAGAAAAATGATCTATTAACTCTCCGTGTTTTCAAATCACGAGCATATATACATATCCTGTATGAAATTAACCCGTCGTACAATTGTGTGGTGTAGCATTATCTCCATAGACCGTAAAATTCCATCACAAGTTATTGTTGTATGTTTATATATATACTATGATCCTGACGCATGCGTTGCGTGCTTGTACAGTTTTTTGATTTTTTTGAAATTATCAAAAGTTATTGGAGATATTTTGATATATATATATATTTAATGTCCAAATCAAAAGTATAAATTCTAGCAAATATTATTATATATTGTTGGTAAAAACAAAAAAACAAACAAAAAAATGTTCCCACTAAACGCCTTATCATCATCATAAAATTAAGAATCAGTCGATCAATCCCATACGATCCCACTATTTGGCCACTATACCTACGTACCCACAGCATACATAATACTACTCCTTCCAAGAATCACATCCATTATGTATGCCACTATATTCGCGCGCCCACACACACATGCACACATTATATATATATATATATATATATATATATATCCATTATGTATGTATATATCTCAGCCCTCTAGCTAGCTACTTAAAGCTGTATCTTGGTAATGTTCTGCGCAATGAAAATAATGGAGTCCGACAAAAATGAAGAGGGAAAGGGAGTCCAAAATGAGGATGAATCAAAAAACTCGACAGGTTTCAAGAATCTTTCCAAGATTATTGTCCCCCCATTGGGTACTTCTTATACTTCACAGTTTAATGATTCTGATGGTAGAATTATCTCCCCCATGGATTCAAGATACAGGTATGTATATTCTCAGAAGTTAGAAAGATTGATTGTTGTCAATGAAATGAGTTTAATTTCTCTGCAAAATTTGATGAAAAAAGAATTATAGATATTATTAAAGTAGTTTCCGATAAAGCAGGTATTGTTACAAGTTATAGACGGGGGCGGAGCCGGGATTCAAAAATACTTGGGGTTGGCTACGTCCGAGTTTAGATACTAATAAGGATGTGTATTTGGTTAAAATCGAACCGAATTTTCTAAAATCAAATTAACCGAAATTTTTTTCCGACAAGCAAACCGAACCAATCGAACTTTACTAGGAAACCCGAACAAATCTAACTGAAAAACTAGGTTATTTCGGTCGATAACCTAATTAACTGAACTTTTAGCTTTTTTAAAAAAATCACATTTTAATTAAAAAAATGTAATAAAAATTGAATTAAATTAATTTAAATTTTATTTACTTTTAATTTTGTTGTCTAATAAAATTTTATTAGAAGTTTATAATATTTATTATTTATATGACAATAAACGTCATAAAATTTATTAAAAAATAATATATTATTTTTTTAAATAAAAGTTCAGTTTGTTCGGTTAACCAAACTTTTATAATAAAACCTGAAACTAAGCCAAACAAACATATGTTTTAAAAAACTAAAACCGAACTTCAAAATAAATCGAACAGATTTTTCAATTTAATTTACTTCGGTCGGTTATTTTCATAGATGCTGATATTTCCCAACCCCTGTATTGAATTGATATTTTCCCTTGTCTTGAACCCAAAATGGATTTTTCAATTTTTTTTACTCTTAGGAATCATCCATGTCAAAGGTAAAAGCATTTTAGATCATTTTTTAAAACTAACAGTAAAAAATTAATGCATAGATTTGGACATTGAATACATGAAAGAATAAGATGGAAATTAATTAAAAGAAAAAGCTTGTTACATTATTCAGTTAATCTCGAAATTCAAATCATTGATAAATCATATAACAACAAATATACCATAATTCACATCGAAATTTTGCAAAATTTGAAAGGTTATTTAATTTATTTTTCTCAAAACCAATCCTTATAAATATACACAAATTCATACTACAAATTTAAAATTCTATAAAACTTTTAGTTTAATATAAATTAAATAAAGATTTAATAAAATATTTTGTAACTATATAATTATATTATCACATTAACTCAATTTAATATATTTTTGTGTTAATGTAAAAATGATCTAAAATATATATTTGGAATTTAAATCTAATTTTAAAATTTAACTTAACATTTGAGTGAAACACGACAAAAGTCATATTTGATTATAAATATTTGCAGAAGACCATTTTAAAAATCCTCGTAGTTAAAAAATTTCTAATATTTGCACCAATAAAGTATGACTAAAAAAAAAAACTCAAAAATAAAGTAAAACTAAAAAAAATACTCAAAAATCAATAAATTTTTTTTAAAAAATATCCGCCCCTGGTTATAGAATATATAAGGAAGTTAAATCATAAAATACAATTTTGTACGTATATTTTTTTAGCCATGCACAAATAAGTACATACATAAATACTAAAGGTGAATGAAGTATCAATCAAAAGAGTTTTCACTTTTATGAATAAATATTCATAAACTATTGCATGATTTCCTAAGAAAAATCCCCGGATTCGTTATAGTCCTTCTTGTGATACTCCAACCTCCCCATGAATTGGTTATTCCTAAACGAGTCATGAAGGATATAACGAACATACCCTGTCTCCATGCGTTGGATCAAGATCAGGGTCAGAAGGATCAAAAACTGCTAATTCAAATTAATTTAACTTGGAAACGAAATTGAAAATTCATTTTTCTGCTTATGACTTCATTTTGTTGGCGTATTAAATTAACTTGTATAAACTGTAAACAAAAGTTTTGGAAAACTAATTAAAAAGATACATACTTGTTTGCTACATAGAAAAAATAAATTTATATTTTCTAGAGTAATTGACCTTTAAAGTTTAAAATTTAAATGTGATATTTTTATTTATTGTTAAGAATCATACCTCATGTGTGTGTATATATATATATATACAGTTTTGATAACATGCACACCTACCGTGCACACCTTTGTGAGCACCGATGATGTGTCATTCATCCATTGGATGCGCAATTTTTCTATATTTCATCACATTCAATGGGTGAATGACACATCATCGGTGCTCACAAAGGTGTGCACGATAGGTGTGCAGGGTATCAAAACTATATATATATATATATATATATATATATATAGAGAGAGAGAGAGAGAGAAAAGGGAAACTTATTTATGTCGGAAAATAACATAATAAAATATTTGGAAAAAAGAAAGTTAAACTAAGTAAATTACATTTGGTGACCAAAATGACCAAATAAATATATATATAACACAAAGTGTTTACTTTGTAGGTGTTGGGAGACAGTAATGGTACTTTTGGTGGCATACTCTGCATGGGTATCTCCCTATGAAATCGCATTTCTAAAACCCGATCCAAGCACACCACTATACATAGCAGACAAGGTTGTGGACTTTTTTTTTGCGATCGATATCGTCTTGACGTTTTTCGTCGCCTATATCGACCCAAATACACAATTCTTGGTTACAGATTCGAGAAAAATTGCTACAAGGTTCGTCTCTGTTTGTTTGTTTTGGTGTTCTTTGCATGAGATACATGGTGAAAAGTTTGCAAAACTTTGGTAGCATATATATAGGTACCTATCAACTTGGTTTATAATGGATGCTCTCTCAACAATCCCATTTGAGACAATAGCTTTCTTGATTTCCGGCGAGCATCAACTCTCCGTCGCTTACTCCGCCCTAGGAGTCCTTCGATTGTGGCGTCTCCGTCGAGTCAACTCATTTTTTACCAGGTTAGTTTTCATGGACCAAAAAGTACATACAATGTCCGAAATCTAATATAAACTTTTTTTCAACAAATAAATTTTACAGATGAAAGATATTAGATACAACATTTAAAAATATTCTATCGATACAAATAGGTTAAATCTATAGCATTTTAAAAAAAAAATAGCTTGAAAAGTATTATTTTTGATCGTGAAAGAATTTTCTCGACTAAAACATATAAGGATATATGTACCATGAGATCAAAATTACTTTCTAAAATTTTACTTTTCTACATTTTAGAAAATTACATTCTTGGTCACTTGTGTTTGTCTCTTTACAATTTTGGTAATCTATATATGTCGTCGAATTTCAGTTTTAGTTCATTATATTTTTGTTTCTTTCAATTTTAGTCATTATCCGAAATAACACGGATGTGGTAACAATGCGAAGCTGACGTGATGCTAAGGTATGTAATGTCACATTAACATTCCTAATATACAAAAAATGACTAAAATCGGAAGATAGACAATTAAAGCTGAAAATTGATAAACACACGACCAAAATCGCAAAAAAAAAAAAAAAAAAACATGTACAACAAAAACTACAGATACAATTTTTTGCATAATAATACAACAATATATAGTTAAGATTATGTAGGGCTTATATACTTCTTAAATGTTACATATATCAGATTCAGCTATTTTTGGGTCAGATGTGCTAGACTCTTGTTTGTAAGTACCACAAAACAACTGTTCTTCATCCATTAAAAAACGACAACTAATATTCAGATATATATATATATATATATATATATATATATATATATATATATATATATATATATATAATTTCCACACAAAGTCTTTGTTTTAGTTATGCGTCTGATTGCTGAGACCGCTTTGTACCGCTAATCATGTTGCTCATTCACCAGCTAGGAGCTTATGGTTTTCACCTTAATCTTTCCGAGGAATTTAGTGACTGTTGCCCCATATATATTTTTAAGCTCTTTTGTAAACTATGACTTGGGTAGCGTTATCGTATGAATGAATGATTTATCATTTATCCTCAAAAAAAATTATGCATGTGATTATGTGGTCGTAGGTAACACTTCTGTTAGTGCATTGTGCTGCGTGTGTGGCCTACTTGATAGCAGACAGATATCCAGACAAAGAAAACACATGGATTGGATTTCCAATCCAAATTTCAAGAACGAAAGCCTTCGGATTAGATACATTTCAGCACTATATTGGTCCGTCACCACAATGGCCACAGTTGGCTATGGGGATATCCATGCTGTCAACTCTTTAGAAATGGTTTTCATCATCCTCTACATGCTCTTGAATCTCGGCTTGACGTCTTATATCATCGGTAACATGACTAACTTGGTAGTCGAGGGCACACGAAGAACCATGGAGTTTGTAAGTTTTCTTGTCTTAGCTAGAAACTGTGCCTGAGCTCAGGCTCCAATGTCTATTCGAACATACTCAGCTCGATCAAGCAATTGATTTTTTTTATCTTTCGTTTTTAACGAAGGAATGATTGTGACATCCTTCTCACATGAACTGTTGTCAGCGTCAGTTTCATATTTCTTGGAAATTTCAATAATAGGGAGGTTAAGAGTTATCTGTTTTTGGTTTTTGTTAGAGAAACAGCATTGAGGCCACATCAAGTTTCGTGTCTCGAAACCGGTTGCCACAAAGATTGAAAGGGAAAATAATGGCTTATATGTGCCTGAGATTCAAAGCAGAGAGATTGAACCAGCAGAAGCTCATTGAACAGCTCCCAAAACCATTATGTATAAGTATCCAGCAGCACTTGTTCTTGCCTACTCTAGAGAAGGTTTACCTCTTCAGAGGCGTTTCTAGGGAGATTCTTCTTTTTCTGGTATGCAAACTTGCATGAAAATGCACGATTCTTACCATCTCTTGAAATATGGAAAGCACTTAGATTCGTTTAAATTTTGTTTCTAACGATCAGATTGCGGATATGAAAGCAGAATATGTGCCTCCAAGAGAGGACATTATAGTACAGAACGAGGCATCATCAGATGATATTTATGTTATTGTGTCTGGAGAAGTAGAAATGGTAGAATGTGAAACAGAGAAAGAACAAGTTTTCCGGGTTTTCAAATCCGGAGACGTTTTTGGAGAATTTGGAGCATTTTGTTTTAGTCCTCAAAAGTTTACATACCGAACAAAGACGATTTCGCAGCTGCTCAGGCTCAAAACAAGCTCACTTACTGAAGCAGTGAAGACCAGAGAAAAAGACTACGTAATCATGGTTAAAAACTATCTTCAGGTTGGTTGATAAGTATATAATACCAAAATATCGTACCTGATCTCAAATACAAGATAACTGGTAAAATCTAATGTATCGACTTAGGACTTTATATGTTCCCTATTATCCAACCGTGTAACTAAGACGTAGTCTCTACTCAGTATATATAGCTCATTCGGTTCCTCAAAAGATCGACATGTTGCCTTTATATTGTGGCAGTAATAAACAGCTTTTGTTTGAAAACCAATGTGTAAATACATTGTAACATGATATTGTTTCAGCATCACAAAATGCTCGAAGACTTACATATTCGGGATTCGTTTCTTGGAGATGTGGAAGACAATGGTGACTCTAACGCGTCGATTAATTTGCTGAGTGTAGCAAGTACCGGAAATGCGCTGTTTCTTGATGAGTTACTCGATTCAGGATTCGACCCTGATGTTGGAGACGTCAACGGAAGGACCCCATTGGTATGTTTCTCGAAAACTTGATAGCAAATCATTGTGCTTGATATGATTTATGTTGGCAAACAAATATGAGTAAGGCATAAATCATATCGAAAGCACAATGATCAAACAAATATGAGTAGTACTAATGAAATGTATGGTTTCAAGAGGAAAAAAAGCAAAATGTGCCCATCAGAAATAAAAGAATATACTCTGGCTTTGGAATATTATAAATCCTGTGATCCTAGCTGATGGTGTTTGTGAAAAAACATCAGCATATTGCAACTTCAAACGGGCACAAAGACTGTGTTTTGGTGCTGCTGAAGCATGCTTGTAGCTTATATCTGAAAGGTAAAAGTACAGCCCCTTTGTCTGAATTTGCAAAGAATCTTAATCTTGGTATTAAACTAAAAGATTACAAATACAGATTCGAAAGGAAACACAGCTTTATGGGATGCCATAGCAGCAAAGCGACATTCCATATTCGATATACTGTACAGTTGGGATTCCATCTCCGATCTTTGTGTGGCCGGTGACCTTTTATGTACAGCAGCAAAAAGAAATAACGTAATAGTGATAAAAGATTTGCTTGAACATGGATTTCATGTGGACTCCAAGAATAGCTCTGGAACGACTCCGATTCAGGTTGCAAACATAGAAAACCATGTGGAAATGATGAAATTTCTTCTGATAAATGGTGCTGAAGCCGAAGAAATAGTTAAAAATAAGTTTTATCCATTAAACTCGAATCGAATTCTTCAAGAGTTAGATGTAGGACATCGTGTAGTCATGCCCAAGACATCGAAAAGAGCTGTTGTCTCATCAGGAGGAAACGAGCAGAGATGTAATTCTGAAACATCCGAGTCGCATTGTTCTTGGAGGATCATTATATACAGAGGAAATCCGGGAAGCTGTAGAACGACAAGTTGCTCAGCCGAGCCGGGGAGGTTGATTAGGTTGCCAAGCTCAGTGGCTGAGCTCAAGACTGTTGCAGGTATTATTATGATCAAAATATGTGCATTCTTTTCAGCAGTTTAACAATAACTTGAAGAATTTGAGTGTTGAAATGTGTTCCATGAATTTTATTTCAACGATTCTGGCAGGTCGAAAATTCGGATTTGATGCCACTAATGCATCATTATGGAATGAAGAAGGCGCTGAGATCGACTCAATCGAAGTGATAAGAGATAATGATAAGGTGTTTATAGTCGAGAGTCGGCATATAATTTGGTGAGCATCTGACGCAGAAAATAAGTATAAAGTTTCTTGTTTACCCATAATCGTGAGATATCGAACAGATGAAAGTGTTGTCGAAAACTTAAATCTGTATTTACAAGAATGGAACTGGTAGCACTCGTGGAAAACTCTCTCCCCCGCCAAAAATCCCGAATTTAGAACGAGATTTCGAGTTCGTGTCCAACTAAAAAAAGAAATATTTTCTTCCCCTTAACGAGAATAACTGAAGTTATATGAATCATTTTATAGAATATAGTAACATAACTGTCTTTGAAGTTTGATATTTCCCACTTAAATTAGAACAGATCTTTTTTTCATGTTTCAAATGTTCTCATTTTACATTTTTCCAGATATATTTAGTTTTTTTTTTTTGTTTTGGAAAATTTATTGCTTTATAGTTACTATTCATATATAAATATAATCCAATTACTATATTCTAACCCAATAAACTATAGTTTTAAAGATTTAACATTAACAAACTATTAAAATATTAAAACAAAACACACTTATTTTTTCTAATTACATGTTTAAAAAGAATGTGCCAAAGTGAAACCACCCATGCATCACTTGTCAAATAACACACTTGCAGATTCTGCAACAATGGGGAACACAGATGGGAAACAATTGCAAAACTTAAAATTATATAATCACAAACAAAGGTGAAATTTATTTTCATTCTGTGGAAAAGTACAAGAATTATATGGAAATAAATGTTCTTCTGTTTATTTTGTACTTTGTAAATACAAAAACAAAGTGAAACGTCTCAAAATACAATTTTGGCCTTAGGTAAACAATTGCATATAAATTTTCAAGTATTATTTACCCGACCAAAACCTCCATTGGATTAGATATTGGAAGAATTCAGCACCAGTACATTGTTGTCATGCTACCTGTTTATATGTACGTCTGGATGCAGCAAGCTAGATTGCAGAACAG
This sequence comes from Primulina tabacum, assembly GCF_025594145.1. Taxonomy (NCBI): domain Eukaryota; kingdom Viridiplantae; phylum Streptophyta; class Magnoliopsida; order Lamiales; family Gesneriaceae; genus Primulina; species Primulina tabacum. The sequence goes on along the minus strand of NC_134560.1, from coordinate 9,234,897 downwards.
ATTCTGCCTATAATATAATAATCCTCCAAGGGGGAAATTGGTAAATAACCTATGTCAACTCTTTTTTTGAGAAAATGACGTCATCAAGTGTAATGCCCGAGAATTTTGTTATTATAATCGGAAATGATTTGTGGATAATTGAGATGATTATAGATTGAACGGATCGGACCGGAAAAGCCGAAAAGAAGAATTGAAGTTATGTGCGAGGAAGGAGCCTCGCGCATATGCGCGACCCATCCGAGCGCATATGCGCGAGGTAGGCAGAGAATCTCGCGCATATACGCGACATGGACCCGCGCATATGCGCGAGTATGGCAAAGAGTTGCAAAGAACCTCGCGAATATGCGTCGGGTGAGGGCGCGCATATGCGCGAGTTGCTGTGAAGATACGCGCCGAGACATAATGTCTCGCGCATATGCGCCAAAGGAGGTCGCGCATATGCGCGAGACGTGCTGCACCAAGAAGAAGCCACTTGGTCTACACCATGCATGATATATATAAACCCTTCATTCCTTAAGTCTGATAAACAAGGGAAAAAGAACGAGAGGGCCAGGGAATTTCCAAATTCCTTCGAAGAGTTTAATTTTGATTTGTGCAAAATCCATCCGTCCGATTCTCAATCCGACTTCAGTATTGAGTTTCTATCGACGAGAGCTTCAACTGGACGTAAGTTTTCTTATGTTTTGATATGAGTTGAAAATCTGATATGAGAGGAATCATGATATGACTGTTATTATATGTTCCTGAAATTGTTATCGTTATATAATCGAAACCGGATCGAAGAACGGATACCGTATGAATTTGTTATCATTTTCACAATTGAATTGTTTGAGATTATACAGATTTGATATCAGATTGAGTTTGTTATCGATTATGAGTTGAGATTTGTATCTGTTGATATTTGTATTGCTGGGTATATTGAGATTGTGCAGTTATGCCGTTGAAACAGAATTAGATTGAGTTCTAATTATATTCAGTATTGATTTGAGTGGTGTATTGATATTGTACTCCTCGATATTGTCATTACCAGATTGAGTATGGACAGATTTGAATTCGAGACTTCGACTTCGTGAGACCGAGAAGAGAAAGGTATAAATCAACGTTAATCCGGGATTGCACAACTCGAGTTTGATTTAACTTGAGTTTCCCAAAATCACATACTGAATTGTCATTGCCTCGATATGTTGCAATGTTTGAGATTGATATGCTTATTCTATTGATTTATAATTAAGCATATGTTATGTGAGGAGTCATGAGCGGATGTACCTAATCCTTGGGCTGATGTGCCTGATATTTGGCGGAGAGGCCAAGTTTTTGGCAGAGGTGCCAAGACACCGGACGTTTGGTCATATCGATGTTGCTTAGGAGTGGAGCGACTTCTATCGCCGAGATTCGATATGGACAGGACCAAAGTCCGTAAATAAGAACGTACCGCCACCATGATCGGGAGAGTAGGTGGGAGATTGTTACGTTCTTATTCAGATCGGGATCCCTAGATTAGGAACGAGTCGAGTCAGAGAGTATGAGTCAGAGAGTATGAGTCAGAGTTTGATTTACAGTTTTATATCGATTCATGTCTTTCAGATTTGATACATGTTATTGATATTTGTTTCATGCTTTTATATCTGTTTATATGATTGCATGTATACCTGATTTATACTGGGAATGTATTTCTCACCGGAGTTATCTGGCTGTTGTTGTGTTTGTATGTGTGCATGACAACAGGTGGGACATGATCAGGGTCAAGACGAGGATGAGAGATTATACAGTTAGCGTGGAGATTCGGACCCAGAAGTAGAATAAGTTTCACCACTGGATATATAGTAGTTGAACCCTAGTTTGACAGGAATGTATTTAGTACAAGACATGTACTTTTACTTTTGATATGTATATCAAATGGATTCCATTATGTTTTCGCACTTGTATTTAAAAAAAAAATAGACCATGTTTATCTTAATTGAGTTAATTATTCCCAAAGATGATTAAAAAATGAATTAGCGTCCCGGTCTCCACATCAAGTGTATTTCATTTTATTAAAAATAGAATTGACCAGGATTAAAAAATAAAATATCTCATAAGAATTAGGCAGCGGTGTCATGTTAGTACGTCCAATGGATGACATGCTTGGGCACATGAAAGTGTTCCTTTGCCAATGTATTCCAACAAAATTATGCATCCAATCCTGGCATGGCAAACTGGGCTGCAAAACTTTCTACTCGTGCTCGGAGCTCAATGATTTCTTGGTTATTCTCAAGCCCCTTCAGAAAATATTTAGGTTGTTTTGCTTGTTTTCTCTGTGCACCAGACTTGCAATCTGTGCAGCTCTTAGAAGGAATTCAGCCATCGTTTCAAAATCAGCCTCTAGGCAACCTCTGGATGTCATTGCAGGTGTGCCTACAGGAGCAAACACAAAAAACCATCAATAGTGCAGGAAAAAAATATCAGATTACACCATTAGTTGAAGTTTAACTTGTGTCATGAAGTGGGCCTTGGTGCCCATATAAGCACCAGGAAGAGCTTCGAATCCGTCCTCAACTAGCAAAGATATTAACCGAAGTTGTAAGAGCGTCCATTGCAGGTTTTTAGTGTTGCTCACACTTCTTCCACAATCCAATGTGGATGGGGGATGGGGTATTGCATGATAGTAACTATTATTGACATACCGATTCTTACGCCTCCAGGGGTGATCTTGCCATTGTCATCAAAGATTGTGACTTTATTGAGAGTAATATGACATAACTCACACACCGTCTCATAAGTTTTGCCTACAAGAAACAATTTATAAAAGATCAATACACGATGTGGAGTCAAAGCATCAGTAGCAGAACTAGTAATTCAGAAACAATAACATGCTCCACAAACCAAGAACAATGCAACATCCATTTAAATAGCACCACAAAAGAGTGTGTCGAATTCATGGCAAAGGAACGTTTACGTATACAGATATGAGAAAACTAGTCGAAAAAGATCGTTAAAAAAAACAAGAAAAATGTAGCACTTACAATTTTCACAAAAAGTAAGGAATTATGATCCAATCCATGGTACACAAGAACATAATAACAACCCGATGCGGAAAGCAAAATGCAGAATTATGATTAAAACATGCATAAAGACATATACCTGTCAATCCGAAATTTCTGAGATTCCAAAGCAGTAGGTGATTATCAGTTCCCCCAGTGACCAATCTACAATTTCTTCTCGATAAAGCCACCCTTAAAGCCTGGGCATTTTTCTTCACTTGTTGCATGTACATCTTGTACTCAGGAGTAGCCACTTGTTTCAAAGCAATTGCAAGGGCGGCAATATGATTATTGTGAGGGCCTCCTTGTAGAGCTGTGACAATAGCAAAGTTCACCTTTTCCTCAAAATCATACCTGTCACTGCCATCAACTTGATTCAAAGGTGTGCCTTTCTTCCTCATTTTTGGCCCCTTCCAGTAGAAAATAATTCCTCCCCTAGGACCACGAAGACTTTTGTGGGTCGTTGACGTGATAATATCACAATATTCAAATGGACTAGCACACTCCTGCATATTTAGTATTTACAATCATAGCACTGGCTAAAATCAAGTTATTATGTCCAATAAAAAACTGAGGTTGAGTTGCAAGAAATAGATTTGACACGGAGAAAGGATAGCAAATGGGCTGGTTAGGCTACTATCAATCTCGAGAAAGCCAGAAAAAAAAACCCGTCCATGCAGCCAATTTCTATCAACAGAATCGATCAACACCACATCTAAGACAAAGAAACCAGTCCACAAAGAACAAATAATTAATTTATATAGCAAATATTACGGCGTGTGATTCTTATGTGTAGAAAGCCACATCAATCCAAACTATAGTTTGTTAAAGTTCGATGCAATTAAAACTTGGCAGGGTTGGTAGGATGGAGAAAAAGCTCAACAACAAAATAATAGAATACTATGATCAGACGTGAATGAAATAAACAAACAAGTTCCTATAGCAGCTGAAAATAGTATAAATGGAAGGGTGCATCAGAGGTGAATGAAATAAACAAAAGGTTCTTATAGCAGCTGACAATAGCATAAAGGAAGAGTGCTCATGTCAACATTATCCAAACCCAATGAAGGAATACCAGTTGCACAGTTAATGATAGCAAGATGTTTCTTACCGGCTACATGGATTGTCACTTTGCACAAGGAACACTTTCAAGAATATGCAGAACTGTGAAGGTGATTGAAAATTCTACTGCAAGATTAAGCTCGATACTTACTGCCAAGACGAGAAGTCCAGAGCACCTGGCACCCGAGCGATAACATCTTACCGCCCGAGCGCCATAATACTGTACAAGTCCAGAAAACCTGGCATCCGAGCGGTAGAATCCTACCGCGCGAGCGCGCCTGCGTGAAGAAAATCTAGTTTCCTATTTAGAGTTCTAGGTTTTTTTGGTAACTAGATTTTGCAATCTTTTTGATTTTATAACAATATATACACGATTTTTCATCATTGTAAATATAAATTATTGAGTTTTAAAATATTGAGTGAGTTTTCTCTCTAATTTCAAAGCTTGGCTTTGTATACACCTTAGTGTATTTCTCAAATCAAACTTATCAAAGTTTATTACTTTGTGGCATTTGTTGTTTGTTCTTCACTCGGATTGTCAAAGACGAGTTCTTTGAAGGTTCGCTTGAATTTCAATTGTTTATCTCGTTAATATTTGTTGTTAAATTCTTCGTGATTTAGATGTGAATATTACAACCTTAGTTGTTCAAAAAGAACAGGACAACACAACCTTTTCTTTGTTTTATCGAATCGAGGGCATGACTCTGTTTTTGAACGCGTTTGCTTTTCGTGGTCGAAGAATCGCATCAGTAAACAAGGTAAATGCGAAAGCACTGATCAAATAAACATGCATGACAACAATGTTTAGATACAAGAAATTTTAAATGCAAACCAAGCTCAAGAATCTAAGTGAGACAATAAAAATTCCAGTCTCCAAATCATAATAAGGGCGTAAGGCATAGGATTTTCACCTTAGCAGCAATACGTCCGCTAATCTGAGCCATGTCACATAACAAAACAACACCACAACTATCTGCAATCTGTCTAAACCTCGAGTAATCCCAATCTCGAGCATAGGAACTCCCTCCACAAACCAAAAATATTATATTATATATGGTATACACAAAATAATATCATGACATTTAAGTCCTCAAGTCAATTCTTATTCTAAATTAGACCACATAAGTTTACGACTTATTTAATTGATGTCATATAAACATTTATAATTACATTTATGGTCCCAAAAAAATTCCAACAATCTCCTACTAGGCCATATGAATAAACTTATAAATGTGTTGAACTTAACGAGCTCAAAACTTTTGTCATCACAATCATAAGACTTCTTACACAATCTCGTCCATTAATTATATCAACATAGGATCAATGCAGTCTTTGTTGTATGTATCACAACTGAATCATCAATGGTCACACATATCAATACAATCAAATGACAGATCGATCATGAATGTGTGGCATGAAAACTACATGCAAAGTGATCTATTCATGTCAATTTTCAACTGTTCCTTCTTTACCAAAGTGAGATCAAAACCTTAACTTCAGTTAGACAAAGTGTAAATTAAACAATGAATTTTATTTCTGATCAGAAAATATCCATATCCAAATGCATAAGTTTGAACAACATAACCAAACATAAAACGTATAGTACAAACTCCCACTAGATCTAGACTTCATCAAACTGAATAACACCCATATGAGTAGTGTGCTCATGGAAAACAATGGGTGGCAAACCTTTCGTAAAAGGATATGATATCATGGAGTTTGTGCCTATGTGTTCTATCGAAATTTGTCCACTTTGTACTCTTTCTTTCACAACAAGGAACTTGATGTCGATGTGCTTCGATTTTGTCAAGCTCCTATTATTTTTGGAATACAATTCAGCTGATCTATTGTCACAAAACAATTTTAGTGGTCTTTCAACCTCTTCTAGAATACGCAGCCCAGTGACAAAATTCTTCAGCCATATTGCAAGATTAGATGCCTCGTAACATGCTATAAATTCAGCCGCCATGATGGAAGAAGCTGTTAGTGCTTGTTTGGCACTTCTCCAAGAGATAGCTCCGCCAGCCAATAGATACATAGCGTGAAGTGGATCTTATGCTATCTTGGCATCCCGCAAAATCAGAGTCCAAATATCCCATGATCTCAAGGTTATTCGACATCTTATATGTGAGCATGTAATCACAAGTTCTCTTTAGATATCTCATTACACGTTTGGCTGTTTTCCAGTGATCCATTCCTGGGTTGTTTAAATATCTATTTAACATTCCAACAATGTACGCAATATCCGGACGCGTACAAACTTGGGCATATAAGACTTCCTACAGTCGAAGCATAGGGAATCTTTTGCATTTCTTGAATCTCGAGGCTTCCTTTAGGGCACTGTTTAAGACTAAACTTGTCTCCTCTAGCGACTGGGGTGTTACCTGGTTTACAACCTTGCATGCCAAATCTTTTAAGCACTTTATCGATATAGTTCTTTTGCGATAATCCAAGAATACCTCGAGAACGATCTCGGTGTATTTGGATTCCTAGTACAAAGGAGGTGTTACCAAGATCTTTCATTTCAAAATGTCTAAAGAAAAATTTCTTGGTATCGTTCAATATACCTATATCGTTTGTGGCAAGCAAAATGTCATCCACATATAAAACCAGGAATATATGCTTACTCCCACTGAACTTATGATACACACAATCATCTACTACATTTACCTCAAAACCAAATGAGATAATTATTTGATGAAACTTGTGGTACCATTGACGAGAAGCTTGCTTTATCCCATAGATGGACTTCTTAAGTTTGCAAACCATATTCTTTGGATTTCCCAATACAAAGTGTTCTGGTTGCACCATATAGATTGTTTCCTCAATGTCCCCATTGAGAAAAGCTGTCTTGACATCCATCTGATGAAGTTCCATATCAAAGTGTGCAACAAGTGCCATGATTGTCCTAAAAGAGTCCTTCGATGAAACTGGAGAGATTGTCTCTTTAAAGTCAATCACATACTTTTGAGTATAGCCTTTAGCTACAAGACGTGCTTTGTACCTCTCCACATTACCTTTTGAATCCCATTTGGTTTTGAAAATCCACTTACAACCAATGGGTTTCACACCTTTTGGTAATGGGACAAGTTCCCAAACTTTATTGTCTTGCATTGACTTATACTCCTCACTCATTGCCTCGGCCCACTTTTGAGAATTTGAATCTTGCATGGCTTGACGAATGTTTATTGGTTCATCCTCCACCATACCATCATTTTCCTCATGTTCTTGGAGTAGCACTATGTAATCATGTGAAATAGCACTCTTCCTTTCTCTAGTGGACCTCCGTAAATACACTTGTTTTTTAGACACCGGTTCTTGAGGTTGTTGAGTTTGTTCGATTGGGACTTGATTGACAATGTCTTGTTGTTCTTGTATCATATCCTGATCAATGACAGCAGGTGGGCATAAAACCCGAAAAACCGAAAAAATCGACCGAACTGAATAATTCGGTTTAAATGGTTCGGTTTTATCGGTTTTTCGGTCGGTTATGGTTTTAAAATTCATGAAATTCGGTTTTTCGGTTCGGTTTTCGGTTTTAATCCCCCAAAAAACCGAATAACCGAACCGGCCATATTTTTGTTAAGTATAGGGTTTTTATGTATAATGGACCATATTATTGTTAAGTATAATAATTTTTATGTATAATGGGCCTATTAAGATTTAGGAACTTAGTATCATTAACCTTCTTAATTTTCAATCCGATCGTTTTATCTTCTTTTTTACCACACGCCAGTCGACGTTTTCTTTTCTTTTCTTTTATTTTCTGTATATATTTCTTTAATTTTTTTGTAAGATGATTGATATTCCATTCGAGCTGGTTGACACCTTGTTATCATTTCTATTATTGAATACTCCATTGAATTCATGCATTTTCCGTGTTTACATGGTTAATTAGTTATATATTGTTATTATATTCGTATGGCATGTTTGTACACAACAAAATATATATATATATATATATATATGAGATTAAGTCTCACAAATTAAATGTTTGAAAAATACTATGATTTAGATTTTAAAGGCATAAAGTGACATATAAATTTATTTCTTAACAAATTTTAGCTAACCGTATATAACCGGCCGTATAAACCGAACCGTATTACAAAAAAATCGAACCGAACAGTAATAAAATGGTTTGGTTTTGGACTAGAGATATTCAAAACCGAACCGTTGTAGAGTAAAATCGGATCAAATCGACCATTGCTCACCCTAGATGACAGGTATACGATCCTGAACATTATCAGTATCAATCATAGGAATATGAACTATTTCTTCTTGAAGAGTAGTTGGAACACATTCCTCCTCGAAAACAAAGTCTGTTACTTTATTTTTCCCCCCAAACTCAATATCCTCAAAAAATACTGCAGTTCTCGTCTCAAATATTTTCTTTACTTTGGGATCATAAAACTTATAGCCCCTTGATCGCTCAGAATACCCAATAAAGTAGCTACTGACTGTTCTGGAGTCCAGTTTCTTTTCATGTGGTCAGTATGGCCTAGCCTCAGTTGGACATCCCCAAATATGAAAATGTTTTAGACTTGGCTTTCGCCCTATCCAAAGCTCATAAGGTGTTTTAATAGCTGCTTTAGTTGGTACTCTATTTAGAATGTAAACTGGTGTTTTTAATGCTTCTCCCCAAATTGACTCTGGTATGGTTGAATGACTGATCATACTCCTTACCATATCCTTAAGAGTCCTATTTCGTCGTTCAGCTACACCATTCATGCTTGGAGAGTCTGGCATAGTGTACTGCGGGACGATTCCACATTCCTCTAGGTATTGAGCAAAAGGTCCTGGACGTTGTTCCCCTGCGTCATTTCTACCGTAGTATTCACCACCACGATCAGATCTGACTTTCTTAATTCTTTTGTCGAGTTGTTTCTCGACTTCAGTCTTGAATGACTTGAAAACGTCCAATGTCTATGATTTTTCATGAATAAGTATGAGGTATGCATATCTAGAGTAACCATCAATGAATGATACAAAATATTGTTGACCTTTCCAAAAAAGTGTTGGAAATGGTCCACAAATATCAGTATGTAACAATTCCAATCTTTTGGTGGCTCTATATGTACATTTTTTCTTTCTTTTGGTATGTTTGGCTTTGATGCATTCAATACAATTGTTTAAATCTGTAAAATCAATGGAGTTCAAAACCCCATCTGATACAAGTCGTTCAACTCTATTTCTAAAGATGTGTCCTAATCGCTTGTGCGATATTGCACTAGAATTTTCATTATTAAACTTACGTTTAGTACCACCGACCACGTGATTCCACATTTAGGGTTTCAATATAAGAAGCGTTTGTATCAAGCATATATAGACCGCCATAAATTATAAGTGAACCAATTCCAACAACGTTAGAATTAATAGACAACCTAAACATATTGTTTCCAAATGAATAACAATATCCTAATTTGTCCAAACTAGAAACATAAATTAAATTCCGTCTAAACGACGGTACAACAAAAGTATCTATTAAGTCCAAATAATAATCAGTACTTAACAACAATCTAAAATGCCCTATTACTTCCACTTCGACTGACTTGTCATCACCTACATAAATGCATCTTTCAGCATCATTTGACTTTCGACAGCTCAGGCAACCATGCATTGAAGCACTTATATTAGTAGTAGCACCGGAATCTAACCACCAACTTTTCTTGTTCTTATCTTTCTTGTTCTTCTTTTCATATGGACCTTTAGCAGACTCATTCATTCTTTTCTTACCCTTATCTTTAGAGGTGCTTGCATAATGGGCACTTTCAGTCTTGTCTTGCTTCAATCTCTCTTCCTCTTGAACACAATAAGAAATGAGCTCATTAAGAGACCATTTCTCCTTTTGACAGTTATAACTGATCTTGAACTGACTAAATTGGTTTGGAAGAGAAATCAGCACTAGATGAACAAGCATGTCTTCCGACAATTCAAGTCTTAGTGCCTTCAACTGCGATGCAAGGTGGGACATTTCCATAATATATTCTCAGATATTTCCCTTGCCTTTATACTTCATGGAAATCAAGCTCTTCAGAATCGTGCTTGTTTCCGTCTTATCGCTTTTGGCAAAGCGCTTCTCAATTTCATCGAGATATTTTTTAGCTTTGGTGACTTTGTCGGACACCGCACCTCTAAAAGCCTCAGGTATGCCGTGTTTGATGATCATAAGACTCGTGCGGTTAGAGCGATCCCACCTCTCATATACAGCCCTCTGTTCAGAGGAACTAGAATCCGTAAGAGAGGGAGGTTGCTTTGTCCTAATCGCAAGATCTAGATCCATGCAGCCAAAAACAATAAGAATGTTCTCCTTCCAATCCTTAAAATTTGTCCCAATAAGGATCAGCACTGAACTTAGATTAGCAGATATAGTAGCAACTTTTGCTGAAAAGAGAACATAATAATAATAACATAAATAATATGTTCATCACAAACAAATTAAAATAAATGGCAAATCCCATCTCAAGATACCTAGTGCAATATCAATATTAAATCTTTGGACAATAATATTTTATGCAAGTGGTACTCTTGTTGTAATAATCAAATATTAACAATAACGTATGACAAATAAGAAACCTATCTTTGGATAGATTTTAATATTTTCATGGAAAAATAACTAATAAAACCTTATAATTGTTACATGTTTATTATCACAAGCAAATAAATCACTTTTTCAAGTATAAATCTTCTTTTGGGTCGATCAACACTCACATAAATATACTCATTTGCACAAAAAACTTTTAAAAAATATATATCTTAATACTTCAAATAAAAATTAAATTACAATTATAGTAAATCACTTTGGTCACATGTAATTGAAACTTAATTTAATCCGAAATATTAAATATCAAAGGCCATTGAAATTTAACCGAACAAAATTGGATCAAATACCATGAAATATTTACACAAATTATTAAACAATACATTTTAACCAATTTGTGACAAATAAGGGCGGTTATGACAAAATCATAATAAGAAAATTTGGAATTGAAGTCAAACAATCAAACCAAAAAAACAATGATTCACCAACCGACACACCGATTCAATTTCTTTTTGAAGGAAAACAAAATTTTGATCACATAATCTTGTCATTAACCGATTCACTTTCACAACAATTTTGGGAATATTTTTTTTTATTGTTCTCACCAAAACCCATTAATCATGATAAGATCTTTAATGCAAAAATTTAGAACATGAAATACTCTTAACGAAATAGATTGATTGGACCGAAAAATAAAAACTTGAAATCATGAAATTGTGGGAACAAAACAATAGATTGATTGAACCGAAAACTCAAAACTTGAAATCATGAAATTGTGGGAACAAAACTGGTTATCATTTCCAAAAAAAAAAAACCAGATAAGCACCGATTCAAACATAACATCTTGAAGGAAAACAAAAAATCAATTTTGTTATCACTAATCATGCCATTAACCGATAATAATGAATATACCCAAAATGTTTGAAAAATTTCCACCATACTTGTCATTCGACCGACGGCACCGTTTCAACTTCGAAAACAAAATAAACATTCCCGAATTCGTAAGAATTAATTAAATGTCAAACAGTTTCTCAAGAATTTGAAATAGATGGCTCTGATACCAATTGAAGAAATAAATTGGCAAATACTATTCAATTCTCAAAAACAACATATATAATAATCATAATTGCGGAAGCGTACCCGAATCCATTATTTTGCAGTCATTGTCGGTGATATCTTCAATCTGCAAATTTCCTTTAAGCCATAGAGTTTTGTTGATGGGATACAAAACTTGAAACGTTATATGCAGATTGGGAACATAACTATTATTTTATAATTAAACAAGTTTTATCATTTCTAATTTGACCCTCAACAAACCAGAAATATTATATTATATATGGTATCCACACAATAATATCATGACATTTAAGTCCTCAAGTCAATTCTTATTCTAAATTAGATCACATAAGTTCACGACTTATTTAATTGATGGCATATAAACATTTATAATTACATTTATGGCCCCAAAAAAATTCCAACAATTCTTACCGCAGTTCTAAGAGTTTCAATCTCATTTGAGAAAAGCCTAGGTGGCGTCGTCGAGGCGGGTACTGAATCGCAATGACGTTTACGCTTCAAGGTCATGGAATGACCCAAGATTCGAAACTCCTCCAAATGGACCACATCTTCTCCGTCACCGTCTTCAATATCATTGTTCTCATTGGAGTTGTTCTCGTCTCTTTTAGCTAGTCCATTGGTTGCAGTATGATCGATGGCGGCGGATCCAAAAAAAATCCTAACAGTGTGTTTGGTAACCAGGATTTAGGAGATTTCATGAGATTTGGATTTCAAAATCCTAATTTTATTGTTTGGCAAGGTGATTCAAAAAAAAGTTCGGATTTGTTTAGAATTTTATAGGATTTCAATGAATATAACCAAATCCTATCAAATTTGATAAGATTTGATGGGATTTGGATTTTAAAAACATACAATTACTTTTTTTATCCAAATCTCATCAAATTTTATTTATGTTTAGATGATTTTTAAGGTTAGCTTAGTAAAATTTTAAAATTCCAAATTTGAACTTTTTTCTCTAGAACAAGAAAAAAATTTATAAATATCATTTTTAAATTTTAAACCAAACATATATTTGAATTTCCAATGCCAAATCCAAATCAAAATTCATATTATGAAAGAACCAAACACACTGTAGGACGCACATGAGTTAAGCTTGTACAAAATTTATTTATATAAAATAATATACATATCAATAGTTTTATATTTTAGTTATTATTTTTATAATCGAATTAATCTGTTTCACATGTAAAGATAAAACTTTCTTGTAGAATCTGAACCATCCATCACTTCACCTCCCTCTACGCACCAAAACACAATCTTAGTCGCCGAATTGTAAGACACGAATAACTAATTTTTTGGTTTTTGAAGAAATTATAGGGTAAACGTGGGAAGATGGATGAGAGAAATTGAGAAATGTTGGCCTGAAAACGACACTTGGTAGAAGTTTGTGATACAAAATAATCATTTTTCCCACTTTGTACAAAAGTCAAAAACTTGTATGAAACTATCTCACGAGTTGTATTTTGTGAGATAGATCTCTTATTTGGGTCATTCATGAAAAAGTATTACTTTTTATTGTGAATATAGGTATGATTGATATGTCTAGTACAAAAATGGAGATTGAGAAAAATAGGGGTATATTAGTCCTCCCACGTTAATATTAATTACTAAAATGATTTTTTTTCCTTAGGTTTCTTTTGTTGTCAAATAGTAAAGATATAGAATTCCATAATATTTACAAAAAAATTATAATGGCTAATCAAAATTAATCTGCATTCACTCACTTAGTAGAATAAATTCAAATACACGTCAAATTGAGATATCTATGGTGTTCATTTATATATTTATATTTATGTGTGTGTGTTTGATTTAACGAACACTATCATTGAGGTGGTGTTCATCAAATCTAATAGATATGTTAGGATCAGATATTTAGTTAGAGGAGGGTAAATAAACAATTTCAACAAATTCTAAAAATATTTATGTAGAGCTTAGCAACAATGAAATATAATTCTCGTCAGTTGAGTATCAAAAAGCTAGTAATTGGATATTACGCGGAATGAAACTCACTAACACAGTTTGAATACAATAAATGGCTTAAGTATGAAACAATTAGGATATGCAGAGTAATTGAAATATAATTTGCACAAATTTGTTTCTGGATATTCGAAGACTTGAATAACTCTTAATTCACCCTTCTTTCTCACGAAAGGATTTAACTAAAAAAACATTTGACAATTACAGCGGTTTGCAATTTTTCACTTCAGCGGGACTTACTACTATCTAACTGAAACTTTTAGTATCTCTCAAATTTAACACAAAATGATCAATAAGACTTCTTAATGTCCATTACAATGATTTCTCAATAAAATTTCTAAGTACAAATTGAACCCCAATTATCAAAATAAACAAATAAATGTGTGGTTGCTCTTATCAGTTGAGCCTTTGAAAAACTTGATATCATAAAATTACTTAGATAGTTTAGAATGTTACAGAATCGGAGAGAGGATCTTTTTTAAAAAAAACTGCTCGACTGATCTATCTATAGTCATTGTCTGCAATGATCGTCTTTTTAAAATATGATAGTCGTTTTTTTAATACAGACGTCGTTATGGCAAGTCATCGTCCTTTCTGACGAATCGTACACTTTGGGTAGTGCACTTGGACTCTAAAATTCAATGGACTGAACAAGCTGTTACGAGATTTTATCCAATAATCAACTAGGCTCCGCTATTCAAAGAATGTTCAACAGATGTTCAGATAATGTCCATTGATTAGACTGGCAGGTTCACTGAGGTAGACTGTTCTATCAGTTGTCCTTTGATCAGCTTAGCTTTTGTCAGTGAACACCATTTGCCATCGAATAGAATTCTATCAATTATGCTTAGACATCAGTTAGACTCTGATTATATACACATAAATGATCATTTTTCTTCATGAAATCAATTCTTCTAGGCTTTGTATCAATCCATTAGATTAATAACTTTGTTAATTTACCAAAACATAAATGCTCTAACAATTTTCTCCATTTTGGGGATTGAAAAAATACGTACTTGTTGTAGAAATACTGAATTGACTGAATAGATAAATAATTACAAACAAATTGTTGAGCAGGTAAATATACAGAAGCTTTTCTAGGCACTATCTTTTATAATAATCTTTGTGAGATCCAGAGTGATCGCTGCTAGAATTAGTCGGCTTCTCGGAAGATCAGTCGGATTTGGCGGTTCTCTTTTATGAGATCTACTTTTTTCTGGCTAGCACTTACTTCCTCCTTTTTTCAACACTGGTTGGGGTTTAAGGTGAGTAATCACTGCATCCAGTTGATTATTGAAACCATCAATCTTCTCAGTACGATTGGAATTCACCTCAGCAAGTTGTATATATTGTTGAGAATGAATGAATTCAATATTTTTTTGACATTATTTTGTAAAACACCAAAAAAAAGAGAAGTAATTGGAACGTTTTAAGTTTTGGTAATTGAACAGGGTTGCTGATTCTACGGATTATTACAGAACATAATCGACCTAAATTCAAGGAGGAAAACTGAATTTTTATAAGAATAAGTTTTCTAAGAAGCTTAACCGATTACAAAGACATGTCAAACCGATTCAAAGTTGACATGCAGCCCAACTCTCACTCTACTTAGTTTATCAGTCAGTCCAAATATATACATACCCTAAAGAATCGGTATAATAATTGATTAAGGATCACAGCTCAGCTGAAATAGCGGATGAATCTTTCCGTATCAACAGTCATTGAATCTTAACAGAATGTCAGGTTCGATTCACTATCAGAATATATTAGAAAGGACGATGATATGGAAACAACGACATCTGCTTTTGGAAATGGATACATCTTGAAAAGATTATTGTTGCATATTAAAGCAATAAATAGATCGATTGAATAAACTCTGAAGGTTACACAATTACACCATCTATTTTGGATTATAAAAAAACAAACTGATCTTTTCTGAAGAAGCTTTCTGTGACCCAAACTAAAATAGTCAGCGCACGTTGATAAATCATTATCTGATCATTTTGATTATCAAATGTGCGCTTAGAATTTCTCTGTGAAATATATGTAATTCATAGTAAGAAGTCTTACTGATCAAAGTGTTTAGATCGAAGTTTTACTAAAAATTTCAGTTATGCAGTATTAAGTCATACCGAAGTGAGTGATTTCAAATTACTTTTAATTACCAAAAAAAATTTAGTGCAAATCTTTCGTGAAGAAGAAGGGATGACGTAGGAATTTTGGAATCTGTGAACATCCAAAAACAATCTTGTGTTTATTTACTTTTCAGTCTACCAACCCTTTTACATTTCAAACGAACCCCAACTGATCTTCTTTATAAGACATTTGTTCAACCGGTTTCATTAAGCCTATTTTCACACAGTTCACACTGATTGACCTAATTTGAAATGACAAGGTTCTTATTTGATATTGATATGGAGTCAGTTATTTACAACTCAAACATGAAATTTCGAGCTTGTGTAGTGTACATTACATTACAAGCACCCTAGGTTTTTACATGTTTTTTTAACTCGTTTTTCAGAAGTGAAAAACTGATGCAAGGGGCCCCTAACCGGAATCTGCCGCGGATAAAATGTTTGCAGGAACTCTCAATATGCCACACACAAATTGTACATTGAAAGACCACCTGCTAGACATTCAATTCCTAGTATCGTATCTGTTATTTGAGAAAAGGGCACGGGCACGCACAAACTTTTAGTCTTGCCTTGCTTGGATGCCAGCCAACTCTCTTACATTTCGAACACGCTGGCGACGAAGATAAAGGCCAGCCAGATAAAAGATGAACGAGAGCGTGAAGGCAGAATAGTCAAACACATCTATGATATGTCGACGGCCTGCAGATGAGAGACCATTTAACTTCAGAAGCCACAGAAAAATAACTGATTGAATATAATTATTTTATAACATGAAGAATTAGTACTAAAAGGAGGATGTGAGCATTTTGATAACTCTTTCTTCCATGCGGCCATATAACAAATCCAAGATCAAAAGGCTGAACGTAGTTTTATAGAGGGAGTTCTCTATCAAATTCATCCTGTTTTATCCTTTAAGAGACGGACAATGCAGAAAAATCACACCATAGGCAAGAGTTCTCGAACAGGGTGCAACACCAGAACTTCCAAGAGGACACCAAACTATATCACCCAAGCACTAATTTAAATCGGGATTTGATATGATATATTCACCAACATTGGAAAATTTAAAACCAAAATTTTCGTAAGTATTTTTCTCAAGGCTTTTGTATTTTTACATATTCGTATGGGAGGTTCAGTCATCAATGAGCCTAAGAGATGAATCATGTAGTTTATTCTTGATGTTCAAGGTACTCCCCTCAGTTTCAGTCTGTGTTCTATTTTGTACCCAAACAGTATTTAAAATTTTTTAGACTTACTGGCGATCAAGGCCATCCAAGTCAGAGATCTTAAAAAACTCTATAACACTTTTTATAGCCTGGATACTAAGAGATGTTGACAGAATGCTTGTTATGATATGACATTGACTGCTGCGCACCTTTATTCTGAAAAAGTTTGCCAGGCTACAAGCCAATGTAAAACAAAGTATGATGAATCGTTTTCCTTCAAAAACAAAATGACATGGAATAAGAATAGAGGTACCTATATGTAGGAAATCAAAGGGACCAAATGAGTATACGATTCCGAGGAACATCTGCAATCATAAAATCCATGTATCTCTAAGAAAATGACATGTCCACTATATCAAGAGCAAAGTATAAAATATTGTCAGATACATGTTGCATACAATTGAGTCCACGGAAGCAGACATCATATGACAAAAACATAAGCAGCAGAAAAATGAAAAGAGTTAAATGACCACAACTTGAAAACTGTGAGAATGAGGCAGAAAACCTCCCAAATCCTTAAGAGTTAAAGATGCACCTCTCTCTCACATATTCACGAATCTGCCAGTATTTAAGAAAAGCAGAAAAAATTATCTTAAGAGTTAAAGATGCACCTTTCTCTCACATATTCACGAATTTGCCAGTATTTAAGAAAAGCAGAAAAAATTATATTGTAGTTGCTTCCGTACTTTCAAGTCGTTTCAGTTTAATGTTGCACAGTAGCCAAAAAAATCATCCAAATCTGACAAAAAATTTGAGATAAGTTCCCCCACAACTAAATTTCTTACAATAAATACTTGAATCCATTCAATGTGTGAGCCGTGAGGCACAATCAAACTTACAAATACCAAGGATGGACTTCACTTTCTAGAAAATTCCAACTAGATGATGCTACGGCTAACAGAATGTTGGAAGATAAATTCACGAAAAAATAGCCTTGAGTTGCATTTGAGATATTCAATTTTGCAGATTGAAAAAAAATTCTAACTAATGGAACAATAGGAGATAATAAATTATTTCAAATGAAAAATTGCAATTCAACACAATAAAACAGTGGAGAACTTAAAGAAAATACTAAGCGGTTAGATAAATGGAAATCAGAGTTTTTGCCCTCTCGTCTTTGAGTAATTTGGTGACTTAACTGCAATCAGTCGCAATTCATGGAGATGAAGACCAGGTCTGTCAGGATTCAACAAATCACGGAACATTCTCTTGATGTATAATGGAATAGCAGTCAGTTTCTGGAGAGAGAGAGAGCAATAATGCTTCAACCAGTAAGTTCGTGGAATGGGAGAAGGTAAAACACACCCAAAAAAAGCTCCGACTGTCTCAATAACAAAAAGAAAAAATCCCTCCAAATTTTGGTTGGTAGAACACATCCTAATCACTTTCTAAAATTATGTCATTCAACATCAGCAATTTGTTTACCAGTAAAGTAAATCCTTTCCAGCTCAATACTTGGTCGCTAGCATGAAAAATTTACAGATGGCATAATTTTATTCTTAGAGAGCTTGACATGCTAAAAATTACAGCAATCAAACCAGGAAGCGATAAGGAACGTTGGTTGATACTTTTTAATTCTCCACCTCTTGTACTATGTTAACATCCTTGCTTATGATTCCCATGATACTATTCTAATAAAAAATTTATCCACACTCAGTAACTGAATTTTTAAAAGAATCAACGCACCAGAACAATTCCTGAAATGCCTCCCACAAACAACCGATTATAGTCACCAACATCCTTCAAAACCTTTCTGACTTCTGCTTCAGTTCTACAATACAATGAGGCCTCAGGCATCAGCTTAGATATATGCTGAGAGCACATGGGACACTTGCATTGTAGCAATGCAGAACTAAAGTTCCAATACTGCAAAATACAACCTCCTGCAAAGGACAAACAGATATTTAAAAAATATTTCCAGGCAAAGAAGCAAAATAATGATTCCAGAAGAAAAATATTGATAAGGCACAAAACAACCATTTTAGATGCACTTTACAACAGTTCTCTTAATCAGCAATAAAGGTTAAGTGAGAGTACGTCAGTACATAAAAATAAATAACACAACTTTGATTAATAGGTATTTATTAAATGAACCATTTGATGGCTAGTACCTCAAATTTTAAAACCCATGAGCTTTGCAAGTTCAGGCATAAATCAGAAACATCACAAATGTGAAAAATCACCAAAAAAATCCTTATTAACAATTAAGAACGCTAAAAATCCAGCAGAAGTTCCTGTACTTGTCCATGGGGTGTCTATGTCGCCGAAATAGAACAAGGGAAAAATGGAGAAACAGTTTGTGCCCCAAATATTATATATACGACAGAAAAGAGCTCTTCACCTTAAGAATACCCGAGATTATACTACTAAATCTATACAAAGCTAGCAGGTTTTCCGTGTGTGTAATAACATTTCTCCTAACACTTCGTACAAGTAGTATTTTCCACGTGCATAAAAGGTTTTACACGATAATATCATTTATTTTCCAAACTCAAAAATTGGACCAACAATGAGCAAAACAAGGAAGCTGTCCAAAGCATGGTTCGCCGGAACGGTTGCGGTGCTTGGAACGGCAACTACCGTTCCAGTTCCAATGTTATGTTGCGGAACGGTTGCGGAACGGTTGTATAAAAAAATTAATAAATTCAAAAAATTGGTAAAAAAAATTAAAATATAAATTACATCATACTAAAAAATAAAATATATGAAGTTATTACAAATTAATCTCTCAATACAAAACTATTTTACAATAATAGCACAATAAGAAATACACACTAAAAATTATAACATACCAAAGCTAATACCATGAAGAGTGACGCGGAGGAGCGAGATTATTGTTATATTCTTCATCAATATCTCGTAGATTAAATTGATTTCGAACATTTGGATATTGACGTGATTGTCCATATGCGCGCCACATTCTGCCGTAAAACTCATTTTTAACTTCCGAATTAGCAAAAGTGGTCAACATGAAAGTTGTAACCCTATGTGTTTTCTTTCATCTCCAATTGATCTCATGTCATTTGAAGGTCTGATTAAAAAGTTATGCTCATTTTCCTAACATGTGTCAGTGCAAGAACAATGATACACACGACACACTTCGGGCCACTTTTGGCTCGTCTTCCCTAATGATTTGAACAAAACTCAAAACATGAAAGTTATAGCCTTATATCTTATCTTTCTAATGGAAGTGGCCTCACAACAATTGGATCAATATACAAGACATTATACTATAAACCACAACTACTGCCACATTTTTCATACTGTTTATGCACTTCCATTTCCTATTTGGCTCAAGATCAACTTTCTATTCTACACATTCATTTTCATAATCATCAACGACTATGAAATATAATACTAATAACATAACCATTCTATTACCATACACCGTAATGAACCATGAATATCTCATAACCATATTTTTTAAATACCAAAACCGTTCCGTTCCGCCCGTTCCGTTCCGCTTTCCCGTTAAATCGCCGATAAAACGTCGAAGAACAGCGCTACAACACAATCACCGATTTGCCCTGGAACTTTGGAACGGTTGTCACCGTTCCCGTTCCGTTCCGGCCGCATAACGGCCGTTCCAGCGAACCATGGTCCAAAGCGTATACAAAAGTGAAAGATTGCAAAAGTTCCGTTTCCAATCTCGTGAAGATACAATTTTCAGATGAATCACCATAAACCCCAACATAAATCTCCGAATTCCACCCCGCATCGTCAAGTCAAAACACAAAAATTAAGGCATTCAGTAAAAACATTTTCCTAAAAGAACCTCACCACAGAACCAATGGCCACAAGGAGCGCGGCAAGGAACATCAAAGCTCCCAAAGCAAATAGGGCAGACGTCATCAGAAGGTGGACTTCCCATCAATGCCCTCTTGTTTCTCCCTACCTCATCAGAACACGCCGTGCAGTCGCCGTCTGCTTTCGCAGAAACCGTCTCTCTCCTACTTGACGCCGCCGTCTCCACGGCGGTCGGTTTTCCTTCTCCTCCATCGGCAGCTCCATTCGGGTTCGGGTTTCGTGTTCTACGAAGCAAACGGGTCAACGATTCCATACAGTAAACTAGACAAAGAAGTGCAGCTGGCGTACGTTGCGGAGAAAAACATTGCTTTATATATTTTTTTATATTAAAAACCTTAATTAAAATAAATAGCTAAGCTGATGTGTTTGCAACTTCTGCTTTTTGAGTTTGTTTACTTACTATAATATATATATATATATATATGAAGATATTATTTAATACATTTCATTAAATTTTATCCTTATCCATGGATTTTTTAAAGTAAGTTGTGATAAGTGTTGGGATAAACAAATGATACATTTATTTACTTCATAAAATGTGTTTTTGGATGAATACCATTGAAGGGCTTTTTTGAATTTATAAATCATAGTATCTCTTAACTTTTTTAATTTCCATGCTAAAAATATTATTTTTCAATGTAGATATAGATCAAATCAAATCTCCAATCCGATGCGACCCAAGAAAAATATTATATGTAAGACGTTATCTCAATAAACATATTTTTCTGTATTTCACAAGATGTTTTCTGAATAATTATTGCTGCTTACTAGAAATATAGAGTTCAGTTCCATTAGGTGAAACTAGCCCGAATGCAGATCTTGAATTTATCCTAAGCCTGAAATCATAAAGGAGACCATTAAAAGGGGCCGTGAAGGTATCCCGACGTAGCCTCTCCGACGCTTAAGTCAGATACTGAAGAAAAATATGAGAGATGAGCTAATGATACTGCTGAAAGTCAATATAGTGAATGTCTAATTAGATCTCAAACCTGGTATATGAAGATACCTGAGATCCATCATGAGCCTTTTACCTTGGCTAGGGATGAGTCGATCATCCAAAATCCGATTTTGGCCTGATCTTGATGGACCCATTCATAGAGTATCAATCATGTTTCGGTCTGAACAAAGCCAATTAATTAACTGAGTATAAGTTATGACATTCACAAAATACAGCGAATTGGTTTCTAGTTTCCAAGAATTGGTCTAAATAAATCCAAAATATCGTGAAATTGACAAGCCATTGCACATGATTGTAAAATTCGTTTTCTTTCTGTTTTTTTTTTTTCTTGGAAGGATTATAAAAATTCTTTTTCTACTTTTCACGAATTGGTTTCAATAAAGCCAATTCATGTATTTTCTTACCCTTTTCTGAATAAAGCTTATTGGGTCCCCGTTAATATTTTAAGTAAGTTGTAATAGAAATTGAGATGGAAAAATTGTTTAAAAAGGGTATTTTAGGATTTTAAAATTATGGAAGGCTATATTGCAAACTATTTGATAGACAAGGCTATTTTTCAAAAATAGTGGGCTACAATCCTTAAATTCTCTTAAATAAATATTTGAATGTGTTCACAATGTACGCTATTCTATTTCTAAAATTCCAATAATCCGATTCGTGGTACTAAATTTCTTCTACGTTGTGGTTTTTAGTCCTCGATAACTCATATGTATTTGTTCGTGAATATCGTGGTTTTCAGTCCTCGATAACTCATATGTTCTTGTTCGTAAATATCTTTTCTTTTTTGATACTCACGGGAAATTCAGGGTCCGATTCCAGCAAGGGTCACTAGTCCAGACGCAGGTTTTGAAATTACCCTGAGCCTGAAATCACAATGATACCCCAGGGATGAACCTTTCAAGATCCGGCCCAAACTCCCGGCCCATCTCTGAGGCCCACAGGTGACTGGCCCATGACAAGCCCAGGTATTCTCCTATAAATACCAGGTTTGAGCGTATGATAATTCATTCACTATATTGTTTTCAGCAGCGCCCTTAGCTGCTCCCCCCATATATCCTCAGTCTCTGACTTGAGCGTCGGAGGGGCTACACCGGGACACCCTCCTGGCTCCCTCCTAACGGTCTTATTTGTGATTTCAGGCCCAGGGTAATTTTGAAGCCCGTGTCTGGATTAGTGACGCTTGCGTGGATCGGACCCTAAATTTCCCGTGAGTATCACACAAAGAAGACCGTTAGGAGGGGGCCAGGAGAGTGTCCTGGCGTAGCCCCTCCGACGCTCAAGTCAGTGACTGAGGATGTATGGGGGGAGCAGCTAAGGGTGCTGCTGAAAACAATATATTGAATGAAATATCGTACGCTCAAACCTGGTATTTATAGGAGAATATCTGGGCTTGTCATGGGCCCTTCACCTGTGGGCTACCTGTGGGCCTTAGATAGGGGCCGGGGGTTTGGGCCAGATCTTGATGGGCTCATCCATGGGGTATCACCAGTCTCCCCCTCCCGAGTCGAACTGAATCGTAGGTTCAAAGTTCGATTAATGGTGTTGTCCTTGGTTCATCGGCGATGAGGATGTATCGTACCAGAAAAAATTAATTTCGTCTGCCGTCCTCCAGTCTCCAAAGATTTGGAAGCAAATCTAATCATAATCCTGCTCTGAAAGGAAAAGATATCAAATCAAATCACAATCTTGATAAGATTTGTGCTCCCTCTATAAATATAGGCTCCTTCCCCACTTCATTCTCGCTTCACCCCTACATAATTTTTCAATCACGCTCACGCCCTGCTCACGCAACCCATCACCACACTCGGCCAGACGCCCATCACTCCAGCGCGCGCCCACCCTCTTCGACGGCTCACGCTCGGGCCACCGCCCAACTCCCTGCCTAGCCAACGCCTCGCCTCGCCACCTTGCCTCTACCCCGTCCGCCCGAGCGCCCGAGCGCCACGCTCGCCTAGCCAACGCCCAGCCCCGAGTTCGCCTCCTTCCAAACTCGCCCCGAGTTCGCCTCCTTCCAAGCTCGCCCCTCGTCGAGCTACACGCTCGCCCTGCCGAGGCGCTCACCCGGCGTGCATCTGCTCTTGCGCACATCCCTCGCCTGAGTGCCCTACCGAAGTGCTCGCCCCCTCGCGCATCACGCTCGCCCTGCTGCCCGAGCGTCTCGCTCGCTCCTGTCACGCTCGCCCGAGCGCCTCGCCCCTTCCGTGCACATACCCTGCCACGAGCTCGCCCCACCGTGCCACGCTCGCCCCGCCGTGCCACACTCGCCCCTGCCACGAGCTCGCTCTTGCCACGAGCTCGCCCTGCCGTGCCACGCTCGCCCCTGCCCCGAGCTCGCCCCGCCGTGCCATGCTCGCTCGAGCGCCGAGCGTCCCACGCTCGCCCAGCACCCGAGCACCCGCTCGCCCCTCGCCTGCCGCTCTCGCCCTCTCCAGCCGAGCGTCTGCCTGCCGCGCGCCCGAGCATCACACGCTCGCCCATCACCCGAGCACCAGCTCGCCCCGCACCCGAGCACCAGATCGCCCCTCGCCCTTGCACGCCAGCCCTCACGCGCCGTAACGCACCTTGCTCGGCCATTCTTGCGATTCTATTGCTTTGAGTATTTTCCCCTGCCTCATCCGGGTCAGTTCTCTCCTCTTCCTGTTTGATTATCCTTAGCACTTATGTCTTCTTCCGATTCCGATTCTAGTTCTTCGAGTGGTTCTGAGGGGTTTAGCGAGTCTAGCGAGTCCAGCAGGTCTAGCAGGTCCAGCGAGTCTAGCCAGAGTAAGATTTCCCTAGCCGATCCTGATTTTACCATTGATCCTCCTGAGGAGGAAGTCACCACTCATAGTCGTCCGGGTAAGGAAGTTCGTCACGTGACCCAACAGATGAACATATCTAACGCAGACAACTTGTGGTATGGTCATTTGTCATCCCACATCCCTTCCGGTAGCGAGCCAAAACTTAGAACTTTATGGCACATTCCTTCCTCCCACCAGATTATCATTCCTAGCCCAAAGGACCGGCCCTATCTAGCCCCTAAGGGCTATTATACCTTCTTTCAGCATCACTTTGATGCAGGTCTCCGTTTCCCTTTGTGCGATTTCTTCCAAGAATTAAGCAAGTACTACCAGGTGCATTTAGGTTTACTCACGCCCAATGCTTTCCGTTTGATAAGCTGTTTCGCTGTGTTATTCAGAGCTTTAGGCCTCCTTTTGAATTGCACCACTTTTTCCTACTTCTTAGTTTTGTCCAGGTCAAAAGATGGACCTTTCTATGTAACCTCCCGGTCTAGCCACAAACTGTTCGATGGGGCCCCCAGTCATGTGAAGGACTGGAAAAAATACTTCTTCTTTGTACAGCCACCCAAAGAATTGACTTGCTTTACCGATGGGTACCCTGTCTTCACTAAACCCAAACTTTTCAAGAGTTACAAGAAAGATGAGGAGTACCTACAGATAATGAGTGTACTAGGAGATCGATGCTTTAACATTCCCAAACTTCTATATGAGGATCTCCTATGTCATGCCGGGTTAAGTCCCGTTAAAATTAAGCTGAAGGAGAATGCTGGTAGATATTCTCATCTGTCCATACTTCTTGTTTTTCTTTTATTTATTATGTTACTTGATAACATTCTCATTTGGTTCCTTGTCTCTGCTTGCAGGTACTAGAGTCATGAACGCCCTATTTCTCCGTGAACTTTCCAAGACAAAGGCCGGGGGTTCTTCATCAGCTTCCCAGAAATCCATTACCCCGGCAGTCATGATGGGCCCAAAGGGAGATTGTTCTGCTGCTGAGAAAAAGAAAACAGGTTCCTGTTCTACTACCGCGAAGAAGCCTGCTAGCTCCCCTAGCTCCCCTACTGCTGCGAAGAAGAAGAAGGCAGGCTCCTCCTCCTCCGCCTCAGAGCGAGCCTCCTCGCCACCTCCTCGCGCCAAGTCCCCTCCTCCGTCTGGTAAGCAAAATGCATCCACTGATCTTAGCCCGTCAGCCCCTCAGCATGGCAAGCGTAAGATTTCTGAGATTTCTGTCGTATCGGTCTCTTCTCCAGAGGGGTCCGAGCCCGATGAGGGGCCTCCCCTCGCATCGGCGGTGCATCCTCTATACACTTCGGATTCGGCCATCGTGGGGCGGGGTCCTACTCCTCTAGCTCAGAAGATAATGTATCAGCTTCCTTCCGATGCCGATGCAGCGTTCATGGGTTCACTGGGGTGGTCAGACCTCCTCCGCCAGACATGCAGCAGTGTCTTCGAGGTATACTTCTCCTTATAACCTTTAGATTGATGTTTAATATACATTTGATCTTCTTATCGTCTTTTCACCCTTGTCTACTTATGCAGGGCATGATGTACGTCGGGGAGTTGGCTGAGCGCGCTCACGCCGCTCGATCTGACTCTTGTCAAGAATTACGCGAGGTTCAGGCTCTCCGCGAACAGCTCCAGGCTACTATTGATGAGATGAAAGTGTCGCATGCCAAGGAGCTTTCGGAGTCCCAAGCTCAATTGTCGGAGTCCCAAGCTCAATTGTCGGAGTCCCAGATCCAGTGCGGCGAGCTCTCAAAACAGAAGCAGGAGTCTCAGCGGCTGATAGAGGATCAAGCTAAAGAGATCAAGAAGCTGAAGAAAGAATTAAAGAACTCACAGGCTGAGCTTAAAGACGCCAAGGCACGACATGTTGCAGAAGCCTCCTCCTTCAAAGAGGAATTTCTCAAATCCGAAGAATTTGTCGAGATCTGTGGCCCGAAAGCTTTTTATTACCTGGGGGTGGGTTTCGAGGGTGCAGTCGGCCTTTTCCATGCTCAGGGCTATCCTCCGCCAGGCGCCCCTACTGACTTTATTGACTTCGAGGGCTTCATATCGAGTCTCCCCCCCGATTCCTAGATTGAGCCCCTTTATTTATGTTATTTTCTGCATTGTTTTATTTTCCATAGGATTATGCGACTTTTGGGACATTTACATTTGGTTATTTCCTTTTGCGCACTTTTGACATGTACGAACTCGTTTTATTTATGCAACCTTGAGTATTTTGCATTTGAATTTACTGCTTCTCACGAGTTTGTCTCTGATACTATTAACCTGTTAGGGCAAATAAAATCATCACCCTCTAACTCCTCTGCTAGATCATACCTTAGCAGGAAAATAAAAATCAACCACCTTCTCCCTGCTAACTCCTCTGCTCGGTGACAGGAAAATAGAAATTCACCATCTCCACCCTCTAACCTCTCTGCTAGGCGATGCCTTAGCAGGAAAATAGAAATCAACACCATCACCCTCTAACTCCTCTACTAGGTGACACCTTAGCAGGAAAATAGAAATCAACACCATCACCCTCTAATTCCTCTGCTAGGTCATACCTTAGCCGGAAAATAAAAATCAACCACCTCCCCCCTCTAACTCCTCTGCTAGGTGACACCTTAGCAGGAAAATAGAAATTCACCATCTCCACCCTCTAACTCCTCTGCTAGGTGACACCTTAGCAGGAAAATAGAAATCAACACCATCACCTTCTAACTCCTCTGCTAGGTGACACCTTAGCAGGAAAATAAAAATCAACACCATCTCCACCCTCTAACTCCTCTGCTAGGTCACACCTTAGCAGGAAAATAGAAATCAACACCATCACCCTCTAACTCCTCTGCTAGGTGACACCTTAGCAGGAAAATAGAAATGTACCACCTCCACCCTCTGCTCCTCTACTAGGCGACACCTTAGCAGGAAAATAGAAATGTACCACCTCCACCCTCTGCTCCTCTACTAGGCGATGCCTTAGTAGGAAAATAGAAATTTTTTCTTCCTCACTCTGCTCCTCTACTAGGCGATGCTTTAGTAGGAAAATAAAATTTTTCACGTTGCTCCTCTACTAAGCGATGCCTTCGTAGGAAAATAAAATTTTTCACGCTGCTCCTCTACTAGGCGATACCTTAGTAGGAAAATAAAATAATGTTATCACTCTCACGATACCACAGCATTCATGAACTAAAAGGAAGAACTTGATTTTATTGAATTCCGATGGATTACACAAGAAAATTCAGGAAATAAAATACATCAATGACAGAATCAAGAATAATACTTCCTAAGGTGATAAGCATTCCAAGGCCTCTTCAAAGCTTTGCCTTGCGCATTCTCTAAGTAATAGGCTCCAGAGCTCAACCTCTCGACCACCTTGAAGGGACCCTCCCACTTTGGGTCCAATTTTCCCCTCTGCTCTTCTGGCACCTTCCTCAGGACCAAATCACCCACCTGAAAGTTTTTTTGCACGACTCTCCGATTATAAGACTGTGCAATACGGTTCTTATAAGCTTCCAATTGAATGCTGGCAGCCTCCTTCTTTCCTTCCAAAAGAT
Source organism: Primulina tabacum (assembly GCF_025594145.1). Lineage (NCBI taxonomy): Eukaryota > Viridiplantae > Streptophyta > Magnoliopsida > Lamiales > Gesneriaceae > Primulina > Primulina tabacum. Next base: position 9,206,775 of record NC_134560.1, on the reverse strand, counting down.
CAAGGTCAGTAGCGCGTCTCGCCCCATTGTCCTCATCATAAAACATCACCCTTGCCGATTCCAACCCGATCTCAGCCGGGAGCACTGCTTCATTACCGTAGAACAAACTGAAAGGAGTTTCTTTGGTTCCCTCTCTCGGAGTGGTTTGATATGCCCATAAGACACTTGGTAGCTCATCCACCCAATTGCCTTTGGCCTTGCCCAGTCGAACTTTCAGACCCTGTACCAGCGTCCGATTAGTCACCTCCACCTGGCCATTACTTTGCGGGTAAGCTACAGAGGTAAAGACTTGTTGGATCTTCATCTCTTTACACCAAGCTTCGATTTTGGCCCCTTGGAACTGTCTCCCATTATCGGATATCAGCCTCCTAGGTACCCCGTACCTGCATACTATACTCTTCCACAAGAATTTCAGGACGTCGTTCTCAGTGATTCTGGCCAAAGGCTCTGCTTCCACCCACTTTGAAAAATAATCAACTGCTACCAGTAGGAATTTCTTTTGAGCTGGAGCTATAGGAAACGGTCCCACAATATCCATTCCCCACTGGTCAAAGGGACATGCGGCCATGACAGCTTTCATCATCGCGGCCGGCCGGTGATTCAAACGCGCATGACGTTGACAACTATCACAAGACATCACTAACTTTTGAGCATCATGCAGCACTGAGGGCCAAGAATAACCGGCTGAGCAGCACCTTCCTCGCCAAGGCATATGCCCCCAAGTGATTTCCACAACATCCCTCATGAACTTCTCGGAGCACATAATCAGCCTCTTGGTAACTCAAACACCGAAGAAGCGGCCCTGCAAAAGATGTTCTAAACAACACTTCCCCAATCATTACATAACGCGAGCATTTCATCTTCAACTTACGAACTTCACGAGGGTTATCAGGAAGCTTTCCCTCTTTCAGGTAATCAATTATGTCAGTCCTCCAATCCTCTTCTCCATGCTCAACTGCAGGTGAACTCGTGTGAGGTGTGAGCTCAACCTGAAATACCACATCTCTAGTCTTCCAACTTCCCATCGTTCCAGCCATTTTGGCTAGAGTGTCTGCCTTTTCATTTTCTTTCCTGGGAATCTGTTCAAATGTAATCTCTGTGAATTTCTCTCTAATTCTGTCCACTTCTCGAGCATACTCCATAAGCTTCTCATCTTTCACATCATACATCCCCTTCATCTGTTGCGCTACCAACTGTGAGTCAGAAAAAATAAGTACCCGGATAGCTCCCACATTTATGGCTGCTCGAAGTCCTGCCAACACAGCCTTATACTCTGCCTCATTATTGGATGCTCGAAAGTCCAACCTTACAGCCAACTTCACTTCTTCCCCAGCTGGTGAAATCAGTACTACTCCCACCCCACTTCCGTCCTTCGACGAGGAACCATCCACATACACCTTCCAAGGGTCCTCATTCTCCTGATGTACAGTCTCAGCCAGAAAATCGGCTAACGCTTGTGCTTTAATAGCTGTTCTCGGCTCATACTGGATGTCATATTCTCCCAACTCCGTAGTCCACTTAACCAGGCGGCCGGACATATCAGAATGAGTGAGAATTCTGCCTAATGGACTGTTAGTGAGCACCACAATCGGATGAGATAAGAAGTAAGGCCTCAAGCGTCTGGCTGTCATTACCAACGCCAAAGCCAATTTTTCCAACCCCGAGTATCGGATCTCTGCCCCCTTGAGTGCATGCGAAACATAGTACACCGGCTGTTGAACTGATCCATCAAGCTTGACAAGGACCGAACTCACGGCCCCTTCAGTGGCAGATAAATATACCCACAAAGGCTCCCCTGCTGCTGGTTTGGCTAGAACAGGAAGCTCGACAAGGTACTCCTTCGGTTCTGTGAAAGCCTTCTCGCAATCCGGCCCCCACTCAAATTTTTTCGCCTTTCGCAGGGTCTGGAAAAAAGGTAAACTTCTATGGGCGGATCTCGAGATAAAACGTGCCAGCGCAGCAATCCTCCCCGCCAACTGCTGAACATCTTTGGGCCCCTGAGGAGAGACCATATTTTGGATAGCTTGAACTTTCTCAGGGTTAGCCTCAATTCCCCTCTCCGTCACCATATAACCGAGAAACTTCCCATTCTTCACCCCAAATATACACTTCTGAGGGTTCAACTTCAGCCCATAGGACCTAAGGGTGGAAAAGTTCTCCACTAAGTCAGGTATGAGCAGGGCTGAATCCTTAGACTTTACCATGATGTCATCCATATACACTTCCACATTCCTCCCCACCTGCTTAGAAAAGACTTTATCCATCAACCGCTGATACGTGGCTCCGGCATTTTTTAGTCCGAAGGGCATGACCACGTAACGGAAAGTTCCTTCAGAGGTGATGAAACTTACTTTATCTTGATCCTCCACGGTCAAGGGGATTTGATGGTACCCCTGATAAGCGTCCAGCATGCACAAATACTGGTGTCGGGCTGTGGAGTCCACCAGCTGATCTATCCGCGGCAAGGGATAACAATATTTAGGACATACCTTGTTGAGATCTTTGAAGTCCACACACATCCTCCATTTTCCTGAACTTTTCGGAACAAGAACGACATTCGAGAGCCAAGTAGGAAATTGTACCTCTCGAATGTGCCCAGCACTGAGCAACTCTCCCACCTCCTTTTTTATAACTATATCTTTCTCGGGCCCGAAGTGTCTTTTCTTCTGCTTCACGGGACGAGAATTCGGCAAGATGTTTAACCGATGTTCTGCTACATCTGAACTCGTCCATGTGAGCTCTTGGGCTGACCAAGCGAACCTGTTGAGATTAGCTTGTAAACAAGTAATAAGTTTTTCCCTTACCTTTGGGTCAAGGTCAGGGGCTATTCTTAGAGTTTTCTTGTCAGGCCCAAATGTCACGATCTCCGGCTTCTCATCCATCACCTCATGAACCTCTCTCCTTACCACGGGCAACCCGCTTCGCCCCTTCTAATCATATTGACCTCCACACGTGCCCTCTTCCCCTCTTCTTTCACTATCCCCTCATAACACCGACGAGCGACTTTCTGGTCCCCACGTAAGACTCCAACCTCCCTCCCCACAGGAAACTTCAACTTCTGATGATACGTGGACGCTACAGCCCTGAAATCCTTTAGGGCTGGTCGCCCCAGAATTCCATTGTAAGCGGATGGGGTGTCCACCACAGTAAATGTCGTCATCTTGGTCACCCGCCGAGGCTCATGCCCCAAAGATAAAGGAAGGACAATTTGACCCAGCGGCGGGATGGCATGTCCTGCGAACCCATATAGAGGAGTGGAGATTGGCTCAAACTCAAATCCTTCCACCTTCATCTGATCCAGAGTACTCTTGAACAGGATATTAACAGAGCTTCCATTATCAATAAAGGTTCGTGCCACATCATAATTGGCAACGGTGGTCGTCACCACCAAGGCATCGTTATGAGGAGCCACAATGCCTCGGAGATCCTCTGGCCCAAAACTGATGACAGGATCATGGGGTAAGTTCGCACTCCTCGATATTTCAAAATTCTCCAACCTCCTCCCATGCACCTTCCGCGCTCGCCCGGAATCCCCATCAGTAGCACCCCCCGAGATCATATGAATCATTCCTCTCGTCGGGTGATTATCCTCATTCGTTCTCCTCCTCGGTTCAGCGGGCTCCCGAGGGACATCCTGACCTCGACCCTCTCTCCTCGGCTCTTCGATCCTCGGATGTATCCATGGAGGGCCTCGACCCCGCCTAGAAGACGGGCGAGATCTCAGCTCACTCCCGGACGAGAACCCTTCTTGTCTACCCTGTGGCGGAGGTCGAGCACTGCTCTCAACCCTCTGCGACTTCTCCCCCCTCTCCCCCGACTCCCTCACCTCCATCACCTTATCCCGACTCCTATTCAGAGGAACATGTGATGAGAATTGTCCTCTACCTTTGGTTCTGTCCTCATCTCTTTCCCCTGCATCCCTCTTCTTTCCACCTCTCTCGGCTCTCTCCACCCTACTTCCTCCGGGCCGGTTTTCCATCCTCCTGTATCGTTGAGCATCCTCCAAGTTTACATATTTCTCAGCTCGAGCCAACAAATCATCATAGCTCGACGGAGGCTTCTTGACCAACGACTTAAAAAACTCTCATCCCCTTAGTCCTTGTGTAAAGGCACTTATCATGATGTCAGGGGTAACCGCTGGTATTTCTAGCGCTGCAGTGTTGAAGCGCTGGACAAACTCCCGTAACGTTTCAGCCTCTTGCTGTTTCATCACAAACAGACTCAAATAGTTCTTTTGATGCCTCTTGCTGCTGGCAAATCGGTGCAAGAAGGCTGCAGAGAAATCCTCGAACGATTGTATGGAGTTGGGCTGCAGGGTATTAAACCATTGCTGGGCTGACCTCACCAACGTACCCAGAAACACAATGCACCTGACTCCGTCTGAATATTGGTGCAACAGAGCCGCATTCTCAAATCTCCCCAAGTGTTCCTCAGGGTCTGTATGTCCGTCATACTCTCCAACGTTTGATTGTCGGAAATTCGGAGGAAGCCCTTCCTCCAAGATGGCTAGTGAAAAAGGGCTTCCTCTCTTGGGTACCGGCGCCCTGCTTCCCACTTGCTCCCTCAACCTCCTTATCTCTTTCCACATCTCTCCCATCTCACTAATCTCCCCACTCTGGAGGGGTTGCGTCTCTTCAACCCTGCTATGATGGACCTCAACATTTTCCTCCCGCTCCTGATGGGCGGCTTGTTCCTCTACAAACATAGACTCTTAATTCCTCTTCATGGCCTCATCCACTGTTCGGGTGATAAATTGGCCCAGCTGTTCCAGGGTCAAGTTTCTCACATTCTCATTGGGACAGGTTTGCTCGACCCTCGTCTCGTGGATGGGCTGCTCAGTTCTGGCCTCTTGACGAGGTCGTTCTTGTCTCATCTCAAGATGCGGTTGTTCCTGTCCCGCCTCAGCGCGAGATGGTTCGGGTCCCCTCCGAGGACGCGATGATGCTGAGGTGGCTCTTCCACTCCCTGTCCTCCCTACCATCTCTACGTCTTAACTCAAAGATTCCCACAGACGGCGCCAAGTGATACTCACGGGATATTCAGGGTCCGATTCCAGCAAGGGTCACTAGTCCAGACGCAGGTTTTGAAATTACCCTGAGCCTGAAATCACAAAGAAGACCGTTAGGAGGGGGCCAGGAGGGTGTCCTGGCGTAGCCCCTCCGACGCTCAAGTCAGTGACTGAGGATGTATGGGGGGAGCAGCTAAGGGTGCTGCTGAAAACAATATATTGAATGAAATATCGTACGCTCAAACCTGGTATTTATAGGAGAATATCTGGGCTTGTCATGGGCCCTTCACCTGTGGGCTACCTGTGGGCCTTAGATAGGGGCCGGGGGTTTGGGCCAGATCTTGATGGGCTCATCCATGGAGTATCATTTTTATTATATTTTATCATGTAAAATTTGGTTCTTGTGATGTTATATTCTAATTAATTTTCTTGTTCATAGATATCGTGGTTTTTAGTCCTCGATTAGTAATTAATTTTTTTCTTATGTATGGATTGATTGGTATTTAAATCAAGGAAGTGGACACATGACATCCATATAAGTTATATTCTAATTAATTTTCAACATAGAGATTTATCTCTCAATCTTTTCTATTAAAATAATAAATCAATCAAATACTTATAACGACCTTTATCATTGATAATATAGAGTGATATTAATATAAATTAAATTAAAAAAAAAGAAACCTATATTTAATATGAACGAGTTAACTCTTTAAGTTAATTAAAAGTAAAAAGAAAAACGTATTCATTCATCCATTAGATTTCAAATGGTTATATATATATTTTTTAAATTTATATGCTAAAATCTAATATTCTCTATTAAGTTTAGGTAAACTGATAAAATTAAATTTAGTTTTTAAATCACTGATAATGAGTTTGGTATTTAAATATATTAAAAAATAATGTGAAAAGACGAAATGATATATGAAATAAGACACTAACAAATTTAAGATAATATAGTTTATATTTTGGCATAGCGATTTTCTATAAATTTTCACATAAAATTTAGCCTCTTGAAGGAAAAATTCAGGGTACACCCTTGAATGCTAGTCATGGTGAACATATTTGAAATCCAACGCAGTTATTATATTGAAATTGTTTAGCTTGATAGAAATTAGGTTCGAAATTCTATTGAATTTTGTTCCTCTAACAAGTCAGAATTTGAGATTGTTGATTTGTAAGTCATGATTCAAATATATCAATCCAAATATCATATGCTATAATTTGTACATATTCATTTTATTTTCACAACAAATTTATTTTTGATTATACAATCAAAAGATATGCCTGAGAAATTAGAATTTTACTGTTTATGTATTTTGTTTGGACTAAATTTTCATACGAACTATCTAAGAAAAATGGAATAATTTAAATTCGATGTGAAACTCAAAAATTCGTCTTTATTAATGATGTAATTAAAACATGAATTGTTCAGATTACTAATATTGAAGTATGAAGATCTTACTGGCTCGTAACTAATTACAGGGAATCGTGACGACTGACTCGTAAACGGGTCTACACGGCCGTAGATGACCGGCATAGACGACTGGCATAGAGGACTTGTGTAGGCGGCTGGCGTAGAAGGATCCTTGTTGCCATATACCGGTACAACAAACTTCGTGGGTCGTCATCTCTGTTACGAACAAACGTTAGAGACGCTGAGTAACTCCAACGCTCAAATGTAACTCCGACGCTCAAGTCAGTAAACAATTCATGGATATTCTCTGAAAGTTGGAGAGCTGAAATATAAGTAAATGAGAGAGTGTACCTTGGACAGTGAGGATGCTATCTTGTTTTTAGATTTTTTATATGTCTAACGACAAACAAGATGAGCCAAATAATTTAATTAAGCTTATAACTCATTATAGGTCCCCTACTCTTGAACAATGCCAACATTTAGTACTTGAAGTGGATCAGGTTCCCAAGATTTTGTCTCAAATAAAAGTCATGAACTCACCTCTTGGGTTGTGAGGTATCTCGAGACTTAATTTAATTGTTGTGACCTCTTATGGAGTCGGCGGCTTAACTTTTTTGCAGGGATATTCTGATATCTTACACATGGATAACCTTTACCAACTTCACAGATCTAAGAAATTTAGTTAAGAATCGTATAAGGGAGTTCGCAAAGTAAAATAAGGCGACTTATTTGGAGAACACAATAATTTAGTTTACCTTTAGAATGTTAGTGATTACACTCGAAATTGTTGATAAAAAGTGAGATAACAAAAATAAAAGATGATAATCTTCTTGTTCTACTTGCATCCTAAGTGCATAACTTTTTTTTTTTTGATCGTGTGACATTATGTGGCCAACTCATTATCTCAGGCAACTTCGCTTGCTCCAACTAGAGTTTGGAATTTCAAGTTGAGCTGATAAGTAGATATCATTGCTCGAATAATTTGAAGCTCAGTCTTCTTAATATGACATTGCGTGAGGAATGATACTTCACCTCAAAATATTTTATCCTCTTCGTAGCCTATTGTAAGGACTATGTATCGTATTATTGTAAATCATATGTTGATTATCGATAATTCACGAAGTTATCACGTTATTAAGTGCATGAAGTATATAAGTGACACATGTTACGGTTTTCAGCATACTTATCTGAGTATTAGTTCAAATGAAATGAAATCAATTTCATTAAAAAGCTAATACATAGTAATAATTTTCATGTTTTGAGTTTTGTCCAAATCTATTTGGAAATATGGGTAAAATTATCCTGAAATGTATCGTGTACATTGTAGTTTTTGCACTGACATATTTTGGGAGAATGAGCATAACTTTCGAGTCCGATATCCAAATTGAGTGCGGTTAGTAGCAAATGAAAGCCAAGATATATAGCTACAACTTTCATGTTGACCACTTTTACTAATTCGAAACCTAGCCATTCCAGACAGAACATGGCGCGCTAGGTTCTACTTTATGTGCGCCCAAGCGCGGCATTATCAAGGCTTCTGGACAGAACCTGGCGCGCTTGGGAGCCATTTCATTTCCACCCCAAAGTGGCATTGTAAAAGTTTTTGGACAGAGCATGAAGCGCTAGGGCACCACTTCATGACCGTCCCAGCGTGGCATGATAAACTTTTCGGACAGAACTCGACATGCTGGTGCGGTAATTCATTTGTGCCCCAGTGCCCACACCTCAGCTGCACGATATTTAAGGTTGATAAGAATGAATTCCTCGATAACTCTTCTATCTTTTCTCTGCAATTTCGAAGAAAAAGATTGGAATTCAACAAATCTACCTCGAAACGTTGTTGAAGCTCGAAATGAATTATATATTCGGAATCCTCCGTCGAGAGCGTTCTTTTGTGGTAAGTTTCTTTTGGTTCCAGCACCTTTATTTATTAATTGCTGGAATCACATGTATTTGAAGTTAATTTCAATATATGCGATAGAATAACTGACAAGAAACTAATTTTCAAAATCGGAATTGAATTATGTAATGATTTCAATTTGATATGAATTTTCAAATTTTCAAAAGATTTTGGAACTTGAAACGTTGATTTTAAATGAATTCATTGATTGGGATGAATATTTTGATGATGTAGAGATTTCTATACTGAAATCTTAAAGCTACATTGACTAGAGACGAATGATTGAGGTATGTTGCGATCGAGTAACATACGGCAAGTATCTGTGTCATATGATATATGTTTGATTGATTTTATTGAGAATATGTGTCTATATGCGTTATTTGTTGAGTTGATATGGCATACACGACATTCATGATTGGTATATCGATGTATAAAATAAATATTTTGTTAACACACATCATCTTATTCATACATCGATACATGACATGCACGTTGAGCTATGATCTTTGGATACCTTTATATCATTGGATTTGATTATGTGGTTTGTGAACACGATGCTATGTTTGGCATTATGTGATCCGTAAAAACATGGTCATTTGTGGCCCCGATGATTGATTGATTGAGATTTGGGATTTGATGGCGCTTTGCCGATACCATCATACAATTATCCCTTGTACTTGATTGAGGCCGGTGTGCCAGATTGAGCATTGATTTGATAGCGATTCGATTGGTTCTGATACATGCTCAGTGGATGGGCATTTGACCTGATATCCCCACGATATGCATGCACTGCATATCATATATCATTGTGTAGATACATGTTGTATATATTAGGGTTGTTCCATACGGAGCTTGTGCTCACCCCCAAGGGGGGCTGTTGTTGTCTTTGTGTGTAGATAATGGCAGATACTCCAGGTTATCAGGAGATTGAAGATGGTACTTTTGGAGGGAGTCACATCTGAGTTGAAGTTGAGTGGTCTATCACAGTATAAATATGTATCTATATACCAGAGCATGTCTCAAAAATATGAATTGTTGTATGTAGTTGATTTTGATTATGTGTGGGCATATTTTGTGATGTGATATGTTTAGACGAGACTTTATTATATACTATTTTTAGTATCATAATTATAGTTGACACATTTTGGGCTCATTGTAAAGAAAAATTTCACTTGTTTTCCACTATAATTAATTAACCCTAATCAACTTGCATTGTAATAATGATTAGGAGTTAAGGACCCTACATCTATTATAGGTAAAAACTCAAGGAAAGTGATAAAACGAAATCTTCTAGAGGTTTGACCATTTATCTTCTTCACCCAAAATCTAGAGATTCCAGCCAAGATAATTAGTGTGTCGTCATGTTTTCCATGAAGGACCTTCAAATATTCATTGTTTAAAGACCACTCTTCTTGTACTTTAGCTATCTAAGACACCGACTGAGATGAGAAGGCAGTCATGAAGGTATGTTCTGTCCCAACAACTTGTAGAAGAACTTTCCTCGCATTTCTTGTGTCTCCACTAGCAGGCCCCCCAATTATCATTCAAATAATGAATCCAGTGGTCGAGCTCTCGTCCTTATTATCATCATTATCAGCTTGTTGACTTTCTGTTGGTCATGAGATTCATCCACAAATTTCTCTATTTCTACTTGATTATTTGTTATATTTTAGCTCATAAGCTGAAACAATTTTGTATAGCGTGTCCTCTATCAATGCATAAGTGATGTTACTTCTCTGATTTTTTTAACTTGCAGTTTTCTTTCATTGGATGTTGGGGCCACAGGTAGCCCCGTTGTTTAGCCACTAGTAGTACGTACATCAAGCGCGCATTGAAGAGAATGTTCTGGATATAGGAACTTGGAGCTGTCCGTTTCTCCTCTTCCTTTCTTTCCTCTAATTCTTCTTATTCTCCTTTTCTTTTTCCTAAAATGTATGGTCCGACAAATTACTCCATGTGTATGTATTTTTCCGCTCTTTTGAGTAATTCTTCTAGAGTTCTCGGGGATTTTACTACTATTGACTCCTTAAATCTTCTATGGATTGATAAGGTTTTGCTGCTTTATTTTGGATAACAATTCACGGTTCACATGAGGAACCACATGAACTGCATGGGTGAGCCACTGCTCATATTCTCGTAGACCTTGTCCCTTTTTCTGGGTTATGGTGAACAAATATGATGTTGGATTTGGGTACCTTCTATTGATAGAAAATCGATGAAGAAAATTCTGTGTGAATTGCTTCAAGATTCTTATAGTTCTGGGAGGTAGCTTGTTGAACCAAGAAATGGCGTGACCTGACAAAGTAGTCTGGAAGATCTTACACTAAGCAACATCACTGATATCATACAGGTCTACCTTTGCGTAAAACTTATCAAGGTGATCTTGTGGATCGCCTATCCCATTGTACTCAGGCAGATTTGGTATCTTCATTCCTACGAGTAGTATTTGGCCAAGATGGTAGGGGAAAAAAGGCTACGTCAATCCAGTAAAATTGTAAGATAACTATTATCTCCTCTTGTAATTTGAAGTTATCGGCGGGGATGTGGTACATTGATATCAGCCTCGTCCTCTTGAAGTTTTGTCCCTTTCCCATGATTGATGGTCGGCACGTCATTATTCTTGATCACCTCATCTCTCTCGTGAAATCTTTCGCTACGTGATGTGAGCCTATTATTGCTGTCATGATTTTGGGCTACTAGATATTGAACCATTGCTTCGGTTGCAGCACAGGAGGTCGTCTCCTCCATCAGCGCTTTCAGAGCTCATTTGTGATAATGAACTCCTATTGCTGACGGGTAGTGGAGACGAACACCCTAGATCAGTGTTGATGTGATGAACTGCGTTTGATCGCGTCTGCATACTCAATGGCAGGTTCCCACATACGGCGCCAAGTTGATGAAGCCAAAATATGTAATTGCTCGAATTACGTAGATCGAAGTATGAAGATTTGACTAGCTCATAAAAGGGCTCATTAAGAGGTCCAGGTCGTCATAGACGACTGGAATAGATGACTGATATAGATGACTAGTGTAGTCTATTGGCGTAGAGGACTAGTGTAGGCAATTGGCGTATATGGATCATTTTAGCCATAGACCAGTAAACATCAAACTTTGCGTCACAAACAAATGTTAGAAGTGTCGGGCAAGTGGACGTCCAAGTCAGTAAACAATTCACGCATATTCTTTGAAAGTTAGAGAGCTCAAAATAGATGAAAATGAGATAATGTAACTTACATAATGATGATGTTATCCTATTTATAGATTTTTTATGTGTTTAATGGATTTGGGCTTTTAGGCAAGATAAATCAAATAATATAATTGAGCACCCGTCAATTATCATTATTATTATAATAATAGTTTAGCATTCTAAAATAATAAGGCCATTATATAATTTTAAATTTACATGTGCATATGATTAATTATATGTGAATAAAAGAAAGATGTAATGTAAAGATTATGTCATGCATTATCTTGATCAACGGCTAGTGTTAATTAACATTGACTTGACGTGAGCGAACCTCAAAAATTCAACTCCCCTCTGGTCAAGCCTCTCTTCTCACTCCGATCGATTGACCCGACCCGGCTGAATTCCCACCGCCATCCCGGGGACAGAGATCAGTGATGCTGTCCACCGTCCATCCACCGTTTTATTTTCTAGCCGCCATCCTCTTCATTTCTGCGGCGTTCGCCTCCGAGTCTAATCACAAAGTACACACTGCATATTTCCATTCTCAGTTGACCCATGAAACATGGAACTCTTGTTTTTCATCTTCATTATAGTCAATTTATTCATTTTTATATCTATATCGGTAAAAGATTTATTAAATTTGCTATATATTGTAAAAGATTTCGGTATGTCAACGTGACATCTGCAGATATTAACAAGAAAGACGTGTATAAATATAGAAGATAATGAAAAATATTATATATATATCTGAAGAATTCAGAACTATGACTTCTTCTGTTCAAGTTTTCAGTCAAAATCTTGTGATTTAGTACGACGGAACTATGCGGTTAATGGGTTTTCCCCGACATTAACTGCTCCATGCATTAGTGGAATGGGTTAGATCTTTTTTGAAGATCAGGATTTTGGTGTTCAATGCTTACTGTTGATTCTGGTTTGCTGAAGAGCGGTGGTTACGAAATGGTCTAATGGTGTCACTGCATGATATGGTTCTTAGATTAGCACCTAATTGTGGTTTGTGCTCGTTCAAGTAGGGTTATCGGCAGTAGAAACGAAAGTATGAGGTTGGGAAATTGCGATTAAAAGTTTGCTCAAGCACGCGGGTGCTCATTCACAGAGTTTGAGCTAGAATTTTTCACGCTATGAAGTATGAACCGGAGTAATTTAGAATTTCCATATTGGGGGAATATGCCAAAGCTTGTGCTTTTGTAATTACCTATAATAATGCACGCCAGTGTGTCTATACGGAAATCAAGAATTTCTGCCTAGTAACTTAGGAATATCTTAGTTTACTTTGCCAATTAATGATATTAGACGTGGATGCATTTCTGAACATTTCATGGTTTATTACTGTAAATTTATACGTGACAATTTGTTGTTTTCATAATATGTATTGAGAATTCCTTTCCTTTTTTTCTTTTGAAAAATTAAGTGTTTATGGCTTCATTTTGGGGGTATTGTCGAGCCACCTTATTGATAATAATCACTGGATCATTGGTCAGGATGAGTGTCCTGTAGTTTCTAACCAATAATTTGAGGAAAGTATATTGAGAATGATTCTATAGTATTCATGATTAGGTTTCTACATGCACTCTGGTTCCTTTTATGGACAATTCTGCATATTCGCAATTTTTCCGATGATTGACATTTCCGCAGCATCGTTGTGCTAATTGCTTAATGTAATATCTATGTCAAAAAATCTTGTGTAACTTGTGTGCTGCCATCAGTTTTTAGTGATGCAGTTTGAGCAAAGTCACCAGTTTAAGTACTTCGTGGACTGCACGTGTTTTCTCTAACTCTCTCTTCTTTTTTCTTGTAGTATCAACCTGATGACCCCTTGGTTCTTTGGGTAAATAAAGTAGGCCCATTCAATAATCCTCAAGAAACATATAATTATTACAGCCTTCCATTTTGTCACCCATCAGGCGATGCTGCGCACAAATGGGGTGGGCTTGGAGAAGTATTGGGTGGAAATCAGCTTATTGATAGCCAGATTGGTATAAAGTTTCAAAGTATGTACGTGAAAATCTTGAATCCATCACAAATTCGGGTTTTCATATGTTGTTTATATGGACAATGAAGTTTTTTATTTTCATTTGGCAGAGCCCGTGGACAAGGCTACCATTTGTGAGATTGAACTCAATGAAGCACAAGCCACACAATTCAAGGATGCTATTGACAGGGCTTACTGGTTTGAATTTTTCATGGGTAATTTGATATCACTTATACTAGTGTGGTATCTTCAAGTCATTTGGTGGTACTTGGTTGATTTACGGAATAATGTAGTCGTGGCATGCTTTGAAACTTCTCTACTTGCTGATTGTTGATTAAAATGAAACTTTGAATCTTTAACTCAGTACCAATACTGAACTGAACTGAGATCAACTCGCACCCATGATGAACATGGCCTATGATTGACATTCGTTTTGGTTTGAGTTCCTTCTCAGTTGCTCAGTGCTTTTAAGATGTTATGGTCCCAAGTTATGGATCGCGTTATGATGTGGTTAATGGGTGACGGGTGTTCTTGGGCCTCAATGCCCCTATAATAAGTATTTATTTTCTAACAAGAGTTCGATATCAGCTGTCTAATCCCCTTCCTGTTTTCTGTTTTTGCTGATGTGCTGACTACAATTCAAATGATTTACCCATATGGGGTAAGGTTTCCATGGACTCTATACTCAATAAATTGTTTTCTGAACCATGCTAGTCCAACGTTTCATCGACACTAGTTTTTTTGCAGGATTTGTTGGTGAAGTCCGTCCCAAAATAAAAGGTGATGATCAGCACATGCTCTACACGCATAAGAGCATAACTGTGAAGTACAACAAAAATCAAGTATGTGGCTGCTTAAAAGTTGTCTTGAACATTTGTAGTTTTTTTAGTGCTTCTCTAACTTTCTTTATCTTGTAGATTATTGAAGTCAGACTTGCTCTGCAGAACCCAAAACCTTTGGAAGTGGGAAGGACATTGGATATGACATATTCTGTGCGATGGATTCCGACGAATATCTCATTTGCTCGGCGTTTTGATGTCTACCTGGATTATTTCTTTTTTGAGAGCCGGGTAGCATTGACATTCTGACTTGAATATTACCTGAAATAAATAATTTTAGTGAACATTCATTTGCAAAAATAATTTAAATGGTCTGATCTAGGTAATATTGACACTATGACTTAGATATTATATTCAGTTTATGATTTCAGAGGCCATTTTATTTGAGAAAATAATGTAAATTGTGGTTTCATTAGCTTGTAGAATTTGCCACTTCAGTAGTTCAGCCCATTCGCTTTTAACTATGTTCTTCAATCTCAACTATTTAGGTCATAAAGGTTACACCACAAGGATTAGCATTTTCTTATAATCTCGACTATTTTCTCGCAGGTACATTGGTTCTCCATCTTCAACTCCTTAACGATGATGTTCCTTGCTGGTCTAGTATCAATGATATTGATGCGAACTTTACGAAATGATTATGCTAAATATGCCAAAGAGGATGATGATTTAGAAACTCCTGGTAGTAATCTTTGTGCTTCATCCCATTTATTTATTTTTAAGTGACTGTTGATGTACTAGAACTCAACATCTTCAGGAAAGAGATGCCAGTGAAGAGTCTGGTTGGAAACTTGTTCATGGAGATGTATTTCGTACCCCTATCAGTTTAGCTTTACTGTCCGCTCTTGTTGGCACTGGATCACAACTAGCAATGCTGGTTTTACTTGTCATCTTATTTGCTATTGTGGGAATGCTATATATTAGGTATGTGTCAAGATCTCCAATCTTGCATCTCACCCTGACCCCTTTCTCTAAAGAATCGATTTTAATTAACAAAGTAATGTTGTTTCCATTTCCTCAATTTTCTACGAGAGTCTCTCTCCTGAGAGTTCTGCTGAACTCAGGACTGTTGTTTCAATTGGCAGCCTAGATGCTTTATTGATTCTTTATTTCTTTTTATGTGGAAATGAGTGTTAGCATTTGATTGTTTTCTTTGACATTTCTTTTTGTATGCTTTGTTCAGGAGAGGAGCAATTGTCACTACTGTCATAGTATGTCATGCTTTCACATCATTCATTTCAGGCTATGTCAGTGGTGGAATGTACTCACGCCATGGTGGTATTTACAGCTTTCCCGGTTTCTTTGTCTCTTTTTTCATTTTCCTATTCTTTTTTTCTATCTTAGATTTTTTTTCAGAACATAGTTTTTTAGTAGCACTCGTAAATATATACTTGTTACTCTTATCTTATCGCAGGTAAAAAATGGATTGAAACAATGATTCTCACTGCTTCACTTTTCCCTTTCATGTGCTTCGGGATAGGTTTCATTTCGAATGCTGTTGCCATATTTTATGGGTCCCTAGCAGCCATTCCCTTTCGCGCAATGGTCACTGTCTTTATCATATGGGCTTTTATTTCTTTTCCCTTAGCACTTCTGGGAACGGTTATCGGAAGAAAATGGAGCGGTGCTCCTAAAAA
This sequence comes from Primulina tabacum, assembly GCF_025594145.1. Lineage (NCBI taxonomy): Eukaryota > Viridiplantae > Streptophyta > Magnoliopsida > Lamiales > Gesneriaceae > Primulina > Primulina tabacum. The sequence continues at coordinate 9,190,797 of NC_134560.1, read as the reverse complement.
TCCATGCCGCGTAAAGACCATTCCTCGACCAATTCCAGAGAAAAAGTGGTATCTAAAACCTTCTGTAGTATCTATGATGGGAGGATTGCTTCCTTTTGGTAGCATTTTCATCGAGATATATTTTGTTTTCATTTCCTTCTGGAATTACAAGGTAATGTGAATCATTCTTGTAAATCAGTATTTTAATTGATTTTTTTATGCCCACTCCTTTGACTGCTTATGCGAGATCAGCTGATGAATATTGAATTGTATACAATCGCTCTGGGTGATCTCAATTAGATGTGAAACGACAAATAATTGGCATTTCTTAGATGTCTCTTGCACCTCATGATTTTAATAGCTTCCATGACTTGCACCTATAGTTTTTATCGGCTTCTGGGCCTCAATTTTAGAGTGCATTCTACTTATCTACTACTCTGGGGCCTGGTAGAGTAGGTTGTATGGTATAATATCTTGGCAAAATTTGCAAAACTTTTTAAAGCAAAAGTCCATAATCATATTTTTATGCATTTGCAAACTCTACCTAAATCTTGTAAATCAAAATCTATCCTTTTTTTCGGTTATTGAAGTTGCCTTTGTCATTTTTCTTATGGGATGCCTTGGTAATTTTTCTTATGATAGAAAGGAACAATGGTACTTGGGATCGAAAAAAAGAAAAAAAATATTCATGAGTGAAAAGTTAAGTGGAATCGGAGAAAAACACTTGGATCAATTCAAGTAAATTAAATGGTGAGATGATTCCTGCCTGCTGTGTTGTAAAAATACTGATAGTTCATCTAATTTTCAGAGGTTCATTATCACAAACTTCATCAGTAGTAGTTAATTTTTCCTCATGCTTATTGAAAGCTGTCATATTACTCTATTCCTTCCTACTGAATTATCTCCCTGTTGCTTCTTGTTCACAGTTGTACTATACCTACGGTTTTATGCTTCTGGTTTTCCTGATTCTTATGATTGTAACCGTCTGTGTGACTATTGTCGGGACATATTTCCTGCTAAATGCTGAGAATTATCATTGGCAGTGGACTTCCTTCTGCTCCGCGGCTTCAACGGCAGTTTATGTGTACTTGTATTCTATATATTACTACTCCGTGAAGACACAAATGTCAGGGTTCTTCCAGACGAGTTTCTATTTTGGTTACACGCTGATGTTTTGCCTTGGCTTGGGAATTCTTTGCGGTAAGTTATGAGCATTCAACTCAATCTGTAAAGGTGATATATATTCATATATCCTTTCTTCACTCATCTCCAGTCCAGTTCATAAATTCATATACATTTGGAGCTTAACATTCACTCACCATGGCCGTTAATCACGCATTTGCAGGCGCCATCGGTTATTTAGGCTCGAACTTGTTTGTGAGGAGGATTTACCGGAACATCAAATGTGACTAGGAGAGAGCATTCTTATGCTTCTCGGCTCAGTTTCTTGACAAATGATTAACTTGCGTGATGTCAATGATTCCATGTGGTATAGTAAATGTTAGAGAGATTTTAGTTGGTTTTCCTGCTCCTCCACCGCAGCTCCATACAGGTTTGGGTACGGGTCTGGTGTGAAATCATATTGTAAATTTATTTTACTTAAAATTTTAAATATTGGATTCAATTCAAATATTTCACATAAACTATTCAACTAGTATAAGAGATGTTTCAGATTTCGAAATTGTTTTGAAATTCAACTGAATTTTGTCCTCTAACAAGATAATGACATCATTGGTTTGGAAGTCATTATTACAAATACATTGTGTTAGAACATTTCAGTTTTGCTGATCTAACAATGTTACTGATCAAATAGATAATTACAGAGCCTAACTAAACTGAATTAAAGAAGAAAATTGAATAATCACGAGCAAAATTTTTCTAAATCAATTGGAGTCTAACTGGGCTATCGAGCCAAACTGATAATGCACATTCAAAGGCAAAAAAGATAGTGATATGCAAACTGATCCAATCACAACTGATGGAACCCAACTGATAACATGTTATTTCAATCGATCAGTCAGCTCAAATTCAAACATTCTATAAAGATTATTAGTATACTCAGTGATTAAGAATCAGAGTCCAACTCAAATATTAGATAAATTATTCCGTACCAAAAGTCATTGATTTCCATCGAAATGTAGAATTCATGTGCACTACCAGAATCTGTCAGAAAAGACGATGATATGAGAACAACGAAATCTGTAATTATAAACAAATATATAATTTATAAAGATGACAGTTGCAGATGAAGTCTATACATAAATCAGTTAGACAAGCTTTTAAACTGTCCTCCGACTCTTTGATTTTCTGAATTCTCTGATATTCTGAATTTCTTGAAAAACCTTCTGCGAGCCAAACTGATCAAAGCAAGCACACGATGATAAGTTATTATTTGATCAATTGAAGATCAATTGGTGCCTATAAATTTCCTTGTGAAATCCTTGTAATTGAAAGTAAGAAGTCATGATAATTTTGATTAAGATTGAAGTATACTAAGAGTTTCAATTAAGCAGTGATAAGTCGAATTGAAGTAGATGATTTCAAATTGTTTGTAATTACCAAATTATTTTAGTGCAGTCCTTCTGCAAGGAAGAATGGGTGACATAAGAGTATTGAAGTCTCCGAACATCCAGAAACAACTCATGCATATTTACATTTCAGTCTACATGCATTAAATTTTTCATTTCAGTTTTACTAGCTCAACCAAAATATTTGCAAATTGTTGAGATTATTTTTCCTCCCCCTCTAAATTAATCTCTGATTCTAACAAGTGGTATCAGAGTGAGTTAATTCTTGTCTCTGAACATTATTCAACCAAATGGCCCCATTTACAAAATCTCAATTTTATCCAAAGAAGACTTCGATGATTGGAATATTAGATTGCATGCTCATTTAGCTGCATAAGATGATGACATGTTGTTTGTCATCACATATGGATCGATGAAAATTTTGAAAGCAAATATTGCTATTGCCATCAGTGATGGTGCTCCACAAACTATCGAAAAGCCCATAATGAAATGGACTAGTGAAGACTATAAGAAAGCATATTTGGACAATGTAACTAAAGACATTCTGTACAAGATACTGGACAAACACCTTCAACAAGATTAACATGTGCCTTATTGCCAAAGATATATGGGAAAAATGATGTAATTATGCGAAGGAAATGATCATACAAAATAAAACAAGTTGCATGTTGCAATACTGAAATTCGACATCACCAAGATGAAGGTAGGAGATTATATGTTAGACTTCAATGTGAGAGCCATCAGTATCATAATCGAGCTAGCTGCTCTTGGAAAAAAAAATATAGAAATCGAGAAAAAGCCTTGAAAGTGATGAGGTCAATCCTAAGAGAATGAGATATCAAAACAATAACTATGTAAGAATCGAAAGATCTTAACAAGATTGAACGGGACGATCCGTTTGCAAATCTTAAGGCATATGAATTTGAACTGGAAATAAGGACCGATGGTGAGTCGGCAACCAAATTGACAAAAGTTTTGTCTTCTACAACCATTGAACAAACTGTCTTGAAAGATAAGTCAGCCGAGCAGTAGAGCCGTGATCCGATATCACTGTTTGTGAAGAAAATTGCCAAATTCTTAAGGAAGAACCAGAGTAATTTCTAAAGTTCAAATAAACATAATTATCACAAAAAAGAGTCCACTGACGAGGATAATGCATGCTTCAATTGTGGGAAAGTTGGACATTTCATAGCCAACTGCCTTAACCGAAGAAGGATGATAGAAAGCTAACTGACAAAGACGCCCGATCTCATGATAAGAAGAAGAAAGGTCGTTTAGGAAGAGAAGAGACCAGAAGGTACTAGTGGTTAAGGAGAACAAAGCCATGCAGGACGATTCTGGACTGACTCCTCTAAGTCAGAAAGTCCCACCATTGAGAGTGATGAAGATATGGTACAGTGCCTCATGGCCAATGCTGAGCTTGACTCTACCTATGATGATGTATTAGAATTTAGCTCGACTGATTTTATGACACATTCTCATAATTTATTATTAATCACGACTTTAATATTGGGACAATTGATAAATACTATTTACTTTTGTAAAGAACCAACATACTTTCTTAGTATAAATATATGTTTATGATTTTATTTTTTGATCAACTAACCCCCAAAATTTGCGAGAATTTTGCTAAGATAATACATGATCAATTGGAAATAAACATGATGGGAGAACTAACATTATTTCTAGGATTACAATTTAGACAGCTCGAGTATAGAATTTTCATAAACCAGATTAAATACACCAAAGGGCTACTGAAAATTTTGGCATGGAAGCATGCACTGCTGCCTCAACTCCAATGAGTTTTTCAACAAAGCTCGATAAATATAGAAGAGGAATTCCAGTAGATTCAACCATGTATCGTGGTCTAATTTGTTCTTTTTTTATCTTACTGCTAATAGAGCAGCCATAATATTTGCAGTATGCATCTGTGCTATATTTCGTTCTCATCCTAAGAAATCTCATATGTACTGCAAGCGTTGAAATATTTAAAGGGTACTCAGATTTTGGTTTATGATATCCAAAATATTCTACATTTAATCTTGTACGTTATTCAGATACAGTCTATGTAGTTTGCAAGTTGGACAGAAAAAAGTACTAGTGGATTTTCGTCAATATCTTGGTGATAGGTTGATCTCCTAGTTTAGTAAAAAGCAGATTTCAATTGTCACTTCTACATTAAAAGCCGAATACTTAGTTGCTGGAAGTTGTTGTTCTCAAATGCTTTGGATTCAGCAACAATTAAAAGACTATGAGATCAATGCTTCTGAGTCATCTATCTTCTATGATAATACAAGTGCAATAGCCATTACCTACAATCCATTGTTGCACTCCAGAACTAATACATTGACATCAGATACCACTTCATCAGAGATCATGTGAAAAAAAAAAGACATTCGTTTGGAATATGTGTCTATTGATCAACAAGCATCAGGCATCTTTACCAAACCTTTATCTGAGGCTAAGTTTTCTTATTGTCGTGATATGTTTGGCTTCATTGATTTATCTTAAGTATTAATTCACGAGGAATATTATTTAGTATGGCTAATGTTTTATAAATCATGTTGTATCAAATTAAGGATATGTTATATTGATAAGACAATGTGTCTGCTAATTTAGTGTTACTACTCAAATTTTTCCAACATTTAATTTTTAAGTAGACCTTACCATATAATATCTCAAATCCATGCCTCTTTCTGTTTTTATTAGTAACCAACATTTGGACAGCTTATTGTTTTTACTTTCAAAATATTTTTTTTCTTGTGTCTTCACATCATTGGTCGCTCTGAAAGACCGTCCTTTCAGAATCTTGCAATCAACTGCATACTAACACGTGTCTTTATGTTCCAACTTACGGTCGCACATATTCTTTTAAACCACCATTTCATTTTTTTACTGTTTTCGGTGTAAAACCTTTTCTTCGAGCCTTCTGTTTTCTTAGCATTTTTCTACTGTCTACAAATATTGTTTTCAATTTTATTGACTCTCAAATCACATAAATGGCAAATTCATAAACTTTGAATGTTTATCAGGTTTACTTTGTCCTAATTCTACACCATTCATGATACTCATCTGGTCGCCATGTTCGAAGCTTTGGAGACATCTGGTCTTTATCCCTTTTTGGAAACACCCGCAGTTATTTACAAGGCACCATTGTTGGATTTCTATGCGAGGATGGAAGATTTGTTTTTCTCACAGCGGAAAGATTATTCTTATTGATGGTGTTATGCTCAGTTCCACATTCTCTATCCCCAATTTTAGGATTGCTGATTTCTCTATCATCTCCAAAGAAGACATGATTGTTGCTTTAAAGATCTTATTTGTTTCAAAAGAAGAATTATCTTCATCTTGCTTTAAAAAGCTGCCGAAGATTGAATTTCAAATAGTGGCTGATATTATCTGAATCTATTTTGTTCAAGGCAAAGACCTTTGACGGGTTGACCAAGAAGAAGGTCCAGGCGACGTCTGTCATTACCTCTGGAACTAAAGTTAATTGCGCATTTGTTTTTTTAAGACGTTATCTGACATCCTGAAGAAGAGTAATGGTTTTTCTGTGCAGATCAGCAAACATCTTAAGATGCTGGTTTCAGTTATACTTCTAAAAAATATGGTACTTCAACCACTCTTATTGATGTCAATAATGTGATTGCTCTTCGACACAAAACCTTTGTCCCTGAATTTATTGAAGCCAAGTGGGAAATAGGACCGGGCAATAGGCTACTCAGCTGCAAAAACAAAAAATAACCAAGAGGAAACTCATCATTGTGGTCAGTAATTCTGAGCAAACTATCTTCGAGGAATACTTTCACACTTGCTCAGCCTCTACTTAAACCCACCCTAGCCAAGAAGAAACTCAAACCAACCATCCACATCAAGAAAATAGTAGCTCTCGTAGACATCCCCACCATCCCAATTGACAGTGATGATATTACATTTCACCAATTTTTCAAAATTGTTGTTACTGCTGCTACACCACAAGCATTACCAGAAACATTTCACCTCAAACCACTCAGGATCTTGTTCAAGCTCCAAGATGTTTAATGACTATTGCATCCAGCTCAACATCTCTCCCTCTCCCTAGACCCCAAGGAGGAGTGTCGATTCGTGATCCTCTGCCTGAATCAACAAAATCTGGACTTAAAGTCCATGTTTCAACAGAAAAAGCAAAGGAAATCTTCAAAAGAATTATGATCCAAAATCATGTGTCCAGATGACACTTGATCTGCGTATAAAAGAAACTGAAAGATTTCTAGTAGAGGAAATAACATATTTTGAGGAATGGGTTACTGTTCACACCATTAAACACTTATATACTTTCAAGGAAACTAAGGGTTCCTTTGCTGAGGTCCTTAAGTATGAGAAGAAGGTGTATGTTGCAAGCCGGAACTTCATCTACCATTGAAGCCATGAACAAAAGGAACTACATCCTTTTGAAAATGAAATTTGAGAAGTTGAATGAGACACTAGTTGTTCTGCGCTCAAACTTCGACTGTCAAGGTCCAACAGCTTTTCATGACAATGTAATATTCACATAGTTATCCAATGATCTCAAGATTGTATAGCCCTCGGTATCTTTCATTGAACAAAATTTTTGCGAGGATGTTGTTGTGGGGATTCCAGAACCCTTCAGAGTTAGGTCAGTCAAGGAAAGAACCAAAACCCCTCCAAGGGATTAGTTTTACAGTACTCCTGCACTTCACATGAACAAGTTTCAATTGCTGTTTATAAATCCACCACAACCCACCTCATCATCGCTGTTATCTGTTAGAGATTTTTCCACAATAGAGAAGGTGATTAATTCCATTGCTCAAGAAGCTATTGTAGAAGTTATTATTTATGCTCCTTATGCTGCATATTTTTTAGCTTTTGTTATTCCACCTACTGTCTCAATCACCTCAGAAAATGAAGAAATCAGTGTTATCATTGTTAACGCTCCCATCACCACCCTTCTTGATCTTGAAATGTCCTCATCTGAACATCAACAATATCATTGAAGTAGTTAAAAGCATTACTCTTGAACAAGTTGTTGCTAAATCTATTTTTAATTTGTTTAAAGATCTTTTAATTAAATAAGTCTTGTATGTCAGCATAGATGTGACAAGAATGTCTATTCAGCTCTCTGGCCTCAAATCAAGTTTTGTCAAGACTCAGTCAGATGTCATTCTTGCTCAAACGGGTCTCACATCTTCTACAGTTGCTCAAGTCGATTCTTTTCTGACACTAGACTTCAATGTTGAAGCTCTAGCTGCCAAGTTGACTTATCAATACCAATCTCTTCAGACCTTGGATAACAGAGTTGGTAACATTTCTGAGCTCTTCTTAAAAGCATGTGCTGCCAAAAAGAGGAAGAAGATGCAAGAGAAAGAATGGAAGAAGATGTAAAAGAAAGAGTTCATGCAGAACCTGAAGAAAATCGAGTTGAAAGTGAAGAGGAAGAAATCAATGATGGTGAGTAATAGACTGAAGAATCACATTATCTATTTATCTTCTATCTTTTAATTTTTTCTTTGAATTTTGATTACAATTACTTTATCTATCGTTATACTCTTGATGTCATCACTTGGCTTATTTATTCATTTTTTTTTTCTGATTTATAGTCTTCTGGATTTTGGCATTACCACAAAGGAAAAAATTGTTAAAGGACATATTAATAGTGGTAATATACTGCGTAAGGAAAAGCAGAATCGTAGTTTTGGGGGTTATGCTACTTTTATGGTGATGTGCTACTTAAGAAAAACAGAGCACACCTTAAAAAGAAACACCAGTAGACAATCGATATCAGACATCAGCAAACTTAGAATTCAGTAAATCAAAACTAGAAACGGTAGTAATTATGTTAGTATCTTATGATAACATGTCAAACTACATCAAATCGCATAATCTTTAAAAGAGACTAATGACGTCGTTTTGTTTGTACTATCTATCATAGGATGTCCCTATTTAAGTGGCTACTATGTACAATAGTAAACTTCATTTATTATCATTAAATAAACCGTACAGATCATTTATTTCTCACTACCATTTTGAGCATAAAAAAATTAAAAAATCTATTCTTGAATTCAGGTACTCTTAATGAGTAAAAGAGTCGTTCTTATTCGAACCTTGAAATGGATTATAAAAAGGCTTCTTGAGGATTATAACACACACGACAAAAAAGTTCAATCATTCGCACATCAAGATTCTCATATATATTGGAAGCCAAACCAACAAACGCTAAAAAGTCTCATTGAATTTAGAAGATCATTTGTGCTACTATTGCTCACAGTTTTTTATTGTATTATCTATTGTAAAATGTGAAATGTATGTAATATCGGGAAATAATATTTCTCAAAATCAGATTTCATGAAGTGTTGAGTTGTAATACTAGGAGTTTCAGCAGTCAATGGTAAGTCTTGCTGAAGTGGGTTTGTACAAATATTTACTTATCAAAGTCTTCTAGTGATACATTCTGGAAACATAAGAAGATGAGACATAGAAAGGTTTTGTCCTTCGAACTTCCAGACAATAAAAATGGTGGGAGTCAAATGCATTAAGGAATGGATGAAGTGTGAAGGAAATCTACCTGTGTATTCCTGAAAAGTTGACGGATATAAGGGTGGAGAAGGAAATTGGATGACATGAAAAAAGACAATTCTTAGACCAAATTTTCAACCGAGAAAATAAGGTGATTCATATAAGACATATGACGAGAGACGTAGCCCACGTTAATGGAAACGCAAAGCCAGGCTTCAACAATACCAAAACACACGCCATTGAGGACCAGTTATGCGCAAACCCAAAAGAGCACTTGTTTGGACTGATGAGAACGAAGTACAAAGTCCTTTAAAGAAAAAAGTAGTTGTGAAGGTCCGGAAAGGAAGAATGTAGATCTGTTGACGGCGACTGTGAGGTAGCCCCAATAGTCACCATGAGTAGCATTATTTTTAATGCTAGGAGGCTTGAGAACCAACGAGAATTCCAAGAATTCTGATTATTGATCGTCGACAAGAAATCTCCTTTATTTTTATAAACAAAAATAAGGGAACAAAAAAAAAGAATTGGACACATTTATTAGTTTTTTATGGCTATTTACAATGGGATGCCAAGGTAAAAATGACAGACTCATATTGGTATGGAAAGATCTATTAAACATGGAAGTGGAATCCTTTTCCACTGAACATATCGACTGTTACATTGTGGAGGGCGAAAGAAAATATAGATTTGATGGGTTTTACGAACATCCAGATGTTAAACACATACATGAATCATGGGCCCTTTTAAGACGGCTATGCAACCTGCAAAACCTCAGGGGGATTCCTTGGTTTGTAGCGGGAGATTTTAATGAGGTGTGTAATGATTGTGAAAAGTGTGGTGGGAACCAGAAATCAGCAACATAGATCATGGCTTTTAGAGAAGTGCCAGAGAAATGTTTCCTACAAGATCTTCATTGTGAGGAAGAGTTTTGCACATGGTAAAACAACATAGATGGAGACAATCTAATAATTGAACGCCTCGATAGATTCATGGTACTTTTGAAAAGAGAATGTTATACCCCACAGCCGTATTTGATCTCTCAAATTTTATCACTATGACCATCGACCTATCCATCTTTATCTGGGAAAAGAAAATCGGGAAACTCTTGGACACTTTCACTATATTTCTAAGAGGTTTAGATTTGAACCAATGTGTCTTTTGGAGTATGAATAATAGTGGAGGAGGGTTGGAATGCCCTTATGATGGGGGCAACTGTCCATGTACGAATCATAGCGTGCAGTGAGAATTTAAGACAGTGGGTTGGATGAAAGTTTCGAGCCTAGCCTAAGCGAATCAAAGCTGAAAGGGCAACATTGAACCAGTTGAAAACAAACAGAATTGGAAGGGCTCTGAAATGCTTATACGTGACAAAGAAGGACTAGTCAAATAAATCTGCTTGCATGAAGAATTATACAGGAAACAACGAAGCACAAGTAATTGGATACGTTGGGGTGATCGGAATTCCAATTTTTTTTAATACTCAGGCAACCAAAGCTTGTCTATGAATACAATCCATGGATCAGTTTCCTTACATGGCTCTCTCTGTGATACCCCCAATCCATGACAAATATATCCAGGATTACTTGGGAACATTATTTACAGCTACGGACCATAAGGATGATATATGAATTAGAGGTTGTCTCAAGCATGGTGGAGCCGAAAATGAGTCAGAAAATGAATAATAATCTTTGTGCCTCAAATCACGTTTTGATATGGATCTGGATAAAGCACCAGGGCCTGATGGTATGTCAGCACTATTCTATTAGAAATTCCAGGATATAGTCAGAAGGGATGGTAAGACGCCAGTTCTTGGCATTTTGAATGATGGTGACTCTCTTGAGTGTGGAATGATACAGTTGTTACACTAAAACCGAAGGTAGCTAATCCTATGATGATGAAATAATTTCGCCCCATTACTTCGTGCAAAGTATGTTATAAGATTGTAGCTAGAGCCCTCACAAACCGACTTTGCCCCATTTTGCAGCATGTCATTGAAGAGTTCCAAAATGCCTTTGTCTCAAACCGGATAATTACTGATAGTATCATATTAGGGTTTGAATGTTTCCATAGGATGAGGAACCAAAGAAAGGGAAATGGGTATATGCGGACTAAATCTAGATATGAGTAAAGCATATGATCGAGTTGATTGGAATTTCTTGAAGGCAATGATGGCTAAAATGGGATTCACCCCTTCTTGGATTGACAAGATTATGATTGTGTGAAATATGTGCAATATAGTTTAGCTCTGAATCAAGAAGTGTTTGGCTCGCTTCAACCACGACGAGGTATCCTTCAGAGGGACCCTCTATCCCCTTACATTTTTGTGTTTTGTGTGCATGACTTATCATCTATGATCACAACTATGAAAATGAACAACTTGTTCCAAGGTATCTGAATTGCTAAATATTGTCCGACCATTTCCCATTTATTATTCGCTGATGATAAATTAATATTTTTAAGAGTAAAAGTGGATGAATGTGTTCATATCCGAGATTGCTTGAGACAATAACATATTCTGGACAATTAATTAACTTTGAGATGTCTGCACTCTCTTTTAGCCCACATACACATCCCCTAAAAATTTAAGCAATTGAAATTATATTTGCTATATATGTAGTTCAAGGACATGATATGTATTTGGGACTTCGGACATTCTCGATGTGCAATAATAGAATAACACCCTTTCTTTATAAAAGAAAACTGCTGGAGGTAAAGAAGTGATTATTAAATCGGTATTGCAAGCTATTGCTTTCATATGCTATGTCTTGTTTTTTGATACCGGGTTCATTTTGTACGGAAATTGAAATGGAGTGGGCTAATTTTTTGTTGGGGAATGGATAACGGCAGAAAAAAAATGCAATGGAAAATGTGGACATCACTTTGTATGCCAAAATGGAAGGGTGGTTTGGGTTTCCAGAAGTTGACTCCCTTGAATCAAGGGTTTTGGCTGGAAAAGTCTGAAGAATTATTCGAAATCCACAAGCATTTATATCCCTTGTTTTAAAGGCTCGATATTTTAAGTATACGGAAAATGACCCCTTTTATGTGTGGCACTCGCTACTATAGGTACATGACTTGTTGGAAACAGCTCTATGCTGGCACGTTGGTGATGGAATAAAATAAGGATTTATAAAGATAAACTGGGTACTGGTATGCCAGAGCTTAATACAGCCTAATGTATTGTACAAATAAGTGATGAACTCAAGGTATGCAATTTGCTAACATGAGGGAAATGGAATGAGGTACTCATCAATACACAGTTTGCCCCTTATATCTCTGAGCAAATCTTGAATATCCCCCTAGTCTCGACAACTACAAACGATGCGAGATTCTGGAAGATGGATAAAAAGGTTCGTTATTCTATACGGAATGGTTACCAAGTAGCCAGTGGTTTGAGTACACCATTAGAAAACTAGTCGGAATACTCACTCGCAAAGTGGTGGAATTTTATTGGAACCTGACCATCCCTCCTAAAATCAGAACATTCTGGTGGCACTTATTGAATGACAACATTTCTACAACAGCAAACATGAAAAGCCCATGGATTCCATGCTCTGAGTCATGTTTATGCCACGCCATGTGTCCCGTATGGAAACATATCAAGAGTGTTAGATATGGATAATAAAGATGTCTGTCAGTGGTTACAAACTCATCTTGATAGAGAACAATTTGAGTGTGTGTGGCTAATTTCATGAGGGGTCTTTGGAAAATCAGAATGAAAGTTATTTATGTTGATGACTCCGTGGTGTTGGATCATAATCTGGATTGGTGTGATAACATACTTCAGGAATTTAAAGGAGCTGCACTGAAAATGAGACATCTCTCCCTAGATGCATGTAGGCAACCACCGACATTATGGACACCACCACCTCCAAGTACACAACAGCTAGAGGTTGATGCCTGTGTAAATGAGAGATTGAAGTAGTATGGGGTTGGAGGAGTGATACATGATCATTATGGGAGCAAGCTGTATAGATTTATGATATGTATTCTAGCTCCAAAATTTGTTGTTGAGGGTGAGCTTTGTGCGATTTATGAAGGTCTGGCTTTTGCCCATCTACGAGGTCTTCGCAAATTTCTGGTTGTTTTTGTCTCGCTAACATATGTGCAAGTAGTCACAGGTGTTGATGAGGATCTACATTATGTGGGAGTTTGAATAAAACTGATTCGCAAACTAATGGATGAGACTCATTCTATTGCTTTAATTCATGTTAGGCGAACATCAAACATTGTTGCTCATACTCTAGCTCTTTTTGCTCATCTTCTCCCTTCCGATTATGCTGGGAGAATGGAAATTTTCAAGTTTGATTGGAAAGTATGTAAAAAAAAATAGTTTTTGTGTAAAATTCAAGATTTCGATTTTTATCATGATAGTATTTGTAATTTTAGAATGGATAATTCTATCGTGTGCAACATTTTGAACTCAAGAATTTAAGATAAAATCGTGTATATTTTCGAAATTTTGAGCAGATAAAGACCTAAGATTCGAGATGATATTGAGATACCGAGATAAAAATCAAGCCAAGGATAATACAACCCCTAGAATTCGAATTCAATGGTGTATTTAATAGATAATTTCGAAATTTGATAGAGATGAAAGATTTAGATATCACCCAAGATCATGGATAGATCACGATTCTAGATGAAGATTTGATTCAAGTTTAAACGCGCGGATAATACACGATCGGATAGCAGCCAACCCCTATAAATAGGAGGGCCTAGTATCTCGAAAATCACACCTCTCATTCACTCCATATTTTCGAGTCTCCCCCTCTAGTATTTTCGAGTTTTTGCTTTCGAAGTTCTGCCGGGTTTCGAAGAGCTGCTGCAGTCCAGATCCGGGGAAGGAAATTCGAAATTTCCAGTGCAAGAAACCCTAACCTTTCACGTTTTTCATCAAGATCTAAGGTAAGTGAGTTTGTTTTAAATTGTTGAATTTTCGGTGCATGTATTTTCGGTTTGTAAAAATTGGGTTGAGTACAGTCCTTCTTCTACCACCTTCTGGTTACGATTTTTGGCATGAGTTATGTTTTGACACTGTGAGGATACAACCCGATATGGGTAGGAATTCCAACCATGATATGACCCTCATACGGTGGGGATATAACCGATTCGGCCTCGCCCCCTTAGAGGAGTAAAAATTAGGGACTGATATCAGTAAACCATAGAAAGTTGAGGAATCTCAGTGTCTGGTAATGTTATGCATGAAATGTAAATGTTGTACAAGTTATTCGAAATTTGCATGTTGTTGTTGTCGTGCTCGAACGGCCCCCCACTTGCTGAGTATTTTCCAAAATACTCACCCCTTACTCTCCCCTCCCCAAATAAATCCGAAGAACAGGTCGAAGAAGAGGAATCTGAGCAATTCTGGGACTGGTGATTTTTTTGAAGTTTAGTGGCCATGATTATTTCGAAATTGTTGTCTGGTTATTTTCCTTGTAAAACGCTTCCGCATTTAATTCTTGTCAGTTGTAAAGACATTGTTTTTTTTTTTTTTGAGATTTATGAAATAAACTGGTTTCGGTTTACACTGTGCTACGAGGCTGGTTGTTTTTCGATTGTGTGATTGATGAACAACGCCGATGTTGACTAACCCCGGTCGCAGGGCGTGACATTTAAGTGGTATCAGAGCCGCCAGGTTCATAATCCGGGTGGGAAGGAATTTTTACAAAAAAAAAAAAAATTCGGTGGAATTTTAACTCGAGGCCGACGCTATCCCATCCGAAACGGCCCAACGAGCGATTTTCAGGACTTTGTCGTGAGGTAGGGGTCGAAATCGCGAAATTCCTTCGTTTAGACCTCCGAAACCCCATTTTTGCCGTTTTAGGAAAGTTTCGTAACCCCTATAACTTTTCGTAAGAAACTCCGAATTTGATTTCGTCAACTGTTCTGGAATCCTCTAGACATATGCTTCGAATCCATATGTCTATCTCAAAACTTTCCATTTTTGAAAATTTTCGAAAATTTTAATTATTTTTATATACTTGACTCTATATTACCCTGATATTTTTATTCTGTCCTATTTATTATATTCTGAGCATTTCCTTTTTATTGTTTCCAGGAAATGGCGTGTCACTGCTCGTAAGAACGTAGCCCCGATTACATAGGGAGACGATTCCGTTAGACTATCACCAACCTCGCACGCGCGCTCAGGCGGTTAAACGTTTAAAGGAATTGGCTCTAGGACACCAGGATAAGACTATCAGAAGGCTGAGAGCTAGTAATTTCGAGAGGAGGCAACAAGTGGAGAACTTAACTACCAAGCTGATGGCAGCAGAGAAGAGGAATGATGAGATCTTCCAAATGTTCGAGCTCACTAAGGGTCATAATTTCGAGCTTCGAGACTCTTTAGAGATAGCGGTGGGTCAAGCCAAGCGGGCAAAGGAAGAATTAGATCGTCGCACCATGAATTTGTCTGAAGCACGTCAAGCACGACTGAAGGATAAAAAGAAAATTGAAGAATCATGGAATATGATTATACGGTTGTCCGAGAGTAATCAAAGGCTATCCAAGGAGGTGGACAAAGGGAAAGTAAAGAAGAAGGAGCTCATCGAGAAGAATAAGGCAAACTGTGTGCATGCAAGAAATGAGTTAAATGACGTTGTAGGAAGAATTTTAGCCCACATTGAAGAGATTGCTGAGTTGAAATTAGAGAATCAAAATCTCCAGTTGCAGCTTGCAGACTTGATAGACCCTGAGGTGCCGGAGGAGGATCCTGAGGATGAATAAGCCCCACCCGATGTGGCCATGGGAAATGGAGAGATAGTAGAGTAGAGCGTTTTAGTGGACCATTCTTAGCAGTTTATTTTCATTGTTGCTGCATTTTCTTTTCAAAAATTCAGTACATCATTTATTTCCCTTAGATTGGTCATGTTCATTTATTTTGAGAAATCAATAAAATATTTTATTTGTTCCATTGATTTCAATTAATTTCAGCAGAATCTATTGCATGAACTCTACTCGTACTACAAATTCTTAGAACTTGCAATTGTAGGAAATGGCCGGCAGACCTCCGAGACAGAATCGCAACCCGCGTTATGCGAATACCGACCGCGAAGGCAGACAGGAGAATGTACAAGAGAATTGACCGCCGCCTGCAGTCAACCTAAGCCGAGCTGATCTCATGGCAATAGCAACTATAGTGGCGACAACACTGCAAGGGTTGGGAAACCCGAACGCCAATCAACCTCCACCACCACCACCTAATGGAATCAAATTTCATTATGAGTCCCTCCGCAAGAACAGATGTCTGATATTCAGAGGGGATGCTGATCCCAAAGTTGGCCAGAGTTGGCTAAAGAGTGTCGAGACTCAGTTGAGGTTATTGGAAGTTTCCGAGGCACTCAAAGTGGACGTGATTGTGCCTTTCTGGAAGACAGAGCAGCTAAATGGTGGGAAGCAGTCTCGCCAGCCATGACCGCTACTGGACCAATTACATGGCGAAACTTCCGAGAAACATTTTTGAAATAGTACTATCCGGCGGAAGTCAGATTGCAGAAGTTAAGTGAGTTTGAAAATCTCAAGCTCCAGATATGTCAGTAGTGGAGTATACATCTCAGTTTAATGCCCTTGGGTCGTATGCTCTGGCAATCATGGGAGACGAAGTTTTGAAGATGCACCGTTTCAAAAAGGGATTGAACAGCCAAATCCAGTCGACCCTAGCAGTTTATCAGCCCGCCAATTTTGCTGATCTTATGGGCGCAGCTATCCGAGCTGAAACCGATATCCGTCGAAGAGAGGGAGAGAATAAGAACAAGCGTCCGCTTATCAGTCAGTCTTCTTAGAGTGGTCAGAAGTTCAGGAAACCCAATCAATGAGGCGGACCTTCTTCAGGGCAACCCTCAGCAGCCACTAACTACCGAGGACCCAAACCGTGCCCAAAATGCGGTTTCAGACACCCCGGAGAATGCCGAAGGGCCAGCGGTTCATGCTTTGGATGTGGGAAATCGGGGCATAGAATTTCAGAGTGCCCTACCGCTGCCAACCAACCAGCATGGCCCAACAAAAGAACTGGGTCGAATGTGGGAGCTAACCCCAACAAACCAAAGGAGAATAAGCCTAATGCCAGGGTGTTTGCTATGACGCAAGAGGAGGCAGACGATGCAAGAGACGTCGTGTCAGGTACCATATTTATTCAGCAAGTGCCTGCTTATGTGTTATTTGACTGTGGTGCTACGCATTCTTTTATGTCTAAGAGATTTGCTAAGAAGTTAGGATGTAAGCCCGAGAAACTAAATGAGCCCTTTCGAATAGCCACACCTACAAATAGGGCCATTGAAACTCACGAATTTTACAGAGATTGTAAAATCAGTATCGGTAATCAGACTTTTAGCGCCGACTTGATACAGTTGATCATGGTCGATTTCGACATCATCTTAGGAATGGATTGGTTAGCAAGAAACAACGCAATAGTAGATTGCAAGGGAAAGGGGGTCAAACTCCGAACCCCAGGTCAGGAAGAAGTCGTGTTTCACGGTAAATCCAAGGAACGAAAAGCACTCTTTTCCGCTTCCCAGACATGGAAAGCCATGAAATCCGGTGAAGACCTCAACCTAGCAATGATCAGCGAAGTGCAAGGAGAAGTCAAACTAAGGATAGAAGACATCCCAATAGTACACGAGTTCCCAGATGTTTTTCCAGAAGAACTCCCAGGGACAATCCCGGACCGCGAAGTTGAGTTCGAAATTAATCAAGTTCCTAGTGCAGCACCGATTTCTAAAGCACCTTACAGGATGATGCCAGCTGAACTCAAGGAGTTAAAAGAGCAACTCCAGGAATTGCTAGACAAAAAGCAAGTTCGACCTAGCGTGTCCCCATGGGGAGCACCAGTACTCTTTGTAAAAAAGAAGGATGGGAGTATGAGATTGTGCATCGACTATAGAGAACTGAACAAGATCATTATCTGATTGGATCGGTTAGGGGGATTACCGTTGAGCTACAATAGCTCGGTTCTTGAAATATTCAACACCAATGAATTAAATCGAGTTTGGTTTAAAAACCAAGCGGAAAATACTCGAAATAATCTTTCGTAGAAACCGATTAAATATTTTGTAAAGCATTTAAAATATATGCAAGTTGAATGAGTAAAAATGTTTTGGTTGAAGCATTTTATGAAACACTTGGTATGCAATATTTTGGTATTTGAAGAACACATAAAATGCTTCAACGATGCTTCTTTAAAACTATGAAAATGATGAGTAAATGCAATAAACAAATAGACACAAATTTGTTTATGGATGTTCGACTTCGAATGCTCCTACGTCACCCCTTCTTCCCCTTGGGAAGGATTCACTAGAAGACTTTGATTTATACAACACCTTGTACAAACCCATTCAGCTAGGACTTACACCACTGCCTAAACTGAACTCCTAGCACTCAAGATTGTAGGCAGCACCTCACAATCAGCATATTGTTTAATGTCTCATATGCAAAGAATACATACACAAGTTTATTGTCTTTGTGCAAGTCTCACTCAACTAAACTTTTCAGCTCAAACTCTTTGTATATGTGTGAGTGATTGTGTGTGAGGATTTTATCATTTACAGTGTACATCTCAAACGTATCCTCACACAAGGGCTTGTGCTCTCAATAGCTGATTTCTTCATGCTAACTGCCCATGCTTTGAATCATCTTCCAAAGCTCTTGTTTGATCTTCAAGATGTTGTATTTATAAGCCCCAACAATGATATATACGTTAGACACAAGAATATGACCGTTTGGAAAGTTTCTGTACTATTTCTGAAATTGCAACGGTCAAATTCGTCTTGCTGGGCATTTTCCCGACTGTTCAACTCTGGTCAACTCAACTGGTCATTCAGTTCAACTGGTCAGCAGCTGATTCGGTTCAGTTCAGTTGGTCAGCTGCTTCGGTTCAGTTCAGCTGGTTCAGTTGGTCTGGTTCAGTTCAGCTGGTTCGGTTCAGTTCAGCTGGTCTGGTTCAACTGGTCTTCAGCTGGTCTGGTTCAGTTCAACTGATCTGGTTCAACTGGTTTTCAGCTGGTCTGGTTCAGTTCAATTTCAGCCGATGTGCTGAAATCAGCCTAGCTGATTTCAGTTTGTGCAGAACCAGTAACTTCATCGTCATTTATCAGCATCTTAAGCTTCGATTCAGACTTTGACTTCTGAAGATGATTTGTAGATCATTGTCTTATCTTTTCAATGCATACTGAATTGCTTCATTTCGATAAACGAGCTGAGGGATATGACCAAAATACCGCAGCTGCTCAAACCCAAATGATTGCTATCTTCGTGCGATCAGTTACGATCAGTTGCGATCAGTTTGACCTAGATACATTCCGATTTTTCCCAACTGACGTGAAGTACAACTTGTTCCAAATTGAGTTTTCTAATCAGTCTAGTTGACGGATTGTCATTTGGATCATCCAGTTGAGAGATATCTTCAAAATATCGAAGTTTGCCAGAAATTCAGTTTGTGCAGAATTCAGTTTCGGCTTGGTTCTTGTTTTAATAACTTCACACTTGAGTAAATATGTTAGAAATACAATAACAAGTTTTGTTAACATCAAAATCAAGATTGAGAACTTGAAAAGTTCCAACACTATCAATAACAGATACCCTCTCCCGAGGATAGACGACCTATTTGATCAGCTTAAGGGAGCTGCGGTCTTTTCTAAACTGGATCTGAGGACTGGATACCACCAACTGAAGGTCAGGGCTGAAGATATCCCCAAAACAGCTTTTCGGACAAGATATGGGCATTATGAGTTCACAGTGATGCATTTTGGGCTGACCAATGCGCTTGCAGCCTTCATGGACCTTATGAACAGAGTGTTCAAACCATTCCTGGACCGATTCATAGTGGTGTTTGTTGACGACATCCTCGTCTATTCCTCCAACGAGAAAGAGCATGAAGAACACCTCCGCCTTGCACTACAGACTCTAAGAGAGAAGGAACTCTATGCTAAGTTTAAGATATATGAGTTCTGGCTGAAGAGTGTATCCTTTTTAGGACATGTGATCTCTGAAGCAGGAGTATCAGTGGACCCCAAGAAAGTCGAGGCAATTACAAAATGGCCAAAGCCTAAGAATGTCACAGACATCAGGAGCTTTTTTGGACTGACAGGTTATTACAGAAAGTTCGTCGAAGGTTTTTCTTCAATCGCCATACCACTGACTAAACTCACTCAGAAAAATTCCAAGTTCATTTGGGACGAAGGTTGCGAGAAAAGTTTTCAGACATTGAAAGAAAAGCTCGCATCCATGCCAGTACTAATTTTACCCACGGAAGATAAGGAATTCACCATATACAGTGACGCATCTAAGGAAGGTCTGGGATGCGTACTCATGCAGGAGAGAAGAGTGATCGCCTACGCATCAAGGCAGTTGAAACCTCACGAACGGAACTACCCTACGCATGATCTTGAGCTAGTAGCAGTTGTCTTTACTTTGAAAATTTGGAGGCACTATCTCTATGGCGCCAAGTGTGAAATTTTCACAGATCACCAGAGTCTCAAGTACTTGTTCACCCAAAAAGAACTAAACATGAGACAAAGGCGGTGGATCGAACTACTGAAAGATTACGACTTGACTATAAGTTACCATCCAGGTAAAGCGAACAAGGTGGCCGATGCTCTAAGTCGTAAAAATGGAGGCAATATCACTTTAGCTTCACTCTCCGCTCGGCCATGTCTGCAAGAGACCGTCAAGTTAAATCAGGACCGAGACCCCGAGCTAAAGAAACTTAAGGAGCAATTCGAAAGCGGGAAGTCTCAAGATCTACAAATTGATGACAAGGGAGTCCTATGGATGAAAGGACGACTGTGGGTACCAGACAGCGATAACCTTCGCCAAGAAATACTATCAGAAGCACACAAGTCCAAATTTTCAGTCCACTCAGGGAGTACAAAAATGTACCGAGACCTTAAGGAAAAATTTTGGTGGAACAGAATGAAAAGAGACGTGGCAGAATTTGTCGCTAAATGCCAAGTTTGTCAGCAGGTCAAAGCAGAGCACCAGCGACATGGAGGATTGTTGCAACCTTTGGATATACCTGAATGGAAATGGGAGCATATCTCCATGGACTTTGTGGTAGGGTTGCCGAAGTCGAGACAAGGTCAGGACTGAATATGGGTAATTGTAGATAGACTTACAAAATCTGCACACTTCCTACCCGTTCGTATGAACTACAACCTGGACAAGTTGGCTACACTGTACATGGACGATATTGTACGACTTAATGGAGTACCAGTGAGCATCCTGTCCGACAGAGACCCGAGGTTCGTCTCACGTTTTTGGAAGAGCTTCCAAGCGGCCATGGGAACGAAAGTTACTCTTAGCACGGCCTATCACTCTCAAACCGATGGCCAAACCGAGAGAATAATTCAAACCCTGGAAGACATGCTGCGGGCATGCGCCCTAGAACTCAGTAGCAATTGGAGCAATCATCTACCATTGATCGAGTTTGCTTATAATAACAGCTATCACAGCAGTATTGGGATGGCTCCATATGAAGCTCTGTATGGAAAGAAATGTCGGTCACCCTTATATTGGGATGAAGTGGGAGAAAAGGCAATAGTAGGACCCGAACTCGTACAGATAACAGTAGACAAGGTTACAGTCGTCCGAGTGAAACTCAAGGCAGCTCAAGACCGACAAAAGAGTTGGGCAGACCTGAAAAGAAGGCCAGTAGAATTCAAAATTGGCGAGAAGGCTACGTAAAAGTCTCGCCTATGAAAGGAGTTGTTCGGTTCAGTAAAGCTGGGAAGCTAAACCCCCGTTATGTGGGACCCTTTGAAATTTTGGAGAAAGTGGGCACACTGGCATACAGACTGGCACTGCCGCCAAACATGTCTAGAATTCATAATGTTTTCCACGTGTCCCAACTGCGGAAATACATCTCGGATCCCAGTCACGTGTTAGAAGTAGAACCGCTCATGATCGAAAGTAACTTGGGAGAAGAGCTGAAGTACGAAGAAGTTCAAATCAGAATCGTGGACACCAAGGACCAATTACTAAGACGACGAATCATTCCCTACGTCAAGGTGCAATGGTCTAACCACACTGAAAGTGAAGCCACGTGGGAGCTAGAAGAAAGGATGAAGAACCAGTACCCGTACCTCTTCATAGACCAAGCCAACCCAAGTTTCGAAGACGAAACTTCCCATAAGGAGGGAGGGATGTAAAATCCAAGATTTCGATTTTTATCATGATAGTATTTGTAATTTTAGAATGGATAATTCTATCGTGTTCAACATTTTGAACTCAAGAATTTAAGATAAAATCGTGTATATTTTCGAAATTTTGAGCAGATAAAGACCTAAGATTCGAGATGATATTGAGATACCGAGATAAAAATCAAGCCAAGGATAATACAACCCCTAGAATTCGAATTCAATGGTGTATTTAATAGATAATTTCGAAATTTGATAGAGATGAAAGATTTAGATATCACCCAAGATCATGGATAGATCACAATTCTAGATGAAGATTTGGTTCAAGTTTAAACGCGCGGATAATACACGATCGGATAGCAGTCAACCCCTATAAATAGAGGGCCTAGTATCTCGAAAATCACACCTCTCATTCACTCCATATTTTCGAGTCTCCCCCTCTAGTATTTTCGAGTTTTTGCTTTCGAAGTTCTGCCGGGTTTCGAAGAGCTGCTGCAGTCCAGATCCGGGGAAGGAAATTCGAAATTTCCAGTGCAAGAAACCCTAGCCTTTCACGTTTTTCATCAAGATCTAAGGTAAGTGGGCTTATTTTAAATTGTTGAATTTTCGGTGCATGTATTTTCGGTTTGTAAAAATTTGTTCGAGTACAGTCCTTCTTCTACCACCTTCTGGTTACGATTTTTGGCATGAGTTATGTTTTGACACTGTGAGGATACAACCCGATATGAGTAGGAATTCCAACCATGATATGACCCTCATACGGTGGGGATATAACCGATTCGGCCTCGCCCCCTTAGACGGAGTAAAAATTAGGGACTGATATCAGTAAACCATAGAAAGTTGAGGAATCTCAGTGTCTGGTAATGTTATGCATGAAATGTAAATGTTGTACAAGTTATTCGAAATTTGCATGTTGTTGTTGTCGTGCTCGAACGGCCCCCCACTTGCTGAGTATTTTCCAAAATACTCACCCCTTACTCTCCCCTCCCCAGATAAATCCGAATAACAGGTCGAAGAAGAGGAATCTGAGCAATTCTGGGGCTGGTGATTTTTTTGAAGTTTAGTGGCCATGATTATTTCGAAATTGTTGTCTGGTTATTTTCCCTGTAAAACGCTTCCGCATTTAATTCTTGTCAGTTGTAAAGACATTGGTTTTTTTTTTTAGATTTATGAAATAAACTGGTTTCGGTTTATACTGTGCTACGAGGCTGGTTGTTTTTCGATTGTGTGATTGATGAACAACGCCGATGTCGACTAACCCCGGTCGCGGGGCGTGACATTTTGTAGTTTAAATATGTGTGTGATTAAATTCTATAATTATGTATTTAGAGTTAAAAATATGTTTGGACAACTATTTTTAGAAAAACGATTTCATAATTAAAAATAATTAGGAAGATGTTTTGACATCTATTGTTGAAAATCATTTTAATTCTCGTTTAACCCTTTTTTTATTCTAAAACATAAACAAAACCTCTATATTGAGGTTTTAAAAATATTATTTTTTAAAAAAAGTAAATTTAAAAAATAAGATTGATCGTGAAATTTGCAAAATTAAAGCAAAATATCACCATTATATTGCAGCATCCACCCAAGCTGCCATGTACGGTGGCTACAAATGGCTTTTCTTAATATTTTTTATTTTAAAATTATTAATATTTTATAATTTTTCACTATTATTTTTTTTATTTAGGCAAACATATTATTAGTAAATAAAATAGAAATTGAGACTCTATACAAATAATAGAGTTGAAACTCAAGTTCAATAATTTGAAAAATATATCATCTTAAAATGTGAGTCGGTCAACTAATTTTGTTTTTTTTTTAAAAAAAGTTATTTGTAAAATATTTATTAATTTATCTTTAAAAAAATTGTAACTTATTTGTTTTTTTTTTAAATTCTTTATTTATTTAAATATGTGTTGGTATGGTTTTAGGAAAAAAAATATATATGTGTATGTTGGGTGCAATAATTGTTCCTGCTTGGTAGAGCGATCAAATCGTGGTGCTTGAGCTATTGTGCGCTTTAAAAGATTTGAGTTGCATCATTACCACCAGCTATAGCTTTTGGTAAAACAACAAGCGTTCGGTCCTATAATTGGTATCAGAGACAATGTCACGGGTTCGATTATCATTGATTGCAAGGAGTGCAGTTATTGGGAGAGAGATTGTTGGGTGTAATAACTGTCTTTGCTTGGTAGAATGATCGAACTGTGGTGCTTGAATTGATATGCGGTTTAAAAGATTTGAGTTGCACCATTACCACCAGCTATAACTTTTGGTAAATCGGCAAGCTTTCGGTCCTACAATGTATCCATCAACTTATTTTTATTTTATTATTATTTTTAATATGATTAATTAGAAATAATAATAGTTGGAACATGAAAATTCTTGAATTTTTACGCAAAATTTTTAAATTTGTGTTCTTTTTTTTAAAAAAAATATTCTTATTTTTATTATTTATTAACCATATTATTACAAAAATAAAATAAAAAAATAAGGAAACATATACACACATTTTCTTTTATTTTTTCGGAAACTAAATCAACGCATATTAAAATAAATAAACGATTTTTTTTTTTTAAAAAGGGTTCAAATTTTTGCGAAAAATAAATTTCTTAATATTTTTAAATAAATAATTTTTAAAATTGTTGATTGGTTAACCGTTTAAAGTGAATTATTTTTCAAATTAGTCTAAATACAAAAAATGAAAGTTGGATTTGAAATTTATTAATTTGAAAAATAAAAAATAAGTAGATTGACACACATACACAACTTGATATGATCGATTGGGATAAAAATTGAGCTACAATAGCTCAATTCTTGAAATATTGAATACTGATGAATTAAATCGAGTTTGATTTTCAAACCAAACGGAAGACACTCAAAATAATCATTCGTAGAAACTGATTAGGCATTTTGGTAAAATATTTAAAAGATATGCAAGTTGAATATGTAAAAACGTTTTTGGTTGAAGTATTTTATCAAACATTTGGTATGCAATATTGAAATACACATAAAATAGATCAACAATGCATTTTAAAAACACCAACAATAATAAATAAATACGATAAATAAATAGACACAAATTTGTTTATGGGTGTTCGGAGATTAATAACTCATTCGTCACTTGTTCTTCATCTTGATAAAGATCTATTAGAAAACTTTGATTTATACAAGTTCTTTTACAAACTCATTTCAGCTTAACATTCATATCTTGCCTAATTGAAACTCATAGCGCATTCTCGATTGTAAGTCGCAATATCACAATCTGCATAATATTTAATATCTCTTATTTCGGGACTACAAACACAATATTTAATGTCTTCGTATGAAGACGCATTCATCTAAACTTTGAATCTCAACTCTCATGTATATGTGTAAATGATTGTGTGTGATGATTTTACAGTGTATGTATATATCAAATATATCCTCACACTTGGGCTTGCTCTTATTCTAGTTAATTTCTTTATGTATGTTTTGAATCCCCTTCCAAAACATGCATTTGATATTCAAGATGTTGTATTTATAGACACCAAGAATGATATATACGTTAGACACAAAAAACATGACCGTTTGGGAAGATTCTGGACAGTTTCTGACATCAAAGCGGTCATTTCTACCTTGCTGCACGCTTTTCCCGAGCCTGACTGGTTTTGAGGTCCACTATCAGTTAAGCTGGTCAGGTAGACTGCTCATTCAATTGAGCTTGTCAGCTAGACTGAACATAACTTGTTGATTTCAGCCTGTGCAGAACTAGAAGTTTCATTGTCATTTATCCGCATCTTAAACTCCGATTCAGACTTCGACTTGCGAATATGATTTATAGATCATTGTATTATCTTTGTCACACAAACTTAATCGTTTATTTTAGATAACTGAGCTGAACAGGCTGATCAAAATACCACAAGAATCGGAAATAAATTTAGAGGGGGTGAATACATTTTTCTGAACCAATAATTTCGGTTTGGTTATCAACGCTGAAATTTGATTCTTGTCAGTTAGGCTCTCAGTAAGTCAATTCATAAGAAATTATCAACTAGAAGACTTTGATTTATACAAGTCCTTGTACAAACTCATTTTGACTTAAGACTTATCCATTGCCTAATCGAAAATACTAGCACACTCTCGATTGTAGGCAACAACCTCACAATTCTAGCTATTATTGTTATTATTTATTAATCATATTGCCAGTAATAATAAAATTAAAAATAAGTAGATGTATACGCATATGATATTTTTCGAAAACTAGAAAAACACATGTATAAATAAATAATGGAATTTTTTTAATACAAAAAGTATAATTTTTTTAAAGATGAATTAATTAATATTTTACAAATAAAGTTTTTTTAAAAAAAAAAATTGTTGTGATTCACTATTTTAATCAACTCTATTTTTTGTATGTAGTTTCAAGTTCTATTTTATTAATAAGATATTTGCCCATTTTTTAAAAAAAAATATAAAAAGAAGGAAACGTCCGCTGCCTTTCCAAAGTTAGCGAATGTTACAATAGCTTAGACACCTACAATTTTTTGCAGCGGACTGTAGAAATATATCGCAGTATTCGTCATTGATGGTGACATTTTGCCTTAATTTTACAAAACTCCACCATCTGCTTTATTTTTTTAAGACATTAATGAAATTGACGTGTTTTTATCAAAAAATAATTTTTTATAATCAAGGTGAATGAATAAGTGTTCTTTGAGGGAAATATTTTAATCAAATATCTCTACATTTTTACGCAAATGTCTTGATTGAATGTCTCTAGATTTTTAAGGAATAATACCTTTTTTCGTCCTTATTGTTTACCGCTTTTCCCATTTCAGTCCCTCTTCATTTTTGACTGCTTAATTAATCTTTCAAGTTTTCAAAATCTTCTCGAATTGGTCCATGTCGTTATCTTGACGTTAAGACTAACGTTGACCTAGAATCAGAGGCTGCAGGACCTGGACTTGTCTTCAAACAATTTCACAGGCATTATCCCAAGGAACCTTGGCCAAAATCAGAGGCTGCAGGACGTGGACTTGTCTTCAAACAAGATCACTGGTACAATCCCTACAGACTTGTGTTCCTCAAAACAACTTCGAATTCTGATACTTCAAAAAAATTTCCTCTTTGGCTCAATACCAGAGGAATTGGGCATGTGCACAAGTCTGGTTAGGATGAGGTTGGGGTATAACTACTTGAATGGGAGCTTACCAAGTGGCTTTATTTACTTGCCTGAACTAAATTTTCTTGAATTGCAGAGCAATATGTTGTCTGGATTCTTGTCTGAGAGTAGTAACAGTTCGACAAACCAAACTAAATTGGGCCAGATAAACCAATCGAACAATCATATTTCAGGAATTTTGCCATATCCCTTTCAAAATTTCCTTCCTTACAGATACTTTTGCCAAGTGGAAACAATTTTCCTGGTCCAATCCCTCCTTCAGTTGGTGAACTCCATCAAGTAGTACGAGTTGATCTTAGTGGAAATTCACTTGCTGGCGAAATCCCACATGAAATAGGCAACTGAACTGTGTGGATCCTTATTGAACAACCCCTGCAGCTTTGCAACAATAACTACTCCACCTAGAAAATCAAGTAATTCCTTTAAACGAATCTTTGCCCTTGGCCTGTTAATGTGCTCTTTAGTCTTTGCCGTAGCAGTTATCATCAAGGCCAAAACATTCAAGAGAAGTGGATCAAATTCTTGGAAAATGACCGCCTTCCAAAATCTTGATTTCAGGGTTTCTGACATCCTGGAGTGTGTCAAAGATGGGAATGTGATAGGTAGAGGAGGAGCAGGGATCGTTTACCACGCCAAAATACCTAATGGAGTTGAAATCGCTGTCAAGAAACTGCTAGGATTAAACAGCATTAACAGCCATGATCATGGCTTCAAACCTGAGATTCAAACACTAGGCAACATCAGGCACAGAAACATAGTAAAACTCCTAGCATTTTGTTCCAACAAGGATACAAATCTTCGTGTATGAATACATGAGAAATGGCAGCTTAGGGGAGGCATTGCACGGGAAAAAGGGTGGACTCTTGAACTGGAACTTGAGGTACAATATTGCACTGGATTCTGCCAAAGGGCTGTGCTATCTTCACCACGATTGCTCGCCTTTGATCCTGCACAGAGATGTCAAGTCAAACAACATATTGTTAAATTCAAGATTTGAAGCACATGTTGCGGATTTTGGTTTGGCCAGATACTTGGTGGATGGAGGTGTCTCTCAGTGCATGTCAGCAATTGCAGGATCTTATGGTTACATTGCTCCAGGTACATTTGCTTTGTTACCTTGTTCACTTTATGTTTAAAAAAGTTCGGTTCCATCTCCGCAAGTTTGCTACTTGGATGAAGTGTGTTATCTGTTGGTAGCTATTTAACTCTCAAACTTAAAGTATGAGGACTCTTAACTCATTTTATCTATATTGGTCAATGTCAATCATTAATACATGATTTGTGTCATCACATTCTTGTAATGTTAACTCGCAACAAATAAACATTGACGAGGAAAAATCTAAAGCATAACGGTTAATATATTCTTGATGCGCTCAAAAAATGCGCAATTCATAAAAATACCTTGAATCGATGATCACGAACCAATTCTTCAATATACCGAATATCAAATCGCTCCAAAAATATAACTGTATATCAAAGAAAACAGATGAGATGACTCCGCCCGAAGGCGAAGCCACTCCGACGCTCAAGTCAGTATAATCTTTTTTAGAAAAATACAAGACTAGCGTAAATAATTATACATGAAAGCGTACCTTGATTAGGGTTTAGGAGCCCTTTATTTATAGGTATAGAGTCTTAGATGGTATAGAATTTTGTAATATATGGCAACTAGATTTGTGCATATCAATGCAATATTTTGTGATATCTCTAAAATATAATTAATGATATGATAAGATTTTTACCATATCATCAATAGTGCCCCCCACAAAAAAGTGACGACGAGTGAAATGATGGAGGAACGTTTATATGAATGAAATTATATTTTAGAGTATTCAAGATAATATTCTAATTGCCTGTAATAATGTCCTTTGAGCGTTTGTCGTGGAGTGTGCTTTCTGATGTGAGCCAAATTAAGCGGCCAATGTAGTCATCTCATATTGAATACATAGTCAAATGATCTTTCCTATTGAGTCGCTAGAGAGTCAAAAGAGCCAAGAGTGGCTATACTCTTAATAAGAAGTCAGGTCAAGATGTTGAGACCAGCATAAATAAGAAGTTCAAGATATATCGACTGCTGAAAGTCGAGCTCAGATGAAGAGCCATAAAGAATATCCTGCTAATAACCGAACTAAGCTATAAATAAGATCCTGTTGAAAATCGAGCTCAAATGAAGAGCTATAGATAAGATCTTCCTGAAAATCGAGCACAAATAAAGAGCTATAGATCATAGTCTGCTGAAAACCGAGCTCAAATAAAGAGCTATAGTTCAAAGTACGCTGAAAACCGAGCTCAAATAAAGAGCTATAATCTTCCTGAAAATCGAGCTCAAATAAAGAGCTATAGATAATATCCTGCTGAATACCGAGCTCAAATAAAAAGCTATAGATCATAGTCTGCTGAAAACCGAGCTCAAATAAAGAGCTATAGATAATATCCTGCTGAATACCGAGCTCAAATAAAGAGCTATAGATCATAGTCTGCTGAAAACCAAGCTCAAATAAAGAGCTACAGATTAAGAATCAAATTAAAGTATGTCGAGTGCGAGATCTAGCTTATATGTTTTCCAAGCCGAGTTGGACTTACTGAGTGCCGAGCAAGGTCGGGCTTATGTAATTGCCTTGAGGTGCCGAGCAAAGTCGGGCTTGCTGAGGTGCCGAGAAAAATCGGGCTTACTGAGGTGCCGAGCAAGGTCGGGCTTCTGTAATTGCCAAGCAGAGTTGGGCTTACTGATTTGCCGAGCAAGGTCGGGCTTACTGAGGGGCCGAGCAAGGTCGGGCTTACTGAGGTGCCGAGCAAGGTCGGGCTTACTGAGGTGCCGAGCAGAGTTGGACTTACTGAGGTGCCGAGCAAGGTCGGGCTTACTGAGGTGCCGAGCAAAATCGGGCTTCTGTAATTGCCAAGCAGAGTTGGACTTACTGAGGTGCCGAGCAAGGTCGGGCTTACTGAGGTGCCGAGCAAGGTCGGGCTTCTGTAATTGCCGAGCAGAGTTGGACTGACTGAGGTGCCGAGCAAGGTCGGGCTTACTGAGGTGCCGAGCAAGGTCGGGCTTCTGTAATTGCCAAGCAGAGTTGGACTTACTGAGGTGCCGAGCAAGGTCGGGCTTACCGAGGTGCCGAGCAAAATCGGGCTTACTGAGGTGCCGAGCAAGGTCGGGCTTCTGTAATTGCCAAGCAGAGTTGGACTTACTGAGGTGCCGAGCAAGGTCGGGCTTACTGAGGTGCCGAGCAAGGTCGGGCTTCTGTAATTGCCAAGCAGAGTTGGACTTACTGATTTGCCGAGCAAAGTCGGGCTTACTGAGGTGCCAAGAAAGGGTGTCTGCTAGTGAAAATCACATGAGTTGAGCCCAGTCACGGTGCATCGAGCATGCTGTAGGACACTGCAATGAAGCACAAGAAATGAGACGGAAGAGAGCCAAAAATAATTATCTCAAATAATTGAAATGGATGATGCAACATAAGAAATTTATTATAAAAAATCCTTGTTCGGATAATAATAAAATCTCAAGTACATGAAATTTATCTTATGGATAAAATATTCTGAGCTTTGTAAAGCTTCAAATATAGTGAGAAAAACATCGTGATTTTAATAAAATCAACATGACAAGTACTTGATGAAATTACGTTAAGAGGTTGAGCTTATGTGGCTCGGATTAAATAACTCACCATGAAAATGTAAAATATCACAGGAAATTCAATCTCAAGCTCATGCAGCTAGTTATATTAAAAATAAACAAAACAGTATAGTTGTCAGACTAAAGTTGAGTCAGCTTAATCCCAAACATTAATAAAATTCATTTGAATCATAACGGCTCTATCAGCTCAACAATGGAAACAAGAGATCGTAAAATTTCAGCATACTTTATCTATGAAAATCCAAAAAAAACAATTAATCCCAATGAATAATCTGATTTCCGTAATCAATAGGCGAATAACTCGATGCGAAAAATCCACCTAGCTCGATTTTGGTGGTTCAAGGCAAATAAATTAGCATAGATGAGTAACAATAAAGCACTAAGTAATCTTACACAACCTGCAAGGGAGTATCCTAGCATAATGATAAAGGTTGGCTCTTGAGACATTCTAGATTGTCAAAGAATGTGCATAAGTTGGTTAAAAGTAACTCAAGGATCCTGCTGCAGTCAATCAATTCAAATCTTCCTTCTAAGCTAACTAAAGAAGCCCCTAGCTTCTCTAAAACTCACTTTTGCTTAAATAATTCACAGAAATATAGTTATGCGAGTGCATATAACAACATTAATGAATCTCGCATGGCTATTCAAGAAATCTTACTTTTTAATGCATTCAACTCAAAATCGAGTATACATAGTACAATGTAGAATTCACTACATCAATAATTAAGAAACAAGAGCCCACAGTGAGCTGAATTTGGGAAGATTTTCTATGAAAATTTCAGTAAGTTTCTGATAATTGGTTATATCCTCCACCCAGGTATTTAGACAAGATGATAAAAAACTTGGAATAGCTCATACATAAACCATGGCATGAATTTAGTTTACAACTAAACTACCAAAAGAAATACAAGGTTAATCTTACTATAATCATTTGAAACCTAATATTCACATATATTTATGCAAAGATGAGTGAAGCATTAAGAGTGATAATACTAAGCTGGTATAAGAACTTTATCTCAAATTATCTTGGGACAACTAGGTATCCTGAGAATATACCAGACCTAGCACTCATGTTTCCAGCCCATAAATGACAAAGATGCAATAATTAGGCAAAAGAGGACTTGAGGATCTCCCGAGAATATAATCATTGTCATATTTCATTTTTGTTAAAAAAAAAACAATTCCAGCAACTTTTCCATAAGAGAGTTCTCCTTTCTAGAGTTTAAATGAATGAAAATACCCACTGATTAAGATTGGAGGTAGAAAATTGATAGAGCAATATTCAAAACTTCATGCACTTCTGCTTCAAGCCACGGAGATCAAACTTGTAACCGAAACAAATTGCCTGAAGGTAGTATTCATGTATGATTTTTATTAACAGCCTATGACAATCTATCCCAGCACCAAATCATATGTACTGAAACATTTTAAAGCAAACAACTCTATGAGATGATTAACAGATTCCACCTTCTGGAACTTTCTAATACGAGTTCACGGGTATTTATAAAAAAAAAAAGATATTCTCCGATTAACCACACAAAACAGCAGTATGAAATAATATTGATATAATTAGGCAGAATAAATTCAAACTTATCTTCAGAAGTAGCGAGCCGACAAGTGATGCTTCGAGGTCACTCTATTAGAAAAATAACACATGCCTTGGAGATGAATTCCCATCCTAATCTTTGATAGAGTAATATGGGTGAGGACGACGGTGGCTGCACATAGTGATGAAATTTCCTTGTTTTCCCAATTATTGCAAGACCCAAGGCAAGATTCTGCATGAAAATTTCTGTACGAATATGAGATATAACCCAAAAGTTCTTGAGCTTAAGAAGTTCAACGTCCCCTATATCTCGAGGCGATGACGATGGCTCCAATGGCAACCCCACATGAAATTTGTGAGGCTCGTGGTGCAGAGTACTTATGGTTGTAAGGCTTGAACTGTGGTTCTCGACAGTGAGCATGATAGCGGATGCAACAAATCGTGGAGCCTTCTTGTCAAATTCTAGAACATACGGGGCATGCGGCGGGTTAAGTGACGCCCGGATATGCGCTGGGGACTACATGTTTTGTTTTATTTTGCTGGTTGGTTAAGAAATCATGGGTGGCCAGGTGGGTATCCCAAAGTGACGGCTTGGTGGGGGAAATTGCGGTGTAAATTTATTTTGTCGATTATCATGGACCAATTTCTTCAATAAACCGAATCAGACCGCTTCATAAAGATAACTGTGTATCAAATAAAAAGGGTGAGATGACTCCGCCCAGAGGCTGAAGCCACTCCGACGCTCAAGTCAGTATAGTATTTGAGAGAAAAATATAAGACTGATGTAAATGAAAGCGTACCTTGATTAGGGTTAGGAGCCCTTTATTTATAAGTGTCGAGTATTAGATGGTAAAGAACTTTGTAATATATGGCTACTAGATTTGTGAATGGCGCCGTCTGTGGGAAACGAGATTTATCCCCCGCGATTTGTTTTCTACTGGTTGAATTAAGAAGAAAAAGGTCGTCGAACCCATGACCTACAGCATACTCCGTGAAGGAACCAAAACAATTTCCTTTTGTCGCAATTCTCTTACCAAGCCCTACATCGCTCCTTCACAAATTTACCACCTTCAGCATTATACTCCGGCCGAGAACCATGATTCGATCCGTCGACCCATAAGCACGCTTCATCGAAAACTCCGTTGTCGATCATCAATCTTGCTTCACACCTCGCCATATCAACCGCATCACAATGGGACCGAAAATTTTCCGATGGGACTGTCCTAGAGCCGTTGGTGTCACCTCTATTATCGTTTGTTATCTTCCACGAGAAGAATACGCTGACTCGCTGTTGCCCAAACCGAGGCCGACATATCTCCATCTCCAGACCCTAACACTTTCTCTCGTAAAATCAGAGATATTGTGGCTGGTCGGTTAACGATTCTTCGATGAATGTGCCTTCACAATTGAAGAACAAAGATTTTCCATGATGCGATATAATATGCAAGCATATTGGGACCCAGGCGGCTTCTAGCATACCAATATAGTTATATTTTTATGAAGTCCATTGAATCTATCATATACGGGCTACGTGGTTGGTGTCGGTACATCCCCTCTAGCAACAGAAGGTGAGCAATTGTTCTGAAGTGATCAAAATTTCAAAATGGTTGACAACTCGAACGGTAAAGGGTCCCTATCGCAACAAGAGTCGTAGACCACTACTCTCCGGGTGATCGTCTAGTGAACATGCTCCTCACCCATGGCTAATCTACTGAGCACCGCACCGTGCCGCACATGGGAATTCAGAGCGTATTATATTTTGCTACACACCGGACTTGGACTCAACTTATGTCATTTTTACTAGTGGGCACATGAGCTTGGCACTTTGCGACAACATAGCAAGGTCCTACTCGATGACTCGAGAAATATAGGATAAAAGACATGGATCGTAAACAGAAAGAATAAACTTTTAACTTTGAGGCAACCTCAGTAAGCCCGACCTTGCTCGGCACCTCAGTAAGTCCAACTCTGCTTGGCAATTACATAAGCCCGACGTTGCTCGTAGCCCGACCTTGCTCGGCACCTCAGTAAGTCCAACTCTGCTTGGCAATTACAGAAGCCCGACCCTGCTGGGCACCTCAGTAAGTCCAACTCTGCCTGGCAATTACATAAGCCCGACTTTGCTCGGCACCTCAGTAAGCCCGACCTTGCTCGGCACCTCAGTAAGTCTAACTCTGCCTGGCAATTACATAAGCCCGACTTTGCTCGGCACCTCAGTAAGCCCGACCTTGCTCGGCACCTCAGTAAGTCCAACTCTGCTTGGCAATTACATAAGCCCGACTTTGCTCGGCAATTACATAAGCCCGACTTTGCTCGGCACTTCAGTAAGCCCGACCTTGCTCGGCACCTCAGGGCAATTACATAAGCCCGACTTTGCGGCTTATGCTCGGCACTTCAGTAAGCCCGACCTTGCTCGGCACCTCAGGGCAATTACATAAGCCCGACTTTGCTCGGCACTCAGTAAGTACAACTCGGCTTGGAAAACATATAAGCTAGATCTCGCACTCGACAACTTTAATCTGATTCTTAATCTGTTGCTCTTTATTTGAGCTCGGTTTTCAGCAAATTATTATCTATAGCTCTTTATTTGAGCTCGATTTTCCGCAAACTATTATCTATAGCTCTTTATTTGAGCTCGGTTTTCAGCATGATCTTATCTATAACTCTTTATTTAAGCTCGATTTTGAGCAGACTATTATCTATAGCTCTTTATTTGAGCTCGGTATTCAGCAGGATATTATCTATAGCTCTTTATTTGAGCTCGGTTTTCAGGAGGATATTATCTATAGCTCTTTATTTGAGCTCGGTTTTCAGCAGACTTTGATCTATAGCTCTTTATTTGAGCTCGGTTTTCAGCAGACTATGATCTATAGCTCTTTATCTAGTGCTCGATTTTCAGGAAGATCTTATCTATAGCTCTTCATTTGAGCTCGGTTTTCAACAGGATCTTATTTATAGCTTAGCTCGGTTATTAGCAGGATATTCTTTATGGATCTTATCTGAGCTCGACTTTCAGCAGTCGGTATCTCGAACTTCTTATTTATGCTGGTCTCGACATCTTGACCTGACTTCTTATTGAGAGTATAGCCACTCTTGGCTCTTTTGACTCTCTAGCAACTCGGGAGGAAAAATCATTGGACTATCTATTCAATATCAGATGACTACATCGGCCGCTTAATTTGGCTCGCATCAGAAAACACACTCCACAACAAACGCTCAAAGGACATTATTACATGCAATTAGAATATTATCTTGAATACTCTAAAATATAATTTCATTCATATAAACGTTCCTCCATCATTTCACTCGTCGTCACTTTTCTGCGGGGATACTATTGATGATATGGTAAAAATCTTATCATATCATTAATTATATTTTAGAGATATTACAAAATATTATATGGATATGCACAAATTTGATTACCATATATTACAAAATTCTTTACCATCTAATACTCGACACTTATAAATAAAGGGCTCCTAACCCTAATCAAGGTACGCTTTCATTTATATCAGTCTTATATTTTTCTCTCAAATACTATACTGACTTGAGCGTCGGAGTGGCTTCGCCTCTGGGCGGAGTCATCTCACCCTTTTTATTTGATACACAGTTATCTTTATGAAGCGGTCTGATTCGGTTTATTGAAGAAATTGGTTCGTGATAATCGTTTCAAGGTATTTTTATGAATGCGCATTTTTTGAGCGCATCAATTCTTAACAACACAGAGAGCCAAACTTCAATTTTCGATTGAGAAACTCAGTCTCTGCTCCGCTCTTCAAGTAGTAATCTGGAAACAATGCTTACACGTTGAGAGTTGACGAGAAGAGCGACGTCTACAGCTATGGAGTAGTCCTCCTCGAACTCGTCACCGAGCGGCGGCCGGTTGGAGAGTTCGGCGAAGGAGTGGACATTGTACAGTGGATAAAGTGTTCGACGACTTTCTGCAGAGAAGAAGTCACTCGAATCATCGACCCTCGGCTGACCGTCGTCCCCAAGGATGAAGCCATGCACCTTGTTCTTCGTCGCAATGTTATGTACCCAAGAAAACAGCGTCGAGCGGCCCACCATGAGGGAGGTAGTGCAGATGCTGTCTGAATTTCCCCGACGATCGCCAGAACTTCAATCTTCTGCATCGGGAAGTGGGCATCCGTTACAGCAGAAGAAGAATCCTGACGAGAAAATTCCACACGATCTTCATGTGTAAAGTTTATTGGAACTAAACCTTTTTTTTTAGAATATATACTTTAGTGTGGATGAATTTTATTTTGTTTTACTTTTTATTTGTTCAAATATACATATGCAATTAATTAGTAGAACATAAAATGCGAGATTATTTGATTTAATAAATATTTATTCAAGATATATAATTTATTGAAAATAATATATAATGGATATATCTTTTTGTATTTTTATAAAATAAAGTATTTAAATACATAATTTATATAAAATGAAAAACTGATAAAAAAAATTTAATATCATCTACAATAAAAATCACTCAGCATAACAAAAATGGAAATTTAATTGTCATATGCAAGTCGTAAAATGACCAAAGTAGAAAAATAACATATTTCACAAAGAAATCATCGTGTGAGAGGTACATGATGTGGGTCAACGTTAATCTTAACGTCATGATAACGACATAGATCAATTCGAGAAGATTTTGAAAACTTGAAGGATTAATTAAGCCGTCAAAAATGAAAAAAGGACTGAAATGGGAAAAGGGGTAAACAATAACTGACGAAAATAGATATTATCCCGATTTTTAAAATAATTTTAATTTTAAATATATAAATGTTAAAATTTCAATTCGTATGCACTGAGTGTGCCTAGGGGATGCCCGTGTTAATTCTCACTTGACTTGGTAATCTCAACGAACCTCAAGAATCAACCCCCAATATCTGGTCACGCCTCTATTCTCCCTCCGATCGATTGACTTGGCCCGGCTGAATCCCCACCGCCATCCCGGAGACAGCGATCAGTGATGCGGTCCACCGTCCGTCCGTTCTTTTCTTTTCTAGCCGCCATCCTTTTCTTAATATCTGCGGCGCTCGCCTCCGACTCTGATCACAAGGTACACGCTGCATTGTTCCAGTCCCAGTTGACCCGTGAAGCATAGAACTCTTGTTTTTCAGCTTCATCATAGTTAATTCATTCATATTTGGATTAACTGCGCCATACGTTAGTGGAATGGGTTAGATCTGATTTTAAGATAACTGGATTTTGGTGTTCAATGCTTACCAATTACCATTGGTTCTGGTTTGCTGAAGAGCTGTGGTTTTGCCTTCGGATTGGGTCACGAAATGGTCTAATGGTGTCATTGCATGATATGGTTTTTAGATTTGCGCCTAATTGTGGTTTGTGCTCTTTCAAATAGGGGATCGGCAGTAGAAACGAGAGTATGAGTTAGGGAATGGCGATTAACAGTTTGTTCAAGACGTGGGTACTCATTCACAGAGTGTGAGCTAGAATTTTTCACGCTATGAAGTATGAACCAGAGTAATTTAGAATTTCCATATTGGGGGAATATGCCAAAGCTTGTGTTTTTGTAATTACCTATAATAACGTACGACATTGTGTGTATATGGAAATCAAGAACTTCTGCCTAGTTACTTAGGAAAATCTTAGTTTACATTTCCAATTAATGATATATGTATTCAAGATTTTATGGATTCCTGTTGAGGGTATTGTTGAGCCACCTTGTTGATAATAACCACTGGATCATTGGTCAGCATGAGTGTCTTGTAGTTTCCAATCAATAATTTGAGGAAGTTACATTGAGAATGATTGCACAGTATTCGTGATCTGGGTTTCTATGTGCACTTTGGTTCCTTTTATGGACAATTCTGCATATTCACAATTGTCCATTGATTGACATTGCCACAGCATCATAATGCTAGTTGCTTCATGTAATATCTCTGAAAAAAATTTAATGCTGCTTTTGTGCTGCCATCAGTTTCTAGAGATGCAGTTTGAGCAAATAGACCTGTTAAACACTTTGTGGACTGCATGTGTTTTCTCTAACTCTGTTCTCTTTTCTTGCAGTATCAACCCAATGATCCCTTGGTTCTTTGGGTAAATAAAGTAGGTCCATACAATAATCCTCAAGAAACATATAATTATTACAGCCTTCCATTTTGTCACCCATCAGGCCATGCTGCGCACAAATGGGGTGGGCTTGGTGAAGTATTGGGTGGAAATGAGCTCATTGATAGCCGGATTGATATAAAATTTCAAAGTATGTAAATGGATATTTTGAATCCATCTCAAATTCTGGTATTCAGGTGTTGTTTAGATGGACAATGAAGTTTTTTATTTTCATTTGGCAGAGCCTGTAGATAAGACTACCATTTGTGAGATTGAACTTGATGAAGCACACGCCACACAATTCAAGGATGCAATTGAAAGAAATTATTGGTTTGAATTTTTCATGGGTATGTTGTATGTCCATTATTTGCTATCACTTAAGCTAGGATAGATTGAATTTGCCTGTCAAATTCAAATTCAAATTCATGTGCTAAATTCACTT
Organism: Primulina tabacum; assembly: GCF_025594145.1. Taxonomy (NCBI): domain Eukaryota; kingdom Viridiplantae; phylum Streptophyta; class Magnoliopsida; order Lamiales; family Gesneriaceae; genus Primulina; species Primulina tabacum. The sequence goes on along the minus strand of NC_134560.1, from coordinate 9,151,777 downwards.
CCACACTACATTCATTATTTACAAGATATGGATTCTTGGTATTAGAATCTGCAGGGTTCTCTGCATCAGCCTCTATGGCACCTTTATTTGATGCTGGTTTCTCATCTCTTTCTTCATATTATCTTTTGCTGCTTGCAAAATATTGATACAGGCTGATAACAACACATGGAGATTAGTTAGTTTCGTTTAGCCTGTCACTCAAATACTCAATGCAGCAGATATTACAAATTTTGGATCTTATATATTTAAGAGAAAAGGAGTATCTTCAAGTCATTGGGTAGTACTTGGTTGATTTACAGAATAAATGTAGTTGCGTCATGCTTTGAAACTTCTCTGCTTGCTGATTGTTGTTAAAATGAATCTTCGAATCTTTAACTCGGTACCAACACTGAACTAAACTGAGATCAACTTGCACTTATGGACATGGCCTAAGATTGACATTCCCTTTTGATTGAGTGCCTTTTCAGTTGCTCAGTGCTTTTAAGCTGTTATGGTCCCGAGTTATGGATCACATTATGATGTGGCTAATGGATGACGGGGTCAGGGATTTGAGACTTGTTGAAGAGAGAACCTCACGATCTCTTGTTAAAGAGAACCTCACGATCTTGTGATAATCACTTTTGAGAACAAATTCGAGTATTTTTATTCCAGTCCAATCATTTTTATTAAATACAAGAAGGTCCCCTGGAATGATAAAGATAAATCTGCTGATAACTTCTTAATCCAATCATAAGGATTATCTTTATTTGGAAATAACTAAACTAAATCTGCGAAAGTCTACAGGATAATTTCCGTATCTAATCCTTATTAATGATAAGGATTATCGGTTATTTGGAAATTACTAAATTAAAAGATAATAACCAAATCCTGTGAACATAAAATTAGTTGAATCCTATCCTTCAATTTTAAACTTCCAATGAGTTATAGAAAACTTCTTTGGTTTGGGCGGACCTTCTAGTGGAATATCATTGGGCTGTTCTTGGGTCTTAATGCTCCTAACATAAATGTTTATTTTCAGACAAGAGTTCGATATGAGCTGTCTAATCCCATTCTTGTTTTCTGTTTTTGCTGATGCGCTGACCTCAAGTTCAGATGATTTGCCTTTATGGGGTAAGATTTCAGTAGACTTTACTCAAAAAATTGTTTTCTGAGCCAAGCTAGTCCAATATTTCATCAACACTTCTTTTTTTACAGGATATGTTGGCGAGTTCCATTCCAAAAGAAAAGGTGATAATCAGCATATGCTCTTCACACATAAGAGCATAACTGTGAAGTACAACAAAAATCAAGTCTGTTTCTGCTTAAATTTGTCTTGAACATTGTTAGATTTTTTAGTGCTTCTCTAACTTTTTTTTATTTTGTAGATTATTCAAGTCAACCTCACTCAGCAGATGCCAAAGCCATTGGAACTGGGAAGGACATTGGATATGACATATTCCGTGCAATGGATTCCGACAGATATCTCTTTTGCTCGGCGTTTTGATGTCTACCTGGACCATCCCTTTTTTGAGCACCAGGTAGCTTTGACATTCTAACATGGATATTTTCGGAAATAAATAATTTTAGTGGACATTCATTTGCAAAAATAATGTGATGGTCTGATCTAGGTAAAATTGACATCATGACATAGATATTATCTGAAGTGTGATTACAGAGGCCATTTTATTTGAGAAAATAATGTAGATTGTGGTTTTGTTAGCTTGTAGATTGCCACTTTTAGTAGTTCAGCCCATTCGTTTTTACTATTTTCTTATAATATTAACTATTTAGGTCCTAAATATTAAACCACAAGTATTAGCATTTTCTTGTAATCTCAACTATTTTCTTGCAGATTCATTGGTTCTCCATATTCAACTCCTTCATGATGGTTATGTTCCTTACTGGTCTAGTATCAATGATACTGATGCGAACTTTGCGAAATGATTATGCTAAATATGCCCGTGAGGATGACGATTTAGAAACTCTGGTAATAATCTTAGTGCTTCGTCCCATTTATTTATTTTTAAATGATTGTTGATGTCCTAGAACTCGACATCTTTAGGAAAGAGACGCCAGTGAAGAGTCTGGTTGGAAACTTGTTCATGGAGATGTATTTCGTACCCCTCTCAGTTTAGCTTTACTGTCCGCTCTTGTTGGCACTGGCGCACAACTAGCAATGCTGGTTTTACTAGTCATCTTATTTGCTATTGTGGGAATGCTATACATTGGGTATGTGTCAAAGTTTCCAATCTTGCATCTTACCCTGACCCTTCTCTAAAGAATCGATTTTAATTAACACAGTAACGTTGTTTCCAGTTCTCAATTTTCTACAAGAACCTCTCTCCTGAGAGTTCTGCTGAACTCAGGGCTGTTGTTTCAATTGGCAGCCTAGATACTTTATTGATTCTTTCTTTCTTTTTATGTGGAACGAGTGTTAGCATTTGATTGTTTTCTTTTTCATTTCTTTTTGTATGCTTCGTTCAGGAGAGGAGCAATTGTCACTACTTTCATAGTATGTTATGCTTTCACATCATTCATTTCAGGCTATGTCAGTGGTGGAATGTACTCACGCCATGGTGGTATTTACAGCTTCCCCTGTTTCTCTGACTCTTTTTTTTTTCACTTTCCTTTTTTTTTGTCTTAAGATTTTTTTTCCAGATTGTTGTTTCTTAGGACTCATAAATGTATACTTATTCCTCTTATATAATTCCAGGTAAAAACTGGATCAAATCAATGATTCTTACAGCTTCACTTTTCCCTTTCATGTGCTTCGGGATAGGTTTCATTTTGAACACTGTTGCCATATTTTATGGGTCCCTAGCAGCCATTCCCTTTGGCACAATGGTTGTTGTCTTTGTCATTTGGGCTTTTATTTCTTTTCCCTTGGCACTTCTGGGTACAGTTCTAGGAAGAAACTGGAGCGGTGCTCCTAACAATCCATGCCGCGTAAAGACCATTCCCCGACCAATTCCAGAGAAAAAGTGGTATCTGAAACCTTCTGTAGTATCTATGATGGGTGGATTGCTTCCTTTTGGTAGCATTTTCATCGAGATGTATTTTGTTTTCACTTCCTTCTGGAATTACAAGGTAATGTGAATCATTCTTGTAAATCAGTATTTTAATTGAATTTTTATGCCTACACCTTTGACTGCTTATGCAAGATCTGCTGAAGAATATTGAATTGCAAAACTTCGCTCTGGGTGATCTCTATTAGATGTGAATTAATTGGCATTTCTTAGATGTCTCTTGCACCTTGTGAGTTTAATAGCTTCCATGACTTGCACCTGTAATTTTTATTGGCTTGGAGGCCTCATTTTTTAAGTGCATTCGACTTATCTACTACTCTGGGGTCTGTTAGTGTGGATAGAATAGTGCAAAATCTTTGCAAAAATTTATTATCTGTCTCCAACCACTAAAATACCTTGCAGTTCTAAATCTTGTAAATAAGATTTGTGCGAGAATGATGATCTATTTCTATCCGCCTGTAAGATAGTTGAAGGGGATAATGTGGCAGCTTCATTCTCATCCTTTTAGAGGTGGCATGGGGGTGAAGGGGTGGGGTGGGGTGGTTTAATTTCCAGAACATGCTGGTGCCTTGCTCATATTTCGTAATTCTTATGATAGAAAAGAACTTTGGGATCGAAGGATTGAAAAAATATATATTCATGGGTGAAAAGTTAAGTGGAATCGAAGAAAACACTTGGATCAAGTCAAGTAAATTATAAAGTTGTACAAATACTGATACTTCATCTAATTTTCAGAGGTTTATTATCACAGACTTCATCAGGAAAGCTGTCATATTACTCTATTTCTTCCTACTGAATTATCTCCCTGTTGCTTCTTGTTCACAGGTCTACTACGTCTACGGTTTTATGCTTCTGGTTTTCCTGATTCTTATGATTGTAACCGTATGTGTGACTATTGTTGGGACATATTTCCTGCTAAATGCTGAGAACTATCATTGGCAGTGGACTTCCTTCTGCTCCGCAGCTTCAACTGCCATTTATGTATACCTGTACTCTATATATTACTATTCCGTGAAGACAAAAATGTCAGGGTTCTTCCAGATGAGTTTCTATTTTGGTTACACACTGATGTTTTGCCTTGGCTTGGGAATTCTTTGCGGTAAGTTATGTGCATTAAACTCGAGTTGGTAATTTTGAAGTTAATGTACACTCATATCTCATATGTTTGGGTGTGTGTATTTACGGGTTTCCTTTCTTCACTCATCTCCAGTTCAGTTCATAAATTCATATACATTTGGAGCTTATGCATGGGTTGTTAACTATGCTCTTGCAGGCGCCATCGGTTATTTAGGCTCAAACTTGTTTGTGAGGAGGATTTACCGAAACATCAAATGCGACTAGGAGAGAGATTTGTCGTCGCATCCTTGTGCTTCTCGGGTCAGATTCTTGGCAAACGATTAAATTACGTATGCAATGACTTGATGATGATGTGTAGCTCGAATACAGGGGATTCCCCCATATTTTTAACCGGTTTTGTAAAAAACAAGGTCTGCTCACATAATCTAGAATGTTCTACTATTCATTTTACGGTTAAAAAAAATGACCCACTTATAGTAGACTGTTTTGGGAGAATGGATACACCTCAGTTTATTCCATCTGGTAATGCTGTTACCTGTTGCACCAGTGAGTATCCTTCGGAAGCGGGAATACGACCCAAGATACGAATAATTGAGTTACATCAACTTGCGAGAAAATAAAGTGCCTTTTGTTTGGTCCTTAAGTACATTAAAACATCATTTATTGAGAGAGATAAGATATCAATTAATTATATATCTTTATTTCATATGATATTCGGTTCTTTATCTAGGAAAAAAAATCAGAAATTCGTGAAGAACAAGACTTACCACTGTCAAGATCTTCAGCATTGTGGCCAGTCGATGCCTATCCAGAATAATGAAAATGTATGTTATTTAGCATGATATAGTGTCATATATTTACATGTGTTTGAATTAGATTTATATTAATATAAACAGCTTGTCGTATTGTACTTATTCATAATGAAAATAAATTCCTACAGCTTATAATATTTATATAGTTATTTTAAGGCATTAGATGAATTGGCTTGTTTTTATCAAAAATTAATTTTTCTGATCAAGGTGAATGAACAAGTGTCCTTTGAGGGGAAAATTTGGTCAAATTTAGTATCTTTGGGGTTCAACGATATGAAATATTTCTTAGATCCTTAATATGTTTAAATAAGTAACTCTATTCTGTCAAAAAGTATATAATTTATTTAGAATTATTAAAATTCATTACAACTCCTAAGCCAGGGGACGTTGGATATTTTCTGTTGAGGTAAAAAGTTGTGCAATCAACATCCAATGTACTCGAGGATGTCATATCTGATATCATAAAAATTAGTATGTTGCACCGCCAAAACTGGTCATCGATGCATCTTCGTGGGAAAAACAGTGAGGGCATTCGCATTCTGATCCAATCACCATTGGAGCAAGATCCAAGAGAATGTCTTCATGTCTAGTTTCATGTCAAAATAAAATTAGTGATGTTTTTCTTTTGTTTGCATAAAAAATTATATTCGACTCAATTAATTGAACCCAAGTAAGAAGAAGAAAGAAGCGAGAATCAGATAAAGAGCGACCCCATCGGGAATTCAAATTATTTTGAACTAGTTAGATGGCATACATATAAGAGAAGATCGTGTGCTAGATCGTGGGAAGATCATGAATCGTGGAAGAATGAGGTAACCATTCATAATTTTAGCAGAAAAAAGAACTCACGGGTAGAACACAGACATACATATCTTGCACAAACGTTGATAACTCCGTGCAGAAATCTTAGTCATAATTCAAGCATATATTTTTTCGTTCCAAGATCTAGCATAAGGAATATTTTCAGTCATATTTCAACAATATTTGATTATAATTTCATGTTATGTAGTGTTTTTTACTGATTTGTAGATATACAATCATGTTGGGATTTTATTTAATAAAATTTCATTGTTTTTTCTTTGGTTTTGTATTTGTTTAGGATATTATAACAAACGATCAAGTTTAATATCTATAGTCGTCGTGATTTTTAGAAGTTAGATTTTATTGTTTTGAGCACAAGTTGGTACATCCTTGCAGTTGGCAACTCAAAATATTGTGCAAAAAATTTTGGCACGCCCGATGGGACACAAATATACTGTCAAAAAGAAAAAAAAATGTCAATAAAGGGGATGGAGAGTTTTACCAAACTAAGAAGAGATTCAAGTTCCACCGACAGACATGTTGCTGAACAGTATACCAGAGAGTTGGATTTGCATCCAGGTCATATTCTAGATGTATATCCTCACATTTCAAACTGTTTGGTAGAAGAGTTGACAACAATGAAAATTAAAGAAATATCACAAGCATTGTCTAAAGCTATGTCTGATTGCTTGAAGGCAGTCCTGAGTAAACCAAATCAATCAACGCGTGAAGATCATAACACAAGTGAAAAAGAAGGGAACCAGAGAAGCAACCAATTCAATGAACTTGACCATGGAGTAGGGAATTCAAGGGCTGACGATCCTCGCCGCCTAGAGTTCACACTCCCAAACCAAAAAGAGAAGAGGTATAAACCACCACACAGGAGAGAAGAGACCTCGTATGGGGGAAGTAGAGTGGAGAGCTCAAAACAATCTTTTAATCAAGTGTAAAACATGACAAACCATCTGTACCAACTGGGGCATATGATGACATAACACACATGGATTATCAAGGAGTGGATGAGGAATTCTCAAGAGATAAAACTAGAGCTCGGGAGGTACATTATTATCATCATCCCACTCCTATCTCGAAATATCCTAGTGATAGAGTCATAAATGGTACGAGAAACTGTTCAAGAGTTACATGGGCATGCTTGAGACAAATAGACCGTTCAGAGTTCCACAAGCCTTATCCAGAATACATAGATGTGAATAAACCTTATCTCAATGGTTATAGTGTTCATGACTTTAGCCTATTCTCTGGGAAGGACATCCAATCTAGCATAAATCATAGAGCCATATTCTCTATCTAATATGAGAGTTGGCCAACTTGGATAACTTCAACAACTTAAAATTGGGTTATTCCCAAATTCCCTTATAAGAATCACATTTTCTTGGTATGCCTCACTTCCCGAGAATTCAGTGATGAATTGGCAAGAGATGGAAAGACGGTTTCACACTCATTTCTACATAATTGAAACAGAGTATGTATTTCCGATTTATTCAGAATCACTCAAAAGAAAGGAAAATATGTGGAATTGTTTATTGATAGGTTCAAAAACATGAATAATAGGTGCAAGATTTTTTTTACCTGAGATCAAATTCGTGAAAATAACACAAAAAGGTCTGGATTTCAAATTGATGAAGAAATTCTAAGGCACAAAGTTCATGTATTTCTTTGAGTTAGTTGCAAAAGTTGTTGAATATGAGGAATTGTTGAGGAAAGAATCATACAAAAGAAAACAACTATGAGGTCATATTTTCAAGAAGTGAAGGACTTTGCGTTGGCTTAGATCCGATCAAATGGTTCATGTACAATTCTTTCGCTAAAAAAGAAACTAGTAGAACCAGGAAAAAAACGAATAACTCTCAATTCTCCAAAGATATGCAGTACAATTTTGATGTATTAAAGACTGATGATGTTTGTGATTTTATGGAAAAAGAGAAATTTATCACTTTCCCACCAGATCACTGAGTGTCATGAAAAGAAGATCTTAAGGGACGAGAATATTTTAAGTACCATAACTCATATAATCATGCCATTAAGTTTTGTTGGGCTTGGATTTTAAGAATATTTTGTAGGATATAATTAAAAAGAGAGTTTTGAATTTTCCCGATAAACAAGAGTTCATAGAAGGGGATGATGATCAATTTCCCCCAGCAGCTTCTATTAGTGTAAACGTGTCAGATTTGAGAGATGTTCTTGATGAGAAAAGAGGACGAAGCCTTGCGGTGATAAATATAAAGATTAATAAATGTTGGATCCCAAGGGACCAAATGTTTGAGTGTACTGGAAACTACAGTGTTGACCGGTCAAGACCAATTTAGTAACAATTCCCCAGAAATGTTGGTAGATCTGCGGCCTCCGACCGAGGAACCAAAGTTTTCTCGAGAGACCAGTACATGAGAATCAGTGGTTCATAGGGGAGTCATCTCCCCATCAGCCCTAAAAACACATGGGTAAGAGAAACATATATAGAGTTGAATAGCAACGGATGGAAATCAAGAAAATATCAGTTGATCATGATAGAGATCGACATATGAATGAAGCTCTGGCAAGAAAGACTATTGAGGGCGGGTTAGGAAAGACCAATACGTCATTCCTGTCAGATATGAGTTTACTGAGTCCTGGAGAGTGACCCAACACAAAAATTTCCCTAGACCACTCACTAGGACCGCGTAAAGAAAGTTGTAGAGAAAAGAGCTACTGCAAAAAAGGAAGAGTCGGGTAAGTTAGAAAATAGACCCACACTTGTTATTCTAGTCATTGAGGAACAAGCGGAGAGTAGGTGATAAGTGCAAGATTTGCACTTAATTTATATAAAAATCCATTTTGAATTATGTTAGTTTCGAACGGAATTATGCGGTTTTTGTTGTCACTGCAGGAGTTGAGGAAAATAGTGCAAAGATGCAAGATAACACACCAAGAAGTGCACGCCATCGGACAGAGGTGCGCGTGCGGCCGCGCCACTTCACGCGCAGCCGCGCGCGCATACATGCAAGACATCGACCAGAGAGTTGCGCGCGGCCGCTTCACGCGCACCCGCGCGCGCTGAAATGCCAGAAGATAGAAAGAGGCGCGCGCGCGGCCGCGCCAAATCACATGCAACCGCGCGCGCACAGATACAACACACTCAACAGTGGCGCGCGCGCAGCTGCGCCATTTCTCGCGCAAGCGCGCGCGCTGCGTTCCAGAATCTTATAAAAGCCGCGTTTTAGGTCAGAATGGGGGATTGGCCGCCTTGGGAAAGAATTATACGAGAAATTCAGCCGCGCTAGGCGAAGAAACATACGACATAGCCGTTTTTCGAGAGGAAAGACACGAGGGAACAAGATCAAAGACGAAGAACGACGAATCTGGGGACAGAGACGCCACTTCCGATTTGTTATCTGATTCTTTCATCTTTATTTTCTATTGTGTCGATGTCTAAATATTCGAACATGTTTTGCTTTTATTTAGAATTCGTCATGAACTAATTTTCTAGTCTAGAGAATGACGTAACTTTGTTGATACGATGAATTGACGCAGTGGTTTATTTGATTGAATTCCGCCCTTGTTTAATTGTGTTCTCTGTGTTTATTTTACTGCAATTTACTGGTCATAAATTGTGTGTGTGTTTGATTAATTCTACAACTCGGGAGAGGGACTAAAATTATAGATCATTAGAGACACATCGTTGAATGTTTATATCGTTCGGAAGGCGTATAACTTTAGCGAGGCTTAGTAAGAACATTGTTTGCATTTATTAATTAAACTTAGATTTTATTAGGAATAATTCAATTGAAGTTTGATTGATACATTTATTCGTCAATTGGGAAAGGGGGAATAAAATAATTAAGTGTTCTTAGTCATTAAATAATTGAAATTCATAAATATAAATTAAACGGGAATAATCATCGTGGAAACTTGGTGAAATCATTTCTCTATATATTTTCTCTCATTGTTATTTCTCAACTCGGTGATTTGATTATTTATTTGTTTTCAATTAATTCGTTTAAGTAAACCAAATCTCTTTTAATTTTTCTAAATAAAGTTGAGACTATTTTAATTACAAGCATTGATATAATTTTAGTTCACACTCCTCGTGGGATCAACACTTTTATTCAGAAACACATTTTACTATAACTTGACGTCGTGCGCTTGCGAGCAATTAAGAAATCACGCAACAGTAGGTCCAAGTTTGGCAGATCCACTACTGAAGATAAGTTAGTGGACGACGATGATGACTTATTAAGTGTAGAAGATGATCAGGAAAGAAAAACAATCAAATTTTGTATGAGAAAGTTTCATATCATAGTAGATTGTGCTACATGAGCGATGATAATACCAGAGAAGTTTAAAATAGAGAAAGAAGAGAGTGAGGAGTTGGTGCCCAAAGAATCAGTTCCAAAGGAAGGTAATACAGAAAAACTTCCCGTATGAATTTAGGAGTAATTATCAAAGAAGATCACCCAAACGTGCCCAAACAAGTGATACTCGAGAAGCCTGCACCAGCCATGACCAAGCACATAAGACCGTTATACATCAAAGCCCACATGAATGAAAAGCTAGGTTTTAGGGTGTTAATTGATAATGACTCAGCAGTGAATGTATTACTAGTGAGGATGCTTGGAAGTTCAGGTAAAAATGAAAAAGACCTAATCCCCACAAAAATTTTTGTTGTTGTATTTACAGTAGTCCCTGTGGATGTTATTGTGGGGAATATATCGTCATTGTGCCCATTTTTCGTAGTAAATTCATCTGTCAACTTACAAGTATTGTTAGGCGGAGTTCTGATCCATGTAAACCAGTTCATTTCATCCTCGAAGCACCATCTACTATTATTTTGGGAATGGAATGATGTGGAAATTGTAATCAGAGGTGTTCTTGCTCTTCAGTTTCGAGGGGAAGCTGAAGAAAAAGGTTGACGGACAAGGTGCAATGACCGTGACGGCGTGGAGTGAAAAGCTGATAGTAAATGGATTGCAAATTCTGGGGGAGGTTAACAAATTAGGATTTCAATGGCTGAAATTTGTGGATTTGAACCTGAGTGTTCAAAAAAGTGAACAAATCGATGTTTAATAGGATATATGCATGAGAGTTTGGAGAAGAAAAAGGCAGGCTTTCAAAATTTTGAATTTAGAGCAAGGCCCAGAACCTTACTCTTTGTTTGACTACCCAAGTTCACGATCCAACTTTTATAATTAAACTTGGGCTTCATGGGCTTCACTTTGAAAAAAGTTGGAATATATGAATTATAACAAGTTATTGTGTCCCAATAGGTGAATGCATGCAGGGGCATTTGTTTGCAGCAAAAATTATATTAGGCCCAATTAATTGAACTCAAGTCCAAAAAGAAAGAAGCGAGAAACAGATAAGGAGCCCATTAGGAATTCAAATTATTTTGAACTGGTCAGATGACGTGCATATAAGAGAAGATCAAGGGCTAAATCATGGGAAGATCATGAATCATGGAAGAATGAGAGAACCACTCATAATTTTTGAAGAAAAAAGAATTAGTCGGTAGAACACAGAACCATACATACACATCTTGCAAAAACGCTGGCAATTCCCTGCAGAAATCTTAGTCATAATTTAAGCATTTGTTTTTATGTTTTTTCGGTTTTTTCGTTTCATGATCTAGCATTATGAATATTTTTCAATCATATTTCAACACTATTTGATTATAATTTCATGTTGTGTAATTCCTACTGATTTTTAAATATACAATCATGTTTGGATTTTATTTCATCAAATTTTATTGTATTTTCTTTTATCTAATATTGTATTTGTCAGGAGATTACAACGGACGCTCAAGTTTACAATCCATAATTGTTGTGTTTTATAGAAGTTAGATTTTATTGTTTTTCGCACGAGTTGATGCATCTTTACACCTGACGCGTCCGCAACTCAAAATATTATGCAAACACCTTTGTTTCAAACATTGTGGGGACCAAACCAAATTCATGTCTTCTCATATAGTAGTTGCACCCAACTATTCATTCCCTCTTCACAAAGACACAACTCCACCCATTTGGCTTCGATGGCTTGCTCCTTTTACTAAATGTACACACCATGTAATAAAAGATCAACAAACATTTGAGGAAATTAAATGTAACAAAAAAGTTTCATTCACAAGGGGGATGTGGTGCCCAACTGGGCTCCAAATTCTGCTGGTACATTTGACACTCTGTATGTGTTAGTGAGAGTCAGCTGTGAACAAATGTTCCATTAGCCAACCAAACCAACCAATGCATTTAATTTTTACTTGATTGGGTTGTTTCCATAAATCTGTTCTTGATTTGTAAACAATTTGTCAACTATAGATGGGTTGTGAATTTTTTCCATCTATGGCTCTGTCTACAGCTGCACCGGGTATATTACTCCTCATACGACACGAACAAAGCTAGGCTATCGGATTCAGACACATCGAATGAGTGAACCCGATAAAATATACGACTCGTATGATCTGAGTAAATAACATAGCGGATGTTTTCTGGATACATAATAAGCTACATATTATTGGCATTAAGATGGAAAGATAAGAGATGTCATCACATCTAACAAGTTAATTATTAATTATCAAATCAATTTTGACTCAATAAATAAAATCAAATATAATATAATTTGAAGTGTAATATTATATATAGTGACAGATTTGGTGTATCATAGTGAACTTAATTTATAATCTTCAACCAAAAGCATGGAGACTGTAAGAGCTGTGCTTGAGAGTATTTTTAATGTGTTGCGTTGAAATTGTTAAAAATTAGCACAAAAAGCCATAAAAACAACGAAACCATCGCATAATGGGCTGTCAAAGAAACTCAAATCCAAAATCCTAACACCTTTTTCAGCGTAAACGTCAACTGGGTGCTACCAGTTTAGAGGGAGAGAGAGAGAGAGGCGGCCAGCTAAACTCGTCGAGTTACTGAGAATTTCTGTTTCTGGATTCATTCTAAATCACATTGTCGATATCCCTGTTCGCGGTTCTTGAAGGTGAGCTTTCTTTCATGTGCAAATTTTGTATCAATTTGGTCCGAGTTCCATAAAATATGGTTGTTTTTTGTTTGATTAAATTTCGAATATTGTTGGTGGGATTATGAGAAGAATGTGGATGCTGGAAAAGGTTCTCTCTCTGTTTGCTTATGTGTGTGTCTACGAGTGATCAGCAGTGGAACTGTGAAGTGGGATTTGTTGGGGAATTAATTCAAGCTTGATTTTGTGTTTCTTGGAGTTGTAGAATAATTGGGTTCTTGATAATCTTGATAGTATGATATGATGACTGGTTTGTTTGTTTGTTTTTTTTTTTCTATTCAATAATATATTTGTTTTTTTCAGTTCTCCGTAGCCTGGTAAGTCGCAAATCTTTTGCAGTCATTGGTACTGAATAAGTTTCAGGTTCACATTACAGAATGGGATTATGTCTGTGACAATTTGAATGTTAGTTGTGGTATAATTCCGTAGATTCCGTTTGAGGCTTTAAATTTAAGCCAAAGAGTTCATGGAGAGACACATTTACTGCCTATTTGTTTGCTGTGTCTTTTGTTCTAAAATTGGCATTTGATTAATTCTAGTGAGGGTCTGGCTGAGCTTTTAAAATATGTAATTAAACATCCATTTTTCGTTTTCCTCTTGAATTTTTTTAGAGATGCTGTTATAATTGAATATGACTCAGTGACTGCTGCTTATATAGAAGATGATTTAGCCGATGAAGTAAACTTCATGATTTACTTAATTTATGGATTGGGGTGTACAAGGTAAATGTAGTTGACCTTTTTACCATTATTGGATTCAGCATAGGCGAGGGAGAACCACTCTTTGACAAAATAAACAAGTCTTATTTCTGCAGGATGAACGTATTGAGAGCAAAAATATCCCCGTCCTACCTCATTGCTGCATTGAGACTTTGTATGTGTTCTAACTTCTAAATCTGTTGAAAATGGACTAGCTAAACAAATAATGTTACCTGATACAACTCATATCTTACTCACGGAGCCAACACAATGAAAACTAAGAATATTGATCAAAACCCATTTTATTCCATTCCCCCCTCCCTTTTACATTTGCTCCTCTCTCTCTCTCTCTCCCACCATTCGTGGCCTCTCCTTGTATAAACCTTCAATATAGGAGGCCTTGTATTGTTTCATATTGGATTGCTAAGGCCCAACCCACTAGACCCTCTAGGCCCAAGTATGTAATTTTACTGGTACTCTAGGTCATAAAATCATATTATGACTATCCGATGGTTCAGACTTAAAACCAGGACTATTCTTTTACATGTCAAGCTTCCTAATCAGTCTTGTATTTAGGATCAGTTATCCCATGTAAGAGTAACTCATGTGTTTATCTTGTCAATTTATGTGAAATATGAAGATGCGGAGAAAAATAAAAAATGAGTAGTGTTTGAAAACATAAGTAAAAAGTTGAAAATAAGAAGTGGGGATAGCGTCAAGTAACTCTAATATTATCTTTTTATCAGAATCACTTTGTAGAATCATCATCCAACCAGCTTTTGGATTTCAATTAAATTAAGCAGAAGCTAACGCAAAATATGAGTTTAAGAAACACACAAAACTAATATTTTGTAAGCTATGAATAACTTTTTTTTAAAATGTTTGCAAACACTCCCTAAAATGGATTTATAAAATGTAATGCACAACAACAATGCATGTTATGTGATTTGCTCGTGTATGCTATGCGTTTTAGGGGTGAGGCAGGGGGTATGGATTGGCACGTGTCGTGCGAGAATCTTTTTTTGTTGAAAAAGCATAAAACGGTAAAAAAGACGGTAAAAACGACACAAACATCTCATGCTGGGTTGGCAAAAACTCTATCCCATGCATTTACTCCTTTCTCTATAAAGAGCGAGAGAGGAAGGTGGTGAAAAATATCAAAAAAAGGTAAAGTAGAGAGAAGTTATTGTGCAGGAAAATGAAGAAGATGAAGAAGACTTCTGAGGAAAGGCATAACTAAATCATTTTGTTCTTCAATTCGTCGTGTTGGTATATTTGTTATTTATGCTATTTCCATGATCTTTATTTGCAATTATCGGAGGATAGCATTCATTTATTTCCCATTCACCCCATAACTGGTAATTCAATGCTTGTTCCCGAGTTTGATTGGCATGCGTAAGTAAATCCATGTTATGAACGAATGTGACAGAAGTTATAAAATTCGTTGGGCGCTAGTCAGGAGCCAGATCAACGCCTAGTGCCTAGACCGTCTAGGCGGAGATTAGGCGCCGCTAGGCGGATTGCACGATGTCACGGTATCAACATAATAATATGAAGTTTGGTGTATCAGGAAAAATCAACAAATCGCATTTCTTATTAGACTTTGGTTTAAAACCTATAAAAAAATATTTTTCCTTTTTTTATTAGGCTTTTGGCTTTTAATTTAAATTAAAATCCCAAGAAACTTTTCAAAAATAAGCCCAAAAAATTGTAATTTTTCGAACTCCTAGGATGGCAGACTATTTAGGTAAGGTTGACCGGCTCCTAGCGCCTAGGCCGAATTTTGGAACACTGAATGTGACTGAGAAAAAGGGGCGAACTTTCAAATTTGATTTAATACCGCTTGCAACTGGTGAAAGACGATAAGATTAAGAAGTTTTTTTATTTTTTTTATCTATGACTGTCTTATGAAAAAGGTCACTTTCTATTGTGGTAATATTATTGAGGTATTTTCAGTCAGAAATAATACTAACATTTATAAATTTCAGGCTCAGCACACTTACTGAATGATGAATGACCATTTGAATGAGACACATTCTGTTTGATTCCCCAAATGTCAGATGCTTATGAATGCCATAAATATTTTGTAGCATTCAAAGTAAAGTATGCTTTCACCTTAATTTTATGGAATTTGGATTCATGATGCTTCCACAATATTTATTGTTAGCTTAAGCTTGAAATCCTTAATTTTTAACTGTTCTGCGCCTCTCTAGATGAGGTATCTCCCAGCATTGTTGTCACTTCCATTTAGGGATGACAACGGGTTCGGGTCACAACGGGTTCGGGTAAGACCCGGATCCGACAGGACGCGTTATATTTGGAGTGGCATTGGGTATATTAAATTGGTACTGGGGCTGGTAAGGGTATTGGTTTTTCTATCCGTATGAATTTGGGTCGGGTAACGGGTTTTATTGGACCCAATTCAGATCTGACCTGCTTTAGCAAATATTTTAATTTATTAAATGTGGATAATGATACTATACGACCCATTCTACTCTTGTGGGAATATATTAAACTATGTCATTCAATAGCTTTGTGTAATTTTTTTGGTTAATTATTCAAATGTTGACGATTTATCAACTTGTTATAATATATTTGATTAGAAAAAATGATTTTATGAATAATATCCCGAGGAAACAAAAGTTACTAGCTAGTTAATTTGATTGTGTTGGTTTTGTTATAAGAAAGACTATAAGTCCCAATTTTATCTAATTTTGCCATAAATATACTAATAAAAATAAAATGTCAAAAATGTTTTGCATATAATTTTCTTACGGATTTGCCTGTTCAAACCCGTTCAACTTCGAGTATGGGTCGGATGGATATGAGTCTTGTATAATATTAATGGGTCGGGTTTTCGGTACTAGCAAACTTGATTCATTGTCATCCTTACTCCCACCAGAGGAAGTCTGGAGGCCTCAGAGCAGACGCCACTTTCAGTTTTATAGTAGTGTTTATGGCAGTGCTAAAACGCGTTTTCCTATTTCGAGGTTGAGAACAATTATAAAACAATTCCCGTGTTGATCTTATCCCGGCAACGTGCAGTTACCCTTTTTTCTGAATGATCTTTCTTAAGCATGGCAGGAGTCTTCGGTTGGGTGCAGGAGGTTTATTTTGTGAATAAGAACATCTTATTTTACTGAATCTTCCTTTTTCATGATAAATGAGTAATTTTGCATTTTGTTGGGCTTGTTTCATTTTCTTGATGCTTTTCTTTTTTTATTATAATTTATGATCAATTTGAGATAGTGTATTTTGCATAAAACTCTTGCTTTATCACTTTTCTTTCTTAAAATATACTCACAATTATATAATCAACATCTGTTACAGGAACCAGCTTCATTTATGGCGAATTCCAAGGGACCCTCCACCATTAGAAGTATGATGTACAACGGAAATATATCCTTACTACCCCCTAAAAGTCCATTCCCTAGCATACCTCCAGGATTTACTGAGTACATCCCTAGTTCAACCATTGGTTCAAAAGCTATTCCTAAGCCGAGGGGTGCAAATTCCCACCATCAGCGCACTTCTTCGGAAAGTGTTTCAATGGAAGAACAACCATCATGGCTTGATGATCTCCTTAATGAGCCAGAGACCCATGTATGTAAAGGAGGTCATCGCCGCTCATCGAGTGATTCCTTTGCATATATAGACACAAATCATGTTGGAAGCATGAATTACATTGGTCAAGATGATAACAAATTAAAAAATTTATCTCCATTGTCTTCATGGGGATCTCAAGATATTGATATTAATAGTGATATGCAACTCAGGTCTTTTTATACAGACCCTATTTCTTCGGGAATAATCATGAACAAGAAGTGGGATACACCTTTGCTTTCATTTGCAACTGCTCGTGGGCATCTTCCTCTTAGGAGCAATCCCGTTGTTCCCAATGTAGGTTCATTGTGCGCTTTGCAAGATACTGATAGTAATTCATCTCCATCAATTGAGAAACAAGATCCCGTTAAAACTGGTCCACAGGATGCGAAAGGTGTCTATGAGAAAAAGGAAGCATCTCAGGCCAAGTCTTTATCATCAGAAACAGACACAAAATGTGCCAAGCAGTAAGTAACTCACCGTTACCTAATAAAGAAGCATGTAGAGTATAATTGATAATATCATATTCATGAAAAATCTCATCTGGCAATGCTATTTTTCCATTACAACTTGTCCAAGACTTGTATTTATTAGAAAAAGTTTCTAGTGGTTTGATGAAACTAGTTTACATTGATCATTGTGTTTAGCTCTGTTTTTTCATTGAATTTCACTGATGTCAAATGAATTTATATGAACAATCTGGATTGGCATGCATAAATTTCCTCCCAATGCAGGCAATTTGCTCAACGTTCAAGGGTTCGAAAGCTTCAATACATAGCTGAACTTGAAAGTAACATCCAAGCTCTACAGGCAAGTTCTCACCTGATCTGACAATCTGAACATGTAATCTTACACTACATATTCGACAAGTTCTTGATGCAACCATGTTATTTTATGATGCCAGGCGAACATTTCTGAACTCTATGCCGAGCTCAAATTCCATGACCAGGAATATCTCATTTTAAGCATGGAGAATAAGGCACTGAAGAAACGCTTGAAAAGTTTAGCTCAGGAGCAGCTCATCAAGTATTGTAAGTTTTTGTCTCAGTTATTCTCATAGGTGGTGGCTACTGTTGAATTTTAGTGGTAGAAATTTACTGAATAAAGAATGAAACACTGAATAGGATTTACATGGTTTGGTCATGATAGTCTACTTCTGCAAGATAATACTTTGAGGGCTAAAACTCTTCCTGAACTCTTTTAGTTTAGATTATGATCATTCTATTCAGTAACTAAATAACAATAAAAATTCTTTGACTAGTGTATCCTAATCTTAGTATAATCAAATGTGATTCCGAAATATATATATATTTTTATTTCTAACTGTTATCAATTAGGTGCTGTATTCAAAGTATTCCGCAAATCTTGTTTCGACCAAATCCTGTATTACTTCAAAACTATATTTTTATTTTTGCTGGCAATTCGTATATGCAAAGAAAAATAATCGCAAAAGTAAGAAAAGGCAATTTGAAAGAAGAATCATCTGGTATGAACTGGTGCATTTCTGTGTTAGGCTGTTGACAGGTTGAGGCATTCTAATCGTAAACAAAGCTTCACTTTAAATTTGTAATGGCTACTCTTAATTTGCATGAGTTTATCTACATGTTGGAAGTTCATATGATTCTTCTGAATTTAATTTTCTGGATGTTTCTGCAGTGGAGAACGAAGTGCTTGAGAGAGAAGTTGGAAGACTACGAAGCTTGTATCAGCAGCAAACTTCACTGCCACAACAGCAGGAGGTATGTTTCAGCCATCAACGTTCCAGCAGCAAAGATTTTGATCAACAGTTTTCTAATCTTTCTCTGAAACACAAGAAACCGAGCTCTGGTCGTGACTCTATACCCTGACAACTTCATATCTAGAGTGATCCATTCAGACTTTTATCGTGTGTTTCAATTCCTAGACTACATGCTTATGACTTAAGTAGTTTCCTTACATGGGATGATAGCCGGACTTGTTCTATCATCATGTTCTATGAACTTTGCTTGTTTTCCTATTTAAGCATCGATTTCTACCCCCCTTTATTTGTCTGTTTTACCTGCTAAATTTAGGGCTATTCTGCGTCTGGTAGTCTGCCAGAAACGTAGTAGTTCTGGCCGGTGACTCACCTGAGGTGATTGTTGAAACATCATTTGATGCCAGTGATCTGTGAATTTGCTTTCCCTTATTCATTGGCCTCTTGCTGAGGTTGTCTTTCAGAAATTTTATGATGCTTCACAATTCTTCATTCATTTGCTTGTCATGGCATCAGTACTCACATGCAAGTGTTATAAAACAAAAAAGAAGGAGAAACATTTATAATCTCTATTTTGGAAATCAAATAAAACATATTTGAAATTTCATTTATAATTTTCTTAAAATTCAATTATTGTTCCCTCTTTGCAAACCCTGCCTCCTGTGTTTTACGGAGATCTTGTTGATGTATATCCAAATTGTTTTATTAAATTGTAATTCATATACTCCCTTTTTCAACCAATTCGATGCAAATTTTCATATTTAGTCTATGATTTTAGTTTTAACCCTTTATACAACTATCAATTTTAGTAATTATTATTCTACGATAATTGGTTTTGATTATTTTTACTAATATATTTTAATTTTTATCAATATTTCTCAATCTGTGAAATTTTATATCAGCATATGCTGCTAGACTCAAATAGTATCACTTATTATTCGTATTAACAATTAGATGAAAAAAAAAATACTTGTTTTATGTTATATTATTATCCTGACTGCTAAATTCATTTATTCCATTTTAATTCTCGGTGCAATTCAAATATACATTCATATCGTTTGTCTTAATTCTTAGTTTTGTACCTTTAGTCTTGTTTGTGCTAATTATATCCCTCAAATTTTTTTAGATTGTATTTCGATTTTGTATCATCTACTAGTTTAGCTTTAGCTAACGGCCAACACACGTGAACATCACGTGACTTCATTTTTTGTCTCCGAATTGAATTATACATTCATAACCTCTAATTTCACCCAAAAATTGAATATTGAAATTATGGTCTATGTATGTATAGCGAGATGAAATTAGGGATTACTGATGCAAATTGTTCAATTTGGAGCGGAGGATGAAGTTATGTGATCCCATGTATGTAAATTAAACTGTCAACTCTTCGTTGTAAACTAACCCTTGGGGACGAAATCGAAACACGATCTAAAACTTGAACAACAAACTATAAGGATATAGCTGTGAGTTTTCACAATGTACTTACCTAAAAGCTTGAATTATTCTGAGTAAGGGTACCAACATTTATTTTAAAAATAGTACATGGCCAAAATTGATAATAAAAAACAGATAGTAGAAATATTATGTCTTTATAGAAATTTTAATAAATAAATAAATATATATATAACATATATTATACATATAAATATACCACTTCAATTGTGAATTTCCTTATATGTCCTTGTTCATTTAAGCTGGCCAATTAAATTATTAGGTTATCTTAAGGGTTTTTTTTGTAATTCATTGTCCATCTTAAATGAATTTGGACATTAATACACATTTCTCTTTATTTCTTAAATCAAGGGTTTTTTTGTGATTCATTGTCCATCTTAGATAGATTTGGACATTAATTCACATTCTTCTTCATTTTCTAAATTTAATGTAAAAAAATTATTTATTTACATTTCTTAGTCAATTTTTGTGATTCATTATCCATCTTAGATATATTTGGACATTAATACACATTCTTCTTTTTTTTTCCTAAATTTTAAATTAAATTTATGATATAATCTTTAAAAAAAATTTAATCAATGTAATCCTTATAATAAATATGAATTATATTTATAGTTTATTATCATTTGTTATATATTACAATTTTACATATAAAATTTTTTAACTGACTATTACATATTATTTTATTTATATATGTTTTTTACTATATATATTTATTTGAGTGGTATTATGTTAAAATTTTATTTCTCTTAAATTATTAATCACCAATATTAATTTATAAATGATTGATTCTAATATAAAATTAATTATCTTATGTCTTCTAAAAAAACATAGAAATTAAATAAAATCCGCAGTGTGTTAAAAGTTAGCAAAAGCAAAAGTGATATTTACCTTAATAACAAGTTTAATGATTTTATTTTAACATTATTATGATAATTTAGTAAATTAAGAGAATTTTATTTGACGTTTGTCTATTTGTACTCTATTTAAGTAAATTTTAGTTTTGATTTTGGTAAAATTCACTATTCTGTTAATTTTATTTTTATTGTTTTTTTCATTTTGAATGATATTTGAATGAAAAATATTTTTGCTGATTTATCATTTAAGAGAGCTGTATTATGTCGCGAATTGAAAAATGTAATATAAATAAGTGAATATATATGATTTATTGTCATGATATATTTTTATGCATTGTGTTTTGATATATTTAGATTGATAAATACTTATAAACATGATGTTATTCAAACGACTTTAAACATTATCTAATTCTCGTGATTATATTTTTCATTATTAGTCACCTACGTGCATCGCACGTGTACATTCCTAGTAAAAACTATGTTTGTCAGTTTATTGCAACTCTTCACCGGTTATTGTAAATCATTTTCTGCTGTTTCAACCAAAATCTAATTATCATATATTCGAGCATATCATGCAGTTTGTTCTTCCTGTAACGTGGTCATATGGACGTACACATGGAATCAGTCTGAATCAATTAGTTTCCTGGTGGAGCGAGCAACCAGCCAAACTTTCGGGTCAAGATCTAAAGGTGATAATGATCAAACAGTTTGGGTCTAGATTTACAATAACTTCAGTAATTTACTAGTGTATATATATATACTAGGAATGTACACGTGCTATGCACGTAGGTGACTAATAATGAAAAATATAATCACGGGAATTAGATAATGTTTAAAGTCGTTTGAATAACATCATGTTTATAAGTATTTATCAATCTAAATATATCAAAACACAATGCATAAAAATATATCATGACAATAAATCATATATATTCACTTATTTATATTACATTTTTCAATTCGCGACATAATACAGCTCTCTTAAATGATAAATCAGCAAAAATATTTTTCATTCAAATATCATTCAAAATGAAAAAAACAATAAAAATAAAATTAACAGAATAGTGAATTTTACCAAAATCAAAACTAAAATTTACTTAAATAGAGTACACATAAACAATGGACAATGAATCACAAAAATTGAATAAGAAATATAAATAAATAATTTTTTTACATAAAGTTTAGAAAATAAAGAAGAATGTGAATTAATATCCAAATCTATCTAAGATGGACAATGAATCAAAAAAAAAACCCTTAAAAAAACATATTAATTTAATTTGTTAACTTAAATGAACAAGGAAATGTAAAAAAATAATTTTTTTGGCATAAAATTTAAGAAATATAGAGGAATGTGTATTAATGTCCAAATTCATTTAAGATGGACAATTAATTACAAAAAATCCTTAAGATAACCTAATAATTTAATTGGCCAACTTAAATGAACAAGGACATATAAGAAAATTTACAATTGAAAGTGGTATATTTATATGTATGTTAGATATATATTATATATCTTTATTTGAACTCTATATGTAAGTCTCATAATTCAAATAAATCTCTAAATAAGCATCCATGGAATTGAACTCTATATGTAAGTCTCATAATTCAAATAAATCTCTAAATAAGCATCCATGGAATTGAACTCTATATGTAAGTCTCATAATTCAAATAAATCTCTAAATAAGCATCCATAAAATTGAAATAATTTATGACAGTACTTATATTTTCAGTAGAAACAATAAAAGTGAGAAAGCCATGAGTAAGGTTGATAATGGTGCATTAAAATGAGATGAATTTGGGAGCCTTGGATAATCATCTGGTGAAGGCATTACACAATCCTGGCCGTTGAAAGAAATCTTCCTTGGAAATGCCCACCCCTCTCTAAATGTGAAAATTTCAGGATCCTTGTACATCAGCATTTCTGTCTGCACATTGCCTTTTACACCTGCTTGTAGTAGCATATCATTGTAATGATCAATCCCATAAAACATTCCTGTGTCATCTGGAAAAAAAATCGATATATGAGTATTTTTCTATAAGGGGTGGGAGCTTTTTTGCTATCGCATGTTCCCTAACGGGAGATATTTATGTTACTACACCGTGTAAGCGGAATGATTATATAAGTAACTGATAAGCAGGAAACAAGAAAATAGATAAAATTAAAAGCAAGATTCATGTTTTATGTCACCGTTTTTTTATTCCCACAAAACTAATGGCGGAATTTGAATCTGGGGAGCTTGGCGGCCTGGGAGAAAAGGAACACAAATTCCTGTCCCAACATCGTTCTATCAAGAAAAGATCAAGTATACTTACTTATGTTGCCATATTGGTTGAGTGGCTTGTAGTTGAAACTGAAAACTTGTGTAACATTTTTGAGATTAGGGTGCAACACCACCAAGTTCCACTGGCTGTAATTCTTGACATAGTTCATATTCGTAATCGTGATTTTCACTCTCCAATACTGTTTGTAACTCTGCTTTACATGCCAATGCACTTGAATGGGGCACATATCGTGAGAACACTTCACTACTGGCCTTGGTTGTTCGTTGGGTTGTAACTGCAGCACTGGAGGTAAGTCCCCTGGCCTACAGAGAATGGATGGTGTTTTTAGTATAAATTTACACCACCGAGGGTAGTCGATATTTTTTTTATATAAAATTACCTAAGGCAAGATGATACATTTTGTCCTTGGCAAGCACAGCTACACTTTGGGCAAGGGACGATAGTCTCGTTGTAAAATGCTGACAATGAAACACAACATGTTGGTGCAGATGCAGCTCGGAACTGGGAGTAAGAGCAGGTCACATTATATGTAGCTGCAAGAAATTTACACCAAATATTGTCAGAGTTTTTATTATTATCAACATAGGAGATCAAAGAATACACCTAGGAACAAATTATAACAGTCAACAATCCCCGGACAACAATTGCTCCAATTTGCAACACATATAAATCGAATACATGTCTAGCTTTGATGTTAATTTAGGACTAAGGGCTTTCTGATGTACTATAAACTACAAGAAGGTGCAACACAGATATCTTGAACTGTAATGGTAACATTTGAACCCCTGTGCCGGATAGACAGCCACACAAAACAGCGGAGATGGTTGTTGTTGCTCGACAATAGAACTTTATTTGCACTAACGAAAAAATCTTAAAAATTGTGAAGTGAAGGGCTGAGAAAAGCTTCTCATATCAAAAGGGACTAGAAAAGCTGCCCAGATCGCATCCCTGCTAGATCCACACCCTCACAAGCCACAACAAGTACATGCTTTCACGAACAAATTCCATGTCTGCACTTACCGATCGCTTGTTTCCTTCTACGTCCTTGATCTTCAAATAATTTAGTAGGTGGGACCTGGACCGGACTTGAACATGTATATCCAGGAAGTCCAAGTGAAAAATTCTGAGGTACTTGTGGCACATGACCATCAGTTCCAGAACTTCCAATCTCCATCTGAATACCAGCAATATATTTTGCGGGATCTTGAATCATAGATGAAAGCACTCCCCCTTTGCAACAATTTTGTGCTTGATTGGTGTATGAGGCACCAGGCAAAAGATCTATTATAGTTGGCTCCTTTTCACAGCAATGAGGCGGCTGGCTTACTTTGAATGCAGAACAGTTCCCTTGTTCAGTTGCCTCAGCTCCTTTTATCGACCATATAACCTCATCCCCCGGCCATTCCCAGCTTAGCTTCCATCCCGGGAATTCTACGTGTCGAAATAATTGGAAGTTTACTATCCACAAATGTACCTGGAAAACAAGAAAACTATTTCACTCAAACATGATCTATCCTTCTCTTCCTTGGTACTGTGTCATATATGTGTCATCCCTAAACTACCTTAAGTCGACTTACGATTAATTTGTTGTGATCACATCATTAACCTCAGTAACCAAATCTTAAATTCAGACATGGTACTCGAGGTGTAACAAATAGAATCCAATGAAACCAATAAAATACATTTCTTTTTCCATTTTTTGTGCTTGAACTGGTAGACTTACATATTGTTTACCATCACCCGAGTCTAGGATGACATCCCACCTGATAGTAATGTTCCCATTGGGATCCAATGGATCATAACCATCTGCATTATTACTGAAAACTCAACATAATGAAACACTCAAGGATCATAAACCCACAATCAATCCATTATTTCATAATGCAAAATCCAAAAATTTCAGGCAGAAAAACAAGAACTCACATGTTCTTGAGACTAAATCAGTGCTAAAGATGAGTGATGCAACCAAGATTAAATCCAAGAATCTGTTCTTGACAGTAAACGGACATGGGATCCAATCCATCGTTTAAAAGGGGAAAATAGGTGGTAAAACAAATCAAATTTCTTGGTACCCACAAAATGGTTCAAGAAAATCAATCATCAATCAATCCTTAAAAATCTCGAAAATAAACCTCAGACAACAAAAGTATGTCTGTGGAGGTTTGTGAGTGCTGGAGAGAGAGTGTGGAGTGTGAACATGTATATGCATGTATACAATACATAAAATAGAATCAGAGCTAATTCTAGTAATCTTCTTTAATATTTTCTTTGAACAATCAATCTTTTCCTCGAAAATGGAGGATTTAACAATAAATTACACAATTAATGGGGTGTGGCAAATGCAAAGAAACGTCAATTCCTTCTCCTTGCCATATTTAGAGGAAGCAAAGAACGTGTCTTTGCGGGAATTTTGGCTTAAAATTCACACATTTTGCTGCATACCAAATGCTTGCCGTTCTGGTATAATTTCTTTGATATTTGAAACACCTCTCTGTTTAAGCATTCATTCTTTTTGGATTTATTCCCGTTTTAATAAAATCATAATTAATATCTACAAATAAATATTTCCAAAATAAATAAAACGTTATACATTATAAATGATGAAGAAAGATTAGAAATATTACTTGTGATATGTCATAAATTTCTTCGTTATTTTTTCTATTTTATTTCTTAATTAATATTTACGATAATTGATATATATATATATATATATATATATATATATTTCATAAATGAAGAAAATAGTAATAAAATTCAATGTATAGAATACAAAATTTGAACCTCATTTATGTAACCTTACAAAAGAGGTATAAGAATATTAAATAAAAATTTTGCATAATATTCCCACTTACTATATATAGTTCCTCCTATTTTTCTCATTTTTTTAAAAAAAAATA
This sequence comes from Primulina tabacum, assembly GCF_025594145.1. Classification (NCBI taxonomy): domain Eukaryota; kingdom Viridiplantae; phylum Streptophyta; class Magnoliopsida; order Lamiales; family Gesneriaceae; genus Primulina; species Primulina tabacum. The sequence continues at coordinate 9,125,543 of NC_134560.1, read as the reverse complement.
TTTATTTTATTAAATTATATAATTATGTAACACTTTTATACTATTTATTATTATTTCCACTTTTGATATTTCATAAATTTCTTTCTGACGTGAAATATTATTTTTAGAATAAATCATTTTTGCTCAGAATTTGTGCATATTCCATGATAAAATGTGTAGCGGAGGAAGAAATGGAATAGATTCCGAGCCACTGTCATGATCGTGAGATAGGTTGTCACTTTGAATCAATTAGAACATCGTCTAAGACACTTGAATGTGGCTTTTATTGATCTATTTTTTTTAAAGATGCTCACTTTGCGATAAATGACAGAGGACATGTGATATCTCTAATCTTCATGAAATGTCATTGAATAACATCATTGAGTGTTAAGTGTTCGATGTATGAGGAATAAACTTCATAAGACCCTTTTTTGTCTCTTTTACAAAAAAATGAATTTTATTGGCGGTTGGTTACATGTCTAAATGGGATAGAAGCGGAGGCTTGTGTGACGAATGATGCTCAAGTGGTGTTGAAATTTCTAACGACTTTTTTTTAATCGATTTGGTACACATCGAGCAATCAACAGTGATGATGACACCTATTTTTGCAACAAACTTTTTAAGAAATTACTAAGCAAATATGATGTCACACACAAGGCCTCCACTCCATATCATCTCCAAACGAGTGGGCAAGTTGAGGTTTATAATCGTAAAATCAAGAGAATTTTGGAAAAATTAGTGAGCATGAGTCGGAAAGATAGGTCTTTGAGGTTAGATGCTGCTAATATGGGTATATCGAACTGCATTCAAAACACATATAGGCACTACACTATATAAGTCACTATTTGATAACGGTGTCGTCTACCAGTTGAGTTAGAGCATAGAGCTTATTGCAAAACTAAAGCATTGAACTTTGATTTTGCTCTTATAGGTGAAAAGTGGTTGCTGCAACTTCACCAATTGGATGAATTTAGAAGTCAAGCCTACGATCTGGCATTGACATACAAAGAACGAATTTAAAAGGCACATGACGAACACATCACACTGAGAAATTTCAAGGATGGCGAAGCAGTTTTGCTTTATAACTCTAGGTTGAGGCTGTTTCTAGGATAACTCAAGTCGAGATGGTTGGGACCAGTTGTGATTGCCAAGTTGTTCCCATCAGTTGCCATAACGCTCGAAGATGGAAAATATGGGACCATTACGGTCAATTCCTAGATATTGAAGCATTATATTGGTGGCACAGTTTAGCCACAAATTGGAGTCAATCCGGTTCCAAAACATCCACCCTAAGCGCGCTGTGCAACCCCTTTTTCCCTCTCATTTGCTTTCTTTCTCCCACATTTCACTCTAAACCCTCTTTCAATTTTCTCTCTAAATTCTCTCGTTTATCCTCTCAAAATTTCAGAAATCTCGTGGACTATCGCTATATCCTTCGACAACACAATCACACTCCCCGGCAGTTTCCGTACACTTTCTGGTCACCTTCAAGTTTTCTTCCGGCGACCTTACTCTAGTCTGTCATCCATGGCATCGAAGCAAGCAAAGGTAACAACGCTTCTTCCTCATCCTCTAATACGTAAGGCAAATTTGCTAATGATGAGGCTAGAAGCTTGGGTTCCAATTGACGAATAACTTTATAGTGGTCAAAAGATCAATTTGTGAGCAGGGGTTGGGAAAAAATTTGCGAACCTCCTAAAGCTGCTGTGGTGGTGGTGGTGGTGGTCCATGAATTTTACGCAAATGCTGCAGAACGTCGAGATTGTAAAGCATTTGTTAGGGGCCACTTGGTGTCGTATGATTCCAAAACTATCAATAAGCTATTAGGTACACCACAAGTTGATGACACAATCTTTGAAGCGTGGATAGCAGATCCGGACTATGAATGCTATATTCAAACTATTTGCTATCTGGGATCGAAGTGGAAGACACCTGTACGTACACTTGTTTTGGAGAGAAGTTTTTGAAGATTGATCCTACTTTGTGGTATGTGTTTCTTGCAAAGCAGAGGATGCCGGTGGGGCACATGAGTGAAGTACAGAAAAATCGGACGGCGATCTGTATGCGTTGATGACTCACATCCAAATAAATGTGGGAAAACTTTTTTTTTTCCTCAAATTAATCTGAGCATCAACAAAATCAATGTGACATTGTACTTCCCCGCGATCATCACTGAACTATGCACCAATGTTGGCATTGAATTTCATGATGATGATGATGATGAGTGGTTGCGGTCGATGAGGTCAGTAGATGATTCGAGCTGGAAGAACAAGTTGGATGAATTTGGACCACTTGGGTCGGGGTCAGCTCTTAGGCGCAGCCAGCATCACCATGTCCACCACCCCATAAATTCATTAACAGTCAGAGGATTGATGAGTTATGTGCTTGCGCAAACCACCAGTCACAATATCAGATGGTGAGCAGCGCTTATCAGACCTTGATGGATTCTCTGCTGAGAGGGGTGGCCACATAGATGGGCATTAATCCATCAAACTACCCACCACCACCGCTGGCATTTCCCCCTACATTCTAGTTTCAATATGCTTTTCCACATGACCATGAGGCCGGAGTGCCACCACCAGACATGGAGGACGATGATGATCATTGAGGGGAGTTTTATTTTTCCTTTTATGTTATTTTGTTTTTGTTTTTTTTTTTATTTTTGCATTTTGTTTAGCATGTTACAATCGTGTCGTTTTCGTTTGTCTAAGCTACAGTCTAGTGAATGGGGACACTGCATGATTTTAGTATAGGGGGTGGGTAGTTGGTTAATTTAGTTTGATGAGATTAATAATTTTGTTTTAGTTTCGTATTTGTGTTGTTATTTATGTGCGTCAAATGAGAAGTAGCTTATGGTGTGACGCAAGATTGGTAATCAGTAGCCAATGATGATGTTGAATTGATAACATACATGCATGTCTGTTGGTGTCACCTCGTTAATTTATAACATACCCAGTGTTGATGCAAGAAAATTTTGATTGGGGGGATGAATATATATTTTGCACGTGTGTTGGTCGTAGAAGATTGCATCAAGCAGCGAAATTGGAAATTTTTTGTGGGAAATTTGAGATGCATTAGGTGTGAGATTGAAATTGAAGGAAATTCTGTCAGTTGATCCTATTTTGTGAAGGTATTTGCTGATTATTTGTATGAAAAATTTACACGGTGCAATAAAGGATTTCAAATCCATCTAATACTCTTGGAATCCATGGATTTAATATCCATACCTTTACATTTTTAACTTATTATTAGCTTGATACAATAGATTTCAAATTCTTACTAAATGAAATCATGTGAAATATTTCCTCTCTCAAATTGAAATCTTTCGATTCAAACGCAACTTTAAAGTTTCAAATTAAAATTTTACCACCCTTTTTTCAAAAAAACCAAATAGCATTTCCCCCACACTTATCAATTTTCTGGTCATGGGTAAGAAAGTATGGCAATCGTATAGTTCCATAATGAATTAAACTCCATCCTATAGATATTAGTGTGATGTCCAACGACATATAAAATTCTCGCAAAATCTATCCACTATTTCATTCTTGTTTATTTTTTCTTCAGCTAATCAAAGCACTGAATTGGGAAAATCTATCGATTTTATTATTCGGATCATATCATTTTGTTTTAGGTGTGCAATCGGCATGAAATTCGAGCATTCATCTGGTAAAGCTACTGTTAAACATTTGTTAGTTTTGGTGGTTGCATTCAACCAATCATGAAACGACCTCGATTTTTTTTTCTAATCATAATTCATAACTCGAAAATTATAAAATAAATAACTTAGCATTTCTAACAATCATAATAAATTAACATATGAAATCTCAAGTGCATAAAATAAATCCTAAATTATCAAATAACCAAAACTTCCTAAATTGATCTTTAAATAGATCAACTAACATTAACATAGATCATAATAAATATCTCTAATAAAATCATTAACATAAATCTTTGAATCATAAATCTATCTAGCTAGTACGGAAACATAAAGGCCCTCGGGTGTGTACTGCTGCACTCGATCCACTCAATCGTTAGCGCCTCCCATAAATCATCAAATCATGCATCATACAAACCTAGTAAGATTAAAGACTAAGGACGTTCTAAACATGGATAGCAAATAATACATATACAATCACATGCATTAAAAATCATATTTTTATTTAAAATAGCTTTTCAACATAAATAAATCATTTAAATCATTTAATCATAAATAATAAAATCATTTTAAAATAACTTTAAGTATAAATAAATCCTTTAAAAATAATTTAAAATAAGCTTTGAACATAAATAAATCATTTTAAAAATCATTTAAAAATAACTTTAATCATCATCATGAATCATATATCATAAAATCATTTTAATCATAAGCTTTCAATCATATATCATTTTGGATGAAGTTTGATCCTTGAAAATGACTAGCTTTTATCCTTCGGTCGACTGATCAGTCTTCAGCTCCACATGGCCCATGGGGGTGTGCACTAGGCTCCACCATGGAAATACGATCGTCGGGGTTCTCTCTGGGACCTTTTCCACTTGATGGGCTCCCTCCGAGACATTTTCCCCTCACGACATCCCCATAAAATTGTAAGTTCACCGTCCTCAAAATAAACGGATCCCCCACAAATCATATATCATATGTCACAGTCAATTCACATCCCTCAAAATATTTTTATTTTCTTTTAAAATCATAAAATAACATAACTTCCAAAAATAGCATTTTAACAATAGAAATTACACAGTTTTATAATAAATCATAAAAATACATATTATCATCAAAATCATCATTTTAAATCATATAATATCATTTAACATACATTATGATCCTTCGAAGACGCTGCCAAGCTTTTACATATTTTTCTAAGTGTAAAATTACTGTTTTGCCCCTGGACGTAAAAATTTTCGAATTGATCTTTTTCTCACTTTTAATGACATGGGCTTACCTTAAATAATTATTTAATCTTAAATAAAATTTTCATAATTTTATAAAGCTTAAAACTAGGCTTTTCAATTAATTCTTTAATTAACGTTACGTGAGACGATTAAATCCCGGATAAATCCAAAACTCGTTATTTTGATCTCAAATTTTAAACATAACATTTTTATTATTTATTCTACCCTTGTGAGCCATGAACCGCACTTGTGGACCCATGATTCCAATTTTAGTTCTTAAAATCTCGAATTTGACACATTATTGAACACACCGAGCCATCTCCCAATTTACTTGAGCCACGCCCAAGCCACCTTGTGCCAAACCCGAGCCAACCCATATAGGGACCATACTAACCAAGCCCAGCCCGAAGAGCCAGACCCTAAGGGGTTCAAACCATCCTGGAACCGAGCTACATAATCTGCATGTGTGTGTGAGACTCCTTTGAGCATTATGACTCCTAACTCAACTAGGACTCTTCCAGCCTTAACCACTTAACCACCCATGACCCTTACTGACCCTAGACGAGTCCCAGACCCGAGCCAGACCAGCCCAAGCACCTGAACCCAAGTAGTGAGCCACCTGAATTCAGAATCACAAGCTGCGCGTTCTCCTTCCCCTGCGCTCCCACGTTTTTGCTCGGCCTCGCTGGACCAAGCCACACCCCTGGACCTAGACCTTCCTACCCCTCACTGGACCATCCTAAGGCATCACCCAGACCACCTATCCCAGCCCCTACTAAGCCGCAGCCCCCCTGGTACAGAAGTCGTGCGTGAATATGGGAGGAGTCCCACTTCGGGTGGACTCCTTCCACAAGCCTAGAACTCGAACCCTAGCCACCCTAGGACCCTTCCTAGCCCTAGACCGAGACCACCACTGCCCTTGGACGAGCCCTGGACGAGCCCCAACAACCCATGCAAAGAAAACGAGCCACATGCATTTAGCACCCATCACACAAAACTCACGTCCCTTTTGTGATTCTTTTCCCACGGTCCCAGCTTAGTTTCCTCAATTATTTTGTCATGTTTTGGCTATAAATCATTCATATTTTATTATGTTTTGGCAGCTTAACCCTTGGATTCATAACGTTTTTCAAATAAACGTAAATTCGTTAGAACTTTGTAAAAAACATATCATAACCGTAAAATAATCTAACACCAATACTTTTCATTCATAATCAACAAACACACACATATTATGATTTGTATGATGTTTAAAATGGTTCATAAAAACGTTTCTTTGCATTTATAACGCTCGAATATACGTTCTTCGGCGAGGGTACGACGTTGGACGACCGGACGACGAAGAACACAAGCTTTTCTTTCCTCCTATTTTTCGAAAATTGCAAGTGTGTGCAACGGAGAATTTCGGACTGATTGATGGTTCAATTGTGAGGTTAAAAGACCTAGGATATTTATTTATAATTTAATTTGTAAGTTAAATGGGCTTTGGTTTGGGTTTGCAAGCTTAAGGGTAATTGGGCCTCCTTTAAATCATTAAATTGGGCCCAATAACACTTAATTAATTAAAACATAAAGGTTTATAAAATAAGTTTCCATAAAATAATATTTTTGATCTTTTAAAACTCTTTGTTTGCTCAAAATCGGCTTGCCGAGAAAAATCGAGCTCGACTCGTAAAATAATTTGAATTCCAACATTTTTAGGAAATTAAATCACTTTAAAATCATATTAGGAAGCCTTGCCATTAATCCCTGAAAATTACATATTATTGTCTTGGTCGTCCCCGGTCTCCTTTCCCCTACCTATTATCGAATATTCAGATAAAATCATTAATTTCATGTAATCATGTCATATTATTATTTAATCATGCAATAATATATTTAATCATATAATAAATATCATGCTAGCATTTAAAAACAATTAAATAAAATAAATTAAGCAATTAAAATAATTTTACATGTGTGCGATTTACGTAAGTTAGTTTTGCGGACGTTACAAATCAGGCCATTGATGTTTCAATTATCTAGTTTAGGTTTTTAGACAAATTGAGTCAATTCAAATGTTACATTAACCGTATTTTGAGAGTATCGAGATTTAAAACTCTTTCTAGTCGAATGCAAGCTCAAATTAGTTTTACCTCTCATTATTCCCATAAACTTCGCTTATCCATAGAATACATTACATGTTTTCTTCTTAATTTTTCCCTTCGGAATTTTATTTATGTTGGGGTTGGTCTCAAGCTCTAATCGAAAAAAATCCAGTTTTCTAGCAAATCACCATACAACATTCAATGTTGCACGAATTGAATTCGATATAGTTTTCTTTTAATGGGAACAAGTAAATAAGAAGAGGCCACATATAGGAGGAGTCCTGTTGTACACTTTGATTCTACAAGTTTTATTTTAGATTTGAGACACAAGGTCTACTTTTTATTTATAAATTAAATTGGCTCCACAAAAAATATATTATTAATATTAACTAGTAAAAGGAAAAAAATTTCTTTTATGTATTGAAAAAATATATATACAAAATTGTTAAATTTCTGGGTTTGTCCAGAATGGAGGTGCAAGCGAGTGGAATTGAGCGTTATTAAAGCTCGACTTGAGCTTATTTCATTCTAAGCTCAGATCGAATTTGAAATCGAATCTTTCAATCTAGATGCAACTTGATTATATGCATTTAAAAATGTATAGTTTGTTAAGTTTAAGCTCAAATATTTGAATTAAATTTTTTAGGTGGTAGATTGTGGTCGTAGATACCAACTGATTCCACCAAATTCTTTAATCATTTCCTCTACATTTGTTTGGTGATAAATGTCCAATTAAATCAATAGTTAGACTTCTATCTCATAGTTTTATAAGTTATTTTCTAAGATTATTATATATATTCACTCACCTTATAAAAAAATATTTGTTGGGTCAAGAAGATGAAGAAGGTACAATTCAAAATTTAATGATTCTTGAATTTAACCCTTTGGCACGATGGTAAATGTTGTGTATGCCGAATGATTGGATGTTGGTCCCTAAAATACAGAGAAGCTCTATTCATGACAATAGTGACCCATCAAACTTTTATCTGTACAGCGCAAAATGTGATGAGCAACTGCATGAAAATCAAAATACAATCGGAGTAAAAAAAAAAACAAACAGATTTGAGAGCACTCTCAACGACTTTCGAGTTCTAAACTTTCCCGAAATGACTGGTGACCAATCCAATAATTGAGTTTTCGGTGCCAAAGATGTCAGAATAAATAAGCAAAGGTTATCGCTATTTACAAAGAAAATAAAGAATATAGTTCATGTTAAGATTAGGAGGCTTAGAGTAGCCTCTCGATACATAGGAACATTGACGGGTGATGATGTTCGAGTATATTGGGTGAGCTGAGGGGGAAATTTTTCGAGCAGAGATGCATGTTTTCCCCAAAGATTTTTGACTTGAGGGAATGGGCTTGGCCTGGCCTGATGGGAGGAGCATGGGTAGCTTGGCCTGATAGTATGGACGATCTGGCCTGATGGGATGGGCAAGGGTCACCTGACCTGGCCGGGTGAGATGAGCCCGAGCGGCTTGGCTTAGTGGGATAGTCCTGGTCAGGCTTGATGGGATGAGCCCGGGTGACCTGGTCTAGCCTAATGAGATGAACTCGATTGGTCTGACTTGGCCTTGTGGGATGAGCTCTGATCAGACGACCTGCATATGCTAAACAAGAAAATGTCAGTGGGCTGTCAGAATGGTTTCCGACATGGCCACTCCGATGCTCAAGACAATAGAGGGTTCACTAAGTAGAGAGAGAATTTATATAATGCAGTAGAATGTAATATCTCATGTCCCAAATGAATGAGAAAATCTGGATATTTATAGGGGAGAAGATGACCTCGATTATGGTGTATGTACAATATTTCTGATTAGACATCTTCCCACGCCTTATCATTTGACGACTGTCCATGCCCTGTCCTCTGACAACTGACCATGCCATGTCCTTTGTCAGTAGACATTGCGACCCATACTGTTTTGGTCTTGTCACGGGCACTAATTTTCAGGGTAATGATTTTGAGGCATGGTGACCCACACTGACAGGCCTGTCCTTGCGATCGGCCCAAGTGATAAGGAACCCAATTTGGAAAGATCTTTGCTGGTCGGCGACATGAACCTTGTCGGGCGAGATGAACCCTGGTCGAGGGAGATGAACTCTGGTCGAGTGACCTGAACCCTGGTCGGGTGAGATGAACTCTGGTGTGGTGACCTGAACCCTGGTCGAGAAAGATGAACCTAGGTTGGATGAGATGACCTTGGTCAAGTGACTCGAACCGTGGTAGGGCGAGATGAACCCTGGCTAACTTCTACCTGGGCTCTACTCACTTTCCTGGTAGCAATTTGGAATCAATTCCTACTTTTGTCCTCTCTTCCTACTCGAGTCTAAGGATGACCCTTAAATAGTCGGGCTAGAGTCATATTTATTGTCCCGATTATTCATGCTTGGACTCCGCTGGAAAGATAGTCAATTATTGCTTTCAAATCAGCTACTACAAATAAAAAAGTGCAATTTGAAGAGGATGTTGTTCTCCCTACGGACATGGAAGACTTCTCCAATCTGGACAAGGCCATTGACTGTTTCTTTGAAGATAAAGTGACTCTTGGCCTCAGCCTCTCCACTGTACTTGTTCAGCTATTTAGGAAAGTATTCATTTTCTAGTCCAAACCTTTCTTTCTTGAATTTTTGTTAGTTAGTCGGGCTAATTGCAGGGTCATGATCACTGATTGAGGACTAAGTAGGCCCAACACTTCGTAAGATTTTCTAAGTGTTGAAAGGTAAACGGGCCATGATGCATCCCAGGCTTAAAATAAGGTGTCGGGGCCTCGTGTCTCCCTGGCTTAGGTGAAGTGTCGGAGCCTCATACCTCCAGAACTTAGAATTAAGTGTCGAAGCCTCATGTCTCATGGGTCTAAATAAAATTCTTTGGCCTCATATCTCTAGGGCTTAGAATAAGGTGTTGGGTCCTCGTGCCTCCCGACTTTGGTAAAGTTTGAGGCCTCATGTCTCTCACGCTTAGAATAAGGTGCCAGATCCTTATGTCTCACGAGATTAGATAAATTGTCAGTGCCTCATACCTCCCAGGCTTTGAATAAGGTGTTGGGGCCACATGTCTCCCAGAATGTCAGTGTCTTATGCCTCTGGGGCTTAAGATAAGCTGTTGGACCTCATGTTTCTCGGGCTTAGATAAAGTTTTGGGGTCTCATACCTCTCAGGCTTAGAATAAGGTGTTGGGGCCTCATACCTCACAGGCTTAGATAAGGTGTGATGGACTCATGCCTCCCGGATTTTTAACTTTCCAACATCTCATGTTGGGTTAGTTTTCTAAAAAAACCAAATTACTAATATGAAAATCCTGAACCCAAATTCATTTATGGTAGAGTGGGATCTCATATTTCAGCCGAATTAAGTGAAGAGTACAGTTGTATGCTACTGAGTACATATCCAAATGCCCTTCCATACCAATATGAAAATAGTGGCTGGAATTCGAGCCCAGATGAAGAGCCATAGATAAAATCTAAGTGCCTAGCTTGTCGGGCTTATGTTTGAATAGAAATCGTATCTACGTCTATAGATCGGATTTCTCACAGACAATGCCAATGATGATGTTCTGGTAGATTAAGTGAGTTGGGTGGACAATCTAACGAAGAGAGAGACGCACTTTCCTTGTGAAGATTTTTTATTTGATGGGATGAGCATGGAATGATGGGACGAGCTCAGGTGGCCTGACCTGGCATAGTGGGATGGGCCTGACCTGGCCTGATGGGATGAGACCGAGTGGCCTGACTTTGTCTGATGAGATGAGTTCAGGTGACCTAGCATGGTAGGATAGGTAGGGATGGCAATGGGCCGGGGCCGGGGCGGGTTTGCCATCCCCATCCCCATCCCCGAATTCCATCCCCACCCCCATCCCCGTCCTCATCCCCGCTTTTTCGGGTTCGGGGAATCCCCAAACCCGAAACTTCGGGAATCAATTTCCCATCCCCGCCCCCATCCCCATTTCAAAAATATTAATATGGCAAGACGATGATGGATTCGTAAATTTTTTCAAATCCAAAATTTATTATTATCTATTATTATTAAAGATAATATTAATATTAATAACAATATCAATATTAATAATATTATTATTATTAATATTTTAAAAAATATTATTATTATTATATTATTAATATTAAAATACTATTATTTTATTATTGATATTATTTTCGGGGCGGGTTCGGGGATTTCGGGGATGGGGATAATAATCCCATACCTGCCCCGAACTACATCGGAGATTTAAAAAAAGTCCCCGTACCCGAACCCAAACCCGAAAAAATCGAGGATCCCCATCCCTGTTTCGGGTTTTACCCGTGGGGCCCCAAACCCTTGGGAAAAATTGCCATCCCTAAGGATAGGCATGGCCTAACTTGATGAAATGAGCTTGGGTGGCCTGGTCTGGCCGGGTGAGATGAGCCCGGTTGGCCTTGCCTTGCCTGGTGAGATGAGCCCGGGTGGCCTGGTTTGATGAGATGAGCATAGGTGGCCTGCCTGGCCTGGTCTGACCTGATGAGATGAACTTGGGTCAGACGATCTGCACACACTCAACAAGAAAATGTTAGTGGGGCGGCGGAATAGTTTCCGCCATGGTCCACTGCGACGCTCAAGTCAGTACAGGGTTTATAATTATAGAGAATTTATTGAATGCAGTAGAATGCAATATCTCATGTCCCAAATGAGTGATTAAGCCTAGGTATTTATAGGGGAGAAGATGTCCTCGATCATGGTGTCTGGACACTGTTACTAATTAGGACATCTTCCCACGCCCTGTCATCTGACAACTGTCCATGCCCTGTCTTTTGTCAGTAGGCATGGCAACCCATATTGTAATGGTCTTGTCATGGGCACTATTGTCAAGATAATGATTTTGAGGCATGGTGAACCATATCGGAGGGCCGTCAGCATGCGATCAGCCAAAGTAAGAAGGAACGATCTGGAATGATCTTTGCTGGTGATTAAGTAAGATGAACCTTGATCAGGTGACCTGAACCCTTGTCGGACGAGATGAACCATGGTCAGGTGACATGAAAACCCTGGTCGAGGAAGATGAAACCTACTCGACGAGATGACTGTGGTCAGGTGAGCTGAACCCTGGCTACCTTCTACATGGGCTTTACTCAGTTTCCTAGGAGCAACTTGGAATCTAGTCTTGCTTTGGTCCTCCCTTCCTACCCGAGTCCAAGGTGACTCGGCCTTTCCATGCATCCTCACTCCTTCATTAAATATTTGGGATAGAGTCATACTCGCTGTCCCGATTAGTCATGCTTGGATTCCGCCAGAAAGATAGTTAATTATTGCTTTCAAATCGGCTCCTACAAATAAAAAGTATAAATTTGAAGAGGATGACGTTCTCCTTTCGAACATGAAAGAGTTCTCCAATCTAGGACAAGTCCATTGACTCTTTGTTTGATGATGATCCATCTCTTAACCTCATCCCATCCACTGTACTTGTTCAGCCATTCATGAAAATATTCATTTCTAGCCCAATCTTTTCGCTTTTGAATTTTCGTTAGTTAGTCAAGCTAACTGCAGGGGTCTTGTTCACTGTCCGAGGACTAAGTAACCCTAACACTTCGTAAAATTTTATAAGTGTTGGAAAATAATAGGGCCCTAATGCCTCTTGGGCTTAGATAAAGTGTCGGGGCCTCATATCTCTCGGATTTAGAATAAAATGACGACCAAAATATCCTTGGACATCGTACGATTGAAATCCACCAGAGATAGTTCTTTTTGTAACTCCATACAACGATCTACTGGATTAACAAAAGTTCTTCAATCTCATAATCAATTTCATAGTCGAAAACTAGATTTCTCTTCAAATTTGTACCAAATAATATAGAAGAAATTTCGCATTGAGAGTCGGACGCCAGAAGGTGGTGGGATCACGGAGATAGCAGCGCTTGGCGACGTTGTGGTGGAAGAGGTGTTAGCCGATATATGAATCTCCAAGAACAAATGTGGCCAATTTTCTTTGGTGTGAGGGAGAGAGAAAGTAGAGAATCTCAGTAGATTTTAGTATGTTATGTGAGTTGTCATTGTCAAAAATCCTACGTTGTATTTTCAACTTTTGATAACACATGATATACTTAACTAACACAATATAGGTTGCTCTAAAATATTCTCATGGATTATTTTCAACTCTTGAAAATACTTAATATAATTAAATAACAACTATTTAAATAATCAATTCTAATTTTTCTAAAATATTTCATGTGTGTTTTGATTATTGAAAAATCTACTGATCATCCTTTGACTAGAATTTTTATGTTTACTAATTAAACATTTTAGGATTGTTGATTCATTATATTTCCAATCGACGATCAGACAGCGCCGATGTAACAAGGATACAAAACTCGTTGATATAATGAAAAATAAAAATTTTGAACGCAAAAATTTTTCAATGTTCAATTTTGGCAGTTGTTTATTTTGGAACTATTTCACTAAATTAGACAGTTGCACTCTCCTCACAAAATTAGCAATCATGCTAACTTCCACAAGTTTCAAATATGAAATCTACTTAAAAACTCTTTTATAAGCAATATGTTTGATCTCCGTCAAACATACAGTCTCCAAATTCTACTCTTTGAACTTGAATATCTCAACAAACATACATAATTCAATACTTGTGTGGCTTTTAATGGTTAGGGATACAGCTAGTCGTATGTTCATAACTTCACATTTTTCAGGACAACATTTGTCCTTATTCGATATTACCCTAATTAGCCTCATTCTTTTAATCAGCATCTTGATCAAGAACATTTGAACTCAAGTCTGATTGCACCCGTCAGATCATGGCAAGAGAGTCTAATAGCATTGCACAAATGGTATCTAGGTACCATTGATAGTTCCTGCAAGAACCAGTAGGTTGTAATTAGAGTACAGTATGGTCCTTTCAGCACATACATCCCAATCGAATTTGCAACTATTGTTATATTAAGAATTGCAAATTAATTCGATAACGATGTGATGTATCTTTGAGTAATCATAGTATCATCATAGGTGCAACTAAGGAAACACATTTACATAATGCACATGTCTTACTCTAACTAGATATTCCTTGCACTATTAACTCATCAAATCACATAAGATATCCACGCCTATGTATGTAGAAAATACACTCAACATCGCCACCTAATGGCCCTTGTGGAATCAGTAAAAGAATAAAAGTGCAGTGCTACTACGTAGAGCTTTCATGTTTTCTCGGATCAAAAGACTAAAGGTGTACAACCATAATCGCATATTAATCAACTTTATAAATTATATCCGCTTGAAAATTCAGAGGGAGGGTTATTCAGTGTGCACATTTCACTTTCCTCAGGAAATGAACTTTGGCAATTTTTTCTTTTAGACATGACTCACATATATAAAGAGAGTTTATGTCTGACAAGTCAAACACGTCTTTTCCTACTAGCTAGTGTATCTTTCTTCGAAAAATATGTCATGATCTAGCGTTTCATAAATGTGCTTGGTTAAGATTATCTTTCTCTTTTTTTTGCTGAAATCATTTGGACATTTTTTAATAGAATATCATCATATTCTTTGAAATTTAGATATTGCAAAAATACTTCTAGCCTAGATATTTTTCAATGTTCAAGCTTCTTGTCGTGGAAATAAACATATTCTGACTTATTGGACTTTGTGGGCCCTAAGAGTATTCCTCGGAGTATGTTTTTTATTGGGCTTGTTTTCTTGTAAGGGGCAAAACACTTTTTTTCCTTTATCTTGTGTGGGCACATTTTCGTTCCAGATGATGATCACACTAGTCTCTATCTAATTCATATTGAAGTTCATCACAAAATAAAAACCTCTGAAATGAGGAAGAGAGTGACAATAAGACGATGATATCATAGAACTCGTTGGAAATCACCAATTACAGGACCATCACATGTGTAACAAATTAAAGTAAATCTTTCACTCAAAGTTTAGTCTCTTGTTATAAAGAACTCTATTCTCATGTTTATAATTTAGGATATACATGTATAGACAATGCAACACGACGCAAAACCAAGAACTAGTTTTAGAGAAGGAATCAAGTCGAGTCAAATTCTTGAATGCTTGAATTTGACTCATTTATGATCAAGCCGATCTTAATTTAACAAATTTATTCATGGCTCAATAAATTTAAATATTCATTAAATTCATTGAAAAAATAAATTAATATTTAGATAAAAAAAATATAATATTTTTATTAAAATTTATAAATTTATTCTAATAAATAAATTTAATAGATTTTCTATATTTGTCATATGTAAAAATATAAAATCTATAAATCAAATATCAAAATTATTATTATTATTTTATTATTTTTATCTAGGAGTTGAGTTCGTGCTCCTACTAACAAATTTGTACGAGTTAACGAGTCGAACGTTGTAAAGCTTGATCTTAGTTCGTTTATCTTAACGAGCGTAATTAAACGAGTTTTTATCGAATATAAGAATAGCTCACAAACATCTTAGTTCATCTACATATCTGATTAGGTCACTATAATATATATAGTCGAAGTGAAGATAATCAATCCAGAGTATTTAATTGAATCAATTTGATTATTTATTTCGATGACAATGAGTCAGGTCTAATGGATCTACAAACGAGTCCGAGCAGTTTCGGATTTGATCAAACTCACCACGCCAAAATATACTTATATATTTAAAATATAAAATATAGATGTATATATATTATTAATGATATAATTATATTTTTTAGACTAAATAATTAATACATTATCTATAATTTTAGTTTATAATATTTTTGGATCTAAATTATTTTAATTTATTATTATATATTTAATATGAAAATATATTATTACAATTTTTTTTGTTATCATTTTAATACAAATCAAAATATTTTAACTTGTGATAATATATATTTTTTATCATGAATATCATTAATATAAATTTTGACATATAAATTTAATGATTTGTTAATTTTTTAAAAAAATTATTGAATAAAAATAAATTTATATATTTTCGACGGGTCCAACTCGGATTGGACCCGTAAGGTTCGCGGGGTGGGTATAAAGGAAGGCGGGGTGAGTCCCAAGTTTTGCCAAACTCGTCCCAACCCGGACCTATTGTCATCCCTACTAATGGGATATTTTTTGTCTCCCATTATAGGAAAAAAGAAAAGAAAGAGAAAATTATAACAATATTTTTTAGGAGTTTTTCATATAAAATTTGTATGATATGATTTATTTAACTAACGTGGACTATAGATTAATGGAATAATTTGAAAACTTATTTGGTGTATATCGAAAAATAACGACAGTAGAATTTTGATACTCACTAGAAATATAGAGTTCGATTCCGGTAGATGAGATTAACCCGAATTCAAACATGACCTAATCTGGACCAGAAACCACAAAAAAAATCATTAGAGGGGGGGGCCCGGAAGATGCCTCGGCGTAGTCCTTCGGAAGCTCAAGCAGATAAAAAGACTGTTCAAAATTAATATAGTGAATGAATAAACCAACCTAGTATTTATAAGATAGAATATGAGGTCTACCCTGAACTACCCTACGTTTGTCAGAAATGGGTCAGGAGTCCAAAATTTAAGTATGAGTTCGAGTTATACCTGATCAGATGATGAGACATCAAATTATATCATCATCTTAAAAGAGAAAAAGAAAAGGAAAGACTAATAGAAAATAATAAATAAAATAAATTGAAAAATGGGTTTTATTATTATATGAAAATGAGTTTTAAAATTGTAACGAATGACCGATCGCAAGACAAAGTAAAAGGAAGCAAGGAAAATTGAACCCACCAGCATAATTTTATACTCTCACCTTTATATCCCCCATGGAAATCAATGAGTCAACACAAGCTAATAAGAAACAACCCACCACCGCCAATCCCGCCGCCGCCACCTCCTCCTCCTCCTCCTCCCACCACCTCCTTTCTCCGCCACACCTTGTCCACCGCCTTCATGGGTGGCCGACGCCACCGTACCTGGCTTCCTTCTCCGCCCTCAGTACACCAGGTAGTGGTCTACTTGGAGCTAATTCCACAGCCCCAACAACTCCCGCGGCGGCGGACAGCGGCGGTGGTCAATCCCAGTCGACGCAGCCGGTGGACGCCTCCTTAGCAATTCGCGACCAGATCAGAAGACCTAATTGACGATCCAGCATCCAATAAATCAGCCCACCAAGAACAACATCGGCGGCAGCAGGTACAACCGGCAGAACAAGGGACTCTACCGCCAGCCAAGAAACCTACCAAAGACCGCCACACCAAAGTCGACGGGCGCGGCCGGCGCATCCGCATGCCTGCGGCTTGTGCTGCTCGGGTTTTTCAGTTGACAAAAGAATTGGGTCACAAATCGGATGGTGAAACGATTGAGTGGCTCCTCCAGCAGGCGGAACCGGCCATCTTAGCCGCCACCGGCACTGGGACAATCCCGGCGAATTTTTCCACTCTTAACATCTCTCTCAGGAGCAGCGGCTCCACCCACTCGGCTCCTCCGTCAAAATGCATGCCCCATTCTTTTCATAGCGCGCTGGGGTTAGCTCATCACCCTTACGAAGAGAGTTTCTCACAGATGTTAGGATTTCATCACCAGCAGCAGAGCTCCCATCTCTTACAAGCAGCTCAAAATTCGGAATCTGCAGGCGGCGAAAGCGGCGGCGCAGTTCAGCAAGCAACGGAGAATTACTTGCAGAAGAGATACAGGGAAGATTTGTTCAAAGAAGGAGCCATCGATTCACACGGTGAAGGCCCCAGCTCGCCTCCACACAAACAATTCAAATCAAAAAACAGTTCACAAGTAATGCAAGCACAGAAAACACAAGAAGTGGCGGTGGCTGCCGCCGCTGGGCATTCTCCGGGAAGTATAATCAGACACACTAACATGATCCCCACCACCGCCATGTGGGCTGTAACACCTTCCCCAAGCAGCGGCACCACCGGCAGCACATTCTGGATGCTCCCCCTCACGGCATCAGCCGGAGGCGGCGATGATTCTCGAAACCCAACGTCCTCTTCCCCGACGGCGTCAGGAGCCCCATCGGAGACGACCCAGATCTGGCCTTTCCCCACCGCACAGGGCGGCGGAAACGCCCTGCAAACCCCGCTGCATTTCATGCCGAGGTACAATTATTCGGGGAATCTGGAGTTTCAAAGCGGACGATCGAGCCCGCTGCAATTAGGATCGATGCTTCAACCATCTCAGCATCTGGGATTAGGGGTTTCAGCGGAATCAAATCTAGGAATCTTAGCAGCATTAAACTCATATTCAAGAAACAACTTGAATATGAATTCTGAACATCTTGAGCAGCAGAATCAGGCTCAAACTACAGATAGCCGAGACGATGAACAGACCAATTCTCAATGATAATCACACATAATCAAGGTTGGTAAATGGTAATTTCATAAGAAATTTGATCAATTACGTCATTTCATGAACAAATCACCTGCAACCGAAAGTGATTCGATTTTTGAAACCACAAGAAAAAGAAAGTACAAAGGCATCTCTCCATCCAGTTCCAATCTTTGATTTTTGTATTTGTTGTGTGCATTGTGAAAATATTTATCATAAAATGTAATTTTTTTTTTTTTTGAGGATTAATAATGTTTTATAATTCGTGTCGAAGAATTTAAAACCTATGTTTTGAGGTTTCTTGAGTGAAGAGTGATTGTGTATAGGAGGGAGATTGATTTTGTGGTTATTGGTGTTTATCAAATTTTGATATCTTTTTAATATAAAAAAAATAAAAATCAATTAGATATGTCATTTAAGGTGTAATATAGACTTACATATTTATATTTAATAAAATAATATGCTAAAAGATAGGCATGAGATCCGAAAATGATGTTAAATTTGGTTGGATAAGTAAGTATTTGATCAATGATCATATGTTCTATTCTTTCTACGACACTTGCCCGACCTAGCATGTCATAGGGTTTGGTTTGTGACCTTTACTTGGATAGTTTGATTCATGTATTATTGTGTTAGTACGATAATTTACATATCAAATATAACGACATATAGTTTTAATGTAAAAAAAATAAAAAAAAAAATTGGGTATGAGTTACTGACACATTTAATTGTAATGTAAATTATATATATGGTATTTTTTTGTGGTGTAATCAATAATTGTTAATTAGTAATTAGAATAGTTATTTAACTAATATAATTTTTTATTGTTTTTATAATTTTTGTTAGCTTCATAATAAATTTCTAGATATTTTAAATCATAGATAATATATTTAAATTTCTCAATGCTTTATGATATATATATTACATATGAATCTGTGATTATAAATAGCATAGAAATATATTACTTGGAAATCTATAAAATATGGGTAAATTGTCTTTAAATATCCAACCCTAAACTCCCGTAAAAAAATATTTCTGCACTTTTTCATTAAAACAAAAAAAATACTCTTTTTAGGCCCAAATGTCTTTCCAAGGATAAAAAAAAAGGTACGAAACATTGAAAATTTAATATTAATGTATTATATTTGAATATTAATTATTCTGAATCACATATAAAAAATAAGATCTTGAATATAAAATTAGATTAAATTTATTTATATGAATATTTACTATATATGTTTGAGTACTAATTTAAGAAATTTCAAATAAAAAATATTAAATTAACGTATTGATTTATATATTTATAGTATCGAGTGACTCAAATTAGGTACAAATCATGATTGGATTCAGTTTTTGAGAGATGAAATATAAAATACATATAATTCGAATATTTTATTCTATCAGTACATATTTTGTACATATTTTCACTTGTAGATGATATTTGGGCTCAAGGAATATATAATTTTTTTTTTATCAGCGAGTGAATAAAAATTTTCTCAGAGGCAATTTACCCAATAAAATATTCTTCAAAAGGTGTATTCTTTGGTCCAACTTCAATCATAAAAAAAGTTTGTATTCCTATTTTTTATGTTTTTCTTTATCCTCTCTTTTCACAATCCGCAAACAAACATATGCTGTTTATTTTGTTTAATTTTTGGGTTAAACCGTTGTTTAAATTGAAAATTTTATTTTCTAAAAACGTTATTTTATTTTTAAACCAAAATTTCAATCTCAAATTTAACATAATTTTTTTTAGAGTATAATTGTGACATTATTTCAGATTACAAAGATATAATGCAGCTGCCCGCATTACCGATAGACTTATTGGATAATGAGAACAATAAACATATTACGTAAATAGGTTATTTTCTTTAAATAATATAAAAAGAAAAAAAATATATAAACTTATATTAATTCGAAAACATTTATGAATCTATTACAATCCAGTATATTTTATCTATTAAATTTTAAATATAATTTTTTATTTTAAAAAAATAGAAGAAATCTTTTGATTCCGGAGCTGACTGCCATCTGTTCCGGATTCACCCAAATTTATGGCATTTTTCTGCTATAAATTGCGGAGCTTAATTCGTTTCATTGAAATAATTTACGTTGCTCTTATGAGGAAGCAGTGTTGGGGAGCTTAATTCGTTGCATTGAAATAATTTATGTTTTTCTTTTGAGGAAGCAATGTTGGTTCTTTTTTGTTATAATATACGTGCATGCAGGTAATTATATATTTTTCTTATTATTAAAATAATTTTATTTTAAAATATTTGTTTTGTTTTTTTAATATTGTGATGTGTAATTTAGAATTACGGAAAAAATTGTTTTAGTGTTTCCTCAAGCAACAAACATTTTCTAAATTATTGCGGTTTCAGCATTTCTTTTTCCTCGTAGTTTGTTTTTTTCTAATTTACGTGTAAGATATTTATTAAATTTTTGTGAATGTTGAAATTATTTTGTTTTTTATAATATTTTTTATAACAATTTTAATTTATTTCATGTTTTAATATTGATATGACCACTTTTGAATAGGTAATTTCAATCATTTTTTTTTATAATTGTGGTATAATAATAATGACAGTTATATAAATAATAGTTGTATTATTAGAATTATAATGTTGTTGGCTTGCATTGTACTAATAATTATGATTTTGTTGAATATTATATTTTTAATCATAATAATCATAAAATAACAATAATAATTGTAATAATAATAAACAGAAGTTTGTGTTTTTATTTAAAAAAATCAGTGTTATTATTTAAATATAATTATATTTTTAAAATATACAAAATTGTATTTAATATGACAAATTAGTTAATATTAGTGTGCTTAATACATATGAAATATTAAAATATTTAATCATTTTTGAAAAAAAAAATTATAAGTGTTTATAATGAAATAGTGTATAGTTACGCTATAAAATTGATCAATTTAATATAACCTATAATATTCTAATTTATGGTTAAGTTCATGCAAAATAATATGGAGAAAGTAAAAATAATAATTAACATATTTTTATGCAAAGACATGTTCGGAATTTGACATACTTAGAATGCTATTTTAATTAATTAACTTATTTTTTAAGGTCAAATTTGATTATAAGGATCTACCTAAAGCTACTTTAAAAAATATCTTTTTATATTGTAAATTGACAATGTTTGGACTTCATTATGTTTTATTTTGTTTAATAAATTTATTAATACTCTTAATTTTTAAAAGAATTAATAGAAAAAATTAATATCTATAAAAATTATAATTACACAAATTTAAAATATTAAATTTGTAGTATAAGTCATAATGTATTTTTATTACCACAAATACAAATATATTTTTATTTAAAATATATATATTAATTTATTAGATTTATTTGAAATTACTTATTGTAATAAAATATTAATTAAAAAAACAAATTACATAAACAATAAACATCCATTCATTATTTGTTAAATAAATATATTTCAATAACTAACCGCCTAAAGTATGATATTTTAATACCAAAAGTATTGGCATCTAATGCTTAATAATTCCACAATATACCATATCAGGTATCGACATACCATATTTAGTCACTTTCTAATATGTACCACAATATACCATATCAGATGTCAACATAATAACTATTACGATCGGCTACGGTATTTAGAGTGGAGAGCGAATAAATACCTCATAAATTTTCTTGTTGAAAACTATATTGTGCTCAACAATGATGTTAGCATCAATGATTTAATCTCGATCTGCTGAGTGCAGAATAAAACTTTTGGAATAAGTGCGGAAATAGTCTCACCGAACTTAGTGAAGCAAAGTACTTTTTGAAATTATTAAATTAAAAACAATGGCAAAAATGTAAGTAGTTAGAAAATTTGCTAAAAACAGTAGCGTAAAAACGAACTTGTAGAGATAGAGCAATAACCGAAACAAGTGTGATGTTTACAGTAAGATTATTGTGTAAAAGAAAGCAAAACCAAACCGAGGCCTGTAGCGTGTACAGTTTCCTTAAAACAGATTTGCCCTCTCCGGTATGTGCTTCGAGGTTTCAGCGGACGTATGTTTCCCAGGATACAACGGAACAACCAGCAGTGACTTAGCACGAGACACTACTACGGCGAACTGAAAACGTACCTTTACTTTATCATCGAGATTTAACAGAGGCCAAATGGAAAGATAACAATATGTAATGCAAGAGAGTACTTGAAAGAGATAAAATTTTCATGTGTTTGAAATGAGTAAATGAACACACTATTTATAAGCCCCAAAATGCACACCAAGAGTCATGCAAGATTAATTAACTCAATTAATCTTCTCATTAACTCAATAATATGAAGAGCCAAAACTCTTCAATTAACTCAAGAATGTGGAGAGCCAAAAGACACTCTCACATTCATGAGACATAATTTTTTATTCAACCTCTAAATTTATTAAAATTTCCAACAATCCCCCACATGAATGAAAATTGATACAAATCTTGGTGACAAAGTTTTACAGTTGAATCTTGCATAGGATAGGTAGGTCTTACCCTTTGAACCTTCCCTTATGAAATATATTTGCTTTACTACTGACCAATAGACATGATGTCCTTGAACTGTTCTGTCGTTTGTGTAAATTAAGATATACTTCACACAAGACTCTTCCTGATACTATTCAGTTCTCATGATTGTGTTTGTTTTGGCCATGAACACACGCCTGGTTCTGCGATAGGGTCTAGAATTGAGCCTTACAATTCCTTCGAAGCGGCCTCACTTCTCTCTCACATGGTGATTCTATATTCTTCTCATTAGAATCAGAATCATTAAAAGCCGAACGCTTATCCTCAACATTCACTGCTTCATAATAGGAATGGCTAGGGATAACCCCCACAGTGATATACCAAATCAGTGCGATTAGGTTGTCCCATTTAACCTAGTTCTTGGGATCTCCAGTCAGCGTAGGTTGGGTTTTCCTTTGCAACAATTTATACTATAGGTGTTGAGGATCGGGTTGAGTTTAGAAGGAGGGGTTGAATAAACTCAATGACCAACTTATTAAATTCTTTCGAATGATGTGCTAAAATCCTGTTAGAGATTTTAACGATTCTTGTTCAAGTATAAAGACCAGCAGATCACAAGATAATGTGCGGAAAACGATCTGTTGGTTAGTGGGTGAAAAATAATAGATGCGAAAAGCAGTAGATAGCACAAATGTTTGTTTCTGGAAGTTCGAAGATGAATCTTCTACGTCTCCCCTTCTTCTGTTTCCAGAAGGTATCACTAAAAGACTTTGGTGAATACAGCACAACGAATGTACACACTCACTTCAACAGGACTTACCCTTCGCCTATTGAAACTCTTAGCTTTACAACTCAACTTCTTGAATGATCTTAAGTTCTGGAAAAGACTCTTTTCCAATTACAAATTCTTCTATCAATGAATTAGTGAAGTGAATAGCTTGAGAAGATATAACGAAAAATAGCTAGCACAATATGATCTCAATGATCAAGAGTATGCAATGAAGTGTGTGCTGCTTTTTCAGTGTTTGAGCTCTTTAGATAACTGAAAGTTCTAACAATGCTCGAATGATGTTTTTCAATTCAGGTTTTTGTTCAATGCTGCGTGCTACTTCACGAAATCCTTCATCTCCATATATAGGCTCTATTCAACGTTCAAAAAAAACTGAACGGTTCTTTTCTTTTTGGTGGTTCAGCTTTATTGCTTAAAATGGACCCTGCAGAATACATCAAAAGTAATCAGTCGCAGTTCATACCAAAAATGGTATACCGTCTTAAATGTTCTTGTATAGCATTTAATGGCATTTAATGAAGCAATAAATGCTGGTATCACGTTAATAGATCAACGGTAATATTTAGAGACTTTGAGATACGCAAGATTCTGTTAGTGTATATTTCGAATTTTGTATCCTTCTAGTTCTGGTTTTAGCTAAGAAATTATTTAAGCAGGTTTTAGCGCGATATAAGTACTTCTGGTTTACAACATCTACTGGTTCTACTGGTTTTGAACTTAATCCAACATCTACTGGTTCTACTGGTTTTGTACTTAATCCAACATCTACTGATTTTGCCTTAGCATCTCCACAATAAATTTAATTCTAACAATTTCCTCCTTTGTGGTGATGCCAAAACCTAGATGTTCTGTGTTAGTAAAATAGAGATAAGAACAGATTAGATAATCAAAACAATTTATATCCAGAGAAAATCACACAAAGCATAAATATAAAATTAAAAAAAAAGAAAAATTAGTTTGTTCCAATATCCCTGAAGATGGCTTCATCTAGATTTTGATTCCTTCCAGTTGGTATGCTGCTACTTGCTCCAGTTCTATCGTCTTCCCCCTTTTTGGCATCATCAAGAAGAACCCTAGCAATTAATTCATCCATTCTCCCAGATAAATTGTGAATTCCATTTGTCAGCATCTCCAGATAAGGAGTCTGATTAGAAACTCGATCATTAAT
This sequence comes from Primulina tabacum, assembly GCF_025594145.1. Lineage (NCBI taxonomy): Eukaryota > Viridiplantae > Streptophyta > Magnoliopsida > Lamiales > Gesneriaceae > Primulina > Primulina tabacum. Next base: position 9,100,847 of record NC_134560.1, on the reverse strand, counting down.
AGCAGTGAGCATTTGAGATTGAGAATCAATCTTGGCATCCATCAGGTCCATGGTGGTGGAGATTGATCGAAACATTTCATCATGCTCGGTGATCCTGGTAAATATATCAGATTGAGCAAGCGCGATCTGACTGGAACTTTTGGATATGGCCTGTCGAAAGACGATGGTCTCAGCATGCATTTTACTCAGAGATTCCGCAGTGTTCTGTATTTCCTTAGACATGGGTTCTCGGAAGAATTGAGCATCATGAAATTCGGCGGCATTTTCATAAGATATCCGCTTGACAAAGTCTGAAAGATTTACAAGATCCCTTTGAAGAGCATCAATTTGGAATTCTATATCAAATGGTTCCATAGCTGCGGAAGGAGTCCTTGCTTGCAATCTTTGTTTAATTTCCTCCATTCGGGCAACGCGCTCAGGAGACTGCAAAGAAGGAATAGAGAATGGTACAAGCTTCTGCTTGAGTCGTAACAGCTGGTTCTGGTTCAGCAGAAGGTCCTTCTGAAGCAGTAGACTGTTCTGTTAGCCCTTCGTCTGGTTGCTGCAAAACAGCAGCAGGTACATATACAGCTTGTGGCTCAACAACAGAGGGTGAAGTATGCAATAAAATTGCCATATCATCTTGGTGAGCTTCTGAAAAATGCTCAAGTGCTGGAAGAGACGATGAAGCACTAGTCATAACAGTAGCACTGGCAGCAGCAGTTGCAGTAGCAGTAGCAGATTCTGGAGAAGGATCAGTAGTAGTAGGAATAGCTTGAAGCAATTCATCTTGTGTTGTTTGGGTCGGCATAATCGATTCGATTACCTCATCAACCGATGCCAGATCATGAACAAAAATCAGAGAGGATGATTGAGTAGGAACTTCTTGAGGTGCAGGAGTACTAGAGACCTTGACTTCAGGAGAAGCTTTGGTCGGTTCCTCAACTGTCTGATTCTTTAAAATTGCGGAGACAGAAGTGAGACTGAACTTTGGAGGCGAGAAAAGGCCTTTTCCTTATTAGCAGTTTGTTCAGAAAGAATTGTCAGCTGCTCCGACAAAATTTGAATGACATTCTGGTCATGAAAAGCAGTAGGACTTGCATAGCCAAAATTTGACTTTAAGGTTTTCAGAACAGTGTCCATCTTCTGCATTTTGAATTTTTCCAGAATGTAATTGCGACGATTTATAGCTTCTATCACATTTCGTGTCCCGGCAGCATCAAAGACCTTTTTCTCATTTTCTACTGTTTGAGCATAAACACCAGTAGTTTTCAAAAATGTGAGTGGGTGGTAGACACGTACCTTAAGCCAATCGTCAAAAAATTTCATATCTTCTTTGGTTGATATTTCAACTTCTTCCAGATGTAGATTTATTGCTGTTTGAATGGTTGATGTTGTCGCTGGTGACTGAGACAACTCAGTAATCTTTTCTTTCCCTTTTTCAGAAGTAACAGGGACTACTTGTTTAAAAGCAGAAGAACCAGTAGCAGATTCTCTAATGACCACACCAGAAGTTGGTCTTAATCTTTGAGCAGGTGAGGGCCCTGATTCAATCGGTTTGGCTTTGGTGGATGAAACAACAGATGAAAAAACTTGGCGGAGAGGAACATTCTCCAGTTCAGACAGAACCGCTGTTTTCTTGATGCGGATTGTTGTGCGAGGCTTCTTCTTAGCTGGGGTGGGAGGCAGTGAAGCTTGCTGAGTGGGTGCTGCTGATTCTCCAGATTCTGTTTTGTCAGAATCAGACAAGACCACAACCCTTTTTCGTTTAATTTTCTTCTGCCCCTCAATTTGAGATTCTCCAATCTCCTTCTTAATGGCCACAAACTCACCAACGGTTAGCTTTGGCCTTAAAGCAAGCACGCTATCAGCATCAATCATTGTTACCGAAGAGCCATCCTCTTTTGCTGTTCCAGGAAAACCAGCATCTTTCAACATCTTACTGATTTGCACAGCAAATCCAGTACTTTTCCTGAGAACCATATCCTTCATGATGCGAAACAGAAAACGTCCCCAATCTACTTTCTTTTCTGATGTGATGGCCACCATCACTTGAACCTTTTCTTTTGTTAGTTTGTCAAAGGTTCCAGCCTTAACTAACAAGGCTTTTGCTACTATATCAGCGAGTACCTGGTACTCAATCTTCAGTAGCTTTTTGAAGCAAGAGGGTGAAAGTTCTTCTCCAGTGGCTGAAAAATTTGTCAAGGCGATGGACATGTCTTCCTTTGAAATGTCCAAGAGCTCGGAAAGGCCAGAAATCGGTAGGAAGAAAGTGGAACCCAGAAGTGCAGCATCAATAGAAATCGATGCATCTCCCTGTGTATAGGTAATCTTGCCTTCCACAACTTCTGCTTCGGCATAGAAATCCAGAAGAACAGACTTGTAGATAACAGCAGGTGATTCCAAGAATATTCGAAGCCCGGACTTTTTCAATGATTTGAACATCTTGACAAGATTCTCATCCTTAATAGTGAGAACAGAAGCAAAATTCACCTGATAAGCATTACAACGTATATGATGCGGCCATTTTTAAATTTGAAAGAGAATAGAAGTATGTTAGCAGTAGATGCGAAAAAGCAGTAGAGACAAGGAAATAATCTGAGTTCGTAAAGCGTAGTAAAAAAATTCAACGGTTAAAGCAAAATATACAGCCGTCAGTGAACATAGGGACACGTGTCGATATGTTAGAAGAGAGAGAGACAAAAGTGTCAGTTACTCTACTCATTTTAAAATATTTTGAAAAATTGGCGGGCTGTCCGAGGCGGTTGCTAAATAAACAGAAGCTGATTTGTCATTTTATGATAATATCTACTGGAAGTGGATAATATGCTGAAACAAATGCAGCACTTTAACAACTTCTGGTAGGTATACTGTTTTATCGAAAAGACAAATCAGTTTCTAATATAAATGCCATAAAGATGTTCCCCCTCAATTAATGCAGTAGTAATGGATATTAAATACTAAACGACTCTTGGCAATCTTTCAATTTAAACCGTTGAATTTGAACAGTCGCAAGAATCCTTATCTCCTTTGAATATCACTATAAATACCTGCAAGGGTTAAACAAGGTTAAATAAACATAAAAATCAAATGAAAGAAGAGGTAACAACTGATCCGGAAGCAGAAGCAAGAATGTTCAGAAGACAGCTTGCTGCGATTTCTACGAAGATGTTGGAAAAAGTCGTTCTGCACATAATGATCCTTGGATCATACTCCTGGAGTTGTAATATTAACAATTAAAAAGATTGTTTTCTTTCATTGAGATTGATATGTAGCATCGATCCCTTCCAGAAGCATGCTAATGCAATAAGAGAGTGCTGGTGGATCGATAATGCTAATATCATCTATAATGCCCTGTAAAGTATCTGATTATACATTAGTGCTGACAAGACCCAAGCTTGCTAGATTCTTTTCGAAAAAAAAAACTCTCTTTCTTCTGCTGAAGTACTTTGCAAGAATACTACAAGATGCTGATATTACTGAAGACATGAGCTTGATTAGTCTAGAATTTCAGAAGACGTTTCGATTGTCTTGAGATTTCTGTAACTTTCGCTTTGTTTAATGTACTGGAAAATTTCTAATAAAATTTCAGTTGAAGTACTTGATGTTCCTTTATTCCTTTCTGCAAACAACTCAATGTTAGAAGAATAAAATGAATAAATGATTAAGTTTAGAAGGAATTAAGTCGTCTTATGATAGCTTCTACTGGAAACTGAAGAAAGCCTTGTTTTGTTAATGAGACAAAATATTTTCTGCATCTGACACAAAATCACAGAAAATCAGAATAAAGTTCTACCTAAATTAGTGCAATTATTAAATGAAAATACTTGGTAACTGAACCGATGATAGCTTGATATGGGATGTTTCATATATATATCTATTGTAGTCAAGACTTTCTCGAGCTTTGGTGCCTGATTTTTATCTATAAATATGAACATGGGGTAAACCAGATAATCATTCTTTAAGAGAAATGGCAAGATATAATAGTCTTGATTTGGCTGATGAGTTTATGAGGGAGGTGACCGCTGCAAGAAAGAAAGCAATAGAAGACAAAGTGATGAAGAAGACACTTGCTACCTGGACTAAAATCCAGGAGCTTAAGTCCTCCTTCGAGAGTGGGCGAGCATCTTCCACCAAGGAGTTGTTAATGATGAAGAAATATTATCGACGTCTCCATAGTGCTGATAGTGCAGACGTCGTCTCTGATGATGGCGTCTACCTTCTCATGCTCTTAAAAGAGCAAAAGACTCTGAAAAAGATTGCTTTTTCAGAGGAGTTTCTACGTACCTCCACCGGAGAACTGACTACTTGGTTGGCATTCTGTAGGGAGTACGTTAAAAAAGAAGTGAGAAATGTACGCCCCCGCTTCTATTATTTTTAATGAAATTTTATGTCTACTGATTATTTCTATCGTTCAGCTTTTACCTTCTGCAAAATTAAAAAACTGAATAATCACAGAGGAAAAGTTAAGCCATAATATCAGATGATGATAAATAATCAAGTTAAATCTATTAATCCAAGTGTATTTCGAAAGTAAGAAAACTTATTCTCAGGCAGAGGTTTTGTAAAAATGTCTGCTGATTGCTGATCAGTAGGAATGTATTCCAGACGAATGTTCTTCTTTTGCACATGATCTCTGATAAAATGAAGTCTGATATCAATGTTCTTAGTTCTGGAATGGAGTACTGGATTATGTGATATAGCAATTGCACTGGTATTGTCACAAAATATTGGTGATTCAGAGGCTTGAACTCCATAGTCTTTGAGTTGTTGCTGTATCCAAAGTATTTGAGAACAACAGCTTCCAGCAGCAAGATATTCAGCTTCTGCAGTAGACGTGGCTATGGAAGTCTGCTTTTTGCTAAACCAGGAGATCAACATATCACCAAGAAATTGACAAAAACCACTTGTGCTTTTTCTATCCAGTTTACATCCTGCATAATCAGCATCTGAGTATCCAATAAGATTAAACGACGAGTCCTTGGGATACCAGAGGCCTACATTTTGAGTATCCTTAAGATATTTTAAAATTCTTTTACCAGCAATGTAATGTGATTGTTTAGGGTTTGATTGAAATCTAGCACAAATGCAAACAGCAAACATGATATCTGGTCTACTGGCAGTAAGGTATAACAATGAACCAATCAAACCACGATACTGAGTTATCTCTACTGAAATTCCCCCTTCATCTTTATCAAGTTTAGTAGATGAGCTCATAGGGGTGGAAGCAGCAGCACATGCTTCCATCCCAAACTTTTTCAGTAGTTCTTTTGTATACTTTGTTTGGTTTATGAAGATTCCAGTATCAAGTTGCTTGATTTGAAGTCCTAAGAAAAATGTTAATTCTCCCATCATGCTCATCTCGAACTGGTCCTGCATTAACTTAGCAAACTTTGCACATAATTTGGGGTTAGTTGACCCAAATATGATATCATCAACATAAATCTGTACTAACAATATGTGTTTGTTTTTGGCTAAGGTAAACAAAGTCTTATCTACAGTACCAACGGTGAAACCATGATTAATGAGAAATTGTGAAAGTGTGTCGTACCAAGCCCTAGGTGCTTGTTTCAGACCATACAATGCTTTATATAATTTAAAAACATGATTTGGTAACAAATGATTAGAAAAACCTGGAGGCTGTTCAACATAGACTTCCTCTTGTAGTAGACCATTAATAAACGCACTCTTTACATCCATTTGATATACTTTGAAGTTTTTGAAAGCAGCAAAGGCTAAGAATATTGTGATAGCTTCGAGCCTAGCTACTGGTGCAAAGGTTTCATCATAGTCTATTCCTTCTTCTTGTCTGAATCCTTGTGCAATCAGTCTTGCTTTGTTTCTTACAACTGTTCCTTCCTCATTTAGTTTGTTTCTGAATACCCACCGAGTTCCAATGACAGCTTGGTGAGAAGGTCTAGGTACTAGAAACCAAACTTTAGTCCTCTCAAATTGATTCAACTCTTCTTGCATAGCTTCTATCCAACTGGGATCCAGAAGAGCTTCTTCAATCTTCTTTGGTTCATCTTGAGAAATAAAAGCAGCATACATGTATTCATTTATCATCTGTCTTCTAGTCCTTAGTGGAGCTGCTGGATTTCCAATTACCAAAGATGGAGGATGAGATTTTCTCCAAATAAAAGGATTTAGATTGTCTTCATATAAAACAGTAGATTGTTTTAGAGTATCGATTGCTGGTTCTGGAATGTCAGCTGCTGGTTTTGGAGTATCAGCTGCTGGTTCTGGAGTATCAGCTGCTAGTTCTGAAATGTGAATGTCTGGTTCTGGATTTTGAATATCCTTGACACTTGCTTCTGCATCATCTTCACTGTCTAATTCCAGATAAACCCTGTCTAATCTTTTACTTAAATTAGATATGTTAGTAATCTCGGGAACATTGCTGTCTTCATCAAAGACAACATGAATAGTTTCTTCAACATTAAGAGTTTTATTATTGAAAACTCTAAAAGCCTTACTAACTGCTGAATATCCAAGAAATAAACCAATGTCAAATTTTGAATCAAAAGCAGCTAAATGATTTTTGCCATTATTGTGCACAAAGCATCTACAACCGAAAACATGAAAGTAAGATACGTTCGGTTTACTTCCTTTCCATATTTCATACGAAGTTTGATTGTTTCTCTTGTTGATCATCGTTCTGTTTTGTGTGTAGCAAGCTGTATTAATAGCTTCTGCCCAGAAGCGCTGAGAGATGTCTGCATCTGCTAGCATTGTTCTAGCAGCTTCTTTAAGTGTTCTATTTCTCCTCTCAGCTACTCCATTTTGTTGAGGCGTCCTGGCAGCTGAATATTCATGATGAATGCCCTGTTCATCTAGATATATCTCAAGAATCTTGTTAGTAAATTCAGTACCTCGATCACTTCTGATTCTAATGACAGAAACTGAGTTTTCATTTTGAATCTTTTTTAGAAGTTTGATCAGGAGGTTACTGGTTTGATCTTTTCCAGCAAGAAAAATTACCCAAGTAAATCTAGAGAAATCATCAACAACAATAAGGGTGTATCTCATTCCCCCTAAGCTTATGATAGGGATTGGACCAAATAAGTCCATATGTAATAATTCTAAACATCTTGAGGATGATTCACTGCCTTTATTTTTTAAGCTAGATCTTACTTGCTTACCAAGTTGACATGCAGAACATACATGATTCTTAATAAATTTTATGTCTGGCAATCCATCGACTAAGTTCTGCTTTTTGAGATTGTTGATAGAATTGTGCCACAACCAGTGTTTATTACTTAGAGATGCAACTAAACATGTAAGAGCAATGATATGATTTATGTTCCATGAGATTTTATAGGTGTTGCATTTTCTTACTCCGGTTATAACAGTAGAATCATCAGCATTTTTAACTGTGCAAGTGTGCTTCTGGAATGCTACTGAAAATCCATTATCACATAATTGACTAATACTGATCAAGTTATAACAAAGATTTTCAACTAAGAGCACATCCTTAATAGTGATGTTACCATGGATAATCTTACCCTTACCCACGGTTTTACCTTTTGAGTTATCCCCAAAGGTTATCTCTGGTCCAGCACAATTTACTACTTCTGATAGCAGACTTTTCTGTCCAGTCATATGTCTTGAACATCCACTGTCCAAATACCATGTTGAGCTACTGATCTTGGTTTTCTTCACCTGTTCCTGCAAGCACAAATTTTAGTATCTGGTACCCAATCTATTTGGGTCCAAGCCTTATTAGTCCCTTTGGAACCCACATTTGTATAATTTTTATACTTCGGGTATCCATGGAGGTGTGTGCAACAGAGGGTCTGTTGTTTCTAACATTGTGCATCTTAGTATGTTGTTCTTCCCTTTTGTTTCTGTTGTCTAGCCTGTATCTCTTCTGAACAGGTTTAGAATTGTAGTACTGGTAGTTTTTAACCTTCATAGGAGGTTGTCTTCCTGTGTTGAATCCTCTTCTGATTCTAGAACTCTGGTCAACTTTTTCCTTAGGTTCAACATAACCCAGACCATAATGCATCCTTTTGTTCATCTGATTTACATTCCTTTCTACTGAAACAGTAGGTACTTCTGGTTTCTGTACCACACTGGATTTCACAAAGTGAATATACTTCCCTTTGCACATATCCAGTTTTGGCTTAGTATTCGTTTCAGAAGTGCCTTCATTATTACAAAATCCGAGACCACTCCTGTCTCCAGATTGTTTTTGTAATTCTTGCATCTTTTCCAGTAAAATAGAGGACTTGTTCCAAACATTTACCAGTAGTGATAACTTCTGGTTTTCAGAAAGCATCTTCTGGTATTCTGCTTTTGCTCTTTCATTCTTCGTTTTTAATTTACTCATCTCAACTTGTAAATCATTACAGCTGTCTACTTGCAAGCAAGTTAACTTACTGTTCTGATCTTTGAAGTCCTGATTTTCGATCTTAACTTCCTCGAACGATTGAGAAAGTCTAGAATACTCTTCTATCATATCGTGTATTGCTTTGACTAAATCATTGCGTGTAAATTCATCAGAGTCAAAGTCAAATACCTCTCCGGATATCGAGGTTGACTCAGTATTTGCCATCAGACATTTGATCTCATCTTCATCACTTTCACTCGAATGGCTTTCAGAACCAGAAGATTCAGAACTTGAGTCTGCCCATTTGGACTTACTTTCTTCTGCAACCATTGCCTTTCTGTCTCTTCTGGTCTTTTTATCATTGCGTTTGACACCCTTCTTCCTCTGGTCATCCTTCTTTGGTTTTGGACAATCAGCAATGAAGTGTCCAACTTTTCCACAGTTAAAGCATGCCATATCACTAGGTGATGATTCCTTTTTGAAATTGCGGTTGGGACTTTGAAATGTTCTATGATTCTTTTTCATGAATCTGGAAAACTTCTTAACAAATAATGACATTGCGTCATTGCTTATCTGTTCAGCACTTCTCTTAGAAGTGTTCTCTAAAGCAGTAGCAGAAGATGAACTTGGAGCAACTGTAGTAGTAGAGTTAACAGTAGCTGCGAGAGCTTTGGTTGGTGGATTTGCTAAGGGCTCTTCTCCACTCCGAACTTCAAGTTCAAACTCATATGCCTTTAAATCCGAGAACAAGTCGTGTAGTTCTAACTTGTTGAGATCCTTGGAAGCTCTCATTGCCATTGTTTTGACGTCCCATTCTCTGGGTAGGCCTCTCATTACTTTTAATGCAATTTCTCTATTGCCAAAGTCTTTCCCAAGAGCTGAGAGTTCATTGACGAGGCTGCTGAATCGTTCATCAAATTCATTCATAGTTTCTCCAGCCCTCATCTTCATATTCTCAAACTTCTGCATGGCTACAGACAGTTTGTTTTCCTTTGTTTCTTCGTTTCCTTCACAGATCTGAATTAATTTTTCCCAGATTTCCTTGGCAGTATGGCACATCTTGATTTTGCTGAAGGTATTTTTGTTGAGTGTCTTGTATAAAATGTCCTTCGCAACGTTGTCAAGATTGGCTTTCTTCTTGTCCTCACTTGTCCATTCATAACTTGGTTTTTCAAGCATCTGAGGTGCACCTTCGGTGATAGCAATAGCTGGATTTGGCTTTAAGATCTTTAATGGACCATCAGTGATGACATACCACATGTCATCATCTTGAGCCGCAAGATGAGCGTGCATTCTGATTTTTCAATCATCGAAATCTTCTTTTGAGAACATTGGAACTTTGCTGAAATGAGCCATGTCTATTAAATATTTTTCAGAACAAGAATAACTCTGCTCTGATACCACTTGTTGAGGATCGGGTTGAGTTTAGAAGGGGGGGTTGAATAAACTCAATGGCCAACTTATTAAATTCTTTCGAATGATGTGCTAAAATTCTGTTAGAGATTTTAACGATTCTTGTTCAAGTATAAAGACCAGCAGATCACAAGATAATGTGCGAAAAACGATCTGTTGGTTAGTGGGTGAAAAATAATAGATGCGGAAAGCAGTAGATAGCACAAAGGTTTGTTTCTGGAAGTTCGAAGATGAATCTTCTACGTCTCCCCTTCTTCTGTTTCCAGAAGGTATCACTAAAAGACTTTGGTGAATACAGCACAACAATTGTGCACATCCACTTCAACAGGACTTACCCTTCGCCTATTGAAACTCTTAGCTTTACAACTCAACTTCTTGAATGATCTTAAATTCTGGAAAAGACTCTTTTCCAATTACAAATTCTTCTATCAATGAAATAGTGAAGTGAATAGCTTGAGAAGATATAACGAAAAATAGCTAGCACAATATGATCTCAATGATCAAGAGTATGCAATGAAGTGTGTGCTGCTTTTTCAGTGTTTGAGCTCTTTAGACAACTGAAAGTTCTAACAATGCTCGAATGATGTTTTTCAATTCAGGTTTTTGTTCAATGCTGCGTGCTACTTCACGAAATCCTTCATCTCCATATATAGGCTCTATTCAACGTTCAAAAAAAATTGAATGGTTCTTTTCTTTTTGGTGGTTCAGCTTTATTGCTTAAAATGGACCCTGCAGAATATATCAAAAGTAATCAGTCGCAGTTCATACCAAAAATGGTATACCGTCTTAAATGTTCTTGTATAGCATTTAATGGCATTTAATGAAGCAATAAATGCTGGTATCACGTTAATATATCAACGGTAATATTTAGAGACTTTGAGACACGCAAGATTCTGTTAGTGTATATTTCGAATTTTGTATCCTTCTAGTTCTGGTTTTAGCTAAGAAATTATTTAAGCAGGTTTTAGCGCGATATAAGTACTTCTAGTTTACAACATCTACTGGTTCTACTGTTTTGAACTTAATCCAACATCTATTGGTTCTACTGGTTTTGTACTTAATCCAACATCTACTGGTTTTCCTTAGCATCTCCACAATAAATTTAATTCTAACAATAGGCTTGAGCCTCATTCCCCTTGACGATTTCGCATCTAACTCTCTGTTTAACCCCTTGGTCAGCGGATCCGCTATATTATCATTTGACTTTACATAGTCAATAGAGATAACTCTAGTTGAGAGTAGTTGTCTAATGGTATTGTGTCTACGACGTATATGCCTAGACTTACCATTATACATTTTATTTTGTGCCCTTCCAATCGCAGATTGGCTATCACAATGTATGCATATAGCCGGCACTCGTTTTTCCCATCCTGGAACATCTTCTAATAAGTGACGCAGTCATTCAGCCTCTTCAGCACACTTGTCAAGAGCTATAAACTCAGATTCCATTGTGGACCTGGCTATTACAGTTTGTTTAGAAGATTTTCACGCAATTGCCGCACCTCCTAAAGTGAATACAAATCCACTTGTAGATTTTGAGTCTTTCATATCAGATATTCTATTTGCATCGTTGTATCCTTCAATAACAGCAGGATATCTGGTATAGTGCAGCCCATGATTACGATTATACCTTAAGTATCTTAGCAATCTGATTATTGCTTTACAGAGTTCAACTCCTGGATTACTCGTGAATCTACTCAATTTGCCCACTGCATAAGCTATGTCTGGTCTTGTACAACTCATTAAATACATCAGACTTCCAATGACTCGAGAATATTCTAATTGGGACATACTCTCACCTCGATTCTTTGATAGATGCTGACTGATATCTATCGGGGTTCTAGCCAATGCAGAGTCATCCTTATTGAATTTCTCGTGTATTTTGTCAACATAATGTGACTGACTTAGAACTAGCCCTTCTGATGTTCTATGAATTTTAATTCCAAGGATTACATCGGCTAAGCCCAAATCTTTCATGTCAAATCTTGAGTTCAATAATTTTTTGGTGGATTTGATCATCTTATCATTACTACCAATGCTAAGTATGTCATCTACGTAAAGACATAAAATGACATATCCATTTTCAGTGTTTTTTATGTATACACATTTGTCACATTCACTGAATTTAAATCCACTTTCCATCATGGCTTTATCAAATTTCTCGTGCCATTGCTTTGGTGCTTGTTTTAAGCCATACAGAGACTTCACCAGTTTACAAACTTTATTTTCTTGCCCAGTCGCAGAAAATCCCTCAGGTACTTCCATGTAAATTTCCTCTTCTAAATCTCCATTTATAAAAGTTGTTTTTACGTCCATTTGGTGTACTTCAAGACTTCGCAAGACGGCAATCGCGAGTATCACACGAATGGAAGTTATTCTCGATACAGGAGAATATGTGTCAAAGTAATCAAGCCCTTCACGTTGATGGTAACCTTTGATTACCAATCTGGCTTTATACTTATCTATGGTTCCATCTGATTTCGTTTTCCTTTTGAAAACCCATTTACAGCCTAGTGGTTTGCTTCCCGGAGGAAGATTTACTAATTCTCACGTATGATTTTGTAAAATGGATTCCATTTCGGAATTGATAGCCTCTTTCCATAGAGGTCCCTCAGATGAACTGATTGCTTCCTTGAAGCTTTGAGGTTCACTTTCCATCATGAAAGTGATGAAATCCGGACCAAATGATTTCTCAGTCCTAGCTCTCTTACTATGTCTAGGTTCTATATCTTGATCAAGCTCTTGTTCCTTTTCAATTGTCTCATATAATCTTTTGGATGAACTTGGTTCTTCCTTAGATTTTCATTGAAACATGTGTTCAAAAAACGAAGCATTTCTTGATTCCATTATCATATTCTTGTGAATATCAAGTATTTGAGATTCATGTACAAGAAAACGATATACGCTACTGTTTTGAGCATATCCAATGAAAATGCAATCAACAGTTTTTGATCATATCTTTACTTTCTTTGGAGTGGGTACTGCTACCTTGGCAAGACACCCTCACACTCGCAAGTATTGGTAGGATGGACTTCTACCTTTCCATAACTTGTATGGACTTTTATCTTGTTTTTTCGGGGCACCTTATTTAAAAGGTAATTTGTTGTTAGAACAGCTTCCCCCCACATGTTTTGAGGTAAACCAGAACTTAATAACAACGTATTCATCATTTTTTTCAATGTGCGATTCTTTCTCTCTGCAATGCCATTTTGCCGAGGAGAATAAGGTGCAGTTCTTTCATGTTTGATAACGTGTTGATCACAAAACTCAGCAAATGGTGATTCACATTCACCTCTTTCTTGCTAAGTTGATTTTCAACTTCACTTTTATGTTGGACAAATTTGTCAATAGCTTCATCCTTACTTTTAAGGAGATACACATAACAAAATTTTTTGCTATCATCAACAAAAGTGATGAAATATTTATTTCCACCACGAGTTTGCACACTTTTTAGATCACATATATCACTGTAATTAGATCAAGTGGTTCACTATTTCTTTCAATTGTTCGAAAAGATGATCTTGTTAGTTTTGCTTCAACACAAGTTTTACATTTGTGTTGTTTATCAATTTGGAATGTAGGAATGCTTTTCATATTAATTAGTCTACGAATTGTATCGTAATTAACGTGTCTAAGTCTATCATGCCATAAACAAGAAGACTCAAGCAAGTAAGCAAAAGTATTAACTTTATTCATCACGGGCTTAACAGCCATAACATTGAGTTTGAATAACACATTACAAACATAACCTTTGCCAACAAACTTTCCACTTTTCGACAAAACCACCTTATCTGACTCGAATACAATGCGAAAACCATGCTTGTTAAGAAGCGACCCTGACATCAAGTTCTTGCAGATTTCAGGCACATACAGCACATTGTTCAAAGTCAGTTCTTTTCCAGATGTCATCTTAAGAACAACTTTTCCTTGACCTTTGATCTCAGAAGTAGCGGAATTTCCCATGAATAACTTTTCCCCATTCATAGATTCCTCAAGAGTAGCAAACATCTTCTTTTCGGAGCAAATATGGCGAGTGGCACCAGTGTCGATCCACCACTCCCTTGGGTTAGAACCCACCAGATTGACTTCTGATATTACAGCACAGAGATTCATGTTAGAAACCTCCTGAGAAATGTTCTCTACCACATTTACCTCTCGATTTCTCTTTGGATTCTTACATTCAGATGCCTTGTGATCCATGTCATCACAGTTATAGCATTTTCCGGAGAACTTTTTCTTCGAAATGCCTCCCTTGGGTCCCATGTTCAACCTTATGTTGGAGGAGAAGAAATTTTCTTTTTTCGAGCTTTGACCATGCTCGACTACATTTGCCTTAGCGGCAACAGGAGAAAACAATTGTTTTTCCGAACTCTTATTGTCTTCCTCGATGCGAAGTCGAACAATGAGCTCTTCAACATTCATCTCCTTGCGCCTGTGCTTCAAATAATTTTTGAAATCCTTCCAAGCTGGTGGTAGCTTTTCAACAATAGCAGCCACTTGAAATGATTTGCTCAAAGTCATCCCCTCACCGTGAATTTCGTGAAGAATCACTTGGAGTTCTAAACTTGGCTGATAACCGGCTTTGAATCCACCATTTTAAAGTCCAGAAAGCGGCCAACAAGAAACTTCTTGGCCTCGGCATCCTCGGTTTTGTACTTTCTGTCAAGGGATTCCCACAGCTCTTTAGCCGTTTTCTGTTCGCAAAACACGGTGTAGAGCGAATCGGCCAATCCGTTTAGTACATAGTTTCGGCATAAGAAATCAGAATGATTCCATGCCTCCACAGTACTAACAGATTCAACATCTCTCTCACCCTCCTCGAGTTTAGAAGCATCCTCAGACACGAATCTGGGCAGGTTCAGCATCGTCAAGTAGAACAGCATCTTTTGTTGCCACCTTTTGAAGTCCACATCAGTGAACTTTTCAGGTTTTTCACCGTGACTGGCTGGGACAGCAATCGCAGCAGCACGTGGGGTAACATGAGGGAGAACTTGAGCCACAGTAGGGATAACATAACCAGTTTCCCTTTGCACGCTGGTTTCAGTAGTTATATATGAAACAAACCACGTAATAAGTAATCTGTTTTAAGTTTGTTAGAAAAATTGCTAAAAACAGTAGCGTAGAAACGAACTCGTAGAGATAAAGCAATAACCGAAACAAGTGTGATGTTTACAGTATGACTATTGTGTAAAAAAAAAGCAAAACCAAACCGAGGCCTGCAGCGTGTACAGTTTCCTTAAAACAGATTCGCCCTCTCTGGTATGTGCTTCGAGGTTTCAGCGGACGTCTGTTTCCCAGGATACAACGGAACAACCAGCAGTGACTTAGCACGAGACACTACTACGGCGAACTGAAAACATACCTTTACTTTATCACCGAGATTTAACGGAGGCCAAATGGAAAGATAACAATATGTAATGCAAGAGAGTACTTGAAAGAGATAAAATTTTCATGTGTTTGAAATGAGCAAATGAACACACTATTTATAAACCCCAAAATGCATACCAAGAGTCATGCAAGATTAATTAACTCAATTAATCTTCCCATTAACTCAAGAATATGAAGAGCCAAAACTCTTCAATTAACTCAAGAATATGGAGAGCCAAAAGACACTCCCACATTCATGAGACATAATTTTTTATTCAACCTCAAAATTTATTAAAATTTCCAACATAAGTTTTGGAAGAGCAAACAAATGGAGACTCGTTTCTGGAAGTTCGAGGACAAAAGTTTCCTCTTCTCTATTACCAGAAAGTAAACTAAAAGACTTTGAATGCTACAAAATAATTTACAACCCAGTTCGACAGCACTTACACACTTTTGACATTCAAATAACTTGAAATTCTTGTAAATATCATAAGCAATGAATATTCTAATAGCTTCTGATCTAGTCACTAAAACACAAATTTAATCAAAATCAATACATTCTTCTTATCTAAAACTTATTTTTCCTATTCTAATCTTATTTCTAATCACTATGCCATCCTCATTCAATTTATTTCTAAATACATATCTGGTATTAATTACTTATTTATGATCAGGTCTAAGTACTAAATATCAAACATTATTCATCTTGAACTGATTTTACTCATCATCCATGGCATCTATCCAACTAGAATCAACAAGGAGCCCAATCAATATTTTTCGGTTTTAAATGAGATATAAAAGCAACATGCATATATTCAATTAATTTTTCCTTCTAGTTCTGAGGGGAGCTGAGGGCTTAACGATTCCGAATGAGAGAGGATGATCTTTACTCCATTTATAACACGATTCTGAAATAGAATATCTGCTGAAATTGAATCAACATTGTTTTTTATTTGTTCCTCGTCAATGACTTCTTGACCAGCTTGGTTCTCAGTAGCTTGATCTTGTGCTATGCTTTTTTCATCTTCTGATTGCAACTCAGTCACTTCAGGTTCAGGAGATTGAATAGATCTTCGTGGCAATATTATATCATTATCAATGCTTTTATCCATATGAAAGTTCTCAATTCTAATGATCAAATCTTTTAGGTTAGATTCATCATTAGTACTTAAATATTCATATAAAAAACAACTTGTATTGTTTCCTCTACATTCAAAGTTTTCTGATTGAATATTCTAAATTTTTGTGATGATAGAATAATATCTGAGAAAAATACCAGCAAATGAATTCGAATCAAAGACAATTAATTGATTATTATCATTATTGTGAATATAACATTTACAACCAAATATATGAAAATAAAAAAAAATAGGATTACTTCCATTTTCATATTCCATATGTAGTTTAATTTTACCAGTTTTCTTATTGATACTTTTTCGATTCTGAGTAAATAGGAAGTGTTGACTACTTTTGCCCAAAATCGTTGTGAAACCTCGGAATAGGTCTGCATAGTTTGTTCTGTTTCTTTTAAGGCTATGTTTATTCTTTTAGCAATATCATTTTGTTCAGGGGTCCTAGCTACTGAAAATTTATGCTGAATTTCCTATTCTACTAAATATTCTTATGAACTTTTGTTTGTAAATTCAGTATCACGGTCACGTTTGATTCTAATAATTGAAACAAATGTTTCATTTTGAACATATTTAAGAAATTTAATCAATTGAGAGCATATATGATCTTTACCACTCAAGAATATCACACATGTAAATCTAGAAAAATCATCAATAATAACCAAAGCATACTGAATTTTCACTAAGCTCTTTATGGTTATGAGTCCAAATAAATTCATATGCAATAATTTCAAGCAACGGGATTTCAATTTACTACTTTTATTCGTAAATCATGATCTTATTTGGTTACCTAATTGACAAGCTGAGTATACATGGTTCTTTAAAAATTCTATCTCCGATAAACCTTCAACTAGATTCAATTTAAGCAAGCTATTGATCGATCTAAATTTCAAATGATTCAAACGTATATTACATAACCAATGTTTGTCAGATTAAGAAGCAACAAAGCATGTAGTACTAACATGATGAATGTAATTCCAGTTTATTTTTTAAGTATTTCAATTTCTAATTTCTTGCAGAAAAACATTGCAATCAGCATCTTTGATCGTTCATGTGTGCTTGTGAAATTTTACGGTATAACTATTGTCACAAAATTGACTAATGTTAATCAAGTTGTAACACAAATTTTCAATTAATAGCACATCATTAGTAACAATCTTTTCGTGAATAATCATACCCTTAACCACAATTTTACCTTTAGAATTGTCTCCAACTGTGATTTTAGGTCGACCACAATCGTTGAATTCTAATAATAATTTGTTTTGAATAGTCATGTGTCTTAAACATCCACAGTCTATATACCAACTTGAACTTCTGACATTAGCAATAGTACTCGTACTCCTTTAGATGAACAAACAAGTAATGCAGTTCCAACTTATTTAGGTCTTTTGATTCTCTCAGTGTATTTGTTTTTACGTTCCATTCCTTTGGCATGATTTTCATCACCATGAGTGCTACTTTTTGATTGGTGTACTCTTTTCCAATAACAGCTAATTCCATGACGATGCAACTGAA
Source organism: Primulina tabacum (assembly GCF_025594145.1). Classification (NCBI taxonomy): domain Eukaryota; kingdom Viridiplantae; phylum Streptophyta; class Magnoliopsida; order Lamiales; family Gesneriaceae; genus Primulina; species Primulina tabacum. The sequence continues at coordinate 9,083,111 of NC_134560.1, read as the reverse complement.
AATCTCATCAAACTCATTCACCAGGCTTCATCTTGATATTCACAAACTTTTGCATGGATAATGTGAGTTTGTTTTCTTTTGTCTGATCATCTCCCTAATAGAGTTTAATCAGCTTGTCTCGTATTTCTTTTGCAGTGGTATACATCTTGATCTTACTAAATGCATTTTTGACAAAGGATCTTGTGTAATGTCTTTTGTCACGTTATCCAGATTTTATTTTTCTTATCATCAGTAGTCCATTCAGATTGATGCTTCTCGATCATCTTAGGTGCTCCATCTGATACAACAACTGCAATATTGACTTCCATTATCTTAATTGGTCTGTCAATGATAATATACCACATATCATCGTCTTTGACTACTAGATGAGCCTGCAATATGATTTTCTAATCATCAAATTCTTGTTTAGAGAACATGAGAATTTTGCTTAATGCTATCATCGCTTTTGAATGTATGGGTTCAGAGGTTGAGAAAACCCTATATGATAACATTTATTGACATAGAGATGTGCTTTAGATGAGGGGTGAATAAAGCACAAAGTTATTTTCTTCTTTTCGATGAAAGGGTGACCTCCAATGGTTTTAGTAGTAGAAATCTGATCTCGACCTTCAAAGATCAGAAGATATTGTGTAATGCGAAATGAAGCTACCGAACATTGTGAACAGTAATGATAGTAATAATAAGAACACAATACTTGTTTCTTGAAGTTCGAATGATAAATATCTTCTATGTCTCCTCTTCTTCTGTTTCCACAAGGTATCCACTATAAAAGACTTTGATATTTACAGTTTCTGTAAATTCCCACTTCAATAGGACTTAACAATATTTACTGAAAATCTTAATAACAATTCTTTTCACAATATAAACATGCTACTGAACAAAAAGACTTTTTATGTTAGTTACAATAACTTGCTCAAATGATGAAATACAAGTAAGATTATAGTGAGTACGAAGTAACACAATATGATCTCTGATATGAACTTGTGGGTTTGCTTCTGATAATTTCAGGAATGCTTCTGATTTGTAAGAAAATGGTCACATAAGTTTGTGTCTTGCTGAAGATGAGAAATAACGATCTTAAAACGTTTGAATTTGAACAACTATAAATTGATCGAGTCATGATAATTAATACACTTATCTAATATGTCAAATATAATTTGACATGCTCCAAAAATAGAAGACGACATTAAATGCTTGACATGATATGCCTAATAAGTCAGAAGTTGTTTTCCTTGAATAGAGTGCTAGCATTCTCAATGTTCAATATGCTAATTTTATGTTCTAAGTTCGAGATAAATTTTATCGGCTACTGAGTTTTAACAAGCACATAATCAAAACTAAAATGTTCCAACAAAACCAATGTTAGAAATAACAAAAAAACACGAGCAAACTTAAACTTATTATTATTTTGTGTCTGTTAAATTATTTTAAAAATTCGTACAAACTCTCAAATGTAATGTCACTAGACCGTATCGGACCAAATTAAACTTTTCCAAATTATGATATAATGGTACCGAATCAATCAGGTAGAACATCATATTCTGCTCGATCTAGTCATTCAAGCATCCTTACTCCCACACAAAAAATTTGCTAAGTATTTAGCCTGTGTTGATTACCCACATTGAATTGTGTTGTCGAAAACCACCACTCTATCTGTGGAGTTTTAAAGCTGTCTTTACTCTTATTTACATTTTATTTTGTTTCTCATCAATTATTTTCCCTTTTTTCTTAAATTAAATCATTTTTAGATTAAGACTTGTCAAATTAAGTAGAAATATATCTCAACAAATTGTTTATTTTGATAGGGAAGAATCTATAAATAATTGACAAATATTCAAAATTTATTTATCAAAATCCATAAGGATCATCTAGAGTTATTACAAGATTGGATTAAATTGTTTTCAGTTCCGGATTATGAGATATTATGACCGAATCAATCTTATAAGATTAATCAGACCGGATTGGGTTTTTTCGGATTAACAGTATATCATAATCCGAAACTGAAATCAAATTGATCTGGATTAAAACATAATTGAAATCACTATGTATTATTTACAAGGCAAAATGATACAAACATTATATATATTGTTGGATCACATGGTTCAGATTAGTTTTCAAGCAACTCAATCATATTCAACATTTATGTCGGATTTAGTTCAATTTGGGAAACCAGCTCCGGACAGAACTCGAATAAATCAAATAGACCGGGTTCAGATTGCTTTACATTTTCTAGGAAAACTTGCCTGATTTTTTTTTCCGTTAGTTGTTCATAACGGCTGAATTATGTTTATATATAGACATGAACAATCCTATCTCTTGAGCTAGATTTATGAATAAACAATTGGAACATAAATTTTAAAAGATATTACCTTGTGACTAATAAGGACAGTCCAACACATAATAATTAGTCTGAACTCTGATATCATATTAAACTTATGAATATGGACTTAAACAACCTCATCTCAATATGAAATTAATCCCAAGTTCATAATAACAGTTTGAAGTGAAAATTGACAATTGCTTCGGAAATTCACCCGTTTCGGATTGAGCCAGTCCGATGACGATTTTAGGAGAGATACACATAAAAAATTTTATTCCTGCAAGACACAGAAGCGCTCCAGGAACGTAGGCTCGGGAGAATACGTTCGTTTATGGATCCCGCAAAGTTTAGTTTAAAGCATTGTAGACGGTCGGACAAAGTCGCCTTTCATTCTCTAGCACAACTAGTATCTTTGTTTTGTGGGAAATCTATTACCACCAATCGTACAATGACATCTATCAAAAAAAATTCAAAAGTACAAGAAAATAATATTAGTTCAAATGCACATGAAAATGAAACTATAAATTCTCGTACCAAAAAAGGTTGTCTCATTCGCCACATCTAATGCAGTTGATAGTGCAGGAAAAGACTTGAATTCATACATCAAATTGGGAAATGTATCTTCGAAAATTTCATAGACATTAATGTTTGCAATAAAAATAATTTTGTATTTGTACTTTGTGGTCTTGAACATCATTTCATTTTCTGCAACTACCATATTTTTTATGGCAAAAACATGCCCTTCCCTGAGAATTGGTTTCAACATTTGCATCACCTCATCTTTTTCAATGCTAGCATGTATGCGTGACCCTGTCATATATGAAAAACTTTCATAATAGCTAAATACAGAATAATTTAAATTGATGTCGAATAGGGAAATAAATATTCTTACTTCTCGATCATGAAAGATATATTCTAAACTATATATGTCTTTTTGAAATACAGGTATTTCTTAGCGTCGAACCAATCTAAGTTTAAGGCACCATAGTGTCTTCGTAGGGTTCACCTCAGAGATGGAGCTGAACAAGGGATAATTTGATATTTGAGAATCGTGAGATTGATTTTGACATAATATGTAAAAATGACTAATATTTGATAAAATATTTATACGCGTTTTTTCTTTATTTTAGGCTCTTCAAATAAGGCCGCCCAAAAGACTGAAATTAAGAATTCTGTCATAATTATTTGATTTATTATTGCAAAAAGATTTTTTGTCAGACCTAATCTATTTAACAATGGGAAAGACAAATTATTTACTCTGAATCATAAGGGCTTGAGTCAGTAGTTTGAACCGAAATAAATTAAAATATATTACTTGTATTTCTTTTTTAACTAATCAATTTGGTGGGATATTTCTATATTTAACGGAAACTGTGATTTTATTTATAGATAGTTTTGTTATTTCTTCTTCAATGTTTTTTTGTTAATAGCGAGGAATTTTCTTGGTAGTTGATTAATCTTGTATCGATGAACAATCTTTTATTGATAAAAGTGAAATGAAATTAAAAGTCAAAAGAGAAAAATTAATTTTATGATTAATATAATATTTTAAAATATTCGATCTTTTTCTCTGTAATTTTTTTTATAAAATTTTATTATACTACATATCGATGTATACGTACGATTGCAATAATCTAAATATGTCCCGGTAAATAAAAGGTTTTTCATAAAAAAGAAATACACTTTAATTGTAATTATTACGTAAATCGACCATTTATTGATAATTAAATAACACAAAACCTACACTAATATTTATGGTTTTTTTATTTAAAAAACCCTATTATATTTATAGTATTTTGCAAGCTGTGGAAAAAATAAATGTACAAAAATTCTCAAAAACTTATTCAAATTAAATTTGATACCAAAAATTCAATCAATAAATGAAACATCAAATATTGAAAATTGAAACTAAAGTGCAACATAATTTTGACGTCATCAAAATTTCTACGACAAAAAATTTGTTCACACTTTATTATGTGAATAAAAAATTTATACAAGTGAAATAACAACATAAATTGAGGTGTAAATAATATAAGTATTTCACGAGAAATTAGTAAAATAACATTATCAACTATTTATTTAATAAAGAGACAAAAACTTGTATAAGACGATCTCACGGGTCGTATTTTGTGAGACGATCTCACGGATCATATTTTGTAAGACGAATCTCTTGTTTGGGTCATCCATGAAAAATATTACTTTTTATCGTGAATATCGGTAGGATTGACCCGTCTCACAAATAAAAATTCGTGAGACCGTCTCACGAGAGACCTACTCTAATAAAAAAACTTATTTATCAAAAAATAAAATACCCTAGACATTTTCATTGTATATAACGATATTTCTCTCTAAATAAGAAATTTGAATTCCCCCAAAGAATACACAAGACCAGTTCTTATTTTTATGTACATAAAATATATATGATACAAATGGAGGAGGATCTGCTTTCATCGCCAATGATCTCTGGGGCATTTCAATCAGCAAGAAACAGCAGAACTTCATCAAGAATCCTGAACCTTAATGGCAACCTTCAACAAGAAGCAAATGAGACGAGCCATGTGGATAAGTCAAACGCAACTGATGACTGGAGTGTTTACTGATCGTGCACTTCCTGCGGGCAATGCTTGATGGGGAAGAGAGACAACACTTTCAACCTATAGTACAGAGCATCAAGGGTTGAAAACATTTTCAGGTACCAAACACAGCTTAATATTTGAAACAAGCCAGAAACTCATGGAGGAATCAGAAATTGTAGGTTGAGCAGAGAAGATGGTGATACTGTTAAATGTTTTGCAATGGCTGCACCAGAAGATTGAGATCCTCTCTCCTCTTGGACTTATGACATAATATGCTCAACACTCGCTTTCAAAAGATCGTATCCACGCATTTTAAGGAAGTTCACACGTATCAGGACAAAGGCTACCAGGAAGCTAGTAAGAACAACTGCCTACCGTAGACAAATCAAATTTCCAAATTTAATCCATATGTTTCAAATGATAATACTTTTGCCCCTCTTGACAGAAAAAAATTAAACCAATCAGCCCCCTTGTATAAATTCCTTATAGCAACAAGATTGTTTCCAACATGATTTACCATGTCAAATGTCATTTCACTTTCCAATGAATTTGTATACGATCGCTTGCAGTTTCCATAACATACAATTTCTCGCAACTTCTAATACTAATAAACCGAATAAAAAGCAAGTTCTAATGTGAGAAACAGATAGAGTGAAGAGCATAACTTACGACAAGTAATTAGCAGAAACAAATATCGGAACCCTTCCCAATCCTGCACCTTTCCATTTCTTTCTTTGAGAAGCAATGACTTTGTCTGCTTCCGAGCCTGTGGCAGTCAAAACAAACTAGACAAAGGGTACAGAATTACTACCACTGTCAACAGATAAAAGGTATCATAACACCAAGTAATATAACATCATGCGACCAAAATACCAGAGACTGCTGGCATATAAAACAAGACATTTTTCTTTATGTTCAATCCAAGATAAATCTTCATTAAAAGTTCATTACTCAGCTCATCCTCATCATGTACCTCGGAGAATGAACAGTGAAACTGCAGTAGCTCTACAATTTATACTAGAGCAATACCACACCAGATTGGAGGTCATCATGATTGAGCAAGACAGAATATTATCTGAAATTAATGAACTCAAATTGAGCTCAAACATACTTAAATTTATTTCCAATTGGAATTTAAACCAATTGATTGATAGCTCACGCGCATTTCCTAATAATATTTAAATATTAAAATTAAACGAGCTCACAAGCTTGAGTCTTTATTTGGGAACTTAAATATTAAAAAACCCGATAATTGAATTTGAAACAAACAAATCGAGCCCAGATTCTAATTTTAAGTTGAGCAGAATACAAGTAATAAAATATTTCATCTTTTGAGTTTCGAGCTATCTAATGAAATTTTAGCTTGTACTCAACTATGAAAAAGCAAGTGTTGTTTAACTCGATTCAATTTGTCTGCATTTCTACACCAGGCTGGTTGACCAAGAAAATACCAAACTGATCAGGAAAACTGCAGACAAAGCTGAGTAAAATTGAGAATCGACGAACTTCCAATCATTTATTCTCAATTGCCTAAGACTTTTCCTCGTTCGCATAAATTCACCAATCTCTGAACTAGGCCAGCGTAAAAGGCCATTCTACCAAAATACTGAAATACATAGAAGTTTAGTGACTAGAATAGAAATTGAAACATGGTGTGAAGAAATCTGTCACATTTTGTATATCGATGACATATTCAACAAGATAACCTCAATTCTTCTCAAGCATTCAGAATAGTTCAATTCCAAAAACAAATTTTTACGAATAATGCTAGATAGAAATAGTTTACTAACCAAGTGCATAAAAGTTTCACCAAAACAGGAGGGTGCATAAAAAATGTATTGGTAAGAAACACATGCAAGATACAAACAACGAGGAATCGGCACTTACTAATGGATAGAGTGTCGCCATAACCCCATAGCTCACAAGGGGAGAGAGAAAGAATACTGCCAGGACACACGGGCTTCCTGAATATTCAGTCCCAGTATTTTATAAATAAAATATCAACATAGCTATGAAATATTTTGTATTTCTAATCACCTATTCTTGCTTATGGTTAAAGTAGATCAAATAATAAATACCAAGTTGATCAAATAGGATAAACGAGTCCAAAAGGTCCGGTGAACCATATAAAATTGTAAAAACTGAAGGCTTATGTTACCAAAAGATTATTTACCAAAACCGGCAAAAAATGGCCAGTTGGATTCGAAGAAGTCCAGCCGTTTGTCCAAACTCAAACCAGAATAATTCCATTTATACCTAAAAAAAGAGTATGTTGGTGAACAAATTTCAGCCTATAGAGAATCAAATACTATAAAAGAAAATATAGCATGGAACATGACCACTCACTCAAAACAATAATACGCATACATCCAAGAAAGGAGCAGAAAATTAAGGGCCTTTCCAATGTATGGGACGAATCCAGTAACATATACCTTCAAATATAAGATTATAATTATCAATTCCAGTTGAAATCGAATTAACAGAAGATGATATGAAAATTTTACTTTACTTGTAGGAAGAAGAAACTCAACAGCAGTATTGAATAGATCTGTTCGGCTATCCCAATCATTAAGCTAGGACAAAAGATCACATCAGTTGAAGAATGGACAAGTATATTTATATCCTGAAGATATCATAGAAGTTTTATTGACAAATGTAATTTTTCGAGGGTTAAAACAAAAAAATTGAACATACCCCTCTATGTCAGTTGCTGTATCACTGTTAGTTTTGGTCAAGGAATCACGTGCGTCCTTCTGGACGGATGACCTAGAACCAGAAGTTTGGTACTTCTCAATGGCAAAAAAACCATACTTCGCAATGTCATTGTACCTGGATCACAACATAACAGGAACTAATGAACAAACTACCAAGCACTGTTTAGATATATGAGCTAAATACCATTTAATTAAAGAAAATAGCGTCTAGACGAACATATGATGGTTTTTGGCATCTTGGTCGCCTGCCTCGTTCATGGACATATAATCACTTAACGCTTTTAGTAAAATATTTAGTAAAGAAACCATAAAATATCCGTAAGATCTCAGCAATCTATTTCAGGTTGTATTTTAAAATACTAAAAAATATATTATTATTGTCATAAAGTATTCTAATAAAGGTTTTTCCAATCCGTTTGAATATGTGTATGCTCTCATCAAGATGATAACCGGCAGCTCCCAAAGAATACATAACTCTTTTGGTGACAATAACATGGAGTGTGTTAAATTATCCAGCTGTGTCTTCCATAGCAGGGACGTGGTACTGATTGCCTCGTCTCAAAAGGAAAGTTCTGAAATTTTATGAACGCTTTCTCAAAATAATCAGGTTTAGACCCCACCAAAATCTATTGAGTTGCCACTCCACACCCAGTTTCGCTCGCATCGCCCTCGGTCTAAACTCCTAATTCTTTGGTTAGCCCCTAGTCCTAAGGAGTTGCGAAATTCATTAGGCCTGTGATCCCGGTTTCAGCTAAGATACTATCGGTTAACGCCCTTGAAAAGCTTCACAGTGTGCAGTGTGTGATCGTGAAGGAGAGGAAACCATTATACCTTGTTGAAGTTCTAAGTCTCGCAAAACTATGAGCAAACTGGTTTTCTAATAATAGCAAGTCTCTCCTTTATTTGAATACCACCTATGAACTAGTTTCAACAAAATACATGATTAGAGAGTTGACGTTAAGTCCTGTTTCAAGCTATATATCATTAAGATATCCCAACACGGAAAGCAGCACAAAAAATAGGATGTGGTGGAGGCAAAAAGTTTCCCTAAAGCAAGTAACAAGGATTCATTCAATAATATATAAAATAAAAAGTCAGGATATCGAAATGGACAAGTGAAGAAAAATATGGGTTGTTGACTACTTTCCATGACATTCTAATGCAGTCCATGATTATAGGGCAGGGTAATCTAAGTATTAATTGGCACAACACCAGCCATAAGCCAGAAATGATGAATTAGGTCATACACTTGACCCGACCTTCCACAAATACTTTTTAAGAAATTTCGAGATTATTTTCCCAATATTTTTCAATAGTTTTTGCAAGTAAACAACTATAGTGGAAAGAGAACTTGATGTCATAGAATATGTCATCTTCGGTTATAAACAGTAACATTGCTACACAATTTGATGGTTGCCAACTGCTAGTGTGTCAGCAGGGAATATGCGTGTGATATTTGATCATGACAAATAGACAAAGAAAGAACAAAGAGAAGGTAAATAAACAAGATCATGAAATAAATAAATACCAGATGGTGCTAAGAATAAAGCTGAATATGTACATCGGATAGAACCAAAATACCTGCAAAAATTGCCACATCAACTCAAAATAATAAATATATATATATATATATATATAGATATAGAGAGAGAGAGAGCATATCAGGCATGCTCTTCTTGCACAAGAAAGAGAGGATAGATGGAGAAATATATTCTCATGGGAAAATTTGGAAAATATAAATGTTTCTTCCTTAGTCTGTCATTAAAACAAATGAACATATATTTGATAAACTACTAAAAAATCAACCCAGCTGAAAATAAGATCTCACGATGTATCAGTTATATTGTAGATTGAAGACTGAAATTAGTTACACCCACACAAATTGTAAAGCAAACAACAGAAGAGAGATTTGCTCTAAACGATCTCTTAGCATGACTTTATCATGTGTTGAGACACATTAATTATATCCTAGTCTTAGATATACAAATGTCGAAGAATATCGGTTTATAAACTAAGCTCATTTCCAATCTATTATCTTTTGGAGCTTAGCTGTTAATATCAAACGTTCAAGATGCAGACATTGCAAAATTTTACTCATTATCTAGTCATAAACAACACACGGTACATTTTCTTTGTCAGATGAACCATGCACAAGAAAAAATAATTATAACAAGAAGAAAACTAAAAAATTCGGGAGCTTTTAAGGCCTTGATGTATTCTGCTCAGAGATCCAATGGCTTTAAAATATCAGAAGACAATGAAAATCACATGAAACGTGAAAAATAACAGGCGAATATAACAACTTTTCCCCAACGACACTTAAAATAGACAATGTATCAACTGATATGAAGTGAAATGCAGCACTCACATAGAAGAGTTGGATCAGTCCAAATCGTAAGTAGGAATAGAATCCAAAAATACCCCAACATGGTTCTTCCAAGTAAATGTGCGGGTATCCATCAGGCAATAACCATCCAATAGTTGGAATGACAACTGATCTTAAAACCAATATACTGCAATATTTTAAAATTCACAAATCAGCAAAATGAGGGTCACTCAAAATGGTTAAGAGAGATTCAAGAAACATCAAGAGGGGCACACTTGTTTTCAAAGCAATGATGGCCAGAAATAGGGCTAGTATGAAGTGCTTCGGTCTCTCAAGTGAAACAAATCAAACTATACTGTAAATTTTATCCACAAGTTTCACAATCCACACCCAGCACATACAAAATCAACCCTCTAGAATTCCAGGATCCCACTGGCAAAAACTAAAAAACACAAAAACTATGGGGAGCGTGAAGATACCTTCCCAAGAAAATAAAACCATTCAAGAGGAAACACTGCCCGGTCCGGATGGCAAGTTCTTTAGACCTTCAAAATCAAAAGCCCAACAAACAAAAAGATGAACAAAAGCGTCAAACATTGTTGATATATATACTTTTGGTTGCAGCCAAACTGTGGACAAAATTGGGTATTTTCCTCGGAACCTGAGACAGTAGATGATGACACGATGAAGACAGCAAGCTTCCCTGAAACCCTCCAGCCACAGTGATGAAACCTGCTTTAACTTTGGCGTGTTGCCCATCAAATTTCTTATTCTCGCATCCGTGTAAAAAAGGAATATATTATTTGCCTTCAAGATTCAAGAGCCTTTCGGGCTACCCAGCTCAGTTTTTGTAGCTGGTTGACTTGATTGTGTGATCTTTTGCGTCAAAGCTTCAATCTTTGTCGATTACTAACAATACAGAGTTCTTATATGTTACTACTATCAACTCATAAAATTCTATTTTTTGTTTCTTTAATTCATGTTTTCTATGCTAAAATTTTATGTGGGGACTTACAAGATCATTTAAAAATTTTAAAAGTTTAGATAAATATGAAAATTTATTTACAGATTTTAAAATTTTGATAAGATAGGATGGTTATAGAAGAACTACAAATTTATTAAAATTAATTTTTATGATTCTCTTTGGGGACTAATTGAACCAATATGCTTTTGAAAAGTGTAATCTAACCTGCATAAAAATCTGTAAGGTAGTTCTACCAATAAATAATAATCTATAAGGCAGTGTTTTCAAACGTTTATAAAAGTGATTATAGATTTTTTATTTATCAAGTTTTATAAATTTGTAAAGAAAAAATGTATAATCATTTTTTTAGCTATTTTTAAACACTACTTAAAAATATTAATATGCTAATTACATCATTTAAAAAAAAATCAAATACATTTCCCTTCTATGTGATAAAACGTCACACGCATTTATTTCATCTGTTAGAGAGTTTTGTGTATGATTTTAAAGAACAAAATGTTTAAAATGATATTAATTTTAGGGTAAATTAGGAAAAAAAATTATCAATTCAAGTTTCAATTTAACATTTACTTATTGTGACCTAAAATTTTAGTTTAAACTCTTCAATTTTGACAAAGTGATCAGAAATATCTTTGATGTTATTGGGCCAGAAGTGGTCATTATATTTAACCGATGAAAAAAAATATCAATCTGATTAAAACAGTCTCAGAAAAAAAATTAAACTGATGATAACTATAGAAATTATTGTTCTAGAAGATCTTCAAGATCTTGCAAAGTTTTTTGTGATTCTCAAAGTTGCAGATCTGAAGATGAATACAACATGGGGCAAACATCCCTCATAACTTGTTCATCTTCCCATCAATCACCAAGGAAAAGTGTGGGATCTCATTATAAAGTTACAAGAGGACTTCAAATATATTTCCAAGTAGGTGGAGAAAAAAACCCAGCGAGAACAAGATTAAGAAGAAATCAAATTTTCTTGCACCAAACAGCCCATGGAAAGTATGTTTTAGAACAAATACATCTTCTTGAGCTTATGTTTAACCTTGATGTACTGAATTTCAAAAGCATATGAGATTGTATAGATGACTGGACATCGGCTATGAGAATCACATCACACACTTTTGATCTCAACAAAGAAGAATTCATTAAAATTTTAGAAATGAATTTGACGGGATCAGTTAAAATTGATTGGGACATGACTTCGGTCGAAAACAAAAAGTCAGTCCTAGCCGGAGAATTTTTTGATGAGAAAGCTGAGAGAATGGCCACACTATTTCAAGCACAATTTATAGGAATAGACTAATTTAACAGTCAATACATAGAGAATAAAAAATATATACTCAAGCTCTGTATAGTGTTGAATTACATACCATTTGTTTGGTGAATGAATACATAAGTTATTCGGTAAATATAGATGAAATTCAAGGGTTGAATAAAATATAGCAATGCAACTTTTCTTCGACAAAATACCAAGTCTTTTGAGAGAAATGCTAATTAAAAAATATATCTCTGGTAATCCAAATACTTTGGCACGAAAGCCACTTTTCTCACAGAAAAATTGGCATAATGGTGTCATATTACAACATTACAAAAGAATTACAAACGCTTAAGATGTATTAATAAATTTACTCATTTATGTTGTAGAGAAAATGATATTCTAACAATCATTAGAAATAGCCACAAATGCAGAAAATGAAGAGATTTAGATCTCATCCTTATACCAGACGGGAAGAAGTGGAAGTAGTTTTTAGAAACCAAGAACATTATGGTCTAGACAAAAGTCGGATGTTACAAATCTAGGCAAAGAAGTGAAATATCAAGAAGTATGATTTTATCCCAAGCATCAAACTCATCTCGAAGCACGGGTCATGCACCAACAAAGAAAACTTTCAAAAAAGCTCAAATCCAAGTTAGTGAAAGTTTTAAAGATTGTAATTGCTAGACATGTGGAGCAAGATATCATATTTCGAGTAACTGTCCAGAAAATGGATAAAACACTTCGAACCAATTCCGGGTACTAAAGAAACTGGTTTATTACAAAGATCAAGTTCAAGTATACTAGTTTGAAATATTACTTCAGATGATAGTATATATGAAGAAGAAATCTTGAGTCTGGAAGAATATGATGAAACATAATCAGAATCTGACTGAAGACGTAGTGTTTCAACACGAAGCACGTGATGACTTGTCTGGTTTCTTTATCCAGTCAACAATATCTCATAACATGGTCCAAAATATAATGAGGGAAAATCTTAGCCTACAGAGATATCAAGGATTCTCTAGATGACAAGTAGAAAATTTCTTAAAAATTTTGGTCTAAGAAATAGAAAGCATCATATAATCTATAAAGTTTCAAGGAGGAAAATGGCAATCCAATGTAACTTACGAGAAACCGGATGGAGATACAATTAATTTCTTCTGAACAAATTAAGGAAAATTGCAAAAATTCAAGATAAAAGTAACATGAATCATGTCCTGGTTTCATATCGGATCAATCCAGATAAATTCACCTATTGACATTGCTATATGCGATAAGTGAATGAGTAATCTTCAACATTCAATACTGAGAACAATATCAGTGAATCTATACACAAGAAAAATTGTGGGATTAATTTACCCAATAATTTCTTACAACATGACTGATCAAACTTTCTGTCGTGTTTTAACATTATATCCAAAAATTTCAAAGAAAAGAGTATGATGAAAGATGATAATAAACCATATTATATTACCTATCAAATTTCACATGCTCTATCTAATATACATAACTCATAATTGTTTATTAGAAATGAGTTTATCGAAGTACCTAAAATATTTGGAAAAGTTGCTCATGTAATTTATCTAGAAAGATCGAGTTTCCTTTGATACAGGAAACAAATATTCATATCCAAGACAAACTGATTCCACAAAGGAATCAAAATATTAGACTGAAATCAATGAGACTATCTTTTCAAAGAGATAGAATAATAATCCACAGATGGGAAAAAACACAAGTATAGGAAGCCCAACAAGTACTAAAAACCTTTTATACAACAGGAAAATTTAGATGTTTGAAAGGCTAGAGAGAAGTCAAAATAACATTTGATATTACAAGACAAATAAATCAATTTCTTTATAATACTATATAATATTTGAAACGACCTAATATTGAAACTTACCAAGGAATGATCAATATTAGTGAATTAAAATTTTCATATCAAAGGAATCCTAGTAAAACAACCAGATCAATGGTTCTTGGGCTAGAGTTTCTCGAGAAACACAAACCTTGTAAACATCTAAAGAATGAAATGAAATTCATGGGAGATGATAGAATGTGAAAAATCAAATGAACACGAGCTTATTCTCGTTATACATCATCGTAGGGATGTTATATGCACAATATAAAGCATAATATTTTGCTGCTTATGTTGATTCCGGAGTAGGGATCTGTACAACAAAAAGATGAGTGTTATCAAAAGAATTGGAAGAAGAAGTTACCTCATATTGTTGGACGAGATTTCTCCAAGAGAATCTTAATTTTATATAAAGGGATTAAGATGACATAAATATTAATTAGAGGTGTTGGACAAACACCTTGGTACAAGGTGAAAACACCACTAATTTACTTTCATGATATTGAAGTGGACATTCTGTTACGAAATAATTTCTTGCAAATGATTAAATCATATAGACAAGAAAATGAGACTATAATATTAATATTCACAACACCATATAGTCACAAATTTATAGTCAAAAGACTAAGAGAGTCATTTGACAGAAAATTATCAATCCAATTTCGCAGCAAGCTGATAATGAAGGAAAACTTTCGAAATAAAAAATGAAGGATTCTAGACAGTTTGGAGAAACAATGTTTCAATTAAGAGCATATCTAAATTTCCAAACAGATGAGATAAAATTCCTTAAAATAGCTTTACACCAGGAGGATGTAGAGCTCGAATCAAAAGTGTCTAAAGAAGATGTCAAGAAAATGATAGGAAAAAAAACTATAATGGAGATCCATATGCATGGTAGGGAAGGAAACAAACTTCAAGTCAGTCTTAAAATTAAGAAAGTCAAGGAATATAAGTTCGTTAGATGTCAGCAAATCCAATGAACATAGTAGATCAAAAAGATATGTAGATTATTTTCAAAAAACATTTAAACATTGATTTAATCAAAACAGGAATATCAGCATATCACAGTTCAGGTTTTTTGATAAGAAACCATGATGAAATAAAAAAGAACAAACTCAAATTAGTAATTAATTATCAAAACAGCTGTGGGCTTATACCACAACTATCAACCACTCCTATTCACCATACAACGCGAGTACGTAAGCACTGAAATTTTTAGTGCATATGTGCACGCGCACGCAAAACTTAGAAAATTTTTGAACTAGTGTATATGTGCATGCGCACGCAAAACCTATTATATTTTTGCGTTCAAATATATGAACGTCGTTTTTTTTCTCTTGTCTAAATGACCGTTATAATTCAATTGTGCATCGATTTAAACAAGAAAAGTGGTGTTATATCACAATTTTAATGGCGCTTAGGATATATTTTCGCAAAAGAATTTTTTTTAAAGAATTATTGATATTTTTTTAATTAAAATATAAATAAATAAATAAAAACATTTTTAATGAATCATTGGGCTCCAAGTGTTGGAAGGTGTATATCCAACAGCATAAGCGGCGGCGCTTCATCCCTTTTACTTCGGCAGACGAATCCGCGTCTACTCTCTCTCTCTCGCTGTGCGGGCAGTACAAGAAATTCTAGAAATGTCGGCTCTTAGAACGATTTTTCTGCTACCGACGGCTTCAATTATACCTTTCTCGCAGCTCTCTTCTCCAGGTTACTGTTTTCCGGCTAAATTGGCCATTTCGTGCTGCTCAGCGACGTCTCCAGTTGCTGTGGTGAATGGAAATGTGGATAAGCAGTCTTATGAGAGAAATGAGGTTCGGCTTGGATTGCCGAGCAAAGGTCGAATGGCTACAGACACTCTTGATCTTCTCAAGGTAATTCTGGGTTGTTAATGAACTTAGTGATGATTGTTTGCGATTATATTTTTGAGGAATTTAGTTGGTCGACTGATTTTTTATTGTTTTGTTTTGTTTTTTGGGTTGGGACTGAAGGATTGTCAATTGTCAGTGAGGCAGGTGAATCCACGGCAGTATGTCGCTGAAGTGCCTCAGGTGCTTTTCTCTCTCTCTCTCTCTCTCTCTCTCTCGAGCGTGACATTTCTATAGAAAATTCTAGGTATTATCCGAAGTAAAATCCTTGTTGATTGCTGATATGAGATTAATCTGTTTGTGCCTTTTATTTTCCTCGTTGATGAGGTTTGCTTAAAATGATATTCAGTTATAATTGATACTTTTGAGTTCAAGTTTAGTGTGTTTTTTGTGAGTAAAAACGTGGATGTAGCTTAGTGATCTTGTAGTCAGTTATGGTAATTTTTGTTATGTTACATGAAGCAGTGTCAACAAGACGTAGTTGATTGATGTAGCTGAAACTCATTTGAAGTTAAAGCTTATGCAATTGTACGAAATGTTTTCAGTTAAGCCTGTTCTCCCAAAAGATTCACAGCTGGCGTTTTGCTGTGTACTGAACTCGAATATATTTCTGTGATGCCAAAGGGAAGTGGTGTATTGTCTTATATAGTTTTAACTCCTCTCGCGGTCATCAGCTGAAGAGCGTGTACTTGTTTATATGACTTCACTGTAGTTTATCTTATTTTAGCCTATTTGTGATATTGCAGATTACTAATTTGGAAGTTTGGTTTCAACGGCCTAAAGACATTGTGAGAAAATTAATATCTGGAGATTTGGACCTCGGAATTGTTGGATTGGACACTGTTAAAGAGTACGGGCAGGTAAGAGGGAGTCCATAGGGAGATTGTAGTCTAACATGATGAATTTTTGGAATACTGTGTATAATTAGCATAAAATAACTTCATACAGTTATAATTTTTTGTTGTTATTGTTAAAATCGGTCCATTTTCCACTTCTTGATGCTATTTATCTATGCAACAAAACCATCCACGCACGTGTTCCCTATGTTTTAAGTTACTTCTGTTTTTTTTTCCTATTTGACGTCATTTGTAGCTGTGCCAGAGGTGGTTATATTTGTTTCAGATGTTGTGGATTACTACTACTGTTGCTGCACGACAGCACAGAAAAATCCCTTCAGGATAGCCTGACAGGCTAGTCAGAACATGTCCTAACATCTTGCAAACGACTTACCGGAATTACTAGTTCATTGTTTGCTATATAAACCCATACTAGATACTTATGGTGCCCGACTCCTGGTCAAACACCTTGAATTGAATTTTGATTTCCCTGCTGCGGTGCTCTCTTCCACTATCTGTGACCTCTTCCGAATTGGGAGTAGCATGATGTAGGATCCATTTCATTTATAATTCCTCAAGGCTACTTGTTCCACAACTCTAAAATGTTATCCAGGAAAGGCCAGGTTATTATAAGAGTGTTGATTCCTCAACAGGGGCGCATATGCATAAAAATGGAGTTTTACTCATCTTCAAGGAACCGAAAGAGATGATGATTCGACACCATCGAAAGTAGTGTTTTATTATTACTAGTTGTGGCAATGCTCATTCATTATGCATAATGTTGCTGTGAATACATGAATTTTATTTTATTTTTATTATGTTTGCCTATAGATTTGTCGTAATGTAGTTTGGGCGTTGATATTCACGTTTCTCTCCAATTACTCAGGTTAAAGTTCGAAGCTTTTTTTACTTTTGGAGTAATCATTCTAGAATAAGGACTTGGATTATATGCAAGCACTAACTCTGATTTAATTGTGATACAAATAGTAAATTCCAGTATTTGGAAATATGTATTTTTTCTATTTATTATCGGTAATTGTTTGTACATAATGAATTGTGTATTCGGGCTGTTGACTTGTAGGGTTTTGTATAGGATCTTTGACATTTATATTTTTCTTTTGTAGGGGAGTGAAGACCTCATTCTTGTCCACGACACTCTGGAGTATGGAGATTGCCGTTTATCGCTAGCAGTGAGTCATTGTTTATTATTGTAATCGATCATCTGCAACTCCTTGTTTTTGAATTTTTGGATAGTGGGTGTAATGTGTATAGTGTTTCTCTCTTTGCTAGATTCCCAGGTATGGCATATTTGAGAATATAAATTCTTTGGAAGAACTAGCTCGAATGCCACAGTGGACACCTGAGAGACCTCTGAGAGTTGCTACTGGCTTCACATATGTATGTATTATTTAAAGAGTACAATTTATTATTGGTCCTGGTTTCCATTCTTAAAAATCTTTTCATGGTCAAAGTTTTATTTAAAATAATTTTTGCAGTTGGGTCATAGGTTTATGGGAGAAAATGGATTGAAGCATGTTACCTTTTCAACTGCTGATGGCGCTTTGGAGGCTGCTCCTGCAGTAAGAATGATATTCTTCCACAAATCATATGCTATGTCTTCCTTAAAAGAAAATGACTTTCATATTTTTTCTTCTGATTGACAACTTTTCTCCTCATTTTGAGTTGCGAGATCCTGATTTAAGGAACACCTTGTTTTCTGGAGCATGAACCCTTGGGGAAGGTTTAAGAAGCCATCAACAGAAGCATGAAACATAATTTTTTTAGAAGTTCATATCTAGAAATAATGCTCATTAGAGCAATCAGAGAAAATAGAGCTTCATATAATGTTTGAACTTTGATACAAAATGTCATCATGTTATGCGTTGGCTGAGTTGCACTGGTTTTCTACCTATTCATTTAGAGTGTATGGTATAGGACACTGCTAGCTGTCAATAGCCATCTTAATTGAGGGTTTATTTGTAAGACAATACATATAGCTGTGTAAAACTATTGGCATTGAACGTTTTAACTAAAAAATTCAAGCATGTGTTGCACGGATACGGATACTGGTATCGTATCGAATAAGATACAGATTCGATGATACTGCAAATTTTGAAAATATAAGATACGATACAGTTAGGATACGACAATTATTAAAATATATATAAATATTATATATATATATTTATTTATATAAATTTAATATTAAATATTGTAGAGATATATATATATATATGTACAATGTACAAGTTTAGAGGAGTGATTTAACTAAAAAAAACATTCAAATTTTTTTGCCGAAACGTATCCTAGCTGCGTCCATGGCGTATCCTAGCCGCGTCCATGACGTATCTGAATGGTCAAACCTACAAAAAGTCAACGATACAAATTTTGCGCTATCCGACATGCGTGTCGGCGTGTCGTATCTGTATCGTGTCGTATCCGTGTCCGATACTTCAGAGAAAAAAATTTAGAAGTATTCGCGCGACATAGATTCAAGCAGTTTTCATCTTAATAAAGTCTTGTAATGAGTGCAAACCAGAGGAGCCACTCTTTGCTTGCAATTTCCATCACAGATTTGCACCTTAAACCAGTTCTTGTCTTCAGCAAAGAACTAAAAGCTGTAGCAGTTTTATGCATATTGAGATATTATGGAGGAGTGCATCCTTTGACCACTTTGCTAATCCTATTTATGTCTTACGTATTATCTGCTTATCATTGGCATTTTCAGATGTTTCATCATGTTAACATTATTTCTCACCAAGAATTCCTGCAAATCTGAGAGCCTTGTTAATACCACTATGCCAATCCATCAGCAGAAAATTTAAGGTCGAGATGAGAACCTTGAGATTAGTGAGGTCGATGTAAAAAATTTCTTGGTAGAAGTAAGAGACAAATAAGTGGAAGTTTCTGTTGGGTGAAATGAGCTTCGAAATGCCCTAGGGAAGAAGATGCTGGGTCCTGTATATATATTGATTTTTTGAACTATTGACTACAGCCATAGAATTTACTCTATGAAAGTTAGCTCTCACCCACCGTGCACAGATTATGGAATAATATTAGCTCAGTTATCTCGAATAAACTTTTGTTCAAGTTCGCTGCTAAGTATATACAAGTTTTTCTGCTTGGATGGTTTTTTTAAGCTTTTAATTCATGCTTTGATGCTTTATCATATTACAGCCGTATCTTCTTGAATACTTGCTCACATGAAGCATTCACCTTTGCGAAAATTATCGCTGATTGTTTCCTATTCTTTCAGATGGGGATTGCTGATGCTATTGTGGACCTTGTGAGTAGTGGAACCACGTTAAGAGAGAATAATTTGAAAGAAATCGAAGGTGGAATTATTTTGGAAAGCCAGGTAATTACTCATCAAAAGATCAGGATCTGGTTTAGAAATGGTTATGCTAATTGATATACAGTTGTTGCTTCGGAATCTCTTTTGACCTTGGTTTGCTATTTCAGGCTGTTTTTGTTGCTAGCAAAAGGTCATTGATCCAACGGAAAGGTGTGCTTGATGTAACACATGAAATGATTGAAAGATTGGAGGCACATTTAAGGGCTGCTGGACAGTTCACGGTATGAATTGGTTGCTTTCTAAGTTCAACTATAATCTTCTTGTTATTTATGTTCCTTGACGGTTCTCATTGCAGGTAACTGCCAACATGAGGGGTAGAAATGCAGAAGAAGTGGCTGAGCGAGTTCTGAGCCACACCTCTCTAACTGGTTTGCAGGTCAGACCAACTTGTTATATTATGTGGTATTTAGTGATGTTGATAACTTCCGACGGGGCATCAATTGATAGTATTCTTTTTCTAGATCTAAAGCTTCTTTCTTTGTGTTTTACTTTGTATGCAGGGACCCACTATAAGCCCAGTTTTTTGCAAGCGTGACGGGAAGGTAGCAGTGGAATATTATGCTATAGTTATTTGTGTACCAAAGAAAGCTCTTTACAAGTCTGTTCAACAGCTTAGAGCGGTGAGAATTTACTCTTGCTGCTACATCTATGTGTGCTTGTTCATGCGTGAGGCCGTGGGTAACTTTTCTACTATGGTCTTGAGAAGAACATTTCTATAAGCTTTATTGTAACAAATATAGCTTGATTGGAATTGGATTGTCCCTATTGGCGAACTGCATCCCATCTTCAGTTGACAATAGTTCTAGCATCAAAACCTCTTTTTCCACGTTTATCTACACTTTTGAGTGTATTTCCATTTTAAACCGGGATCTTAAGGTTGTTTGTTCGTCCGTTTCATCTTCTTCATTTGACATCAATATCATATTGTCATGTTTATTTCTGCATTGTGGCTCCGGGGAAGATTTTTCTTTTGATCCTGTTCTTGAACTCATCTTATCCTGCAAAGATATGTTCTATATGTGCTGTTTGTGTGTTTTTACAGCCTCATCTCCACCTTTTCACTTGCTAGTTTGCGTTTGCTTGTGATTATCATTTGTTTGCCTCAAGTACAAGTTCTCTCTTTGGGAAATGGCGGAAGTATTTACATCTCATTTATCATCTGGTGCAGATTGGAGGCAGTGGGGTTCTCATTTCTCCTCTGACCTACATTTTTGACGAGGAAACTCCAAGATGGCACCAACTTCTTTCGAACTTGGGGCTTTAGAGCATCAGTGTATCCTGTGCCTTCTTTGTCGTCCTCAACTGTAACGGGAAGCCATATCATGAAAATTCCAAGTATTGACAAATTTCTTATCGTCTCTCGTTTCAGTTAATAACTCGTGTTCTGCAACATTTGGAGAAAATCAGTTCATCTCCACTTGCTTTAGGACTTCAGGGGGTTGGTGGCTGTACCATTAATTATGTAACATATTTGCGTCACTCGCATAGATTTTTGGTTGAGGAATGAATGTATGATATAAATGTGTTCTTTGTTGTATTAAAATTTCCGCTTTAATATTTATGCCCAGAATTACTAGGTAGATTTATTCTCGTGCGTTTGTAAACAAGAAATCAAACGTTCTACATTAATGGACATCATTGGTGTTCTTCATTGGGCTAGAGACTGAAAATAAAAAGAAAATATATTCATATTTTTGTAAATATTTATTATTTCTTAAACACTTGGAGATAAATATGTTTAGTTCTTTTATTTACGAGATTTTGCTTAGAAATTAAGCTAAAATATTCTGTATGAATTAGTAGACTTGGAACGACAGAGATATAGAAAAAAACATTAAAAACACAGACATATATAATCTTGTTCTTCTTGCCAAGGAATTTAATTTATGCCGTTATGTCTTCTTCTGCGTTGTCCACATGGTATCTGAGTCAGTTCTCAATACTGGCTTTGTAATTTCTGTCCAGGAGTCCGCTGTGGAGGTGGTGTGCGACACAATAATTTGAAACAATGGTTGGTGTGGCTATTTGATGATTGCCACGTCCGTCCAGTTGTGGTGTATAAGCCCAATTATATCACTTCTTGGGCTCAATATTGTCATATTCCTTAAGCCCAATTACGTGTCTGTGTTTAAGCCCATAAAAATTTGAGAATGGTTGGATCTTCAAGCGAACAGAGCAAGACAGCCTTTGAAGAAAGTGGAATCGTGAAACGTATGATTTCTACTGGGCTCGAAAACTCTCCAATTCAATTCACCATTCACAACTTGAAGGAGAAACTATTTGAAGTGGGCTCAGTCAATTAAATTAGAAATTGACAGCAAGGGGACCAGGGGAGATTGATCTATTTAATGGGAGAAGTTCAAGAACCAAAGAAAAGACATCCAAAACGGGTAAATTGGAAATAAATTTTTTTGCATGGCTCGTAAACTCCATGGAGCCATCAACTGGTAAGACTTATTTGTTTCTACCCACGGCAAAGGACGTTTGGGAGGTTGTGCAAGAAACCTACTCCGATCTGGAAAATCCATCAGAGATTTTTGAGTTGAAGACCAAACAATCCAGACAAGGTGAGAGATGAGTGATTGAATACTATTACAAAACACTATGGCAAGAGTTAGACCTCTGATATGAAGAATCATGGGAACGCAAACCTGACAGTATCAAATTCCATAAACGGATGGAGAATGACAAACTTTATGAGTTTTTGGCTGGGTTAGACCGTGAATTGGACGAAGTCAGAGGACATATCTTGGGCAGAAATCCTCTACCATAACTGAGTGAAGTACTCGCAAAAATACGTCAAGAAAAGGGAGGAAACTGATGTTGAATGAAAATGTGTCACCTACTATAGAGTCCTAGCATTGTTCAGCAAGAAAAAATTTCCCAACATTCAAATCTTGACAAGATAAAAAAGAACTTTGGTGATACTACTGTAACAAACCGTGGCATACTCGACAGAATTGTTGGGATTTGCATGGTAAGCCTCCAAACTAAAACCGAAGAATTTGAATCCTAAGGGACGTGGTGATTCAAAATCTTATCTGACGGGAAAAGAAGAACAGAATAATGCAGACATTTCCTCTGGGGCACCAACTTTCAGCAAGGAGCAATTAGATCAACTGTATAAATTGTTCCAATCCTTACACTTTTCACACCCCATTTCGTCGCCAGTATCATGTGCTCTGGCAACAATGTAATTATTTACAATCAACTGCTCTTAATGTGTCCACCTTTTTCTCTCAAGACTAGATCTCATCCAGACCACCTTTGACAGCCAGTTGTAAAAAATCTTAGAATATATGCAAAAAAGTGACACCAAAAAGGGGAATTAGAAAGCTATAAAAAGCGTGGAGCGGAAAAAACAGAAAGGGCTAAATTCGAAGAAGATAGGGTGTGGTCAGAAGAAGATAGAAAAAGAAGAGTGGTAGCAGTGGCGGTTCAAGTAGTAGAATATGAGGATTTTTGGCAATAAGTTTTCAATTTTACTCACCTGTGACATTGTCATTTCATTATCTCTATGAAATACAATTCCTCTTTCTGATCTTACATCTTTTTATGAATAATATTATATTTGTGCAGCTTGGTTTTGTCATCACAAAAGAGAAAATTTGTTAGAATATCTTTTTTATTAACCTTGGGTTTTGATGATTGAAAAAATACACAGTATCAAATGATTTCAGGATCCAGCCGCTCATTTTATTGTAATAAAGGTTTTTCAAACCGTTGGATTTCTTCAAGCCATTTTAGGATCCAACCGCCGGATTTTTTCAAGCCATTTCAATAATTCAAGCCGCTCGATCTAGAAATCAAACCATTGGACTTTATTGAATTACAGCTGCAAGACATTATTTAACAAGTAACTGGTCCAAACTACTGAATGGAGTGCACAAGTTCAAGCCATTGTTTTCCAGACGCAACGTTGATGATTCCTAAAAGTATGGTGCATTTCGAATCGTTTAGATAGAAACTCGATATATAAAGATTACGCATTTTCCTAACAACTTCCAAAATGACAAGAAGCCACTCTATTCAGACATTGTATGTCAACTTTGTCAAAATGCGTGAACTTGAAGTCAAGAAAACAGTAATGAGAATTTAATTATTTGTACGGAGTATGTCCATATTATCAGAAAACATTACAGATAATCGTTAAAAAGGGATTTTGACCGTTGAACCAATCTACTATAAATATGAAGTACATCCCAAAGAAAGAGACTACCGAAACTATTTCAAATCGCTGAAGCTTTCAAGAAAACAAAAATTAATACTTAAAGATTTTTTAGAACACTTACAATTTCTACTTTCTGCTTGTTCAACCCACTCATATTAGAATATATCAGATCTACAAGGATCAATTTGTGCTACCTCAACCAAGTCAAGTCATTACAAAGCTAACGTTGGGTCATCATTATTTATTGTGTTGTCTGGTGAACCTAGGGTTCTTAAACATCAAGTCCTTGTAAAGTAATCTCTAGGAGTTTCAATTTAGGTAGTGTGATAAGTCCTAACTGAAGTGGGCAGTTATAAGATGTTGTAAAACCAAAATCTTTTAGTGAAAATCTTCCTAAGTGGAAGAAGGGCGACACACGAATTTTATCTCCGAACATCCATAAAACTTTATATGTCTTTTACTTACACGATTTTACCTCTTTGCTTATTAATATCTTCAGATCTTTTCTTGTTAAATTGCCAACTTTTGTGTCTATCACTAGCCTAACCAGGCTGTTTCCGCACTTATTTTATAACAAGTGGTCCACTAAGTCTAGTCATTCAAGAACACATCTTAATAGCTTGAAAACTGTTAAAACATTTTAAAGATTTCCAAATAAATCTAAGTGTTTATTCACCCCCTTTATACATATTTCCGATCCTAATAAAATCTCATCAATTTTGCTCGATTATATCCTAAGGATTTTTCTGCATATGATCTTGTGTTACTTGATAAATAACTTGAGAATTATATAATTGATCGTAAAAATAGTGAATTTTCGGCAATTAATGAGATTTCATATCTTGCTACAAAAATGGTAGAAACAAAAAAGACATTGTGATCTATCCTTTTGGTTTATATTCTTGTTACTTTAGCATTGACTTTGTCAGTTGCTATAGCGAGTGTAGAGAGAGCATTTTCTGCGATCTATATCATAAAAAATCAAATGTGCAACTGCATGGAAGATGATTGACTTAATGTTTGTTTGGTTCCACACATTAGTAAAGATATTTTAAATGAAATTAACAATAAATCTATTATGCAACGATTTTAGATCCTGACTTCTCGTCGAGAACAATTGTAATTTTAGCATAAATGTTTTTGAGGTATATCTATTGTCATTGACTTTCCCCATTCTTGACTATATTCATGGCTTCACCCCTAGTTGTACGATGTATTGTGTTCGATGCCGTTGAAAATATATTTGTTTAAAAATTACATTAAGTTAGCACACAAAAAGAAAAAAAAAAACCTCACAATTGACTCGCCTCCAAGCTCCTAAGCATAGTTTAATTTTCGATTTTAATTTCAACCTGATCACAACAGTAAGAGAAAGAGAAAATATAGAAATTACTTCTAGTTCTAAAATCCATCCCAACTTCTTTATATTAACAATTGTTTGGATGTATAAAAAATGTGATTTGGAATTGAATATTTTATTTGGAAACATTGTTGCTTGAAAGCTTCATGAAGAGTCAGGTGATGCATCGTTAAAAACCTTGACAATAGAACTCACTGGGAAAAACTTGAGCTAAGAAAAAAGAGTATAGCGATATATATTTCTCCTTGTATGGTCTCTTGACGAAATGCCTCATTAAAACCTTATTAGGAAAAAGTACTCAATGTGACAAAAACCTAGTTAATGAAAAAAAGTATGACATTTCTTATTTCTTATTAACTGCTCGAGATCAATTGATGCTTATATATGATATTTCAGGAACGAAGATCTTTCGATCATTATCAAACAACAGATTTAACATATCCATGTAAAAATAGTTTCTTTTTTTTATGTATTATGACCCATGAACATATATTTATTGTGGAAAATATTGAATTCATAGCTCAAAAGAATTTCAAATTTTTCAAGTCTTTCATCTTATGTTTATATTTTAATTACTTTAACACTTTTAGTAAAATTTTCAGAAGTATAAGCTAATGTGAATAAATCACATGTGTCTGGATTATCTTAATCATCATAATTATTTTTGTCATTTAATTGAAAATATAATATTGGAGGTAGAATCTAATTCTATTTGATACTTCAAATCATTCATGGATTTTTCTGTGTTTATCATTGTTTAATCATCTCATCCATGACAAGTGAAAACATTTTCTCATAATCGACTTCGGGTCCTTTTGATAACTTTTTGGTCGAGGTTAGCCCATATTGTCATATCTACAAGTTGTAGTTTTATGTACTTATTATTTTTCATATTGACAAAAGATATATTGATTAAAATAATTATCAATATCGATATAAGTTTAATCTTATGGTTTTTAGAAAATAAATAACTTTTTGAAATCTCATTTCTTACCTATGTTTGTTATTATTCAGGAATAAAATTATTTTGATTTATCAATCTCTTTTACTGTACCATCTAAAATTACTTCTTCTGGAGTTTTTATACTTTAAGGGTACAAATTCTTTTGAATTTATTGGTCTACCACATTAGGTGTATTTTATATTTATTTGCAAGTAAAATACGATATGTTCTTGCGTGACATCAATTAATTTAATATGTTCCAGACACCTAAACCTCTTTTAAATTTTTACTATTATTTATGTCACGGTCTCTTCACGATGATCAACCTCCTTAATTTTGGCATATGAGTTATTCTATAAATTCATTTGAATAGAGTTATTGATATTTATATTTAAAAACCAATTAGGTATATTTATATGATTCATACAAGAAAACATAAATTTTTCAACTGGAACAATTATAAGAGCTAAATAATATATCTTATATGTTAACACATTATATCAAATAATGTGTTTTAAAACTAAATTTCGAACTTAGAATACACTTTATATTTCATATGAATGATCAAAAAAGAGAATATTCTCATTAATATACATTTAGCTTCCACGTTCCCCCTTCAATGTTGGAAAACATTTATTTGCTAAAATAACAATTGATGTTGCGTCATAAAAATCTCGATGCTAATGATTCAAGATACTTCAACATAAATTCCAAAATATTTTCAGTCTCCCTTAGATACTCAACATAATGCATCTGTTTTGTTTTTTTTTTTTGTTTTTTTTTTTTTTTGCAAAATCAATAATTTTAATAATAAACTTTGGCTAAAACCAATATCGTCGATAATTAGTTGACATAATGTCTACAATATTTGTTGTAGGCCACATATTGTATACCCAAAATATGACGCATTATTTTCAGAATTAACAATTTAATAGTTGATTGGAGGCATTTGATAATTAATCAATCAAATCATTTTAAATGATTGTATATTATGAAAATTATTATTCTCAGTAAATATCTTCGCAAACATCATGTTGCGAGTCGTTGACCCATATTTATAATTATCTTTTCATTTCAGAAAATATAGGGATTCAGTCCCAATTTGAACAACTGATAGTGATACCATATTTAATAATTTAATATATAAAAATTCTTAAAATCTTATAATCTTCTTGTTAATTGATTCAATAATCTTCTTATTGATATGTTCAAGTACTTTTATTTCCTTGATCAATATCTTTATGCACTATCAATACTTTTTTATATTAGATATAACTGGGATGAACAAATCAATCAATTGTGTCAATCTATAGAAGTATTTATATCAATAGATTTTTTATTTGATAAAAACTTCTGATTTTAATATCAAAATAGTTAATTCTATAACGTCCTTAAATTTTTGTTTACGATATCAATAAATTTCATATTTATAATGTAAGCAAACTTCAATATCAATAAACAATTGGTTTATTGTGACATATATTTTATCATATTGGCATGATACAATACCATTTTTAAGAAATCGTGTTTGTGTACCACCCAATTTTATTTCGATATATGTTGAACTAGTTGTTTCGATATTATTTGTCTACGAGACACCAAAAAACTTATATCCTTAACGTTAAATGTGTTATTTTTTCAAGAAAATGCATATTTACTCTAATGGAGCACTAGAGCTCTTATAAAACAATTTATTTGTAATAACATACTATATTGAATGAGTATTATCATTGGATTCAAAAATCCAAATATTAAGTTCTTGCCAATAACCACGTCTTATGAATAGAAACATTAAACTATCTTAAACACATCATTTTTTCATCTGCTATCAGTAATCTTCGGGATCTTTAATACATCTATTTTAAGTTACAACGAAAATATAATTTGGGTGATTATTAATTTTGTGGGGACCCGGACGCTAATTCATTCCTTAATCGTCTTTAGGAATAATTCAAACAATTATAATAAACAGGGTCTAAATTTTTTTTTTTTAAATACAAAGCGGAAACGTAATGTAATTCAATTCAGATTACATACTAAACATAAACATATAAATCTTGTATTATCTACAAGAATTCAACTAGGTTCAACTATATATCAGTGATAAATCCTAAGTTGCTTCGAAGCCCGGATTTCCACGCTATCTAGTCCAGCCTCGTTCTCTTCTTGACCCTGATCCTATCCCACCTGTTGTCATGCACACATACAAACAAGACAACAGCCGGATAACTCCGGTGAAAATTACATTCTCAGTATAAATCATGTATACATGCAATCATAAAAACAATATAAAAGCATATAACAGATATTTCTAACATGTATTCAGATCAGAATATAAATCAATATCAAGAATAAATCCTATTCTAAACATGTACTATCATCAGGAACATAAATCGATATGTACCATATTCAGGAACATAATCAACATAAATCAATATAACTGTCAATTAGACTCATGACTCCACATTTTAGACTAGACTCAATCCTAGCCTAGGGATCCCGGTTCCAGATGTGGTTATTCACATATCGACCAACAGTAATAGAAAAGACTCCAGTTCTATCCACGTCGATATGATATCGATCACCAGTAATAGAAGAAGCTCGGATTCTATCCACATCGGTATAGTATCGATCACCAGTAATAGAAGAAACTCCGATTCTATCCACATCGATATAATATCGATCATCAGTAATAAAAGAAGTTATAATTCTATCCACATCGATACGGTACCGATCACCAGTAATAGAAGAAGCTACAATTCTATCCACATCGATAACCAAACATCCGGTGACAGACTTTGGCACTATCGCCAATACACTATCTTGTGACATCGTGCAATGTGCCCGTGGCGATCCCGCCACTATCAGGCACTTCTGTCCCAAGATTACTCGTCTAATACCTGCTATCTATAAATCAAGAGAACAAGTACATCAATCAAATCAATGCAAATATCAATGCAATAAAGTAAAGTATGTGATTTAGGGAAACTCGAGCCAAACCTCACTCGAGTTGTGCAATCCCAACTCAACATTAATTTATACATTTATCTTCTCAGTCTGACGAAGACGAAGTATTGAAGTCAACTCTGTCCATACCCAATCTGATAATGACAATCGAATAGATACGATATCAGTATATAACTCAGTTCAAAACCTGTTCTGATTAATACTCAAATCAAAACATAATCTGATCAACGCCAATCGACATATGATACCACAATACCATCTCAACCAATACCGAGTCTGATCAATATCAATTTACGGATGTTTCGACGGCATAACAATACAGTATCGATAACCCCGTTAATTCCAACACCACAGATATAATACCATAACTCATAATCAATATCGGTGCAACTCATAATTTCAATAACAATACAAATCTGATATCGAATCTCAATCAATCAATTCCAAAAATCATAACAATTACATAACCAGTCTGTTCTTTAATCTGACTTCGATTATACGATGTCTACTATATCAGAAACACCATATATGATTCATACTCAATTCTAACAACATCATAATTTCAAACGACATCAAAACGTAACAAAACTTACGTCCCGTTATAGCTGTCGTCGCTAATAACTCGATCCTGTACTCATATTCAAAATCAGACGATGGAATCTTCGGCAAATCACAATTCCTAATTTTGAAGAAACTTTCCTCGGCACTTCCGATTTCTCCCCTTTCTATTTTCAAAGACTAATATGTATATATATTTATATATATACACGGTGCATAAAAGGCAAGTGGCTTGTTGCATGTTCTGCACGTCGCGCGCATATGCGCGCACAAGGTCGCGCATATGCGCCGGTAGTTCGAACCAGCATCTTTTGTCTGCTCGCGCATATGCGCCGATCAACTCCGCGCATATGCGCCGAACATTCTGCCCATCACGCGCATGTGCGCCATCTACGTCGCGCATATGCGCCGAACTCTCTGGAATTCTCCCTTGGCTTCTCGCATGGCTCGTGCATATGCGCGCCTTCCGCCACGCATGTGCTCCGAACTCTCTGGACGTTCCGCACATGTGCGCGCATTCAAGCCGCGCATGTGCGCGCATGGTTCTGTCTTCCTCGCGCATGTGCGCCCATACATGTCGCGCATGTGCGCGGGGACTCTTCTTGCACCTCATGTCAAATCTTCCTTCGGCTCTCCCGGTCTGATCTGTTTCGTCTATAATCATCTCAATTAATAAATAAATCATTTCAGATTAATCTCATATTACAGTAATAAAATCTCGGGCCTTACATTTCTCCCCCTCTAAGATATGATTTCGTCCTCGAAATCACATGCAATCAAATCAGATAAAGAAGAAATGTATACTAGAGGTTACTTCAGAAAATTTATTCTATAAAATCATTCCGAAATCTCAATCTCATATCAGATTCTGTCTCTTTTAATGCCCTGCTAACTTTACCGTATTTCCAACAGCAGAATAGTCTTCATTGTGAATTTTCATTCTTTCACGCATCCCTGATTTCAATTTGAAGAAGAATTCAAGAAGTATAATATCATCATACTACTTAAGATCATTCTGATAAAATCAATTGCGAATACTGGCTATACAACATCCGTATATACCAATCAATAGCTCTTCAACCCAATCTCGGCTTCAAATACCAACAGTCATCATCTGACGTTGGCATATTTCATATCAACTTCCGAGCTACCTTCCTTTGCTTCTGAATCAGTTTCATTTTCTTTATCAGATCTTTGATCCCATCAAATCCAATCTCAGGTATCACCGCAGTATCATCCCCATATGAAGGAAATTCGCAGTTCTCACTGTACAATACCTCGATTAGAGCTATCTCGATACTCATCTAATAGCTATTATTGTATAATAATTCATAAAGTGACAAGACATCAGGTCACTAGTGCTAAAATCCAGCACTACAGTTCCTGGATATCCTCCAGTATCTAGATAGTTCGCTCCGACTATCCGTCAATCTATAAAGCATAGATAAAAAATCATGCTATACATTCTGCCAAAAGTACAAAATCAACCAAAATCACGGTATGATATAATTAACTCTGGCATTCAATACCATCTGACCCCTTTTTTTTGACATACCTCTCAGTCGTCTTGTCATATCTGTATGTCATCCTGTACAATATACATATGCAGATTTGAACAATCGTTCAATCATAACCATATCCTGGTACATTCTTGGCAATATTTTGGTAACTATCATCAGATCCATAGAATTGTACTCCTATTTCTATTCAGGAATCGATAATCTGTATATTCAATCTCCTGGTTTCTATTTTCCTGTCCTCATCTGTCAGCGATTTAGACATTTCAATATAAATTCTGACATAACTGATTTCGTTTACCAGAATAATACTGAATCTACTACTGTGTGCATCTGACAATACCTGTTATTTCAAATTCGAAATATCTGGCACAAACAAATCAGCTAATTATATAAAATAAAGCATTACTTACCTGGTATTCTGATTGACACACTGTTCTGACTATCGAAATCATGTTCTGAACAATCTGATCAAACTTCGGAACTGCTGTAATTTTCAACATCAGCTCTGAGCCGGCTTAAACGTGCTGAAGTTCTGCCATTATCAATGTCGTTTTCAGCCACTGATCACTGTCTCAACTGTGCTACAATCAATCAGTATACTATCTTCAGATATCACAGACTCTGAATACAATCTGGTGCAATCTGGATTCATAGCCGAACAATTCTGTATACAACAATCTCAGTTCCCAGAATATTCAATACAAATTTCAACTGTTCGATTCAATCAATCATACGCTGCGAATATATCAAAATATCATAGATAAAACGAGCATAAGGTCATCAGAACACTTCGGAACACATGATTTATCAACCCATACACATAACTGAAGTATTTCCCAGAGGAACACATAATCAGATGTAACTCTAACTCTCAGGCAGTAAATCTTCTAACTGACATTTCAATTCTTTCAATTCAATCAATATCATTCTGTACAGAAGTCTAAAATGAAATTCATACCTGATATCAAATCAAGGCTGAAGTCGCTCTCTCTGATATAAGACAAACCTGAAATCTCATCTGAAAAACTATAGCAACTCTCCTGCTACTGACAACTCATTCCCAGATAGGCTCAACTTCAGTAATCAACTGAATACATAAGGAATTACTCTATTCTTTTTTATAATTATCGAATCATACATAATACGGATATCAAGGAATTCAAAATCGAGAATCCTTACCGTATATCATTCGTTCATCGGCCATTTCAGGTCCGAATCTTACCATATCCTGGCAAGAATCTATAATAGTTCTGTAATTGTTAGCATATCAATATCAATAATATAGTCAGAATCAGATAACACAAGTACAACATAGTCTAATTCAATCTCATTTCATGTGCGCCGAACTCTCTGGACGTTCCGCGCATGTGCGCGCATTCAAGCCGCGCATGTGCACGCATGGTTCTGTCTTCCTCGGGCATGTGCGCCCATACATGTCTCGCATGTGCGCGGGGACTCTTCTTGCACCTCATGTCAAATCTTCCTTCGGCTCTCCCGGTCTGATCCGTTTCGTCTATAATCATCTCAATTAATAAATAAATCATTTCAGATTAATCTCAGATTACAGTAATAAAATCTCGGGCCTTACAAATTTCCTCCACAAACAATGTATCATGCTTGATATAATTCTATTAACATACTTCAGATACAATATAATGATTCGAGAGATCAATGAATATTTGATACAATATTCGATTAAGATATCTAATATTTTTACTGTACTACAAATACGAATATTTGTTTACGACAATTGAAACATATAATTTTCACATGTCTATGCCAATATTTTATAATCTTCTTATTCTTTGAAAAATTAATCTACACATGACACCATAAATCAATTTTGTTCAGTTAGACAGTGTTAAATCCTACTAAAGTGGGTAATTACAAATCACTTATAATTATCAAACTCTTTTAATACAAACTTTTCTTGAAGAAGAAGGGGTGACATACGATGACTGCCTTATATGATTTTGGTAAATTATGTACTATGCTATGCTATGCTATGCTATGCTATGCTATTAATTAAGAGATATTTGTGATAATTAACATTGGTTTGTAGAATACATTTTTATCAATTTTCTTTCGCACAACATCCATCTACATAATATGTACTTTTGTAAGAAAATAAAACTCAATCTAATGGTGTTTTTTTTATCCAATATAAATATATTTTATTTATAAATAATTTAGATTTTGACCAACTACACGAAAATTATGAAAAATCTCCTTTATCTAACACCCAGGCCCGTTGTCATAAAATTGAGCCAACCCAATGTTGATGGCCCAAATCAAACAAATTTGGGCAAGCCCTTTGCTAAAACCTTTATTAGAACCCTACTCCTCCCCGGCTTCTTACCCTTCTTCATTCGCACACACCATACGAACTCAGACTCGCGGAATGGGGAAGAGGGAGCGAAAGGAAGCAATCGGCTCCTCCCAGAAGCCGAAGAATGAGAATGAAAGGAAGAAAATTGAAATTTTGAAAGATAAAAACATTGAAGGGACTCTAAGCAGAATAAAAGAAGCAGAAGAAACAGCAGCTGAAAGCTCCGACGATTCGCCTTTTGATTCGGGTTCTGATGATGGTGACGATGATGAGGTATTGTTCATGCTTCACAAATTGCTGCGGCGAAGTATTGCGGTCATTTTATTGTTGTTTCGTTTCTGACTGAGCTTCACGGAGCTTACTATTGTATGTTGCGAATATTCAATAATTGATTTTGAAAGGACCGTGATTCGAGTGATGATCATTCTTCCGAAGACAGTAATGCTGGAAGTCCCAGTTAGCTACAGTATTGAAATTTAAAGAAGCCTTCGATTTGATTATAAAAGAGCGAAAGTTTTGAATTAAATCGAAATTGTTGAACTAAATTGGTAATTATTAAGCTAGGCTATTGTGCTACTGAATATTACCTTTTAGTTCTGTTCCACTCATATGATATCCTGTGTGAAACTAAATTAAAGTTGATATTTCCATTTGTAAGCAATTACATTTTTTGCGATTGTGATTTGTTTTTATTTTCGTAGAGTCTACCCGAGGGTGAATTCACCGGAAGCGAATCTGTATCAGAGCTTAGCCTACTCTCTGAGGATGAGGTACATGGTAATTCCCTTGGTTTTGATTTGTATTTGCTTTCCTCCAAATCAATATTCTTCGTTGTTTACTTTGTGGTTTAAAATTCTAAAGTTAAATCTCGAGTCTTGGATATGTAAAAATTACCGTACAGTTGTTTTGAAACTTTCAGACGCAAAAGGATAATTTTGGCACCAACAGCTTGCAATTATCAGTGAACTTGCAAATTATGATGTCTTTTGCTGAACATTTTTGCTCCTCATTTGCATTATTTGTTTACAATAATTATGCAGCGTATGTGTTTAAAAAAACTTTAAAACTAAAACTTCTCTGTGTTCTCCACATGGAAGAACCTCGATTGAAACTCAATATAAACTCAAGATATATCTGTGCATATTCGTTCACACTCTTGTGTATTAGTGGACGACGTGTTCAATTGAGTGTACAATCTTTGTCACAATTTTTATGTTATCTGTTTCATGTTTCTCTTTCTTGGTTTTGTGTTTGGGGAATTATATTTTTTTCCCCTCAAGAAACAAATAAACATGTGGATCAGTGGATGTTTCACAGATAAAATCTTATTTTAAGTAGAAGAAAAAGGGGTTGTTTTAGTTAAAGATTCAAAAAAAAAAAATTCCTTGATGGTTATGATTGAAGAAGAATAAATGATATTGGTAAATAGATTTTGTTTTAATAAAATCATTCGTAATTCCTATTGCTAAAAAATAGATGCTGATGTTAAGATGTTTATAAATATTTTATATGAATTATTAATTGAAATGATCAATAACATGCTTATTTAGTCATAAAAAATCATAAGAAAATCTATTTAATGGAAGTATTAAAATAATTTAAAATTTTAAAATATAAAGTAAAAAGGCACAGTTATTGAATATTAAACTAAAAATGATAATAGCTATAATTCAAGTGCCAGGGTTTATTTCTGTGCTAGTTTTATTTTTGGTGTTAAATTGATTTTCATGAATTACAATAGTTTTTCAATTTCTAATTCGAGTTATATGAAAGGGGTGATTTTGTGAAAAAAAAATGACGAATACAAATACAGAAGACATTTTATATTATAAAAATAATAAATAGCCACATCCTAGAAATAAACACAAAGGAACATGTTTTTAGACATGTTTTTATTTATAATTTTTTCCAAAGTAGGTGCACCCTAACATAGCCACTCCCTTTTGTTTAATGTTCTGAAATTGGATAAATATATGTTTGTGTGCAAAATTTATTTCTGTTATTTGTCTGTTTGTCCCATCTCAATCGATTTTCATTTAGAGCCTATGGGTTGGTGAGTGGATAGTGAAGTTAGGAATTTCATAATTCAACTGCAAGTTTTACCTAGAGCTGTAAAGATGTAGAATAATTAGAAATTTCTGCTGCCTCTTTCTCTCTTCATCTTAGCTTTTATGTTCTTGCTTAGATTTCTCTCTCAGTTCTGTGATACTTCTTGCTAAATTTAATAAAGAATTGTACAAGTTTAGCGCAAAAAAGCTGCTGTACTTCCTTCTATACTCGAAAATCTTACTTTGAAATTTATGATCAGAACTCTTCTTTGCCTGCCTGCTGACTTTTAAACTTTTTACCTTTTTTTCTTTTCTTTTGCATAGGTGTCCCATTTAATAACGAGCTTTTTCTACCACAGGGTTTGAGGAATATGGATGTTTAATTTTATGTGAACGATACCCATTTCATCTCATGGTTATTCCTTATACAACAGTGTTAGACGTCTGTGTGATTAATTGTTGATTGAAAAATGTTCACTTAGTTGTTTGTACATTAATTTATGAAAAAAATTGTGACTTATCAGTTATAACAAATAAATAAGGATATGTTTGTGCAGATGCTGTGCCTTTTTGTTTAAAAGGCGAAGGGTTCATCTCTTTTTGTTTCATATTTTGGGTTTTATATTTATGTTGATCTGATTTTGGTAATGACAGGAAGATATTTACTCCGGTGATGGTGACAATCCTAGGGCTGGTAGTGATGATGATGGCCATGGAAGTGGAGGTAGTGCCAGTGACGATGACAATAATGATGGTGAAGGCAAGCTTGATGAAAGCGAAGACTCCCGTGAAGTGCTTGAAGAGAGTGATTCGTCAGAAGACGAGGTTGATTTCATAATTTAGTTTTATACTTCTTGGTCAGTTTAGACGAACTTTCATGTGTGCTAGATAAAACCAATTTACTTGCATCCTCTCATTCATTTAACATCTTTCGGTTATTTGTTGTCTTTTTCAATTGACTTATTGACATGGTTAATGATTGTATATAGAGTGTGAATTGCGTCATTTTACTTGTTATTTTTCTTTGCTGTATAAATATTTTTAGTTGTTGAACGCTGTTTCCTTTTCTTTTCTGGACAAAATCAGGTTGCGCCTCGTAACACTATTGGAGATGTTCCACTGAAATGGTACAAGGATGAGGAACATATTGGATACGATCTATCTGGAAAGAAGATCAAGAAAAAGGAGAGACAAAGTAAATTGGATTCCTTTCTTGCAAGTGCTGATGACTCAAAGAATTGGTGGGTTAATAACTTTAAATAAGTTTATTATTTGTATCGGATTTTATTATTATTCATTTGATTGTGTATGGAAGATTTACTTGTTTGGATTGCTGATGCTTGATCAACTTTCAACTGATACTTTGGTTTTTGTGTTCAGGCGTAAGATATATGATGAATATAATGACGAAGAAGTGGAATTGACGAAAGCGGAGACCAAACTTGTTAGCAGATTATTAAAAGGAAAGGCACCACATGCGGAGTTTGATCCATATGCTGTGCGTCCTTGCCCCATTTTATAATTTTTATATTTATATTATTTTTGGACTTGCCAATCTTCTGTAGATTATGCATTAATTTCTCTCTTTACCAAGAGAAACTTCTTATGGTTATTCTCTTTGCCGCAGCCTTATGTGGATTGGTTTGCTTGGGACGGTGCTAAGCATCCACTCTCTAACGCACCAGAACCAAAGAGGCGTTTCATTGCTTCCAAGTGGGAAAGTAACATGGTAATTAGCGATGGAATTTGCTGCTGTATCATAATATAAATATCATGTCTCTGGCTGAATTTTTTCGCGTTTCCCTTTTTTTATATGAACTATTGGCCAGATGGTAACAAATTAATCTTTTGCACGTGCCTGTCCCTCTATTATTTGCTAATTCTTTGGCTTGTTTAATGAATTTCTGATGTGGAATGGGATCAAATACACGGTGAGATGATAAGGCTGTAGTTGGTTTATCTTGTAATGATTTTTTCCTATTTCATTTTTGAAGTTTTTTCCCCCAAATATCTTTACAAAAATTAAAACACCCTTTCATTTCAAATGACATTTATGATACAAGCAGTAATTACCCAATCAGTTTTTTATTTATTCAAATGGTTTTAGATGGTCATATGTTTTCTCTTCGCTTAGGTTTAATATCCTAATCTGTGGACATGCTCAGTGGGTATTTTAGAGTGACAGATGAAGTTCATAAGTTGAGACCTCAGTGGAACTGTGGCATTTATGCTTAAGTTGACTCCATCATTTTTTTGAACTTACAGGTTCTACGGTATGTCCGTGCCATTCGGAAGGGATTGATTAAATTTGATGACAAACCTAAGGAAGAGCCTCGGTTTTATGCTTTGTGGGATGATGATTCCACTGCTGACAGACAGGGATTGGCTTATATACCTGCGCCAAAACCTAAATTGCCAGGTATATCTCTGATAGATATGGCCTGGGATATGAAAAATCTGACATTCTTATTAGTTTATTGCATGTTTAAAAATTTACATCTTTTTCCTAATTATCATTTAGATATATATTTTTGATCTAATCAAAATTATTATTTCAGGTCACGATGAATCATATAATCCCTCTCTTGAATACATTCCAACACAAGAAGAAGTAAATTCTTACCAGCTTATGTTTGAGGAAGACCGACCTAAATATATTCCTAAACAGTATTCTTCATTTCAATTATTTTTCTTTTATTTGTATCCCTTTACTTTTATGTTTTCTGTGTTAGAAATTTTAAATTATTGTTTGCATGAAAATTTAGGTTCAAGTCCTTGAGAGGGGTTCCCGCATATGAAAAAGCTGTCCAAGAAACTTTTGATCGTTGTTTGGATCTTTATTTATGCCCACGAGTTCGCAAAAAACGTGTATGTATGCAAAGAATGTTTTTTCAAAATTCTTTAGACTGATTCTTTCTTTGGTTTAAAATCTTAGCAAACAACCTCTAGTTTATAGCAACTTACTTTGCGGTCAATTTTTTCAGATTAATATCGATCCCGAGTCCTTGAAACCAAAGTTGCCTAGCCGGAAAGACCTTAAACCTTATCCAACAACACGTTATCTTGAGTACAAGGGACACAGGGGTCCTGTCACGTCCATTTCTACAGAACCAACGGGACAATGGATTGCTTCTGGTTTGTCATTTTCTTGTTCAAACTTTAAGAATGCACAAGATACATGGTGTATCCTAAGTTGTCAGCATGCAGGTTCTAAGGATGGAACTGTTCGTATTTGGGAAGTTGAAACTGGAAGGTGTCTTCGGATCTGGGATCTAGGTGATGCAATCGAGGAAGTTGCATTGAATCCTCTGCCTGCTCTTTCTATATTAGCAGTGGCAGTGTAAGAGCAATAAATGAGATTTTAGTTTCATTGATTTTAAATGTTTGTTTCTGTATTTATGAGTTCCTGATGTTTTATAGGGGACACGACGTATTTCTCTTGGACACCAGAGTAGGAAACGATGAAGAACAGGAAAATACCGAAGAGCTTCTCCATTTTGAGCCCCAAGAAACAACTAATAATAATGGTCTGTCGAGTAAGAAACTTTGTTTTTTATGCAACCTTACAATTTTGACATTCACATTTTGTTCTTGTTCTTTCCCAGATATAAGTGCATCCATTGTTGACTGGTGTCAAGATGATAAGCATGGCGGAATCAGGTTGAAGCACTTTAAGGTAATTCACGTGTTATATTGTTCTGACATTCAACTTAGATTTGGATAATGAAATTGTGGTTAATATTCTTTAAATCAAATGCTGTGGATTGTAGGCTGTGAGCAAAGTGGAATGGCATCGCAAAGGAGACTATTTGTCCACACTCGCGCCATCTGATATCCTTTTTCTAACTATGATTTTTTTAGTACATCTTACTGACCAATTTTTTATTAACTAAAATCTTCCTGTCCTTTCTCCTTGTTTGGTCATGATGTAAAACTGTTTGTTGGCCTTCAATATTTTGATGGCATACTCTGGTAAGGCTTCATTTCACTGTGTCGGGTGTGGCAAGTATCTTGATGTGAAGGGGTGGAACTAAAATTATGGAATGCTGTCTCCAAAGGAAGCCTTCAGTTCCTCAGGAAAAATTATAATTACAAATTCAAATGCCAGTAATCACCTTATTGAAGGGAATGGCTGCAGTGGTGTGGAGGAAATATGCACTCTGAAGAAGTTTCTTGGTTGCATTCTGCAGCAAGTTGGCAATGCATCCTTAGTGAGCTAGTTGCTTCTTGAATTTGGATTTTTCTGTTCTTTTGGGGATTTGAGATAATGATGTAACTGTGAATATATAAATATATATTTCACTTTTGGCCATAATAATTTCTTAACTTATTTGAACGTGAATCAAGATCAGTATTGATTCACCAGCTGTCCAAAAAACTTACTCAACGAATCCCATTCAAGACAAAAGGAATTCCAGTGTCAACTGCTTTTCATCCAACTCGATCTATAATTTTTACTGCAACAAAGAAGAATGTGCGTGTGTATGATCTGTTAAAGCAAAAACTTGTTAAAAAGCTTGATGCTGGAGTCCGTGAAATTTCTTCCATTTCTATCCACCCTGCTGGTACATCCTTATCTCCTTCTCATTCTTTACATTGTGAATGCTTTTCGGCTTGCAACATCGTTGATGCATTGTATGGGACTAGAGTTTAGGGTACAATTTTAACATTTGTTTCTCATGGTTTGCAGGTGATAATGTCATTGTGGGAAGTAAAGATGGAAAATTGTGCTGGTTTGACATGGACCTTTCATCTCGACCTTACAAAGTTCTCAAGTATGTAGCTCCATAAATTAATATTCTTAAAATTTAGTAAGAATTTCATGAAAGTTAGTTTGAACTTGTTTAAAGAGTTGAAGTTTTTATTGATACTCTTGAAGTTCTTGTGATAATATTGATTGATATCAACTCGTGGAGTTATCTACCTGGCTATAAAAACGGTAATTTAAAGTATTGTTAATTAAAATTCCACACTAAATCAAAACAACGTGGTAGTAAATCAAAACAATGTGGTAATACACTATTATTACTATCTTCTGGCTTTAGGTTGTAAAAGCAGAAAAACGTAAAATATTTAAAGTTGACAGGTTTATGTGTTACCCTTAGTTAATATTTTTACCTGTATGGCACATATATTCAGTCATTGTTATGGAGATTGGGATTTTTACAAAGGGCCTTGTAAAGTTTTATCTTAGTGCATGTTTAGCTGCAAGTTACCATTATGCCTTTTATCTCTCAAGATTTAGATAATAGTTATTAGAGGTGCAAGGCGAGGCACGTGTCTTGTTGAAGCAAGTCACACTATTAATTTTAAAAAAACCTATTTATGTACTATATCATTATATGACAAAAATGTTGTTATTGAAATAATTAAGCTTTTCAGAAGTCTAATTCATCGATAAAAATGATTCATTGTTTGTTGATGATTTGGAGACCCTTCGTTGTCCTTGTTGCGCTTTTTATTCTTCAGGTTGCTTGCTGATGTGGGGCTTTGAATTTTTATTTTTTTTAGTTTTTCATAACATAATAGAAGGTAACTGGCCTTTGTCGTTGATGTCCTGCCTCTTATTTTTTAGGGTTTATGATGACTTCTTTTTTCTAAACCAGCTTTGGCTCTAAGCTTTGCAGCCATTTTTTGTTAAAAAATAGAGAAACTGGGCTGGTGAAATATAGAATCATGCTTTTTGTTGCCTCAGGAAAGCCGTGCGCCTCTTGCAAGGTCGGCGCCTGGGTAACAGTTGGGTGCGCCTGGCTGGATTTAAGTCTGGGCTCGCCGCTTGCAAGGTCGGCGCCTAGGGTGCGCCTAGGCGTACACTTTTTACAACTATGATTTAGTTCATTTAGGTCACTGGCCAAAATCCTTACTTTGTTCTGTGAAAGCCGGAACCTAAGAAAGGTGTCTTTATTCACTTACTCCTTTGATTCCATTTTTTTACCCTTTATAGAAAGAAGCCAGAATGAGAATTTAAACTATTTCCCAATGTACTCTCGAAGTTGTGGGTAGAGTCTTCTACCATTATAGCATTGGCCTAAATTTGCAGGTGTCATTCAAAGGACATTACTGGGGTGGCTTACCATCGGTCCTACCCTTTATTTGCCTCATGCTCTGATGATTGCACCGCATATGTATTTCATGGAATGGTTTATTCAGATCTGAATCAGAATCCATTAATTGTCCCCTTAGAGATTCTTCGAGGGCATGCCAGTGCTGATGGAAGAGGTAACTAATTTTTTAAATCTGCTGCTTTGTTTTTTTGCTGTAATATAAGAACTAGTTTCTTTTCTGAATCAATCCTACATAATGTTGGCCCCTATAATTAGGCAACCCTTAGCTTTACCCCAATTCATATATACATCATGTTGGCTGATCACAGTCAGTATTCTGAAATATATGGGTATGCCTCGGACAAAATTCAGCATGATTTGTAATTAGCCCACGAGATGTACTCACCCTTTGCGGTGTTAGAAAATTTGTTTCCATACATAATTTGTGATTGGTATTAGAATATTTATTTTTTCTTGAACAACTTGTGGTTGTCACTTTTGCAGGTGTCTTGGACTGCAAGTTCCATCCAAGGCAACCTTGGTTGTTTACTGCAGGGGCGGATTCTTTGATCAAGCTCTACTGTCACTAAACACCACACGTGAAAGCAGTCTAGATAGATTGTCCGTCTAAATTGTGTACCATCACTTGTTTTTTGAGTATAGATGGGTGAGATGTTTTAAGTTGACGAACACTCGTGACAAAAGATCTTAGAATGTGTTAAAATGAGGGTTGAAAATCTAGGAAAATGTCTATGCCAGAGCATTTTTTGCTACTCGAGTCCTTGTCATTTATCAGGCCGCTTGAGTTTCCCTGCAGGGGAATCTTGCCAAACATATTCCGGTACGATCATGTGTTTCGATTTACATTATTTGATTCCAGATTTTATTCGCTCATCTCCCTTGGAAATGTAAAATGCTTTTGCCGACCAGTTTTCCCCTCAGTTGGAATCGACTATTCTTGTAGACAACTTTGTCATCCGAATTATTTGCGATCTCGTTAACCACATTTTTACTGGAATTATTTGAACTATGAGTTTCTGTTTAGTGATATGACTTGTGAGTTGTGACTGCTTGCCAAGTTATCAACTCAAGAGTACTTGGCGGTTACTATCAAATGACCGTTCCTTGATTAAAGAAAGGTCTGGAATTCAAACATCGAATTGGATTAAATTTTTTTTAAAAGAAAGAAAGCATAAGTATTGATCCAGAACGATGCCTCTTATTTTTCTTTTTTGTATTTTTGGGGGTCTCGATGTTTGATAATAGTCGTGTTACTAGATTTTTTTGTACGTATGGAATACCATTTCGGAATCCAACTTTTTCACTTGGCGTTTACGTAACAGAATCAGTAATGGCAAGATTCATTCTCCAATAAGTACCGGAAAAGAACAAACCACTCCTGCGTTGTTAAAAAGACAGGTAACGAAAAGAAAGGCTGCCGAGAGTCGATAACTTACGTAAGTAACCAAGTATACGCTCAGACAAAAATAAAAAATAAAAATTCAAGAATCAAAATGTAAGAGTTGCGTCGTTCGCCATTTTTACTACAGTTGAAAAACAAGATCCAAACTTGCGAATCACCTGTTGAATATGTTTATTTAAGCACAAATTCCTGATGTAAGTAATGGCATGATGTATACATGTACAGTGCAGCATTTAACCAATTGTGCTGCATCAAAATCGTACAACTCAGACGTATGATTCTTATATAAAAGATTAACCTTCCGGTCAGCATCCATCCCAGAATGAAATCTATGGGTCTTGAGAGATACTTGGCTTAAAGAGATCTT
The DNA here is from genome assembly GCF_025594145.1 of Primulina tabacum. Classification (NCBI taxonomy): domain Eukaryota; kingdom Viridiplantae; phylum Streptophyta; class Magnoliopsida; order Lamiales; family Gesneriaceae; genus Primulina; species Primulina tabacum. The sequence goes on along the minus strand of NC_134560.1, from coordinate 9,039,276 downwards.
CGAGTGATTGATTTACGACAAAAGTTGAACAGCTGCAATGGCAGGAATTTTTTCTCGAAGTTTCTGAGTCACAGCCACGCGAACGGTCATGACACCAGCTGCAGGACCAGTAATTCGTACCTTAATTATCGGTTCATCAATGGCAACTAGCTCCAAATCTCCGCCCGCTGCCCCAATGAGGTACGGTCTTATTTCTTCAAGTACCTGTAGAAAGTTTGTCACAATGTACAAAATTAGGTCAATCATTTCTCTTGCATGTCGATCAAAATAGATGGTACGAGGAAACATGGAATCAACTCTCAAGAGGAAGATTCTGGAATTAATGTCATAAAAAACTGCTATTTATTCAAAATTATGAAGCATGTACGAAACCCCTAGTGGATTTAATAGTCAAATAAGAAAACATGGTAAATTAACATTGCACAAGGCATGTGCAAGGACATCATTTGCATTGTTGTATTACCATAAAAATCACTCATCACACCCAAGATCTAAGAATAACTAAGAGCATATTCATGTGATAAAATTCAACCAAAGAAGATGAAATTATAGTGAGCTTGACAAATAATGTAAAAAACAGAGAGTCGAAATTCAGTAAAAATTAAATTAATATCACCAAAGCATTTCTTAGTAGCTGAAAAATAACTCAACAACAAACATCTAAGGATATAGAGCACAAAAAACAAGAATTTTACCTTCTCTATGTTTTCTTCATTCAACTCAAGGCCAGTTTCTTTATCAGGTAATGCCTCAACAGCAACTACTTCAGGAATCTTTTCCATAAGCCGACGCTCAATGCCCATTTTCATCGTCATTGTAGAACTAGGACATGAACCACACGCACCTTGTAATTTCAGTTTTACGACATTTCCATCAATTTCATGTAATGCAACATTGCCTCCATCAGCTATGAGGTAAGGTCTGATTTCATCTAACACACTCTCGACATTATCGGACGTGAGTGGTAGTTCCACGGCTGATTCAGGAATGGCAACTGCTTTTACACCTGCGCGAAATATACAACTCCGGAACTTTAACTGGACAGTCAGCAGGCAAAGCAACAGTTTCAGCAGAGTGGGTGTCTGCCAACCCCACCCTACTTGATGCACACAACTGCTAAGATGCAGAAAGTACTAGTGTACATTTATACAACTCAATAGAATATCTTACAGAGCAACAAGGGATCAACTAAGAAAGTCATCAAAACATCAACTACCAGAAGCAGGATATAAGTTTGCATATAGTGCCAGTCATGCACAAACAAAGCGGGTGATTTCATCATCAGGTACCTAAAAGAACCTTAACTCAACAATTTTTTTCCCTATATGACAGTTCTTTTGGTGGAACGATACAATATAATATAATCTGAAAGCATAACTACTTCCACCTAATTGATCGAATGCAGATACAAAATTTTTTTTCTAAAAAACCCATGCCCCAATCAGTTCGTGTGTGTATCAACTATATACAAATCAATTTCCAATTTCTAGTCAAACGGGGAACTAATACTGTAGCTAAATTAATTTGACCATAACAAACTTGACTAATTTTATAATTCACTTCCCATAATCAATCATCTAATTTATGATCAGCGAAGTCAACAATTCCAAGCAACCGATGCTCCTACAGTAATCAAAGAAAGCAAAAACACTCACCAATCTTCCTCAAACCACCCGCTGACGCCCGCCGTACCTGATTGAGCCTCCCCGAAAGCGGGACTCGAGACCCGAAGAAACTCGAAATCTGCAAAATCAAATCAACCACCATCACCTCAGTAAAAAAGTTCGAAAACAACCCATACCGATTCATCGGAAATATAAATCACAAAAAAATAGAAAGTAACAAGCTGACCTCTGCTGGCGGCGGGACAGGGCCACGAAATAGAACAGTGGCGGCGGCGGCGGTTGTCGTGGACGAAGATGCTGACGAGGAGGAGGAGGAGGTCTCTAAGGTTTGATGGAGCCTGGAATGGATCGAACAGAGGGGAGGATTCATGGCCATGGCTGCGTGCATCGCGAATCGATATGCTGTCGAAATTTCTGACTCTTCTTTGGTTTCTTTGTCAGAATTATTATATTATAATTGTTTCTGGTAGTTTTGGCATCTGGCTTGTGCTTGTGTATGACACACACATATTAAAATGCTTATTTAAATAGCATAGTTTTTATTTATTTATTATTATTGTTTATTACAATTTAAAGCATTTTATTTTTTTATAAAAAAAAAAAATAGCATTTTATATTCACATGTCAACAAACCGAAAGATCTCTGATTTAAATCTATAAAAAATTATTATTTTTACGTCAAAATATAAATTTTCACCGTAAAAATATAATTTTTTTAGTTATGTTTTAAGAAACGATTGTAATATATATGCTGATTTGATTTTAATATAAAATGTTGGATTGATCATCTCGGCGACGTCCCCCAGCAGCCAAACTGATTACTATTTTCAAAAAGTGTGATTGAAGGAATTTTAACCACTTTAACATTGATGGTCTCACATGATATACTTGGGTGGTTGAGTAGTCTGCTTCATACAACTCCTATGAAATATTTTATTTGCTTGACCTTCAAATCACTGTATCTCATTTCTCACCAGCCAACACTTCCTATACCATAGAAGCCCCTCCAAATTTGTCTGTCTTACAAGCAAAGAAAACTTCCTTCACATTATTCCTATATTAACCTGATGGGTCATTTGTTTGTCTTCAACTATAGAGACATATGGAAGAATTCTACAACGTCGACGAAAATCTTGTCGATTATCGCTCCAACGTGGACAGTTCGCGGCCTTTTCGCTCTGTTAAGGAGGCAGTGGCAGTGTTTGGGGAGCGGTTCTTGGTAGGAGAGGTTTACTCCTCCAAGAAGCCATTCTCTTTCCCTGAGAAAGAAGCACCGTTTTTTACGCCAGGTCAGAAAGTATACGAAGAAACATGGACTAGACACTCGTCCCCTAGTTACGGCCAAAACATGACTCTCTCGGACACCGTGAAGAAGCTTGAGGTGGAACTGGAGGAGACGAAGGCGGAGCTTAAGTTGCTCAAGGAAAAAGAATCCGACACGGAGGTGGCATTGGCGATGTTGAATGCTGAGCTCCATCAGAGTATGTCGAAGCTGGCACCAGTGGACTTGGTTCGAGGTGTAGGGGATGTGATCACAAGGGGTGATCAAGAGGAGAAGAGGGAAAGAAGAACAAGTTCACAAAGTTTGAGACAGATTTTGAATGTGGGGCAGAATGAAGGCTTGTTTTGGGGAAAGAAAGTTGTGAAAAAGAAGCCTATCATCCCTTTTGTTGGAGGTCTTTTCTCTGGCAAAAAAAGGACATCAAAGAGCATGTATAGCTCTCTTCATTCATCTTCTCATTTGCATTGGAACTGAAAACAAGTCTATGCTTTGTTTTGATGTGTATTTTTCCTGCTGTTTCTTTGATTTGTATGCTTAGTTTCTTTTCGTATAATTTATTTTCCTGTATAATAAGTATTTGGTTTTCTTGAATCTTGGAAAGTTTGAACAAACTACAAAGGTTGTGTCATGTGATCAAATAATAGTGCCATCAATCTATAATTATTTGTGCACGATTTTTTCTCTTAATTTTAATCATTTTTTTTTATTGAAATGATGATGTGAACTAGGGATGTAATCGAGTCGAGTTGAGCCGAACTCTTGAATGTTTGAGCTTGGTTCGTTTATAATCGAGCCGAGCTCGAGCTTTATTTAACGAATATATGCATGATTCACGAGCTTATTCAAGCCTTTATCGAGCCTAAACAAGCTTAATAAATTATGAATTATACATTTAAATTTTCATTAAATTAATTAAAAAGTAAATTATATATTTAAAGAAAAATATATTATTCTTATTAAATTTTGTAAATTTATTATAATAAATAAATTTAATAGATTTTTCTATATATTTCATAAATAATATGCAAAATCAATAAATCACATATCAAAACTATTAATTTTTCATCTAAAAGATTACTTACCAACGAACATGTTCACGAGCTAACGAGCCGAATACTGTAAAGCATGAATTTGGTTTGTTTATCTTAACGAGCCTCATTAAACGAGCTCAAACGAGCTTTTATCGAATCGAGCTTCGAATAGCTCACAAACGGTTTGGTTCGTTTACCTCCCTAACGTGAATTAATATATCGAAAACAAGAACAAAAATAAAAAATTTATAAATTACAAGATTAAAAATTTAATTTTATGCGGATGAGGAAATAAAATTTCGGGCTTTAGATTCTTTGGATCCTCATCTGTGAATAATTGAGCCAGCCCAATCTAAATGGGCGTTGTATGTGGGCCGTTGTAACAAAACAGCCCAATCCGTGGACGTGAACTACGGCGACCGGCTGCTACATAAACCGTAGTCGGACCACGCTTCCGCCGGGAAAGAATCATACGCATCGATGGCACCAAAGAAAAAACATCAAAACCAGAAAACGTCATCAAAGGGGAAGCCTACTCCATCCGCTGGTCCGAAGCTCCAGCTGTCGACGGAGAACGAGAACCGCCTCCGACGCCTCCTCATAAACTCTGGCCGCTCATCGCCTTCTCCAGCGCCGGTAGAAGACCATCTCTCTAAAGAAAAGAAGGCGAAAAGGCTCCATTTGATATACGAGAAGCTGTCATGTGAGGGTTTTAAAGATGATCAGATTGAACTTGCTCTCTCCAGTCTCAAGGTTGGTGTAGTGCCTAGTGCTTACCCAGAACCATAAATTCCTATTTCAATTTTTACGGAATCCGGTTGGAACAGTACGTTGCGTGTCCAGATATTACGCATGCAAAGTATGAACTTATTCTAAATAAAACTCTTTCTCTTGTTGTCCCTGGAATGTAGCTGCGCTTGATGTCCCGACATCTTAGGGGGGAGCGTACCAGCACTTTTAAAGCTTTTCTTCTTGCATTCTATGTTATTTGGTGGTATAATTTTCAGAAAGAATTGGTTTTCAATCATGAAGATCAACTGTCAAATGTACATAGTAGAATAATTACTAGCTTCCTTTTGTTTTATTTTTGAATTAAAGTTCTTCGAGTAAAACATGCCACACTTCGATGGAGAGCCATTGCACTAAAATTGAAATGCTTTCTTGTAGACAATACATATCCTATTTTGCAATTCGTCTTGGTTACTTCTCCTGAGAGTGATACTTAGATACTCCGGAGTCCGGAGTGATTGCTACCTAGCTTGTGCCAAAGGTAGTTATTAACTTGCTTCTTCTGGTACTGAGTCCTAGGAAAACCCCACCAAGATGTCTTGATTAATAAATTATCAGAAATCAGAACAAGCATTTGCCTACGTATTTGATGCTTACGGCTTCAAGCTTTGTGGACTGCCAATTGTTTTGATAAGTAGGCAAATACTTATATTAGGTGTTGTGATTCTCCATGGTGGTTCCTTGACTTAGCCTTGACTTCCTTCTAAGTTAATTACCATGAGAGTTATTCTTTGCTACAGGTGATTAATTATGATTGTAGTATTTATATTGCAATTAGGGGTCAAAACCTTTTCCCTTGCGGATTTTGATATCTGAACATTTTCTTCGTGTCTTGTCTACATTAATCAGGAGAGTGCAACATATGAGTCTGCTTTAGACTGGTTGTGCTTAAATATTCCTGGGAATGAGCTCCCACTGAGGTTTTCTAGTGGCACTTCTTCGCACCCAAGTAGAGGTACTGGTAATTACATAGATTGTTGATTAATTCTGATCTCCTATTGTGCACAACCGTCTCAACGAACATTCTGAGCAGGTTCAGTTGGAGTGGTTTCCACCGCTCGTGATGATTGGGTTTCATCGATGGAGTCACCAGAATTTATAGCTGATGAAGCTTTAGAAGTCGTTAAAATTAAGGGACGAAAAGGTGATGAAACGCTGGAGTCCTTTCAGCATTCGCAAGCAGATTGGATTCGTCAGTATATGGAACTACATGAAGAGGTATCTGCATAGCATGCCAAGGATGAGTCACTACCAAAAGACTTTTCAGATTATTTGTTTTGAAAATTTTGCATCATGTTAATCTTATTACTTTGGATAAGAAACTATCAATGTAAAAATCAAAGATCTAAAATGCACGTGGATTTACATAAGCTGGGGACATGTGAAAGATGAAATGCTCGCACATACATTGTGCCAAAGGTGTTGGCCTCTTTTTATTGGAAATTCTTGCCTTATCCAGCCTTTCACAGTCCATCATACATTTTACAAAAATAATAATTACAATAAATTTATTTGTTTTTACCCCTGTTTCATTATGTCTTTATCTTTGAATTTGGGGATTTTAATTCTACAGCAAGCAAACAAATTTTTTTTTTTTTGATAGGAAACTAAATTTATTATAATATTATGAAATTACAATATGAGCGTGGATGAGCATTCCACGACAACAGTACAGCTACATCAACTCGAAAGTACCCCGGCGTTACAAGGAAACACAAATTTCATGACCAAATAAATTTGAAGTCCCTCAATAAATCTGAAATGCACAAGTGGTCGAACTTTTGCAAGGTAGTTGTCCAAGTTGCGACTCTGAATTTGATGTTTTCCCATAGTTTGTCAACAGATTCTGCTTTTTCTTCAAAAATTCTTCGATTTCTCTCCAACCATATCGACCAATATATGCCGTGAACGATCATGTACCAGAAATCGCTGTATTTTTTGTTGAATGAGCCTCCTGAATTCCAATGAAAGAGATCTTTAGCATGCCGCGGCATAACCCATTGTATCCCCAGCTCGTTGCAAACTTTAGCCCAAATCGTTGTAGAGAAGGAGCAGTGTAGAAGTATATGATCCTGATTCTCCTCGTGCTGTCGACATAAGCAACACCACTGCGGTCTTAAAACACAAGTCTTCCACCTTCTTTGCACTGAATCACACGTAGGCAACTTCCCCAAGGCGACGATCCACGAGAAAATCTTAATCTTGTGTGGGACATGAACTTTCCAAATGGTATTAAAGAAATCGAACAACGGAAAGGTGGAAATAGGGAAGAAGGAGCAATAAAAAGAGCTAACAGAGAACAAACCTGAAGGGTCCCCCCTCCAAACTCTAACATCCTCAGTACCCCTATCCAGTCTGACCCTCTCTAATACTCGAAGCAAGTTAGTGAACTCTAGAACCTCAACCTCACTAAGATCTCTTCTAAATCTGACATCCCAAATGGTCGAAAGACTATCCCCACTATTGACAACATCAATGAAATGACGAATGGGTTCATTGGTAGAAGTACAAATACGAAACAAAGATGGAAATCTTAATTTAAATGACGTATCTCCCTCCCAGACATCCTCCCAGAACCGAATGATATTCCCCTGTTTAGGCACTCCCCTGATAAGTTGATGAAAAGCCAGGTAAAACCGAGAAATACACTTCCAAGGACTTCTAAATGTCGCCTTCTCCGCCAACCCCAAGTCCCACTTGTTTTCCTGTATGCCATATAAACTCTGAATAATTTTTTTCCACAAAGACCCCGTTTCCACTGAACTTCTCCACCACCATTTGCCAAGAAGAGCCTTATTCCTGAGAGTAACATTCCCCAATCCCAACCCTCCTTTTTCCTTTGGTTTACACACTTGTTTCCATCCGACGACATGACAATGCTTTTCCCCGTCACCACCATCCCACAAAAATTCTCTCATGATTTTTTCCATTTTACTGGCAACATTTACCGGCACATTGAAAAGGGACATGAAATAGGACGGCATCGCACTTAGCACGGCCTTTATCAAAGTTAGACGGCCTCCTCTCGATAGAAAAGCTTTTTTCCAAGTCGCTAATTTCTTTGACATCTTCGAGAGGACGGGTTCCCATAACTCCTTCTTAGCTGGATTACCTCCCAGCGGTAGCCCAAGATATTTAATAGGCCAGCTATCTTTTTTGCACCCAACACGTTCTGCCAACTCTTCCACTTCCTCTTCCAAGCAATTCAATCCAAGCACAACACTTTTGCCCAAATTTATTTTCAACCCAGAGTAGTTGCCGAACAGTTTTATAATGTTCATGATCGCCATCACATCGCTTTTTGATTTCGCAAAGAAAAGAATATCATCCGCAAACTGTAAATGCGTCATTTCAATTTTTTCTTTCCCTATTTCGAGTCCCCCGACCTCATGATCTGTCCTTGCCTTTTCCATCATTCTTCCCAACCCATCGACGACTAAGTTGAATAAGAACGGTGATAATGGATCCCCCTGTCTGAGACCTCTCTCCCCTTTTAGCTTACCTTGTGGCTTTCCGTTAATAAAGATTGAGAAAGATACATTAGAAACACATCCCTTGATCCACCTCCTCCATCTCTCACCGAATCCCTTTTTTTCCAACACGAAATTTAAAAATCGCCAGTCTACGTTGTCATACGCCTTTTCCAAATCAATTTTTAGTACCCATCCTTTTTTTTTCTTTCGTCGATATTCTTCCACAACTTCATTTGCAATAAGGCAACAGTCAAGTATTTGTCTTCCTTTAATAAAAGCACACTGATTCTCCGCAATGGTGTTAGACACGACTCTCTTCAACCTATTCATCAAGACCTTAGCCATAATTTTATATAGACTCGTAATCAAACTGATTGGCCTGAAGTCTTTAATAAGTCTCGCATCTTTTTTCTTTGGGATAAGGCATACGTAAGTCTCATTTGTAATTCCATCGACAATCCCATCTTCAAAAAATTCAGCAAACACCTTTAATAAATCCATCCTCACTGTATCCCAGTTTTTTTGAAAGAAAGCCATTGTGAATCCATCCGGTCCCGGAGCTTTTGTACCATCGCAATCAAACACTGCCTTTTTAATCCCTTCTTCCTCGAAAATTGATTCCAGCTCATCAGCATCTCCTCTCTGTAAAGGGCTCCAATCCAGCCCGTTAAGGCCTCTCTCCATGTCATCAAAACTCCCCCCTTCCCCGGCTGATTTCTTAAACATTTGCCCGTAAAATTTTAGGATCTCATGTATAATTTGTTTTTCCTCAGTAACCACAGTACCATTGTCCAATTCCACTTTGTCTATCAGGGCTCTGTTCCTCCTGTTAGTCAGTAACGAGTGAAAAAATTTTGAGTTGTGATCCCCCTCTTTGATCCATTTAATTTTTGCCTTTTGGCTTTGAATTTGGAAATTTGTAAATGACATATTTTCCAACTCGGTCCTTGCTTCCTTTCTTTCAATGTTTAGTGCTTCCGACCATCTTCCTTCTGCCTCAATCGCATCCAACTGCTTAATCTTGTTGCTTGGCTCTTGGATTCTGACACCCACATCACCAAACACTTCTCTATTCCATTTTGATGCCTCAGTTTTGATGACTTTCAGTTTTTGCATAAATTTGTATCCTTCCCACCCTTGAATTCCTCCCTTTGACCACCATGTCCTCACTAGCTCTTTGAATTTTCGATGTGATAACCAAGCATTCTCGAATCTGAAAGGAGCTGGACCCCACGTGAACTTGGCTGTATCAATCAGAATAGGGCTGTGGTCCGAAGTGATTCTTGGTAACACTGTTTGTCTGAAATTGGGGAATAAATTCGTCCACCCCCCCTGAGAATAGGAATCTGTCCAAGCGACAACAAATCGGTGTCGTTCTAAAATTTGACCATGTGAACTTGGCATTCAGCAGTGGTGGATCTATGAGCTGCAACTCTTCTATCAAAGCATCAAAACATGACATGCTTGTGGTTAAAGAAAGGCTATTCAGTTTTTCCCCCGCATTCCTCACAACATTAAAATCCCCTCCTAGACACCAATTATCCCCACAAATCGATTTCAGTCCAGCCAATTCGTCCCAGAATAGTTCTCTCACTCTCGGCCTAACCGGTCCGTAAATGGCTGTGAACCACCAAGTTATGTCTTCATTCCAGCTGATTTGAATTGAAACCGAGAATTCCTCAATCAAATTATTCTTGACTAATACCACTCTTGGATCCGACATCACAAGAATCCCCCCAGATCTTCCAACTGATGGCAGACAAACCCAATCGACAAATCTTGATTTCCAAACGCTAGCAACAAATTTTCTGTCCACCTTTTCGAGTTTTGTTTTCACAAGGACAACAATTTCTGGTTTTTCGTTACAAATTATTTTCCTAACCAATTGTCTCCTTCTCGCTCCCCCTCCACCTCTTATATTCCATGAGCAAATTTTCATGAGAACACAGTGGCACCCTTTGAAGTTGAGCCTCTCTCGTAATTTATACCACTATGTAATCTATAGATCTCTCTCTGTAAGGAACCAATTGACCGCTTGTGTCCTCTTCCACTTCCGTCTTCTGTTCCAATTTCAACCACCTTTCTTGTCTCACCAATCTTTTTATCTCCTACTTCCCCTGTCGGTGTATCTCTCACATTACCTAGCTTTTCATCAACCCTTTGTAACCCACACCCTACTAGACCACTAGACAAACCCAAGACTGAAAAAGAAGATGGCCAAATAGCATTTAAAGAGAAAGAATGATTTAGAATGGATGAATGAATACCATTAAGTACCTGTCCCACAGAAGATGTCGTATTTTCTTGTGTTCGTGAGCCTGAGGTATCGTTTGTTACTTTCAGAGGTGAGAACATTCCGGTCAGTGTTTCTATTTCTTCTTCAGCTGTCACGGAAGCTTCAGAGTTAAAATTGTAATAGTCACTACTATCAGAATCTGATGAATCAAACTCCTCTTCTAACAACTCATCTTGTGAATCTTCGAACTCGATCTCTTCTCCACCTTCCGCATCAGCAGCCCCTGTATTCATGCAAATCCCCTTGTCGTGTAATTTTATTGTCGACTTCCCCCATAAAGATTGGTCTCCGTGCCCCACATCATCATCTTTTTTGCCTCTTCTGCAGTAGGTTTTCCAAACCTTTTGACTTGATTTATTGTTCCTTTCGGAATTCATCCTGATATCTCGTCCATCTGTTCGATTGCTGCACATGGATTCAACAGAGGAAGTTTTGAATTCTGTTGCATCTTTTGGATCAATTTTTTTCAGTATCTTCACCGCCTTTTCACCAATTGATTGATTCGTTGTCTGTATCCTCGAATTTGAACTTTGTGGTTGGTAGTTCGCTGTGAAGGACCCCTGTTTCTCTTTCATATTTTTCTCCAGACTGCCTGCTCCAACTCCTGCTTTGCCATCTATCGTGCGTACTTCTTGTGGTGATATTACCCCCTGAACTTCGTTGTTTGTCACCTGCCTGTTATATAGTTCCTCCGTCGCTGATAGGGTCCTGTAAAGGTTGTTATTGCCCCACCCTGCCAAAATTTTCTTTCCATTGACTACGACCTGAGCGTATGTCTGCTTTTCATATGCCTCATAACCCTTAGGGTCAAAACTTTCGACCTTGATTCTTATCTCTGTTTTTCTCCCTTCAATCGGAATAACCATCTTTGTCTGAATAAAACCTCCCTCATTTCCTTTTACCTTAATTTTCGCTGCACCAAGCACTCGTAAGTGTAGAGTATCAGCACTGATGGCTAACAGACCCCCGCAATGATCGCCAATGATTTTGAACGAAGTCGGGGACCAAAGTTCCCAAGGTAGCCCCCAAATCGATATCCAGCTATTGCAGCAATTCTCTACCGTATCCATTGTATTAATATCTTGTGACCACCCTTCAAATTGTAAAGACACGCCGAAGTCAAAGAAGCCCCTTTTCAAATTGACGTAGAAAGCAGCTTCAGCCGCATTTGAAGGCCACCATAGAGCTTTGTTTGCTTGGAACGGATAGAGTTCAACTCTTCTGTTTGTAGCTTTCCCAAGAACTCCTTCTATAGACTCCCAAGCTGAGGTTACTCTGCCTCTGATGACAATTATTGATTCGTTCCATTTCTTGTTTGACCGCAACCCGGCACTGACTTCCGATGCATTGAACATTTTATCATCAATTTTTCTGCCCAAAAATCTCTCGTCCTGACTGTCTAAATTGTCCTTCATCTGGTTTGCTTTGTGTGCAACGGCCTGCTGTGTTTTCATCCTCTGGTATCCTCCTGTCATCAACTTGTCCATTGCTATTGAGATATTAATCCATCCCTCTGCATTGAACCCACTAGGCACAATGGTAGTCTGTTTTCTACCATGGTTGTTGAACTTGGATAGTTCTAGAAATCTTCCCCGCTTGTTAGTAAATTTCTGAATTATGATAACTGCATTTCTGCCTCTGAAACGATGGAAGTCCGATCCTGAATGGGTTGAGTCAATGTAGTCCTTAAACCGACGACTGATCCATCGTGCCTCCTCGCAATCGAAGTCCATCATATAGCAAGATTTTCTAGTTCTTTCGGACCACCATAAGGATCTACCATCATTCCCCAGCCTCAGAGTGAAGGTTTTAAATTCAATCTTGATCGTTTCGTCTCGACTTACTGACCTGGTCTTTATTGGTCCATACCAACGATGATTGTTGTTATTCTCTAGCATTGCAGTGTCGGATATTAAAGAAAAATCTTCCAAACCGAATGAAAACTTGGAAGACCTATATCGCCGAAGAAGCAGCAGAAGAGGTGCGTGAATCGAAGAAAATGGAAAAACCGAACAGGACTAGCCGACGACCGGCCGACGGAGCATTCCGAATTTTATAGATGGGCGGTGAAGAAATAGAGTCGACGGGATTTGGTTGAAGCAACGGTAGGAAAGAACCAAACCGTAGTCTCGGAAAAACCTGAAAAAATGGTACTGAGAGATTCGCCGACGGCCAGCGACCATCGCCGGAAGATGGTGAAGGGTGCGGGCAGCAGGATTCAGGGATTTATGATGAAGATGGAACAGTACTGGAACTCGGTTGAAATGAAAGGGAAATGGGGGGAGAGCATTTTCAAAAAATTCTCTCACTAGGGCTCTATCTTATTTTTTGTGATAAGCAAACAAATTTCACCAGAGTATTAAGTTTATTTTCTGCACGAAAGAGCTGAGGACTTTAATTAATTTATTTTTTTTCTTTCGAATAAATTGTCAAGATCTGTTTTACCTTTGGTAGCATCTATGGTGTTACCCATATCTAACTGCTTGCATTTGAGTCACGTATATATGCTTGGGTTTGTGTAAAACTGGAGACTTGCTTCTGTTTTTCTGCTAAAAATATTGCTCGATGTTCCAGTCATATTTAAACTTGTAGTTTGAGATGAGAACAACATGGGAGAAAGGAAACGTTTTATTGATTTTGTTTCAAAAAAAAAAAAAAAGAAGAGATCTACTGGAGAACTTATAGAGTCACTTATTCATCTACTTCCCTACATCTAGATAAAATAATATACTTTTTTTAATTATAAAAAAAGATATTTTAATAAATACTTAGTAGCTTTAATTTAATTACAATAAGGCCGCGTTTGGTTCGGATGATTAGCCGGGATAGATTATTTTATCCTACCTAATCAGCTGTTTGGTACGCGTGATTATTTAACCAAGTCAATCCCTCCTATGAATGATTAGGTTATATTAGGTAGGTTAAAATAATATCTCCTCACCCCCTAGGATTATTTATCCAACTCTTAATACCTCCTATTTTTCCAATTTTACCCTTCTCTTATATTCAAACTCACCACCACTTCCCGCCACCGACCGCCGCCGCCGCCGCCACGATCGCCGTCGGCCGAGCCCCGGCCGACCGCCGGCGCCGACTATTTCCGGCGCCGGTCGAAATTTCCGGCCAGCCGTTTCTGGCCGCCGCCTCCCGCTTGCCGTTTCCGGCCGCCGTCCGCCGCCGCCACTGTTGCCGTCGCCGTCGCCGCCGCCGCCGCGAAGGGGAAGGGCAATTTTGTCTTTTCACCAAAAAATTCAAAATTATCCTACACTTAAAAATCTTACCAAATATAATATTATTTTACACCATATATTACAATCCTACCACAATCATTTTCTTTATCATTTACATACTAATCATTAGTTTATCCTATCCTTCCAACCAAACGCAGCCTAAGTGGACTAATAATCCACCCACGACAAAATGCTAGACAAGACCCTAGTAGCCCTATTAATTATACACAAGCTCAATCTCTCAATAAATCTGAGATTGAGAAATTCTGAAAGTCTACATGAGATTCAATCCAAGTAGATATTTTGATCTTTTTCTAGCACTCTTTTCTCGTATCTTCAATGTTGTCAAAAATTCATCTATTTCTCTCTATCTACACAGACCAACATATGTCATGAACAATCACTTTCCAAAAAATTATGCCTCTTTTGCCAAGAAATTGTCCAAGATCTGTATCGAATAAATCTTGCGTTGATTTCGGCACTACCCAAACCAATCTCAATTCTTCTAAAACTCACCCTCGACCCACTTGTGAACGTACAATGAATCGACATATGATCCTAAGTCTTCCTGTCATTCCGACACAACACACACCAATTTGAGCATAGAGCACACGTGGACCATCTCTTTTGCATCATCTCCGAGGTCGGTAGCTTACTCAGAACCGCTGTCCACGAGAATACTTGAATCTTTGTTGGAACTGGAAGCTTTCCAAATAACATTGTAAAATGGAAAAGCGAGAAAGCTACTGCTCGAAAAGAAAGACTCAAACAAAGATTTGCCTGAAAGAGGCCTGATGGATTCCTACCCCACGCTCGGACATCATCTACCTCTTCAATCAACATGATTCTATCTAAATCTCCTAATAATGCACTCAACTCACACAATTCCTCATTTTTCAAAACCCTCCGAAAATGCAAGTCCCGTGATGGGGAAGTGGACACATTATCAAGTAAAACAAAATGAGATATATGCATATTATGAACCTAAGAAAGCTAACATAAAGACAAATAAAGATCCCGGAAGGAAGAATTCCCCCACCAAATAAGATAATATCATAATCATCTAAATACAAAGTTTAAATACAAAAGAACTTTATCCCATTCATTAGATAAAATTAGATATCTTCAACATTCTCCCTTAAGCTGAGTCATATATGTTGGACATGCCTAGCTTGGAACTCAAATCTTCAAAAATTGGTCGACGAAGGGCTTTAGTTAGAATGTCAGCAACTTGTAAATGAGTAGAGATGTAGTTGAGATCAATGATTCCTCTCTCGATCTTTTTATTAAATAAATGTCAATCCACTTCAATATGCTTCCAATTTTTGAAGATTTGAGTTCCAAGCTAGGCATGTCCAACATATATGACTCAGCTTGAGGGAGAATGTTGAAGATATCTAATTTTATTAAATAAATGTCAATCCACTTCAATATGCTTGGTCCGATCATGATGGACTATATTTTTTGATATGCTGA
This sequence comes from Primulina tabacum, assembly GCF_025594145.1. Taxonomy (NCBI): domain Eukaryota; kingdom Viridiplantae; phylum Streptophyta; class Magnoliopsida; order Lamiales; family Gesneriaceae; genus Primulina; species Primulina tabacum. The sequence continues at coordinate 9,024,074 of NC_134560.1, read as the reverse complement.
TTGTTGCTTGATTGTCACACATCACTTTCATTCGGTTACTGTTTTCGAGACTCAATTCACTTATTAGTCGTGTAAACTGGGTTACTGTTTTCGAGACTCCATTAACTGAGTAGTCGTCTAAGACACATTCCTTCACTTATTCCATGGGCCAATGCTCGATATTCAGCTTCTGTGTGCTACTACTGGTTGCTTCTTGGTTTTCCAGGTTACAAGATTTCCCACGCAAATGTACAATAGCCTGATAAACAATGATTTTACCTTCTTCTGAGTGTTTGACGAGCAAGGTATGAGCAGCTTGGCACTAAGTGTAGTCATCTTCTTTCTTAACATTTGTGAATCAATTGAACCAGGCTCGTGGTGACTGGATTAGGCCATACATGGACTTCTTTAATCTGCATACTTTATTGGTTGTATACTCGGTGTCAAAACTAGGTGGGATTTCCAAATAGATTTTCTCTTCGAGATTCCCATTAAGGAATGCATTCTTGACATCAAGGTGGTATAAAGAGTTAAAGTTTTTAAAGAGTTGGCATGTTTCAGTTTTGTCTTTAATTAAGAAGACCCATGAGAGTCTCGTATGATCATCGACAACTGCAAGAACCATCGTGTGGTTGTGGTGTGAAAGTGTTGCGCGTGTGTTTTGAAAGTTGACAAACATCACATTTAACAAACTTGTAAATTTTATTCCTGAATAAAGATGGAAACACTTTTTCAAGATATAAAAATTCAGGTTCCTAGGCAATAATGCCATAACTAGACATCACTCGCTTTATTCAAACTAGAAGAAGAAGCTGACAATAACGAAATGATTGGGCCTTTGGTCAGGTGTGGTTGCGAGGAGTCAGCTTTGAGGAGATATAACCCTGCACTAAAATTAGCACTGTCAATCGTCCTCTCCGAGGCCAAATCCTGAAAAACACAAGCGTCAACAAGGAAGTTAGTTGAGCGGTTGAGGTCTTTATTTTTGCTAACTTATAGTAGGTGCCAATCCAAATCAGGTACAAAAAAGACTGAATTTAAACAGATATTGTTAGAGAGATGTGCTATTCTTGAACCAAAGACTTTGGAGCAAGAGCCATTCACGATTTTGACTGAATGAGACTCCTTGGACGGGTAGTAGGAATCCAGGAGCTTTAAAGTTTCCAGTCATGTGCTCTGAAGCACCGGAGTTAACTATCCAAGAAGAAGATAAAACGTGTTGTGAGAGTGATGCAAAAGTTGAATTACCTTTACGTGTTGCACTGGTAGCCCCGATAGTTGAAGGATTGTATACTGGAAGGGACTGACCAAAAAGTTTTTGAAGCATTTCTAGTCGTTCTTTGCTGAAGAGTGGCGATTCCGGTGCGCCAGATTCTCTTGTAATATTCTTCGCCTGTCTGTCACGTGAAGGCTTCAAATTTGCAGGTTTATTGTGAATCTTCCAGCACGTTTTCTAGGAGTGATTGGGCCTCTTACACCTTTTGCACCAAAGACAGCCCTGTTAGGTGGTAAATCACGTTGCCTAGATGGTATATTGCGCTGCCTAGAGTCGAGATTAGGGGAATCATCACCATGCGGAAAGGATGCCCTTTGGGAGGCAAGGGTCGAGGCCTCCAAGACGAGGAAGAAGGCGATCCAAACATTAATTTACGTCGACTTTCCTCATGTCGAACTGCAGAGAGAATCTCGAAGATTGGGCATGGGCTTTGTAGACAAGACACGGCCCCTAACTTCATTTAGCTGATTGTTTAGGCCCAAAAAAATTTAATAACTCTTTTCTTCTCCACAACGGCCTTGTAGCAGGCCTCATCATCTGGACACTTCCAATCGTGGGCCTCAAATAAATCCAATTGTTGCCAGTAACAGGTTAGGGATAACAGGTTAGGGATGTGAAATGCTCCATGACATGTCCATTGCTTTGATTAAGGTTGTAAAGGAGACTTTCAGCTTCGAACAACTCCGATGTATTTTCTTTGCAAGATTATGTGTCACGCACAACATCTCAAATATTTCTTGTCGTGGGATAAGTAAGAAATTCTCACCAATCTCAGTTGTCATTGAACTAATTAGCCAAGACATCACCATATTGTTCGTAGATTGCCATACTTTGAAGCCTGGGTCGTCTTTTTTGGGGCAGTCAGCCGCTCCGGAGAGGAAATCGTCTTTCCCTTTGCCGCAGATAAGCATCATTACAGACTAGGACCATTGGAGGTAATTGTGCCCATTCAATTTGTGGTTTGAAATGGGAATAACAATGTTGTCGGAAAGGCTGATGGGTGACATTGGCACCATAGGAGAGGTGACCTCTGTTGAGGCAGAGGAGCTGTCCGATGATGCCATGCCGTATTTAACCATGGATCACCACCGTCTCTGATACTATGTAGTTTGAGATGAGAACAACGTGGGAGAAAGGAAAATGTTTTATTGATTATGTTACAAAAAAACAGGAAGAATCTACGGGATAACTTATAGTCACTTATTCTTCTACTTCCCTAAGTCTGGATAAGATAACTTCCTAATCATCTATTTTAATACAAAGTTTACATACAAAAGAACTCTATCCCATTCATTAAATAAGATTTGATATCTTCAACAAAACTGTATGAGATAGTTGCCTTCAGCAACTTTATCTCTAAAATATCTTTTAATCTGCAATAAACCTTTTGCTGCCAAATAATGTGGAAAATAATATGTCAATCTGTTAGTATTTTATCAGAAAATAAGGATTTTCTCATCTTCTTTCTTGTTAAAAGAATTGGGTTTTCAATTTTCATCTAGTCTCATTATGCCGAGATATTAACTGACTAGAAAATTTGATGTTATTCTTTCTACCATAGGGAAGATTTATGACAAAATTTCTGTTTGCAGGATGATTATGATTCTTGGGAAACTGATCTAGTGGATGATGGCTTGTCAAAGAAGGTACTTCCATCATTGTATTGCAAATTATTGTGATCACACTAACTACTAACCATAATTATCTTGTTAGCTGTTTGATGACAAACATACTTAAGCGATACACCTATTTTTTATGCAATTAAGCTTGGTAGAAATTGATTGCAAATATGTATGTATTATAGTGCTGCTTGTCTTATCTCGAGTTTTCAAATTTTGTACATGCTGTTTTGTCACATATAATCATTATATTTTTGGTGTGATCAAGGTGAATCGGATCTTCACCAAACTATATTTTTGGTTGGATGCTTAGTTGATCTTCTCTTTAAAAGTCTATAGCTATTTTGATGTTCTTAATTAAGGCATGGTTGAACCTTATGACGTTGTAACCTGGTATTCATATTTCTTCGGTTCTGATGTTCATCACCAACTGCAAAATAAGTTTCATTTTTTAGCATTTTTTTGTTATGTGCAATTGGTAGGACCTGGAGCCAAAGAGAAACTTCGAGTCTATTGCTGATGAATATAATGCTGCCAGGATGGAAGCAATAAATGCCAAAGCAAGAGGAGATAAAAAAAGCCAGGAAGGAGCAGGCCTAGTTATTCGAAAACTCAAGCAGGAAATGTTGGCCTCAGGTAACCAAAATTTTGTTGTGTACGGCTTACATTTCTCATTTATTGATCTATTCTGAGTGCATGATTTTGAAAACTTGATGTAAATTTCTATTCAGGGTTATCAGTTGATGTGTTGGAATCTGGATTTGAAAGTTCTTACCATCTTACGCCTGTGGATGCACTTTCTGATTTTGTTCCCTCAGACAGCTATCACGATGCTGCTGTTCCTGAATGTGATATGAAAGCAGACTCACCCTCTACAGACTCACCCTCTACCATGTTTGTAGCTGAAGTTGATCATAAGGGAGTTGTTAACTCTGGCTCACAGGATTACCCAACCAACAATGTTTCCTTGGGTATGGGTATTCCAACACTAGATGAAGCTGCATCAGAAAGGGAATCAGGTGATGTAGAGCTGGGTAATTTCTTTCTGGAAGAAGATGCATGTGAGGAGGTTTTGCCTACTGAAGTTTTGAAACTACAAAAGAAAGAAAAATTAAAAGAGCTTTGTAGCGGAAAGAACTTGGAGAAAATGGAAGGAATCTGGAAGAAGGTAATCTGTCATCTATGGAGGTAGTCATCATAATAATTGTTGAGTACTTTGAATTTGAAATTAAAATTTATAGTGCTTTCATCCTTCTAATAATTCATATTTCCTATCTGAAATAGGCTTATGACTGTTTCTTATTCATTTTTTCGAATCATAATACATATAAATAATGCCGATTTTTTTTTTTTTTTTTGATAGAAACTTACTTATATTAATTTGAAATAGTTTTTCAGTTACATGAAGTGGACTAGTGGTCCACTAATAGGAAATTATAAAACTCAAAATTAGCAATACACATAAGTCCAATCCCTTAAAAGATCTAGTGTTGATAAACTCTGAAAATCTTTATTAATTCCAATCCAGCTGACTATCTTGAATTTGATCTTCTCCCAACACTCTTCTGCACTGTCTTCCACATCTTCAAAGATTCTTCTATTTCTTTCTAGCCAGATGCCCCAGCATATGCCATGGATCACCACCCTCCAAAAAACTCTTCCTCTTTTACCAACCCATTGTCCGAGATCCGTATTGAACAAATCAGCGGTTGTCTTCGGTACGACCCAAACGAATTTCAGCTCATTCAACGCCCTTGACCACAATTCAATTGCAAGCTTACAGTGAATCAGCAAATGATCCTGCGTTTCCATCTCATTACGACACAACACACACCAATTGGGAGAAAGAGCACAGTTAGGCCATCGCTTTTGCATCAACTCTGATGTAGGTAACTTACCAAGAATTGCCGTCCAAGAAAAAATTTTAATCTTTGAAGGAATCGGTGTCTTCCAAATGATTTTGTTAAATTCGAAGTTTTGGACACCATTATTCGCGGAGAAGAATGAATGGAAAAACGACTTGACTGTGAACTTCCCCGACGGATCCCCCTCCCACACTCTAAAATCATCTACCCCTTCGACAAGCCTAACCATTTCTAAGATACCTAACAACGATGACAAGTGAACAACCTCCTCCTCTCCTTCGCCCTCTCACTGTCATTTCCATCTCTTCTCTCACTAATTAGTTTATCTCTGATTTTGGTGTTGTATTTTTTTGGTAATATGACAGTTTTTTAATCCCTCATTGCACGACTTTTAACTCTAGGGCGATCTACCAAAGATTCCAAAGGCTGTTCTTCACCAACTTTGTCAAAGATCTGAATGGGAAGCACCAAAATATGAAAAAATTCTTGGTGAAGGACATAAGTCTGGTTACTCTGTCAGTATATTGCGGAAAGCTAGTGGCAGGGGTAAGAGCAGGAAAGCTGGAGGGCTAACAACTATCCAGCTTCCAAATCAGGATGAAACTTTTAATACACCTGAGGTAAATCCTGATTTTTTCTATCCAAATAGTAAAATGCATCTGATCTTAATGTAAGGCTCAGTACACAAGGAACTGATCTGTTCTTGTGGTGTGCTAGTGTGTGCATTTTTCCATAAACCTAAGACATCGTGCCTGAGAATTGATCCCTATATCAATATGATAAAATATCACATAACAGCCCAATTTAGATTGGTCAAACGGTCATGGAGACAACACTAGGGGATCAAATTCACTGCAAGCTCCAGTTGGGACTGTGTGGTTTGGTTTCTTTTTCATTCAGATATCTGCAATCTGATATTAGTTAACATGCTGCATAACGCTTCTTGACTAGAACCTAGTTTATAATGCCTTCTGTTGTTATATTAATGAAAGAAACCTGCATATATGCATGCAGTAGTGTTCTAACAGAAGCTTAGAACGAGATTATGAGTTGATTAGGGATATAAATTTGAAGGGAGTCAATTGTTTTTTATGTATCTTTTAAAGTATTAATGTGAAATCACGGATCACCGCTTCACATTGAAGAAGATGATTTTTCTGTATCTCTGTCTCTTGCTACCAACTTAATATCTGGATAATCCCTTTGGTTTTCTTCAAAACCCGAGAAATCTATGGCCACTTCAATTGTAGTGGTTATAACCAGGTTTTTCTACTTCCTCATTTTGGTAACCAAAGATGATATGCAAAATGAAAATTTTCTCCTGAATTCTATCTCATGTCTTCTCATATATGCACAGGAATTGAGAAAATACCATAACACTTACCAACTTCTGTTATGAAGATGAGCCTTAGAAATATGGGAAGAAGCAGAAGACTTGGCTTATTTTCTTAAAAAATGTTGATCAATTTAACGAGGGCTCACAAGGGTCTTTCTGTTACTAATTTACTTCAGGAGTGGATCATCTGGATCTCCAAATTTGATTCAGAAGTATCCCAAGCCCTTGATATCTTACTTGTTTTTGTTGGAATGGTCAATTTGGAAACTTCATGTGATAGTTTGATTTTTTTTATATGTTTACCGTTGGACATCTGAATATGTTTCGCCTACTTAATTAATTTGAAAGGATCATATTAACTGTTTTCTCTATAGGATGCACAAAACAGAGTCGCAGCTTATGCACTCCATTATCTATTTCCAGATCTGCCTGTTCACTTAGCACTTTCAGAGCCATATGCTTCATTTGTACTGAGACTGAAAGAAGGTGATTACCTTGCATCTGATTTTTGCTTTGAGTTGACAAATGACAACAATGAATATGTCTTGGTTAAAACTTATGCCTCGTTCAGAGTAATCCTTCTGTCACCTTTTTCAAGGACTATCTTTGATGATTTTTTGAAATCATCCACCTTAAAATTTTCAGGAGAAATGTGGGGAAAAGAAAACTACAGCCAGGAACATCGAAGGGCTGGGTTTGTGGATGCATTGTTGAGTAATGAAAAAGTCACTTCCATCATTAAGGCTGATGGTGCAAATAGTGCTCTTCACGAGAAGATTCAAATGCCACGTATTGTTGAAGCTACTACTGGCGCTGATCGTAATGGTCATGATATGTCAATCAACATTTTTTTCGTTTACATTAAACATTAAGTTGTGTGTTTGAAGAGGAAGGCTGATCAAAGTCAGTTTAGACAGTAAAATTATTCTAAATGTAGTTAATTTAGACAGTATGTGCAAGCATTTTTTTTTTCAGCTCTTGAAATCCTTTGTTGATGCTTTCCCCATTCTCATGTTTTTCACATACAGGCATGAACAGGAACATGCTTGCTGTAAGCTTGCATCTTAAGAAGGAACAACAGCGTAAGCAGGAAATAATAAAGTACAAGGTTAGTGTCTCGCTATCCAGAAAATTTGTGATGAGTAGGAGTTGCATCTTGTCTTCGCTGTTGATGTGCCAATGTTCTTCTGAGTAGGAGTTGTTGAAATCAAGGTTGAGCCTCCCTATTGCTGAGTTAAGAGGTGATATTTTGCATTCACTTGAAGAAAATAATGTTGTGGTTATTTCTGGGGAGACAGGCTGTGGAAAAACAACTCAGGTTTGAGATTCATTGAAATTATCCCTCTAATTTAACTCTTTCAGTAAGTTTATGCTTTAGTCATTGCATGTTTTTACTCAGGGCTGTTGTATATTGTGTCGGTTATGTAGGTTCCACAGTACATATTGGATGATATGATTGAAGCAGAACGTGGGGGTTTCTGTAATGTAATATGCACTCAGCCCCGGAGGATTGCGGTTAGTGATATAACTCAGTTGCTAATTTGGGCATAAAATTATTCCATAGTGTTTTCGATTCATGTGAAGAACCATAATTCGATTAGGCCTTGGTATGTGTATAACTATGTTGCATGGATATGGGTACAGGTATCGTATCGAATACGGTATGGATACGGCGATAAGGAAAATTTTAAAAATATACGACACGATACGGCTAGGATACGACAATTATTAAAAAATATATAAATAATATATATATATATATATAAATTTAGTAATAAAAATTGTAGATATATACGAATTTATATGAATATATTGTAGAAATATATATACATATTTATGTAAATATATATAATGTACAACTTTGGAGCGGTGGTTTAAAAAGAAAATGTAAAAAAAAAAAAAATTCCAATTTTTTCTCGAAATGTATCCAAAAACTTGTATCCACCGTGTCCATGACGTATCCTAGCCGTGTCCATGGCGTATCCGACTGGGCAAACATACAAAAAGTCAACAACTCCGATTTTGCCGTCCGTATCCGATACTTAGAAAAAAAATTTTTAGGAGTGTCCGTGATACATAGGTGTATAGCATCGGCAGTTGTACAAATATATTGCTTTCCAAGTTTGTCATTGAGAGAATTGAAAATGTTGGACTGAAGATACTCTGGTTTTCAGGCTATTTCTGTTGCTGAAAGAGTTGCTGATGAGCGTTGTGAATCTTCTCCAGGATCGAATGATTGTTTGGTTGGGTATCAGGTTCGTCTTGATAGTGCAAGGTTTGTTGTTGTCCTTTTCTGAAGTACACTTTCCATAATTATATGGCTTCCTGTTAAATGAAGTGGAATACCCTTGGCAACACATATTGTAATACTCTGAATGTGAGGCTCACATCCTAATTCTTCCGCTTATTTTTCAACCTTTTGGATTTGCTAAATGTTGTCATCATTTTCAGTAAGCTAATTTTTTTTGGCGATTTTCCTCGGACATTCTTAGGGTAGTATGTCATGAATTTTATCATTTTCTTTGCATTTAAATCATCAGATACACTGGAATCTCCTTGGTGATTTTGCAAACACTGTGGCAAACTTTTGTTTTGTTTTTGACTGGGCTTGACTGATCATACATCACTGAGATTACCGGCAGTTTTTTGTCTTTTGCAATTTATTTTTAATATGCTTGTTTGAATATTTACATAGAGGCGGTTGGTATATGACCAATGAGCAACAAATGGATGGGGTTTGATGGTTGCCAAAATGATACCATGATCTATACAAAAGAAACGATATAGAATTGAAGGCAAATCTATTTAAATTTACAAATAACCGATCAACTGAACCTCATAAATACTGTATGCTTGTCTTATGCACTGGGTGAGAGAGCTGGTTTTATTGATTGGGAAGTGCTTTTGATTTGGGTTCTTCTATAAGTTTAGTTGGAAAGATTTTTGCTTTGTACAAGAGTGCGATAAAAATTCGAATAGTGTATACTAGTCGTCTAGCATGTTTTAGCATGTTTTAATAAAGATTTATTCATGTTGAGCTGAAATGGATAATCTGGATAATAAAAGTTAAAATACTGTCTGAATTATAAAATTAAATTTGTTTGTGATTGTAGTTTGGTGGAATATGCTAGATCATATCTTATCGGGTGGTGAAGTCCCATCACTTTTCTGATGTTCGCCATTGATAGTTTTGATGAGCATGTGATATGTTTGTGTTGGCAAGAGATGATGTGACCATGTTCATCAGAAAATGTATTTACTGAAAGCATTATTGCTTGTATACCTGACATGGTTGTTTCTGGTTTATGGATGTATAAGCTTGTAGATATTCTAGATTTACCAAACCAAAAGTATTTATAGGAAATATCATGTGATGGAAAGAATGAATATTACCTAAAACACTTCTTTTCTAGTTGTTTACTTTTTTTCTTTCCTTTTTGTCTGTGTTTTTTATTTTTTCTCTGCCCAAGAGTTCCGTTGAGGGTTTTGGCAGGTGAAAAATAACTATATGGCATTTGCTAATTCAGCACTCATTAATGGTTGTACTCACATGAAGGTTTTGGACTGGCAAGTGTCACATGCACATGAACACATGATAACATTGCCAGTCCTCAGTTGCTACATAATTAAAATTTAATTCCAATGGATATGTATTTTGCTTAAATTTTACTTTTGTTCCAACCGTGGGTGTGTATTCTAGAGCTTTTCACGATGTTGGCACGGAACCGATTATGTAATGTCGTGAAATTTTTGTTCATTTGGTGATGTACAATTTAAATAAAAAAATTACCACTTATCTCACCAAAAAACCCATTTAATTATGGTCAGATGCAATTGTACATGTGCATTATCTGTTTCAGCTTCTGGATTACCTTTTCTTTTTCTTACAATTAGTTTTGCTGCTTTAGGACTGAGCAAACGAGGCTTCTGTTATGTACAACTGGCATTCTTCTCAGGATTTTATCGGTACGTCCAGTGTATTAATTAGACAATACTGTACATTTGTATAAATTCAGTTATTTTCAGATGTAATTAGATACCTTAAGGCTACGTTTGGATTGTTGGATTTTATTTTGTGGAAGGATTTGATTTATGAAATGATTTTTAAAATGCATCCATGAAATAAAAATGCTCAAGGAAGACCCTACACGAACGTGCGAGCTGCCCATCAATTCATTAATGAAAGCAAGTTCTGGTCAAAAACCTTGAAACCATTGTTGCTAATCCATCAATCTAAATGCATCCTAAAAAAATTTAATTTAAGCAACGAAAAAATGTCATCTCAAATTACATGAACGTTCAGTTTTTTTCATCTCTTACATATTTTGAGTTGAATTCTCAGGGAAATAAAGACTTGTCTGGTGTTAGTCATGTAATTGTTGATGAAGTACACGAGCGATCTCTTTTGGTGAGTACAAAATTGTTTGGTCTTGTTTGTCTTGGGGATTCTATGTCAATAATTATTAGCAGAATATGCGTGCTCATATAATTTGTCAATTTGAATAATAATTTTTGCAAGCACCGGATGTCAATACGGTAGAAAATAGCATGATGTATTTACTAAATGGTAGCAATTATGTATTGCTTATCTTTTTCCTTCATCGTACTAACTTCAGAAATTGATGCTTTATAACATGTATGGCTAAGTTTGGTTTTGTTTTCAAAACCATTTTCCCATTTTTTAAAAACAAAAACAAAACCATTTTCATTTTCTTTTCTAAAAATGCATTGTTGCATGATCGATTTGATCGATATTTTTTTATTCAAATTTCATCTATTCCAAAAAAGATTCTATTATTATATTATTTTACAATACTATGCCAGTTACAATTTTAATTATCTACATTCAAAACTTCATCTATTCCAAAAAAATTCTATTATTATATTATTTTACAATACTATGCCAGTTACAATTTATGTTATGAAAAATTAATTACAAGACAGAAAATAATACATTTTGATTTGCTACAATAATTATTTCCCTCTAAAAATATCCAAAACCCAAAACGAACATTCATATCATTACCCAATCCACCATCTGAAAACTCATTTTCTCAGAACAACCAGCACACCGGAAATAAAACCAAACTTACCTGTAAGTTTTAAAGATTGTCATGCTTTGCCTGTGTAAAATTTAATATGCTTGATTAACAACATGTGGTCATATGGGTCCACATGTGCTTAGAAATATAAAATTGTGCCTGTTATTCCTTTACACTGCTATTTAGAATTTTTGTCAAATGAGGAACCATGAAACCAATCTATTTCTAAGTGAAAGGAACAGTCAGAGATTAAATTAATTCTTTGAAACTCCCATGTCATCTTGGTGTGTGAGCAAGTATTGGGTATTTTCTCCCACCCTACTTTCTGTTAATTTTTATTACTACAATATGAAGTCTTAAAAATATTTGATCACCTTTCTTGTCTTGCCATAAAATTCATTTAAGAATGCTAGATGTAAGTGTCATAATATTCAATTAAGATTGCTAAATTCTTAAAATTTATATTTTTAGATTAGCATACTCACAAAACATTTAAGATTTGCTATGTAGAGGTGCAATAATTGCCCGTGTCGAATAGAGTAATCGGACCATGACGCATGGACTGTTGTACAGTTTAAAATATTTGAGTTGCACCGTTACCACCAGCTATAGCTTTTGGTAAAGTGGCAAGCACTCGATCCTACATGTCCTCTTAAAAAATAAAGTCATTACGCGGTGCAACAATTATTAATTTGTATTCATCATTATCATTGGGAACATGAAAGTGTTCTGAGAAGATTTTGATTTCCATGTGAACTATATTTTGCAAATTCTTTTGCTGTAACAGGGGGATTTTCTGCTTATTATTTTGAAGAATCTGATTGAGAAGCGACGTGCTAGCAGCAAATCGAACTTGAAAGTTATTCTTATGTATGCTGGTAGCATTTGCAATTTACATTTTCTATGGTGAATGTGAGGTGTTTTGGTCTGTGTTTTTATGATATACTTAATTTATCTTTCTTTTTTTCTGTGTTAGGTCTGCAACTGTTGATTCACACATGTTTTCCCACTATTTTGGTGATTGCCCAGTAATTACCGTGCAAGGGCGAACTCATCCTGTGTCGACCCTGTTTCTTGAAGATATACATGAAAACTTGAACTACCATCTTGCTTCAGATTCTCCGGCCTCTATAAACTATGGAATATCTGCAAAAGGCAAGGTACAATTTTGATTGGGTTATTATTGAAAACTAACATTAGGAGACAAGCAATCTCAAACACTGGATAGAAGAAATTGGTAATCGTAATTCATAATCTACAAATATGAGTTTTATGCATTTTTGTTATATCAGAAATTAACACCTAGAGCTAAGGAACCAGCTAATTTACCAATAAATTTGATACTTGTGTCTTAACCACCTGTGGTTACATTTCATGTGCATTGTCTAATTTTAGCTTATTGGTTCAACTGTTATTGCATTATTGCAGAATGCTCCTGTTGGCAACAAAAGAGGGAAGAAAAACCTTGTCTTATCTGGATGGGGTGATGAGTCCTTACTTTCTGAAGAATCTGTCAATCCGTATTATATTCGAAGTAATTATCTAAATTACAATGAAAAAACTTGCCAGAATTTGGTATGTTTCTCCTTGTCAAGGTCAAATATTTAACATTTTTTAATTAATTTTTATGCATTACCTGTTCACAATCATGTTTTCAGAGAAATTTGAACGAAGATGTTATTGATTATGATCTTCTTGAGGATCTTGTCTGCCACATTGACAAAACTTACGCAGAGGGGGCCATACTAGTCTTTTTGCCGGTAGGGCCATTGATGTGTAATTTACTTTGGTGGCATGCTTATTGTTTTATTTAAACGTAAGTTGATATAATATTTTATAATATGATAGGGAGTTGCAGAAATAAATATGTTACTTGAAAAACTTGCTGCTTCTCGCCAATTTGGGGGAAATTCATCCGAATGGCTTCTTCCTTTACATTCATCTATAGCACATGAGGATCAGAAGAAAGTATTTCAGAAACCTCCTGATAACCTTCGCAAGGTAAATCTTTCCGCTGTTATTTTTTTTAGCTTTCCTTGTGTTGTGAGTTTTATTTCTGTTACATATACTGATTATGTGACTTTACTTTTGAAACTTTTACAATCTTTATCTTTCGTTTTCCTTCATTTTGATAATCTTAAAAAATGAAAAATATGTGTAAGATTGGTCTGCCTTCTTGTGTTGTGATAATTGTTCGAGACGTGGCGTTTTAGACTTCTTGTCTGTACTTGTGCTTTTTTATTTGAAAATATCCCTGTTGTCGATAGGGATGGCGTGGGTCGGATTTTGTCGGGTTCGGGTAAATTTAATTGGGCACCTGACATATCGTGTTGGGGAAAAAAATGCCCGACTAACTATATCCATTAAATGATTTGGGGTACCCCATAAACACATTCTTGTTTTTTAGGACAAAATCTTAAACCATTCTTTTTATGCACAACAAATGATTATTGAAAATCTTGGGATAATATTTACGGCCCTTTGTGAAAACAGCATATACGGTTCCGAAGCAGCACACAACAATAATAGTCTTATTGGGAGTAATACTTGTCGCCAAATCCATTCATATCATTCTTTATAAAACAAGAGGTTTAGTTAAACATTCAAAACACTAGCCCACTGCATCAGTCAAGTAGATATATCTATTTGGTAGAATAAATACAGAAACAAAGTCAAGAATCAAGATATGAATTATGACATAAAGCCCTGTCAACAACTGACCTTTCAACGTCTATTTTCTTTGAATTTATTCAAATATTTCCAATGCCTTTTGAAGTAGAAGCATGATATTTTTGGTCTTGAGTGCGACATCTTTATATAATAACATGAAAATAAAGTATAAAACTAGACACCGAGATTTACGTGGGAAACTCCTAAAAATTATCAGGTAAAACCATGGGCAAAATTAAAATAATTTCACTATAATATTTTATGGTGTACAATCACTCACTGTGTATTCAAATAGTACACACATTATCTTAATACATGATAACAAATACCTCACAAATATTATAGAACTAAGTATTCAAATGCTATGAGATGAAAGAAAAGATCTGAGAATGGGATGAAGAATGAAGTGAATTTATGCACCTATTTATAGGTGGTCTTCTTCGTATGAACACAAGAAATTTTTGTACAATTTCATCTTCTGAATTCACGATGCCAATTCCGTTTTTTCTGTTGCAAAATATGACCCGACTTTTTCCTCAAACATAATGCATACCTATCATTCATTATTATTTTGCTAACATTTCTCCCACTTGAAGATTTGATTTAGAATCAAACATATCTCCACACATCTTTTCTATCTTGTTATTCTCCGCTGCTTACATTTCTGCTAGACCACTTGAGAATCTACATCATTCAAACTTATCTGTGTTCACTGGCTTGGTCAGAAAACCAGTTACATTGTCCGTTGTATGAATTTTCTGCATATTCACACTTCCTTCCTCTACTACTTCTCGCACAAAGTGAAATTGAACTCCAATGTTTTTAGCCCTAGAATGAAAAGCTGGATTTCATGCGATGTCCAAGACACTCTGACTGTCACAAAACAAAGGAACCTTCTCTTGTTTGTGTCCGATGTGCTCCAATAACATTTTAATCTATGTTGCATCCTTGCAAGTTTGAGTAGTTGTTCTATCGTAGATAATGCCATAACTATTTGCAGTTTGAAACCTAGCTTATTGCTCCCTCTGCATTTGTAAACACATAATTAGTAGTAAATTTTCTCTTACCAGGATCACTTGCATAATCTGAATCGACATATCGCCTGAGTGAAAAATCTGATCTTCCATCATATAAAGCACCATTTGTGGTACCCTTAATATATCTAAGGATCGTCTTAACAGTACTCCAATGCTCTCGTCCAGGATTCGCCATATACTGACTAACTACTCTCACTGCTTGAGCAATGTCCGGTCTTGTACAAATCATGGCGAACACCAAACTTCTCACTGTTGATGGATATGGTACTCGAGACATCTTCATCCTCTGTGCTTTACTGTTATGACATATTTCGGAGGATTACTTGAAACTAACAGGAAGAGGGGTTGAGATTGGCTTACTATCTTGCATATTGAAGCGTTGCAAAACTTTCTTCAAATAATTGTTATGGGAAAGCCAAATTGTAGCGCCCTTACACGAGCCACTACAAAACTTACTAATAAACATGCAACATTAAACTTAATAACAACAATTAAACATCGGAAACTAAATACTTAATCATCTTACAACCCAAACGAAAACAGAACAGTAACAGCAGTCTTAAACATTAATACAACCATATCGAAAAACATAATTCTGAATGAGAAAATGATAAACCACATAAAACCTCCAATATATCACCACCGAAAACCCAACTGCTCTAGCCACTGCCCTGGCCGTCCGAACCGTCCAACCTAAGACTGTCCCGTGGAATAGGGTGTCCAAGATGAAAACAAGGACGTGAGCGACAATCGCCCAATACGAGAATGTACGAGTATACAAACTGATATGATGCATGCGAAATGCAATATGCTCGGATATCAAGGATCAAGTCAAGAATCTCATGCTCAGTCCAGAGGCGTCTGAGTGTGTAATCTCTGATCTGTCTTAGGCATGTTTTGGCTCTCACACTCATCATCAAGACGCGAACCTACAATGTCCAGGTCAACAGAGCCCGCGGGTCCCATCGGACACTGTAGCTCTCGATGCCCCATCGTCCACAGTACAAAATAGGGCTGAGCGGCCCCAACAAACGAGATATATATCAAAAGACATGATATGTCATGCATAATATGCCAAAGCAGTAAAACATGTATCATGCAACAGATAAATATGCAGCATATAAGTGTGTATACTACGCTTGGATATCTCAGTCAGTACATCACGTACCTCACTAAAACAATCTGACAGAAAGCTCTGAACCTAGACAATACCAACATAATGAAATCACTATTAAAGCAGATCCTGAATTACCAAACATGCTACAAAGTTCTCCCTAATGATCCTTAAATCATTATTTAAGGTTTTAGGATTATACCTGCATCTGTCGTCAGCCCGTTGATGATGTCTCGATCTCAGCTCACCGACCCCTCATCGAGTCGACACTAGCTTCGAAACTTACCAACACCAAAATGCCCTAGAAACTGGCTAGAAAACCCAAGGTATAATGCTAGAACTCTCTCTGAAGAATGCGGTGTAGGAAACAAAAAAAATCAACTTCCATTTATAGGCTGCATCCGGACTAGTTCAGAAAATATGAATCAATCTTATCTGCCACATGTCAGAATCTCATTTGTCTAGTTAGATTTTCTCGGGATAATGTAATCTGAAGTAGATCTGGTTGTCCATTTTAAATTCCGTAGATCCCAACAGCTTGATCCCGAATTATCAGTTCCTTAATAATACTTAATTAACAACTATTTAGTTATTTTTTAGTTTGTACTTCATTCAAAATAAGGATTCGGGTCATTACATAAATTTTTCTATTACTCTTGTCTCGGTAAACTTCTATCCCTAGAATCTTGATTGTCAGTCCCAAGTCCTTCATATAAAATTCCCTAGCCAACTGTGCCTTCAATTCTTGGACCCGATCTTTTGTAGGGGCCTGTTACCAACATGTTTTCCACATATAACAGCAAAATGATATAATCATCATCAGATCTCTTGAAATATGTACTAGGGTCTGCACTAAGTCTGTTGTATCCAAGACTCATGATATAGGAATCAAATCTCTTGTACCAACAGTTCGGCGTCTGTTTGAGACCGTACAAAGATTTGTTCAACCTGCAAACCAAGTTCTCTTTGCCTTTTTCCGCAAAACCTTCTTGCTGGAGCATATAGATTTCTTCTTCAAGATCTCCATGAAGAAATGTCGTTTTCACATCTAGTTGTTCTAGATGTAGGTCAAACACCGTACATAATGCAACCACTATACCGACTGTTGTAAGTTGAGCCGCAGGAGAAAATATCTTACTGAAGTCAATGTCTTCTTTCTGAGCATATTTTTTTACCCCCAATCTAGCACGATACTGCACAACATGGTTATTGCCATCACGCTTGATCTTGTTGACCCATCTGTTACCAATGAACTTTCCTCTCTTGTGGTAGTGTAACAAGATCACAAGTTTTATTCATGCCTAATGCCTCCAACTCTTTTTGCATTGCTGTCATCCACAAGGATACATATGAGCTTTGAGTAGTCTGATGAAAACTGGCTCACCATCTTCAGATAATAAACAATATGCAATATTGCTTTCAGTGACACAGTCTGAAAGCCAACTCGGTGATCTTATCTCTCGAGTTGATTGCCTCATTTTGGAAACCTCAGGCTCAACATATTCTTGTTCCTCGTGCTCCGGTAATGCTTCACTAGAAATTTGATCTTCGCATGTCTTCTTTTCCACCTGAATTATTGTAGTTTCTGAATTCATTGTGTCTTTTTCTCCTTTTACTTTATCTTTCTCCAAGATAACATATCCGCTGATGACAAGCTTGTGGACAGTAGGATCAGACCCACAGTTCTCAACATGGCTATTGTTCTGCCCAACAAAGTTATGTTCATCCGCTCTACCAATCCATTCTGTTGAGGTGCGTAAGCCGTCGTGAACTATCTTTTGATGCCCTCATGTTGACAAAATACATTAAATTCATCACTTGTATATTTACCTCTATTGTCAGTCTTCAAACACTTGGTTTTCTTTTCAGAATCAAGTTCAACTCGTGCTTTTAAATTTTTGAAGATCTAGAAAATATCTGATTTCTTATTGATTAGATATACCCAATATCTGCTAGAGAAATCATCAAGGAACGAGACAAAGTATCTCACTCCTCCTAGGGACACAACCGGTGCTTGCCAAACATCCGAATGAATCGGCTCCAATATGCTTTTGCTTTTGGCAGCAGAAATGTTAAACTTTAATCAGAGTTGTCAAACTTGTATCTTTAGTTTTCACATCATAAAATTGCTCACATTGACCTTTGTTGTCTCGTACTTGTCTGTCATTATATCTACAACAATTTAGTAGACTGAATAAAATAATTCTGCTTTAATAAAAAATCTTAAAAAAACTTTTCTGATGTGGAAGATCAGTCTATGCTGTAACCACATAGAATTTTAAGAAATTTTAAACCAAGAATTGTTACTACTTGTTGGTCCTAGGTGCGACATCTTTAGATAATAATATGAAAATAAAGTTTAAAACTGGACACCGAGATTTACGTGGAAAACCCCTAAAAATATTAGGGTAAAACCACGGGCAAGATAAAGAGAATTTCGTTATAATATTTTATAATGTACATTTACTTACTGTGTTTTCAAAGAGAACACACACTCTCTTAATACAGGAGAATAAACACCTCACTCAAATTCTATGACATGAGAGAAAAGAACTGAGAATGAGATGATAAATGAGGTGAATTTATGCACCTATTTATAGGTGTTCTACCTCGTCTGAACGCAAGAGATTTCTGCACAATTTCATCATCTGAATTCACGATGCCAACTCCGTTTTTTCCGCCGCAAAATATGACCTGACTTTTCCCTCATAATTAATGCATACCTACCATTCATCATTATTTTGCCGACTGATACAAACCAGAGGCAGAAAATATAACGACCAAAGAGATTGAATTAGTTTAGGGCTACTTAATTTTTTTAAAAAAACAGCGGGCACCCGATCAGGTTGGGTTAGGTGTCGGGTACTCATACTCGAATGCCCACCCCTAATCGTCAGAAATAGTAGTTTATACTAATGCATGGTGCCTGAGTATTGTGGTTTTGAAAGAGGTATGCTTAGTGTTTTGCTGTTATCTTGTTCATAAAATATCAGTGGGAAATGAGAGACATGGATCTTCTGCTTAGTGTTTTATACAAGTGATCTCGTTTTATGTGTAAAATATATTCATTATACTGAATATTTTCTTTTGCTCTTATTTCCAGGTTATAATTGCCACAAATATTGCAGAAACGAGTATAACTGTAGATGACGTGGTGTATGTGGTAGATTGTGGAAAGCACAAGGAGAATCACTATAATCCTCAAAAGGTCTGTTCATGTCTTCATGTATTTCCTTTAGAAATAAGTTATGTTTTTTGTGACGAATTGTCCTAACAAACTTGCAGTGTGGATAAATTCTTATTTGGTTATTATATGCTTAAGAATATTTCACCAAAAGAAAAAACTTTTCAGTTTTCAAGTGAGAGAATACTATAATTTGATCTTGCATTATGGTACTTAAGCTAGTTACCTCATTGTATCATTGATACACTTTCCAGAATGTGTTTTCCTTGTTACTTAAGCTAGTTACTACATTGCATCACCGATGCACATTCCAGAACGTACATTTCTTGTTAACTTCAATGTTTCTGTTGGCCTTTGTTGGATGGTTAGAAACTGAACTAGGATCTTTTATCTTCTTAAAAAATAGAATATGAAATTACTTTTTTATGCTGATCAAGTGGTTTCTTGATTTGGTGGAACAAAGCGGTTTCAGCCACCACTATTTTCCACTAATGAATGCTAGATATCGTACATGGTCCTTTGTCTCAAAAGTCACCGGGTTTGTTCTGGTGTTAGTTTTAATTTTCCTCCTTTTGGGGAACACCGTAACAGGAAGCGGCAATTCATAGTGTTTCGAAACTTTATTATGGTAGTTGGAAAGTGATGTAACCATCCTAGAAACCTAGATCTATCTAGGTATACAATGGGATGCAAAAAGATGCTATATGAAGTGACAACATTTAAATTACACAAGTGTAATAATGTTTTATATAATATAAGTTAATTTTCTTTTACAACTGCCGACTCCTTTTTATCTAGGATATGTTATGACCTCTGTGAGTGCGTATGAATTGTTGATTTGGAAATCTGTTGAATTTGCATAACTTTTGATATCTATCTCTCAATGTATACACTACGTACTGTGATTGATGCAAAAAGAAACTATCAAGCATGGTGGAAGATTGGATATCTCAAGCAAATGCTAGGCAAAGGCGAGGAAGAGCTGGACGCGTGAAGCCCGGAATTTGCTTTTGTTTGTATACTCGCCATAGATACGAAAAGTTAATGCGCCCATATCAGGTAATGACTGTTCTAGTAAGAAAGAATAAATAAATAGATGAGTATCTATGTAGATTATGTTACTGTACTTGACTCGTTCTGACCAAATTTTGGCCATCTAGATACCAGAGATGAAGCGAATGCCATTGGTTGAGTTGTGTCTGCAAGTAAAGATTCTCTCTCTTGGTGGCATAAAGCAATTTTTACTTGAGGTGACTTCTAATATTGTACTAGAAACCAGTTGTTTGTTTACTCATCTTCTAGATTTTGTTGCAAAGTTCTAATCTAACAGCATGTGCCTTTTGTCACTAAGTTTATTTGGTCCAAATTACCATTTTCAGGCTTTGGAACCTCCCAGGGAAGAGGCCATTGCCTCGGCAATTTCTTCTCTGTATGAGGTAATGGTTTTCCATTTTTTCTGAATTGAGGCCAGAATGACCAATATGTTAGCGAAGGCACATTTTTTCTTCTCTAGGGCTGATTACAAGGCCTTAATTCGATTGATAAACAAAACTGAAATTGCTGATTTTTTTGCACCTTTTAATATTAGATACATATATGCACACACACCCATATATAGAGAGAAAGAATGGAAGAGCAACATCACATGTTCTGAAAGATAAATAAGAGTATGAAACCAAATCATGTATGTCTCTATAGGTTAACAGACTTCTTCCATTTAACTTATATCTTCAATTTTGAAGTAACTTGCATTAAAATTTTCAGGTCCATACATGTCATAATACTGGATAGAGAAAGCTTGATTTCAATTTTGGAAAACAATGTTTTTATTATCAAATTCATTTTTACCACTATTTAGACCCCAGACAGAAACCTCTCTTTGTCCAATGCTTTATTGGATTATAGGAAATAGCCAAAATCCTGGCATATGTGCACGGAATCCCAAATATCTACTAATTGATTTAGATACGGAGATAAGTTACGGATTATCGACTACTTAACATATTATCCTAGGTCTTTTTTCCCGAATTTCCAAAAACTCTCCCTCAAACCATTGAGTACAAATTAGTTATTCCGGTCTTGTTTCCACAAGGATCAAATCCACTTTATGTCTTCGTAAGAAAATCTACATCTCAAAACACAGTTGGAAGTTGGGCAAGTTGCAGGTTTTACTTTTTCTATTTTAATTTTGATGAAATCAAATCCTGGCTAAAATATTATATTTTGCATCTTAATCTGACTGGATTGTGGAACATGTGATTGTTGGTGTACTATCACTTGATATATTAATGGACCTGTTTCGAAGCCACATTCAAGTTCGTCTTCAGTGTCTGTATCCAAAATTAGCTCGCATGTTCCCCTTGCTATAGCTCTATATTTTGTTTCTGCACCATTTAGGTAACTACATATTGTTTTTTGCTTCTCCATGTAACCAGATTCACCTTCCCTAGATTTTGGTGAAATAACCAGTTATAAACTTGCCATCCTAAGTGGATGATTCCTTAAATTTGTTACAATCAAAATACACAGTATCTATATAAGAATAGTTGGAACAACTAATTCCCCTGAATCTAGTGATCAAATCCTAGAATATCTACGAAATTGATGCAAATGCAAAAATACGTTGCAACTAGTGTAATCGCTAACCTACTATCATGGGAATTTATTATAACATAAACACTTCTTATTTCATTGTACCTACCAATGTTTTTCACAACTATGAACAGAGATTTTTCCGACTTCACCCAAACATATCTTTTCCTTACCTACACATGTTTTCAGGCTAAATTTATGGTAATGATATTTGATACCATCTAATGTTGTAGAGTTATTTTTTCTTATCGTTCACGCCAGGGAAAAACTTCCTATAATTTGTCTTTATTGCATTTGATTTCTGTGCTTCAATTGCCATGCTGAAGTTGAACTATCTCCATAGGTTGGGGCCATTGAAGGAAAAGAAGAGTTGACACCTCTTGGCCATCATCTGGCGAGACTCCCAGTCGATGTACTGATTGGAAAGGCATGCATGATCAAACTTCTTTTTAATACTACCCAAAATCTTAAGAATTCAATATTGAAGTGTCATCTTGCCAGATTCAAGGAAAAGATGACAGATTGATTTTATGTGCCATGCTGGTGCTTTAGGTATCAGTGGTAATTTTTGGTAAATATTTGACTCTGATATGAATGTACCTGCTAGTTGGATCATTAGTTAGATGAATTGTTCAATGAATTAACATAGAGAGTTATGGTACTGAATATTAGTCGGCGGGTTGAGAATTTGTTCACGCTGAACCCAGCTGAATCAAGCCAATTTTTCCTTCACCATTGCCCCATGACTCCCATCGGAGTTTCGTTACATATGGCTGTTCACCGAGTGCAACCCAATTTTACAAGCACCTGAAGTATACACTGAATGAGGAAAACTTATTTTGTGCAACGCAACTCATGTTTCTATCATATCACAGGCATCGGTTTTTCCTCAATTTCGGACATGAGAAACCCCAATACTGTACTACCAGTGACTGTATCTGAGATGGCAAACATATTTTTGCACTCCCGTGCATCGAACAAACTCCAATATCGACAATGTTTACTTTCAAATTTTACTGTCCCATCAGCTGCCCTAAAAAGAATTATTGGTTGTTGATAAAATTACAGTTGATCTAGGACTGAAATAGATGAGGGGGAGGTTTCCTATCTTCTTGGCTGGGGGGTGAAGGGAATACAAGATGAGAATCTCACTTACGTTCTCTCTAAATATGCTTTTCTTGTTTGCGATTTGGTATTGATGGAATCCACTCAAGCACGAAGTTCAAGTACTCCCAGAGTTCATTCATATAGATATAGTTTAGCAAGAGCGAGCTGTTAACAGCAGAACATTGGTTAGGTATCCCATCTTTAAACATCAATTTTTACCTAGTGTTTTTTGTCATGACATTTCAACATTCTCATAGTGCCTAGGTAATTTTTTTAAATGGTCTTCACACTTTGATTGGTTAGTTTAGTTTAAGAATTATCGGCAATTTGATTTCCTCGTATCACTTTCTTCCCTTTGTGAAAAAGAGGCAAACAAAGAGTAGAAAGAATATAATTTATTATTATTTTACAACTGATTACAATAGTACATATAAATAAGAGCATAATCTTCTAAATCTAGTAATAAGATCCCTACAAAACTAGGATAGAATATTCACAATATAACTAACATAATATGCATGATTTATCTACTATAATAAAAGATTAATTCTAATAATATATTATCTACAGAATCTGACACTGTCCCTCAAGCTGGTGAATGGATATCGCCCATTCCAAGCTTGCTAACAATATTGTGAACAAACTACTGGATAACGCCTTTGTGAATATATCTTCCAACTGATCCTTGGAAGAGACAAATGGAGTGCATATTAATCCACTTTCCAATTTCTCTTTGACAAAGTGTCTATCAACTTCAACGTGTTTCGTACGGTCATGTTGCATCGGATTGTGAGCTATACTAATCGCTGATTTATTGTCACAATATAACTTAATGGGTGTCTTCCACTTAATTCTCAAGTCATCAAGAATTATCTGCAACCATAGTAATTCACATATTCCCAAAGCCATAGCTCGAAATTCTGATTTTGCGCTTGATCTTGCAACCACATTTTGCTTTTTACTTCTCCACGTCACTAGGATTCCCCCCAAGAATGTGCAATAGCCGGAAGTGGGCCTTCGATCATCCAAGGAGCACACTAGGTTTCCCCCCAAGAATGTGCAATAGCCGGAAGTGGGCCTTCGATCATCCAAGGAGCACACATAGTCGGCGTCTGTATAGGCTTCAAGACACATAGCATCCCTTTTTGTGAATAAGATGCTTTTTCCTGGACTGCCTTTAAGATAATGTAAGATCTTATGGACTGCCTTGAGGTGTTTTTCCTTCGGACTTTGTGCTTATATCTGCTAACTACACTTACAGCATACGAAATGTCTGGTCTAGAGTGAGTTAGATACAGTAACCTCCCAACCAGCCTCTGATAAGAACCTCTATCTACCACTGGGTCATTTGGTGCATCACATAGTCCGTGATTGACTTCAGTTGGGGTGTCCGCCGGCTTGCATCCCATCTTTCTTGAGTCTTTCAACAAATCCAGCACATATTTTTGTTGGGAAATGAATATCTCATGCTGTGAGTGAGCCACTTCAATTCCTAGAAAGTATTTTAACTTCCCAAGTTCTTTGATATCAAACTCTTTGAGGAGGCGCTGCTTGAGGTCCTGTATTCCTGCTATATCATTCCCGGATACTATCATATCATCAACATACACCAGCATAATAGTCACTCCCCCTGAAGCCGAGTGCTTCACAAACAAAGAATGATCCCCTTGGCGTTGTCTGTATCCCAAGCTAGTCATTGCTTTACTGAGTCTTCCAAACCAAGCATGTGGTGATTGTTTGAGGCCATAAAGTGCCTTTTTCAGCCTACGCACCATCTTTTTTTTAGATTCAAAACCCGGTGTGATATTCATATACACTTCTTCGGCAGGATCACCATGAAGAAATGCATTCTTAACATCAAATTGGAACAGATTCCATCCAAAATTTGCCGCTAATGACAGAAGGATCCGTAATGTGTTCATCTTTGGAACAGGTGCAAAGGTTTCCAATAGTCATGTCCATATGTATAGCCTCGCCTTATAACGTTCAACTGTCCCATCTGATTTATATTTGATAGTGAATACCCATCGACAACCAACCGGTTTAACATCGTGTGGCAATCTAACCAGTTCCCACGTTTTGTTTTTTTCAAGAGCTTCCGTTTCTATTTTCATGGCATCTTCCCACTTCTTGTCTCTTAATGCCTCTGATAGATTTCTTGGAATGGATATATTGTGAAGATTGGTCAACAAGGCTTTATGGCTGTGGGACAGGTTCTGATAGGTAATAAAATTATGCAAGGGATGTTTAGTACAGGTTCTAATTCCTTTTCTTAATGCGATTGGCAAGTTCATGTCCTGGTCAACATCATCTAAGGTCTTAGAATCTGTTAAGATTTTGGGTTCAACTAGTATTTCACTCTCGGCTGTGGCTTGGCCTTTTCCAGCTGATAGCGTGGAAATTTCAGGAACTCGTGCAATATTCAGAGGTGGTGGTGCTACTGTAGAGGCTGGAATTTTTTTGCTGGAATGAGTTTTGAGTGGTTGTGTTGGGGTTTCTTTTTCCTTATCCACGATCAGATCACTTTGTGGGGCTGATTTGGCTGTTTGATAAGGAAGTATAGATGGTGAGTTGTGTGGTAGTGGCAGTGTGCTAGACTCGAAGGGAAGATCAAGTGAAAGGCATATATCCCCTCCATCCCTGTCAGTTTTGTTTTCTGGAGATTTTGAGGGAAAATAAGACTCATTTTCGACAAAGGTGACATCAGCAGAAACAATAGTTTTTCGAGTGGAAGGATGAAAGCACTTATATCCCTTTTGAGTAGAGGAATATCCGATAAACATACATCGAAGAGCTCGAGGGTCGAGTTTACCTCTATTTTGGGAATGTATGTGAACGAAGACGACACTTCCAAAAATTCTAGGAACAAGATTATTAGACGCAATAAAATTAGGAAAAAAATTTGTGAGAATTTCTATTGGAGTTTTAAAATCAAGAATACTAGTGGGAAGTCTATTAATAAGGTGTGCAGCAGTAAGGACAACTTCTCCCCAATAGTATTTAGGAACATTTTTGTGAAACAATAATGCTCTTGTGATATTTAGGAGGTGGTCATTCTTTCGTTCAGCCACGCCGTTTTGTTGTGGTGTATTGACACAAGAGGATTAATGCAAAATTCCTTCCTTTTTCAAAAGAGGAAAGAGACAAATTGAAGTAATCTTTGGCCTTGTCTGACCTAAATCTTTTAATTCTCATATCAAATTGCGTCTTAATCATGTTATAGAATTTTGGAAAAATAGTGCTAACTTTGGATTTATTTTTCAAAAGGTAAATCCATGTCATGCGAGTGCAGTCATCGACAAAAGACACAAACCACTTGGCACCAGAAATATTTTGAACACTAGAGGGACCCCATATATCGCTATGGATCAAAGAGAATGGAATACTAGTTCTTTTATTACTTGCTGGAAATGAAACACGTTTGTGTTTCGCAAATTCACAGTCATTAGATGAAAAGACTCTAATTTATTTTCTTTAAACCATAAATGAAACATTAACTTAAGGACCCTAAAGGAAGGATGGCCTAACGACGATTAAAAAGCCAAATTTTATTCTTAGTTAACAAAACAGACTCAAAAAAAATGATGTGGATCTCTCCATCCTAGTTCCTCCATTTTGATTTTCAGATAGGAAAGACCATTCCTCTCATTAGCACGTCCAATCATCCTCTTCATTTTCAGTTCCTGAAACTCACAATGGGAAGAGAAGGTCACACAACAATTGGAATCCATGGTTAGTTTCTTAATGAAGATTAGGTTTGCAAACAATTTTGGAACATGGAGGACATTTTTAAGAACAAGGGATGGGCTTATATAGATATCACCTTGACCAGCAATGGTAGTGAAAGATCCATCAGCAAAGGTGATTTTCTTGTGGCTAGAGCATGGTGTGTAGGTAGAGAATGATTTGGAATTATAGGTCATGTGATCAGTGGCTCCGGAATAGATTATCTATAACCTTGGAGAAATCTTTTCAGAGATGTGATACCTGAAAAAGCCAAGGAGCTAGTACCTGATGAGGAGGGTTTCTCAACTGACACTAAGAAATTTTTCAACGCCTTGATCTCCTGCTCACTTAATCCTGCACCAATGTTTTGTTCACTTCCTTCATTGTTCGATGGTGCACTTACCATATAAGCCTTGCCTCCTTCATCAATGTTTCGATTAGGCCTACCATGCAGCTTCCAACACTGATCTTTGATGTGACCATTCTTTCTGCAGTAAGTGCAATATAGAGATTCACGACTGTTGAATCTTGATTTTTGGTGTTGATTGTTGAACTTGGATTCTTTTATCCCAGCCGTTTTAGCAACAAGTGCAGATCCTTCCTCTCCGCGTGTCTCGAGCATAACCCTTCTACGGCCTTCTTCTACCCGAATGATAGAGATTGTTTCATTTAAGGAAGGCAGATCTGCCTTTCCTAAAATTTGCACTCTAACTGCATCGAACTCTGTCGATTATATCACTAGAAGTTAGGGATTAGTATCTTTGTAATCTAGGCTATATTTAGCATGCGTATATTTTATTCTATGGAAGTTAGCAGTTCCTAATTTTATGGTCTATCAATTAGGGCTAAACTTTAGGAGTCAGCTTTTATCCTTCCTGTCAATCTCTGTGTATATATATTCTCTTGGTTTAATCAAAAAAGTAGTAGAAGATTTCCTGATAATTTAAATCTTCATGGTATCAGAGCTACGGCTCTTCTCTCTCAAATCGCAATCTCCTCCCCTATAGCCTCATTCTCGTGTAGCCATCCTCAACCATGGTGAAACATGGCCTGGCTACCGAAACCTCAAAATCAGAAACTCTAAACCCTAGCCCCACCGAAAACAATTCCCTTGTCATCACAAGCCACAAATTAAATGGCCACAATTATCTTCAGTGGTCTAAGTCGGTTAGAATGTTTATTTGGGGTAGAGGGAAGGAGGAGTACTTGATGAGCGAGTCGGCCATCCCAGAGAAGACGGATCCAGGCTTCAAGAAGTGGAACATCGAGAATCACATGATTATGGCGTGGCTTATCAATTCTATGACAGTGGAAATTGGAGAGAATTTCCTGTTATATGAAACAGCCCTTGAGATGTGGCAGGCCGCAAGGGAAACATACTCTAGCTCAGATAATACCTCAGAGCTATTCGCTGTAGAATCGGTACTATATGACTTGCGGCAAGGAGATCAGCCAGTCACTCTATATTACAACGCCCTTGTCCGACAGTGGCAGCAGCTCGATGCATTTGAAAGCCATGAATGGAAGTGTGCCGAGGATGGTCAGCGATTCCTCAAAATTCAGGAGCAGAAGAGGACATTCAAGTTCTTACTAGGTCTCAACAAAGACTTAGATGAAGTCCGAGGCAGAATAATGGGTGGAAAGCCACTCCTGAACCTGAGAGAAGCATTTGCTGAGGTTCGAAGGGAAGAGAGTAGAAAGCGGGTGATGATGGGCACTCAGAATAGCTCGGTCAGCGTAGAAGGATCTGCACTTACATCATACGGTGCACATCCTGCCAGCCAACAGGATACTCGTTCTCAGCGCAAAACTCGACCATACTGCGTTCATTGTGCCAAGCCAGGCCATACAAAAGACACATGTTGGAAGATTCACGGGAAACCTGCTGATTGGAAGCCTTCTAGATCGTTCAATGAGCGAAATAGCCGAGCAAATTCAGCCACTTCCACGGAAGTCACTTCATTCTCAAAGGAGCAGATCGAGGCCTTACAGAAGGCATTAGCCACCACTTTAACACACCACGATACCACGAGCCAACCTGTCAGTTTGCATGCAAATAAAGGTAACAAGTATTATGCTTTGTCTACTTGGAATACTCTATCTCGTCATTGGATTATTGACTCAGGAGCATCAGACCATATGACGGGAGACCGGTCCCTGTTTCAAGAATACCAACCGAGCCAAACCCAAGTGACCGTGCGGATTGCTGACGGTTCTAAATCCCGAGTTGCCGGGATTGGAAAAATCTGCCTAACCTCAACTCTCACCCTACAATCTGTGTTGCATGTTCCGAAATTAGATTGCAACTTGTTATCAATAAATAAGTTAACATCTGATCATAATTGCTCCGCTGAATTTTTCCAAAATATGTGCATTTTTCAGGAATTGGGATCGAGGAAGATGATTGGCAGTGCTAGGGTGTGCTCAGGACTCTACTTGCTTAACTCGCAAACGGAATCCACATCAAGCCATGTCACCCTTAGTCAGCCTAATCATGAGTCAATCAAATCCAAGGTTTCAAAATCTGTTTTAGTTTCTAGAGTCAATAAGGATACTGAAGTCATGTGTTGGCACTATCGACTAGGACATCCAAGTTTTTATTATCTTGAAAAGTTATTTCCTCAATTGTTTATGAATAAAAGACCACAACATTTTCATTGTGAAATTTGTCAACTTGCAAAGCACACACGCTCAGTTTATCGAAGCATTCCTTACGATCCATCGCAACCCTTCACTTTAATCCATAGTGACATATGGGGAGCATCAAGGATAGCTAATATAAATGGTGCCAAATGGTTTGTCACTTTTATCGATGACCACACTAGGCTCACATGGGTATTTCTCATGAAAGAAAAATCAGAACTTGAAAAAGTTTTTCTAGCATTCGAAGCCATGGTTCAAACTCAGTTTATGTCAAAAATCCGGGTACTAAAATCTGACAATGCCAGGGAATATTTCAACCTAATTCTAGGAGACTATTTCTCTAAACATGGGATAGTTCAAATCAGTTCATGTGTAAATACACCCCAACAAAATGGTATAGCCGAACGAAAAAATCGTCACCTATTAGAAGTTGCCCGATCCATTATGTTTTCAACTGGTGTCCCAAAATATTTATGGGGCGAGGCGGTGTTGACTACTGCCTACCTTATAAATAGGATGCCATCCCGAGTCTTGAAGTTTGCTACGCCATATCAAACCCTAATCAAAGCTTATCCCCATGCAGCCATCCTATCCTCCAACTTACCAACAAAAATCTTCGGATGCTCCGCATTTGTTCACATCTATCCACACGACCGTAGCAAACTCGATCCTCGATCCACTAAGTGTGTCTTTATCGGCTATTCTTCCAATAAGAAAGGGTATAAGTGTTTTTGTCCTAGGACTAGAAAGATCTTTAACACTATGGATGTTACTTTTCTCGAAGAGACTCCCTATTTCACCAAAACTGTTCTTCAGGGGGAGAACTCGAGGGAAGTACAACCTTGGTCTTGGGGTTCTCTCCTCATTACTACACCAAATATGCCACAAAATGACTCGAATCCACCTCCTACACTTGTTGATGACCAGGTCCAATCCCCACAACCCCAGCAGACATACAAGTATACACCCGTCGGCCGAGACCCACTCCAAGAATAAGTGAGCCACTGACACATCCTACTGTTGAGCCGTCATCAAACTCGGTTCCGATTCCAAGCACGGAGCCACACACACCGGAACTTCCACCTCTCGAAGAGTCCGAAGAGTTACCTATTGCTCTACGAAAAGGTACCCGGAGTTGCACTAATCATCCAATACAGAGGTTTGTTTCCTATGGTGGTTTGTCACAGAAATACAGGGCTTACATCACAAACCTTGACACGGTACCTATTCCGGGATCAATACAAGAAGCTTTGAAGCACCCGGGATGGACTCAGGCGGTTCAAGAAGAATTGAGGGCTATGGAAAAGAATGACACGTGGACTATCACAGATTTACCTCCCGGGAAGAAAACCGTGAGTTGTAAGTGGTTATTCACCGTGAAATGCAAGGCGGATGGAAGTGTTGAACGGTTAAAGGCCCGACTAGTGGCTCGTGGATTTACTCAATCCTACGGAATCGACTATCAGGAGACATTCGCACCTGTAGCTAAACTTAACACCGTGCGAATTCTCTTGTCCGTGGCTACGAATCTAGATTGGAAGCTGCAACAACTTGATATTAAGAATGCATTTCTTAATGGGGAATTGGAGGAAGAAGTCTACATGGATATTCCAACCGGGCTTTCTGTCAATGAGAGTAGCAATAAGGTGTGTAAGTTGCTGAAATCGATTTATGGGCTGAAACAATCACCAAGGGTATGGTTCGGGAGGTTCTCTACTGTGGTAAAGGAACAAGGGTTTCAGCAATGTCAATCCGATCACACCCTCTTTGTCAAACGATCTACCGATCATAGAGTTGCCATCCTCATTGTCTATGTGGATGACATTATCTTGACCGGGGACTATGAAGAGGCGATTGTGAATATTAAACGGTCATTGGCTCAGTCATTTGAGGTGAAAGACCTTGGGTTGCTGCGGTACTTCTTGGGTATGGAAGTATCAAGGTCAAAGAAGGGAATTGTTTTGTCACAACGCAAACATGTCTTGGATTTACTCAGTGAGACAGGGATGCTTGGCTGTAAACCAGCAAGTACTCCCATGGAAGCTATCAAACCAAGTGGAAAAAAAAGATGAAGAGATCTTGTCCGATAAAGGAAGGTGTCAACGGCTCGTAGGGAGGCTTATTTATTTGTCTCATACACGGCCAGACATCGGGTTCGCAGTGAGTTATGTGAGCCAATTCATGAACTGTCCCACTCAGAAACACATGGAAGTCGTATATCGAATTCTCCGATACTTGAAGAAGTGCCCGGGTAAAGGAATCTTATTTGGGAAACACGAAGATAAAAGTGTTGTATTGTATTCCGACGCGGATTGGGCTGGAAGCCACACGGACCGAAGATCAACAACGGGGTATTGTTCATTTGTATGGGGAAATCTTGTAACTTGGAGAAGCAAGAAACAACCGGTGGTCTCCCGAAGCAGTGCAGAAGCTGAACTTAGGGCTCTAGCATTAGCTACTTGTGAAGGAATATGGATACGTCGTGTCTTGGAAGATTTGGGAATAAAACAGGAAGGATCAGTAACCCACAGATGTGACAACCAAGCTACCATTAGCATGGCGAAAGACCCGGTTCATCATGACCGTACAAAACACGTCGAAATAGACCGACATTTCATTGCCGAGAAGCTCAAGAACTCCGATGTTCAGATTCTCTACACACCTACTCGAGAGCAAATTGCAGATGTTCTCACTAAAGCCGTTCTAGGTCCTAACTTTGATGAAATATGTAACAAGTTGGGCATGTACGATATGTACTACCCAACTTGAGGGGGAGTGTCGATTATATCACTAGAAGTTAGGGATTAGTATCTTTGTAATCTAGGCTATATTTAGCATGCGTATATTTTATTCTATGTAAGTTAGCAGTTCCTAATTTTATGGTCTATCAATTAGGGCTAAACTTTAGGAGTCAGCTTTTATCCTTCCTGTCAATCTCTGTGTATATATATTCTCTTGGTTTAATCAAAAAAGTAGTAGAAGATTTCCTGATAATTTAAATCTTCAAACTCCATGTTGAGGCCAACCAGAAATTCATAGGTTCGTTCCCTTTCAATAAACTGCTTTAAGACTGTAGCATCTGATGCACAAGTCATCTTAATGTATTGGTATTGATCCAGCTCTTGCCACAGTCCTTGTAAGAGATTAGCGTACTCTGTTGTGGTCTGATTTCCTTGCTTTGTTGTTGCGATCTTTGACTTAACTTCGTAAATCTGGGCTGCGTCATTGGCCCTGGACTAAGTCTGTCGCATGGCCTCCCAAATTTCTTTGGCTGATCCAAGGAACATGCACGTATCGCTAATCTCTGGCAGCATCGAATTCCATAACCATGACATTACCATGGAATCTTGTTCATCCCAAGATGCAAATTTGGGATCTTTCTCCGAAGGTCCAGTACCTGTTAAATGATCGAGCCGTCCTCGACTTTTCATAAAGGTCTTGACAAGTTGGGACCATTTCAAGTAATTTTTTCCATTCAATCTATGAGCAGAATGAAAATTTTGTAATTCTCTTGTTGCTGCAGTATGTTCGACAAAGGCAGCATCAGATCTAAGGCTGATTACAGTACTATCGGACATTTTGCTGGAGATGGATGAACTTCGCTCTGATACCAAAACAAAGAGTAGAAAGAATAGAATTTATTATTATTTTACAATTGATTACAATGGTACATATAAATAAGAGCATAATCTTCTAAATCTAGTAATAAGATCCCTACAAAATTGGGATAGAATATTCACAATATAATTAACATAATCTGCATGATTTATCTACTATAATAAAAGATTAATTCTAATAATATATTATCTACATAATCTGACAGAGGCTAATGGATGGTTTTCACTAAGTTTTTTATATGGTAAACACCAATTGGATGCTCTGCTATGCACATTTTTTGGAAGCCTTAATCTTGTGTTCTTGTTTGAATTGCAGATGATGTTATATGGCGGAATATTTAGTTGTTTGTCACCAATTCTTACCATTTCAGCTTTTTTGAGTTACAAGTCACCATTTGTACAGCCAAGAGATGAGGTAGTTATCTTAATGCTCTGTAGTTTTTTCCTTGAGTTCATTGAGGGAATGAATTTACAATGTAATGTACACAAAACAATTTGCAGAGAGAAAATGTTGATAGAGCAAAATTGGCTTTGCTGACTGATAAGGTAGGTGATATGGCTGTTCCAGTTGACACTATCCGGCATTCAGATCATCTAGTCATGCTGATTGCGTATCAAAAATGGGATAAAATTCTGACTGAGGTTGGTCTGTCAATACATTGCCCAAGGGCATATCTGTTATTCTGTTTATTTTTCCCAATTTCATAGTTACATGGCAACAAATTGAGTTCTTGCATGCAGCATTCTTGTTACTAGGCCAGTTTGGTGGCTATATTGCTTTGGTAAATGTTTCAACACTTTGAATTTAAACGATCATTTTAATGGTATACTGTGCCTGATTGTTGGCTTAAAGATGTGATAAAACTTCTAAAATATATTCTTTCGCTAGCCTGGTTTGGTTTGCCAATCTAATTTAAATATTCTAGCTGCCCAAAATTGGTAACATGGGGAGACGCCAGCAGTTTTTTCATATTTATTTAATTGTTGGTTTGATAAGGGAATCCACCTAAAATTAGTAAATCATACACCCGACATGATTAATTTCAACTTTTACTTTTTGCCTGGTCGCTTCTCTATAGATTGAACATCTATGGGCTTATTCGTACTGTGGTTGTTGCTATCTCAGTTTATGGGAGGTCCTTATTTATCTCACATAAATTATGAAGGTGATAACTTGTAATGTTTTTCAGCATGGAGTTCAAGCAGCTCAAAAATTTTGCAGTTCACATTTCTTAAGCAGCTCTGTCATGTACATGATAAGGTATAATGTCTGTCTCCTGTTGGTATTGACTTGTATACAACCATGGTTAATTATATTCTCTCTGGAACTTGTAGTTGAGAGTCTCTCTTGGGATTTGTGCTATAAAAAGCTTGCATAAACATAAAAATAGCTTAACTTATATCTTCTAGGAATATAAAGTGAATGTTGCATTTAAACTAGCATGCTATTATTCTAGGGATATGAGAATACAATTTGGTACGTTGCTTGCTGACATTGGGCTGATAAATATTCCAAGAGATTATCAGGTACTTCTGTTTAAGTTACCAAGACAAGCCATGGTTGTCAATTCTTGGGATTCATTCATGTGTTTGCTTTCTGTATTAGAGATTATTTTTCCCTCGGATAACTGTGATGAACACTCCGCGTGATTATATATTTCAGTTACTGAGTAATAACGAACACACAACTCCAAACTGAGAAAAAATCTTGTGTACAATCGATTAAAAATATATTCTTGTCTAGTCTTATTTACCTGCTGTTGCAGATAATCTAGAAAAGCCAGAGAAACTGTTATTTGCATTAATTTGTGTTCTATCTTGATTCATTTGGATCTTGATTCTTTTGAAAAGTGGTTGAAGGATGGAAAGAAGACGGTTTGGAAGACATATTTTTGTCAACTTAGATATCATGATTTACACAATATGAGTGCATGGAATTCTGACCTTCTGGCAGGAATTCGTAGACATTTCTTCATGATGCTTGTTTTCCTGAGTTTAATGACTTTCCATTTAATTTTGACTGAGACAATATATAACAGTTATATTTGTCGTATTTGATGACAGAAAAGTATCATGTTTCGAACACCCATTTTCACATTGGTTCAAAAATTTCAGTAGAGATTTTGTTGATCTGTGTTAGTAATTTTCCTTACTGGAATGCTACCTGTGGAAATCACGTAGTCATTTTTCTAATCCTGGGACTTTGGCGACAAAAAATTGATTCCCTATTTGTTTGGAGTCTTTTGCATATTATTTTGGGTTATCAGATCTGACACCAGGGTCCCAGGTAAATTGATAACACATTTGATGTGTAAAGATATATTGATGACTGTACGAGTTCTTTTGGTGAGAGACCGATATTTTCCCTGTATTTCTGACATTGACTTTTGTTCTGAAAGCTTTGCATTCCAGCTTGCATTTAATTTAGTATATTTTTTCCGAAGCAGTTTGGCCGTAAAAAGAAAGAAAAACTCGACAGTTGGCTTACAGATTTTTCACAGCCATTCAATAAACACTCAAGTCATTTTGTTGTAGTAAAGGTAAAAATTTTATTTCGCCATCCTCAAGTTCCATCAACTTGATTATCATGTGCCATAGGGTCTCAAAATCTGCTTAAACATCATAGTTAGAGTGCATTATTAATGTATTTTCTTATTTGTCAATAGATTTACTTCCCATGTCTTGTTAGCAGTTGACTTGTGATTTATGCCTGCCCATGAATTATTGGATCACATCCATCATCCTGTTATTTTAACTTACCTGACACTACTATAACACAATAGTGTATGTAACATTTTTAGTTATCTTATCTCATGTCATCGAGTTTACCTACACAAGAAATGAGAGTGTCATTATTCAATATCCTGTGAAGGAGTCAATGCATGGTTTACTAGAAAAAGCGGTCAAACCTGATAGATTTTGTATTAGCCTGTAGATGTTATGGATTTAATAAGTATTGACCCACCATCCAACATTAATTGGCAGTTAGAACAATTGGAAATAGACGAAGTTGAAAAACCAAAACTTATGATGTCTTTTCTTTCATGAGCTGTGGAAATTTTTTTGGCTCTTCTGATCCTCAAGGTACATATTCAGGCAATAATTTGTGCGGGTCTCTATCCTAATGTGGCCAAAATTGAAGGAAGCAATGCAATAGGTCGTCCGGTATGGTATGATGGAAAAAGAGAAGTTCACATACACCCTTCTTCTGTTAACAGGAACCAGAAAGCATTTCAATATCCATTTCTTGTCTTTCTCGAAAAGGTTCGTGCTTTTTGACTCTGTGGATGGATGCTGAACCCCCCCCCAACTGCCTACCAAAGAACATATTTTTTTACTGTAAAACAAAATTAGTGAAATAAATAAATAAAAGAAATAGAAGGGAAATTTTTTTCTACATTGATTTATAAACCCTCTTATAAATCATATTTTCCGATGGAGAAAAATTTTTACACTGATTTTTCCAAGGGAATTTTTTTTTACATATGTATAACCTTCTTGTAAATCATAATTTCAGGTAGAGACCAAGAAAGTATTCCTGCGAGACACAACAATTGTTTCCCCCTACTCTATTTTGTTGTTTGGGGGATCAATAAGTGTTCAGCATCTGGTATCCTTTTTTTTTAACTCAAGGATTTTATTGGGATTTCATTGTCGTTTCTTATGTACACTAATTTACTAATGGTTTGTAATGGTGTCTGCTCTTGATATTACAGACTGGACGAATCATTGTAGATAATTGGCTGACAATGGAAGCACCGGCTCAAACTGCGGTCCTCTTCAAAGAACTTCGCTTAACTCTACATTCTATTCTAAAGGGGCTCATTAGTAAGCCTCAGGTACATATTTGTGCATTGCTTTATGATCCTTCTAGTTGCAAATGATGCTGAATGTTCACTTGACCTTGAACTTCCTTTCCAAGACATCCTAATATGATTTATGGCTAGACCTAATTTCCACCCTCAGCACATATATATATTGCTTTGCAAGAAAGTGCACCTTTTTTTGTAACGATCATGAGCCATTAGGCTGAACCAACATGGGCCTCGGCCCATACCTATGCACCACTATTGGTTATGGGTCGTTAGGATGGTCCAGCATGAGCCGTAGTCCATGCTCATGCATCGTCACTCATAGAATATCTCAGCCCAACTGAACTTCATAAAAAAGTTTACCTTTTGCTGATATTGTCTTGTTCATAATATTACTTGTTGTCAGTATCTTTTCTAGTACTTGTGCCAATTTTCCAACTTAAAGCCTGCCAGTGATGAACTTTTGAACGACGAGTCATTCGTTTTTAACCATAAGTATGAAGATGAAGTTTGGTAATGAATGGTTTCAAAAAAAAGTTTGGTGATGATTTGAGACGAATTTTGGGAGATTGTATCTGAATCAATGATTTTCCACTCATTCCCTTTCTGTTTCTGCAGAATTCGTCCATGGCGGATGATGAAGTTATGAGATCTATAATTCACTTGTTCCTGGAAGAGGATAAACCGATCCCTTGACTTTGTTCAATCCTCATCTGCTGCAGATTTAAGCAAGATGACTCAAAGTAAGCAGTGTTATTTCTGTTACAAAATCGTTTGATACATAAGAATAGGTTGTTGTCCCTTTTAGACATCATTCATCTCTGAAAGGATGGAATAATCCTGGGATACCCTGCATTAGATTCACTCAAGAAGAAGGATCATAGCCTATTTGGTAGATCCGCAAATAAAGATTCGACTTTTATGCCTTGAGTAGTTGAGTTGGTAAGTTTGTTTAGTTTTTAAACTAGAAATATTATTTAGTATTTCACAATTTGCAGCTAGCTTAGGAGTGATCGAGTATTGATATAATTATTGAAGAAGCTAAAAAACCCTCCCAGCCTACCTCGTAAATCACATTTCAATTTCGATAACTCATCCCTTTGTAATTTTTCCTTGAGAGAAATTTAATAAAATATGAATATTCCCATTTTATGAAATTTTGAATGTATCTCACATATTATTTTGATAAAAATAAAATTATGCATCTATTATTTTGACAAAAGGGAAAATTTTAATTTTTATGACATATTTCAGATGAGCTTATGTGCTGTGCCCGTTTCGCATTTCAGTATGCAGTTGATTAATTGGAAATTATATACTCAAAATCTACCTTTTTTTTCTCAACAAAAGATTTAAAATGAAAATGTAAAGTATATGCAAAATTCTAGAGTTTTAAGATCTCTCAAATTTTGAGTCAAAAAAGATATATCAATTTATTATGGAGTGTCAATTAACAATTAATGTAATTTTTCAAATACAAAAACTCGTATAAAACAGTCTTACAGATCAATTTTGTGATTATTTTTAATGTAAAAAATATTATTATTTTATTATAAATATAATTAGGGGTTGATATAAGATATTTGTGACATTTTCACATTAAATGTATTCTGTCAAAAAGTGAAATACACAGCTTATTAGCTGAAATTAGTTACGTTGGTGTGATATGTCAGCTATTGATTTTCATAATTCATGAAAATAGAAAAAAAAACAAAAACAAAAAAAACAAATAACACATAACTTGATGGTGAAAAAATATTTCTACGTAGTTATATGTTTTCACACAAAATTTTACTGTACATAAAACTATATTTTATTACTAATATTCAATATATCGAGATCATTAGCATAAGGATACACTCTTATTTTTTCCACCAATCGGATCGAAGAGTTATTATATATGATATATATTATAAATTTTATAAAAATTATTAAATTATCAATGTTGTAATCATTTAATATATAATCTGTACTATTAATTAAATTCAAATTCATTATACTAATCAATTTTCGGTACGTTGGTAAAGTTTTTTCATAATTTCAAATATATTTCAATCATTCAATTGCATATTTTACAAATCTTATTTCATATTTATATTCTTTTTAATTTTAAAATTGGATAACTTTAATTTTAATTGTTTTTTTAAACAAATATTTCTTTTATTTTTGTATGGATCACGCATCGGGTGTATGAATCCGTTAGTTCAAATGATGTATATTAGAGATATACATGTACATGGTTTACCTATACTTCTGTATTATATTATTAAGTGTGAGATCATTAGAATAACTAACTTAGATGACATCAAAATATTTAATTTCATAATTACACTTCTTACACTACTAAAAACCTCCTCAAATCACCTCATATTTGACTAGAAACAATCTAAATAAAATTTTCTTTTTAAATCGAACAACTCTTCTAAATTGAAAATAATTTTGTGTTATTATATTATTAAGTGTGAGATCATTAGAATAACTAACTTAGAGGACATCAAAATATTTAATTTCATAATTACACTTCTTACACTACTAAAAACCTCCTCAAATCACCTCATATTTTACTAGAAACAATCTAAATAAAATTTTCTTTTTAAATCGAACAACTCTTCTAAATTGAAAATAATTTTGTGTTATTATATTATTAAGTGTGAGATCATTAGAATAACTAACTTAGAGGATATCAAAATATTTAATTTCATAATTACACCTCTTACACTACTAAAAACCTCCTCAAATCACCTCATATTTTACTAGAAACAATCTAAATAAATTTTTTTTTTAAATCGAACAACTCTTCTAAATTGAAAATAATTTTGTGTTAATTATTTAATATTATTTGATCAAATTAAAAATAATAATAACACATGCAACGCGTGTACATCATTCAACAGTATAATATTATGAGGCAAAATATCAATTTTATTATCATATGTATTAATATGTGATATTCTCAGTCGTTTATATTTGGTTGAATCAGTTATATTTTATAATTATGTTTCTCTAATATATATTTTAGTAATTTTTCAAAATAATGTTATCCAATGACAATTATCGGATATGTACTTTCGTTTGACATTAAAATTATAAATTTTAATAAAAATGTAAGTGATTTATTTAATGACATCTTTGAAGAAAATAATAAAAAAATAATTATAAAATATAAGTGAAAATTGAAATTTTTTGACGGCTGCAAATATAAGGCAAAATCCTCGTACCATGGCAAACAATCAATACAGCAATCCAACAATGGCGATTTCGAGATCCGTTTCTTCTCTCTTCATCTCTCCGCTTTCTCTCCTCCGCCCCAGAGGCGACGCCTTCCTCTATCTATTCGCTCTGCTCTCCATATTTTCCCTCCTCCTCCACAATCTGTCCGCCGCCGCCACCCACCCCCACTTTGAAGGCTTCGACGCCGATGATGACGATTTCCCACTCGAAGACTCCGATCAGGAACAAGTTGTTCCACCACTTCGTTCATCTCCGCCGCCTATCTCCCTGTCCACTTCCACTCCGGAGTCCCACCATGGCCCACCTGAATCCCAGATTCAACCAGACCACAACCCAAGTTCGAATTCCGTGAAGTCCCCTTCAACGTCGTCGTTTGAGTACTGGGATGAAGATGAATTTGAAGGGATTCCTGATGATTTGGTTCCACCTCAGGAGAGTGATGTGAAACCCGAGTCTTCTTCTACTGGCGCTGATTCTGATGTGGGTCATCCCGAGAATACAGAGAACTCCAATAAATCGGATGTGAAATTTCCGAAGAAGTTGAGTTATTATACGGTTGAGATTGCGTGTGTTTCGTTTTTGATCATGTTTACGATAAATTATTTTACTGGAAAAAGAGAAAATGAGAATCTGGCGTTGGCGTGGGCTAGTAAATTTGCGTCTAGGGACTCGATTTTTGAAAAAAACTTTAGCTTGTTGGGAGTTGGGGAGACAGATGATTCTCCCCTTTTGTTGCAGGAAGGGCAGAATGTATTTAAGTTCTATGCCAGCGGTAGGAGGTTCTGCTCCGGACTGCTAGCCACCATGGAGCTTAAGAGTAGACATGATTTGATATCAAAGTTGTATAACATGGTTGTGCCTTGCAAGGATGAGATCACGTTTGAGGTTTATATGAATGATGATGCTATGGATCATGTGGTTTTTGCCTTGGCGAGGAGGAAATTGGCAAAGACAATGCAGAAGGAGATGAAGGACTTGCAGAAGTTTGCTGGGTTGGTGGCGCCTCCCAGTGGGAAGAAGTGGATAACTGAGGAGTTGCAGGTTGTTTCGGAGTCGAAAGAGGTTGCTGGGGATTTGATCAATGATGTTGTTCTGGATCAGGTAATGTCTTGATCTTACTTGCGGCCTTTTATGCACTGAGTGTGTGTGAAATGAAATACCGAAACAATGTAAGGTTTGATATGTATTTGGCTATTTGCATGGTTCGCCCCCAAAATCAGTTGGGGTTACCCCGGATGAGTCCAACTCAGGGCATGAATTTACTTTTTCGTGCTAGGATTTTAAACCTAATGAAATTTACGAACAATTGTGATTCTTAATGCTTGTATAGTTTGGAGGTCCATAGGATACGGTTTCAGTGAGTACCTGACATGAGGGTCTTATAAGGTTTTGAGGAAAATGATGAGTGGAACTGTTTTAGGTGTGCTGTTTTTTTGTGGTGAAATCAGACGACTAAAATGAATTGGTGGTGGGAATACAGAACTCGCTGGGGAGACTGTTATTGATTTGTTTGGACTAAGAGTTATTGGGCACAAGTTTAGTCAACATATTACTTTCCTCCATGTGAAAACTGGCTCTAAAACTTTGTTCTTCTGGTGTTGTGAAAGAATAATGCTGAAGGAAAAATAAAATTATGGTATAATGATATTTACAACAATTATATCGTGAGATTTTGTATTGAAATTATCATGAGATTTTGATAAATAGAATTTTTTGTGTGGTAAGAATTGTTGTACAAATTTGGTTGTACGCGGAGCATTACTCGTTTTGAAATCCCAAACTTTTTAAATGTTTCTTTAATTTTTATGTTACTTTTTTTAGTTGGATTCATTGGTCCCCGTTTCAAGTTTCTCAGGGTAAATTTTGGGTTTGTTGTACCTTGGTTGAACTTTGGGTTGTGGAATCTGTGATTATCCTAGATGTAGTTATGCTTATGAAGAAACACGAAAGAATGGACAATCTGTTTTTGTTATTAGCTGTACTTTATTTTGATAATTTCCTTGAGATGATGTGTTCGTTTGGATTGTTGGTGGTCCTACTAGCTAGTTCTAGGTATATATGCTACCTGGTTGAGATATTGGCAATTGATCCATTATTCTCAATCTTGAACGGATTAAAAAATTATTCCTATTCCAACACATATTTTAAGGTATGTAAGGGAGTAATAGTTGGCGAGAAACTGGAGACAAAAGGTGAAGTCTACTGCAATTTGGTATATGTTGCTTATTGTATATCATCTGTGTGAGGCGGAAACTACTGGAAGCCTCCTGTGGATGCTGAGAGTTGCCAGTTGAAAACTCAGTAAAAATTGGCATATGTGGAGCTCTTTTATAACAGGGGTATTAGAAAACAATGGATTTCATTCTGCTCCTGTTAACTTATAATGGTCTTATCTTGTGGGGGCCTGTGGGGAATCAGTTGCCATCTTCTTTGAGTTTGAACTTTGAATTGTCACCTTTTGTCCTTGGTAAGCTATATTGGTCTAATTTAGGATGGATGGGGAGAAGATACTGCAATTTAAATTTTCGGGGCATCAAAAAACATGTACAACCAAACTCATGCCAAGTTTGGAAAACCAAAATTTTAAACTGCTCCGAAACTGTTGAGGGGACAGAGCAAATTGAAGTTGTTTGGTTCTCTTTCTCCCTTCCACTACAGGCTTAGTTTGCCCAAGTGATATCTTGTGCATTCTGGACATTTCATTAAGTCTCCAGCGTCACATTCTGTGTAACCAACCACCTTCATTCTCTGGACTTGGCTGCTTGATTTGTGACGTTGACATTGATCTATTACCTGAAAGAAGCTCTATCATTTCTTTTATTTTTTTTATTTCTCCATCTAGTTTACAAAGAATTTCATGCTATTCTGTTGTCACTATGAAAAACGAATTCAGTATTCTTTTGACAGCTTTACCCTGTTTTTCCTTGGGGATATATGTCATGATATTTTTTGGGATTTCTGAAGGTTTTTGGTGAGAAGGCTTTTGAGAAATTCGGAAAGTTATTCATCTCGATGTATTTTTCTGATCAACAAATTGGCTCGAGCAAGAAGATGCTGGTGTTTAAGTTTGCTCTTCCTGATGCTAATCATATGGCTGACATGACTCGTTTGGTTGCACTTGTTCCCTATTACATTGATCTAGTTGGCCGATATAAGCTCAGTTCACATGTAAGTAAAATTATCCATCTGCACACTTGGAACATTTAAGCATTATGATGTAGCCGATCACTTTCTGAACTGCAACTCACGTGTTTCAGGCTCGAGCTAAAACAGAAGTAGCAAGAGCCAAAGTTGCCCAAGAGATTTATAAAGAGATTCAGAATGCCAGGCAAGAAGCATTACAGAAAAAGAAAGCCGACCAAAGAAAGAAGTTGGAGGAGGTTGAAGCAAAGCTAAGTGCTGAGGCTCTTCGGAAGAAGGAGGCAAAAGAGCATGCTCGCCAAATGAAGAAAGCCATGCCGAAAATGAAGATGAGTAGGGCTGGTTAGATCCTAGGTTCCAGCTTAGGTATTATATCCTCATGCAAGTTGGTGTCATTTTTACCCTCTTGATTATTTGGTTTACTTCTCTTTCAAAATTGTACGTCACTAGTTGTGTACCTTAAACATTGGTACGAGGTTGTCTTCGTTCAACATTACCACTTGGTTTTTGAATGTAGCATTAGTTCTAATATGAAGAAATCCGTGTGTATTAGGATCAAAGGAAGAGATGAGTTGGTCTCGTTCCCGGCATTTGAGTTCAAAATTGCAAGTGATTTTCTTGGTTAGTGCAGTATAGTTGACAAAAAACTGTGATCCTTTATACAGCAAGTTTTGAATCCTCATGTCATTGTTTTCGTTAGTTTCGTAACATAAACATCTTAATGTGGATTATTAAAAGCTATTATTATTGCATGTATTTTTATTTGTGCTTTTCTTGCTTTGATTTTTGGGGTTGGTGAAGATTTGCTTGAATCAAGGGCAAGCCAAACTGTAAAGCAATTTGCGAGG
Source organism: Primulina tabacum (assembly GCF_025594145.1). Taxonomy (NCBI): domain Eukaryota; kingdom Viridiplantae; phylum Streptophyta; class Magnoliopsida; order Lamiales; family Gesneriaceae; genus Primulina; species Primulina tabacum. The sequence goes on along the minus strand of NC_134560.1, from coordinate 8,980,235 downwards.
AGGAAGGTTTTCTCTTTGGCAAATGCGAAGAGTGATTCCTACGGTGCATGTGTTCCAAAGATTGTGGATATGGTGGTGGCGGTGGAGGCGGCGGCAGTGGTGGAGGCGGTGATTATGGTGGAGGGGGTGGCAGGCGCCAGAGGTTACACAGGTGGAGCAGGTGGTGGCGGGGGCGACACAGGAGGTGGCAATGCAGGTGGAGGAGGTGGAGACTATGGTTATGGTGGTGGTGGTGGTGGTGATGCTGGCGGTTATGGTGGAGAAGCCCCTCCAACTTTCAACTAGGAATTGGCATAAAAAAGAGATTAAAAAAACAAAGATTATTCTTAAAATAATGTACTAAGTTTGATTGCGTCGAAGGAAAAAATGGGAAAATATAATTATATTTGAAACATTTGTGCTATTAATTCCTCTTTTCCATCTTATTTTCGTGATGATTATCAATTCCTAAAAAAATACTTCCAGTGTTGTGAAGGAAATTACGCACAGAGACTCGGAAGACAAAAACCAAAAAATAGTATATAAAAGGACAAAAACCAAAAAATAGCATATACAAAATCTCTGAGAGGATTAAAATTTTGCTTTGCTCGTAGATGCATTATTATTTCCATCCGTTACATGACTCCATGAATTCTGAATACATGTTATTGTACGATATTATCAAGTCCATGCATAGACTTGTCCTGACTCTATTGTCGTATCATTTTTGTCTGCTAAATGAGTAACGAATGACATACAATATTTTTAAATAACTTGCATGTCTCATCACATACATAAAACAGAGTGATATGACGTTTGGAACGTCCTGACTGACAACTGCCACATTGTTGGTCATTAGACCAGTAAAAGTTACAGTGATCAGTGAAAGTCTTACCGTCGAAATGTTGCTAAGGAGAGTCGATTCTGAAACTTTTTCCTGAAGAAGATTGCAAGAGCTGAGCCCACGAGTGGCCAAGTAGTGACGATTGCAATGTATCCAAGCAGCCACAGAGATTTCCGGTTCTGACGAGAAATCTGATTCAATGATTTCTTGACAGGACCAACATGTTTCGTGTCTAGGGGCTGAGTGTGGTCGAGCCCTGAAGTTTGCTTTCCTTCGATAAAAAACATATCTTGGGTCTTGTTTTGATCCGCATTATCTAGACGTTGAACTCCTAAATTAACTTCATCGCCTACCGCAGTAACAATGCCATCCTCCACAATATGTACATATGGGGCGTGATCTATTGATGATCGAATTGGACTGTTGAAGGAAGAATCTGGCATCTGCACAAGTTGTAAAAAAAGTTCAGCCGTCTGTAAAACCTGAACGTATACGTGATGCTACAATTTGTGGCAGAATGGTAGTTGCATGTTTACTAGTGAGATGGGCGATAAAAGTATCAGTGTCTATGATAGATCATCAAAGTGTGCAAGAATTATCTTATATAATATATACTTAACATGTTTAAGGTGCGTAGTTTCTACAATGTGTTTTCCAGTAGTTACTCTAAATTAAAGACAAAATGGGTATGCGATAGTGCAAGGAATTGGTTCCTTCTCTCGATCTTGCTTTCAGATAACAATCATGATTTGAGAAAGCACTGGTCTTTTTAAGCTACTGGTAGTCTACCAGAATATTCAATGTCAAGCAAAAAAGGTGAAAAAGAAAATCTTGTGTAGGAAATATTAATGAGCTATTGTTGGTTTTACCTCTTTTTTGCGACGGCTCAGTGGGCTGGATTGTAGAACACTGAAAAATTCCTCGACAGCCCTCACCCACCTACGAGAGAAAAGGATGAAATTGCTTGTGATTAATTTTTCATAAAATATTTCATGCTACAGTATCCTGGTTTCTTTCACATTCGATATATGTATGTGCTACATCCCACATGTATTATGTGTTTTTTTATGTGTCAGTCCAAATAACATGAAACATGCGTCAGTCCAAATAACATGCAAAACGAACTAAAAGGCAGTCATAGCAAACGTCGACTGCACATTGGTAACACTGATTTCGCAAGAAGAAAAAAGATGAAGCTGGGGAAATAGAATAATATATGTAGATTCTAGCATTAAATTCATCAAAATGTCAAATTACAGTATGAGAGCATTGTTTACCAGACACTTTTTGCTGTTAGCCCTTCAAAGTATGGTAAGTGTCCACCATGCTGTGTGGTAGCCAATACTATATTGCTATTTAACCTGAAAATTTCATTATTTGATTTATTATCACAACCACAAGCCTTCTCAACAAATAAAATAACAGAAAACTATAAATATTCAAGTCAGTGGAACACTGCCGTCTGCTTAGGGACAACCTTTTCCTTGAAATTAAACTCAAGGACTATGTTAAACACTATGAAATCCATTCACTTTACTGCCAGAAAAACAAAGTGAATGCTGGCAAAATAGTGGTTCAACTGTGACACTCATTCCAATACAAGATTTCCTAGATGAAAGCAACTACGAAACCTGTATCCTTAAAGTTGCCAGAAATATATCCTGCTTATTGAGAAATTTGTCTATTGTATTTCCAGTCAAAGTGGTGAGGCATCTGCTTTTTTCCTTTTATCTGGCCAGATTTTGTCCTGTTTTACTTTGGTTCATAAATGCCGGTTCAGTTATAACTATCTCTCGTTCACAATTAAAAATAGAATCTCCCACTTAGGAACACATCTGCGAACATCAAGCTTGTGTATGGAAAACATAAGAGAAATCAATGGCTTCAGGACTTCAAATAAAAACTCGAACATGGTTTCGGTTAGTGTTTCTTGAATGACTGCCACATCTAATATGGGTGATTCGAATTGTAGAAGAATAATATTTATTTATTATTTAGATTTGATTAGATTTAGGTTATTCTGTTTTCTTAGTTTGTTATTCTGTTTCCTTAGTTATTTAGATTTGATTAGATTTAGGTTATTCTATTTCCTTAGTTTATTATTATGTTTACTTATTTGATGGGATCACATCAACTATATATTTGGACGGTATATTGTTATTGGTAGAGAATAAGAAAAACAGTTTGTATTGCTTCATGGTATCATAGCCGATCTCGGTACCCTAGCCGCCTCTTTTCTTTCTTATTCGTCCGGCAGAAGCCGTCCCTAGCCGCCTCTTTTCATTCTTATTAGTACAGCAGCCCTCATTCCTTCTTCGTCCTTAGTCGTTCAGCCATACACATGACTAACTACGGCACTAACTACGGCATGACATCAAATACATCTTCCTCCGAAGTCAATTCCCCAATCTCCTCTATCCTTGACTTCTCCTCTAATATTGTTACAAACCACAAACTCCATGGCCAGAATTATCTTCAATGGTCACAATCTGTGTTCATGTATATTTGCGGTGGAGGGAAAGATGGACATCTCACGAATGAAACTGCGGCTCCGCAGACTATGGATCCCAAACACCGATCTTGGAAGATTGATGATTACCTTGTTATGTCTTGGCTGATAAATTCCATGACTACCGAAGTTGGAGACAGTTTTCTACTTCACAAAACAGCCAAGGACATATGGGAAGCACAGAGAATACCTCTGAACTACTTGAGGTTGAGACGAGACTGTATGATCTTAAACAAGGGGAAATGAGCGTTACTCAATACTTTAACTCTCTCACATGCTACTGGCTGCAACTAGACCTATACGAAGTATATTCTTGGAAGTGTGTTGATGATTCTGCATTGTATAAGAAGATTGTTGAGCAGAAAAGGACAGTTCGATTTCTCCTTGGCCTAAATAGAGACCTAGATGAAGTCAGGGGGAGAGTCATGGGAATCAAGCCATTTCCTAACCTTAGAGAGGCCTTTGCAGAAGTTAGGAGAGAGGAAAGTAGGAAAAGGTTGATGTTAACAGAAAGTAAACCCGGAGTGGAAGGCTCGGCTTTATTCACCCACAATTCCTCTCAACCCAATAGGTCTCGCAAGGGACGGCCCTGGTGTGACCATTGCGAGAAACTGGGTCATGTCAAGGCTACTTGCTGGAAATCACACGGCAAACCAGTAGATTGGAAGCCATCCAACACTCAGGTTGAGAGAGAAACTCGTGCAAATAATGCCACCACCACAGAGATTAGTACCGAGGGTAGTCTTTTCACTAGAGAGCAAATAGAGGCATTGAAGAAAATGCTAAATCAAACATCGAGCCCTGGACAACCATCCCACGCACTTGCCGAGTCACACACGGTGCTTCTTGCACACCAAGGTATCATGTCCTACGCTCATATTGTCAAAAATAAATCCTTACAGCCATGGATAATCGACTCAGGGGCCTCAGATCACATGACTGGAGACTCCAGCCTCTTAAAAAAAAATCAGCCGTGCACGAATAATTCTAGAGTCCGAATAGCCGATGGCTCTTTATCACATGTGGCAGGAATAGGATCAATTCAATTGACAAAGGACCTTCAACTTTCTTGTGTTCTTTATGTTCCAAAATTGAATTGTAATTTGATTTCTATCAGCCGACTTACGCGGGATCTTAACTGTGTGACTAAGTTCTATTCCAATCTTTGTGATTTTCAGGCAGTGGATTCGGGGAAGGTGATTGGCAGTGCTGAGATACATGATGGCCTGTATTTGCTCAAAGGAAATAATCTCCCCAGTAGACAAGTTCACTCACCGGGCCTTGGTCCTACATCAAATTCAGTCAAGTGTTTCCCAAATTCTGTGTCTTTTTCTAATTTAGCGTCTGTTGAAAGCCAAGTTACGTTATGACATCTTCGCCTTGGTCATCCTAACTTTGATTATATAGGAAAATTGTTTCCCCATCTATTCATTAATAAAAGTTCAAGCGTTTACCAATGTGAATTTTGTCAACTTGCTAAACATACAAAAAGTATCTATCCGAGCTTACAATACAAACCTTCATCTCCATTCTCTATAATTCATAGTGATATCTGAGGACCCGCACGCATCAAGAATATTAATGGGGCTAGGTGGTTTGTTACATTCATAGATGATCACACAAGAATTACTTGGACCTTTCTCATGAAGGAAAAATCAGAAACATCCATGATCTTCCAAACCTTTCATTCCATGATATACACCCAATTTCAGAGCAAGATCAAAGTTCTTAAGACTGATAATGCTAAGGATTACTTCAACTCTGTCCTTCGATCTTGGTATCATTCACATAAGTTCTTGTGTGGATACCCCACAACAAAATGGAGTGGCAGAAAGGAAAAATAGACACTTGCTCGAAGTTGCCCGTGCTATCATGTTCACCAACAATGTCCCTTAAGTATTTATGGGGAGAGGCCATTCTTACTGCAACTTACCTCATCAATAGGATGCCAAGCCGAGTCTTAAAATTTCAAACCCCCCGTAAGACACTTCTCAATGCCTATCCTGACATTCAGTCCTTTTCCTCGGATCTACCACTCAAAATTTTTGGATGTTCTTCCTTTGTTCACATTCACCAACATCATCGCACTAAATTCGATCCAAGATCTCTAAAGTGTATATTATTGGATACTCCTCCAACCAAAAAGGTTACAAGTGTTACTCTCCAATCACTCGAAGAGTATACAACACCATGAATGTAACATTCTTTGAACATCAGCCCTACTTCTCCAAATCCGACTTTCAGGGGGAAACCCGGACTTCGGATCCTTTCCTAGATATAATGATTTACCAGCCGAACAAATACCCACTCCTGTGTATCTTCTCGAGCCTAAAATAGTTCCAGCACCAGCCCAACAAATGTCCACTTCTGTGTCCATACCCAGGCCTGAAATAGTTCCAACCTTGGCTACTCCTGCTACTGAAACTGCTCCACTTGATTTAAAACAACCACAAGTCGACACTCACAACTCCGAACTACGTGTCTATAGAAGGAGAAAACCCATCGAGCATATACAGGACATCATTCCAACTCAGAATTCTCAATCATCAGCACCAGACTCTCCTGCCCATGATGACTATATGATTGATGATTTGGAACAGCCAATCGCCCACCGGAAAGGTGTTAGAGGGTGCACTAATCATCCTATTGAGAAGCATGTTGCCTATGGGAAGTTGCTGCCTACATACAGAACATTTATTTCAAGAGAGGGTAATATCATACGATTTTGGGAAGATGTTTGGGAGGGGGGGAGTCATTTTCAGACAGTTTTCCTTCACTATATAGAATTTGTACAAGTCCAAACAAACCAGTTAAAAGCTTTCTGGCGTCGCATTCGGAGGGACCAAATCATATCTTTCATTGGGATGTTCGTTTTAGGAGAGAGTTGAATGAGGTCGAAGTGGGTGAGTTCACTAACCTTTTAGGGGTTCTAGATTCGGTTAGACTTGAGAGGGGTGTGGGGGACTTTAGAGTCTGGTTGGGAGATCACACGGGAGTGTTCTCAGTTCGATCATTTTACAATTTTTTTTTCCTTTTTCTTCATTTCCTTATTTTCCTTACTTTGAAAGAATCTGGAAAGTACCGATCCCTCATAAAGTACGGGTTTTCGCGTGGATTGTTGCTCTGGGGAAACTACCCACTTCTGATTCGATTCAAAGAAGGTGGCCACTCTGTATGTTGTGTCCTCAGTGGTGCGTTTTATGTAAAAGACAAGAAGAAGACCAGGACCACTTGCTGGTGCATTGCTCTTTCGCTAGAGATATTTGGACAAAAGTCTTGATACAGCTGGGATTTCAGTGGGTATTTCCGAGGACAACGGCAGAAATGATTATCATGGAGCTGGGAGGAGTTACAAACAGAAGATTTACGAACTTCCTACCACTTGTCATACACTGTACGCTCTGGTCTATATGGTTGGAGAGAAACAAAAGGATTTTTCAAGACAATTCCGACACCAAAGATGAAGTCTGGGATAAGATAAAGTTTAGGGTCGCGAAATGGACAATCACTGTTAAAGAATTTCAGCATTTGTCTATTTCTGAATTATTTAGGGATTGGAGCTATGTGTGGGCATGATTTTACTAGCATAGGGCTTATTATGTTGTGGTCCTAATGTTCATGCGGATTACTCATCCGCTAGCATTGTAAAATTTCGATTATTAATAATATCTAGTTTCTTATCAAAAAAAAAAAAGATTCAAGGCTAGACTTGTGGCCAAAGGTTTCACGCAGTCATATGGGATTGACTACCAGGAGACATTTGCTCCAGTTGCCAAACCCAACACAGTTCGAGTTTTACTCTCTCTTGTAGTGAATCTGGATTGGCCTCTTCACCAACTTGATGTAAAAATGCCTTCCTGAATGGGGATTTAGAAGAAGAAGTTTATATGACTATCCCTCCAGGAATGGAAACCAAGCCAAACAGTAGGTTAGTATGTAAACTTAAAAAGTCCTTGTATGGCCTGAAGCAGTCACCACGAGCTTGGTTTGATAGGTTTGCTAAGGTTGTGATCGCTAATGAGTATCACCAGTGTCAGACAAATCATACATTGTTTGTAAAAAGCAAACCAGGAGGGAAAATTGTCATTCTCATAGTATATGTTGATGATATCATACTGACAGGAGATGATTCAGATGAAATTATCAGTCTCAAAAATATGTTGGCTACGGAGTTTGATATCAAGGACCTTGGGAACATGAAGTATTTTCTAGGAATGGAAGTGGCTCGGTCCAAAGAAGGAATTATCATATCCCAGATAAAATATATACTAGATTTGTTAAGCGAAACGGGTTTACTTGGATGCAAACCTGCTGACACGCCTATGGATCCTATAAGAAGATGATCAAGAGTGAGGATAGCAGCCTTGTGGATAAAGAAGGTATCAGAGACTAGTTGGTAAGCTCATCTATCTATCTCATACTAGAACTGACATTGCATACTCTGTCACTTTAGTCAGTCAACACATGAATGATCCAAATGAGGATCATATGGAAGTAGTGATTCGAATTTTGAAATACCTGAAGATTACTACAGGACACGATCTTCTATTTAGAAAGTTTAAAAATCGGGATGTAGAAATCTACACTGATGCTAGTTGGGCAGAAGAACTAACAGATAGAAGATCAATCACTGGTTATTGTTCATATGTTTGGGGTAACCTTGTGACGTGGAGAAGCAAAAAGCAAGCTATTATTTCTCGCAGTAGTGCTGAATCAGAGTACCGTGCCTTGGCATTAGGAATTTGTGAAGGAATGTGGCTTCAAAGGCTGTTAAAAGAGCTCCAGGTTCAGACACAAGACAAAGTAAAGATGTTTTGTGACAGTCAAGCTGCCATCATTGTAGCCAAGAATCCCGTCCATCATGACAGAACTAAACATATTGAGATCGATAGACATTTCATATCAGAGAAGGTGAACAATGGAATTGTTCAACTCAGTTATGTTCCCACACAATAGCAAATTGCTGATATTCTCACCAAAGCACTTCCAAGAGCTGCTTTCAATGAATTAAACTCCAAGCTTGGTTTGCATAATATATACAACCCAGCTTGAGGGGGAGTGTAGAAGAATAATATTTATTTATTATTTAGATTTGATTAGATTTAGGTTATTCTGTTTCATTAGTTTGTTATTCTGTTTCCTTAGTTATTTAGATTTGATTAGATTTAGGTTATTCTATTTCCTTAGTTTGTTATTCTGTTTCCTTAGTTGATGGGATCACATCAACTATATATTTGGACTGTATATTGTTATTGGTAGAGAATAAGAAAAACAATCTGTATTGCTTCACGAATCTCACAATCGCTTGACAGAGTTCAAAATAACTCAAAAAATTTTGATCCAAACTTACTACAAATTGATAAAAAAAAATCTCATGTAAATTACGTACCGGCACTCATCCCGTGGAATTGCTTCACTTGTACAAACCGGATCGTCTAAAGAGCTAATGCATAGAAGGGGTACCGCTACACTTCCCACGAAATTAGCACTGGCACAACGCCTATAATACGTATCCACTGTCTGAGAAAGAAACGAGTCGATCATTGTACATCAGACATATGAAGAAGCCAAGCATTATTACCTCAAAATTACCAAGAACTCGAGTTGCACAATCATCGAAGTCCCGAACAGAACGTGACTGAAAATCAGAAGAGTAAATTACATTTAATTGGCAGAATTTCATCAAGTTTGATCGCATACAATCATCTGCTACATATCACTGAAAAGTTCCTTGACAAGATCAGCCATGTCAAATAGAAACTTGAAGGAAGTGAGGCCTTAAAAATTCAGTCTGAAAAAGGTAGCATATGGTTCCTAAAATGAGAAATGAAGTTTGGAATGACAGGCAACTTTAAATTATTTTTAGACCAACTTCTGGTGCGCAAAAATAACAAATCAGTCGCAAGAACATACATTACCTTTTTAACACCTTCCCAGTTTGACAGACGAGATAGGACAGCCTCGTGCCTACAAAATTTCATGTTTAAATCAAGTTGCCTAACTGACTTAGTCAAGGAAAATTCAGGTGAATTTGATAATTCTCGAACTACAAAATTTTATTTATGCAGGGCGGCCATCGATGCATGTAGTTTTGAAACAAAATTAAAGAAAGTACAAGAGACTCACAAATTTGCGTAATCTTTCAAGCCAATGGCCAAAGCTTTATTGTAAAACCTTTGTATAAGTCTTCGGTTCATAAACCTGTCACAAATCTGGAAAACAGATTCCTGTAAGAGCACCAAATAACGCACCACACAAGCCAACAAAGAAAGCAGTTGTTAGAGGGGCATCCAACCTTTCCGATTAGCTATGTCGAAAACGGATTAAATTTAACATAGTTATGGGTACACAATAAAGGGGAAATTGTTTCAAGCTTAACAAGGGGTGCAGATAAAATTGTAATCAAGTCTAAATTCCGGGGTGAGAACAACCAAACTTTGGGATTGTTTTTTTTTTTTTTCAAATGTTAAATCAAGGTTGTTCGTATAACCAACCTAATTTCTAAAAGGTTTGAAGACAAACATAAAAAGCAAAACCTGTTACAGAGATTTTAGAAAAAGGAAAGAATGTCTGGAAAATCTATTGATGATGGATATTCTCAATTTCTCATTCAAAAGTTACTTTAAGAGATCCAAGTTCCAAGTCAAGGAAATGGTAGCAGGAAAAGATATTTGAAAGGCACCAACCAGAGGATCCCAAGGAGAACAGACGGCTGCAGCTCCAATAATTGGGACATTAACCCCATCCTCGCCAAGATATTTAACCTGAAACATCAACTCAAAATAAAGGCAAAAATATGAACATGCATACTGATGAATCTCCAATGATTGGGACAGTAACCCACAATCTCGCCAAGATATTTAACCTGAAAAATAAACCCGAAACAAAGGAAAAATATGAACATGCATAAAGATGAATCTCGCTGACCAGCTTCCACCTCAAACATGAAGTCAAAATTAGAGAGAGACCTAAGAAAGAATTAAACCGGGTACCCCTGGTTGTTGTATAGCAAAAATATTCAGAAGGTGTACTAATTAGTATTCCAATCTAAGCATAATAAGCATCCAGAATGCATATTAATCATTCTAATCTAAGAGCCTCTAGATAGGCAAAAATCTGCAGCCATATTTCCAAATGTCTAGTTCTCTCTCCATCTCACTACTAAGGCATGGACGCATGGTTGATGGTCCAAAAATACTTGATAATCTTCCTCAGGGAAAAAAATAAACAGATATATATGTTTAAATATGTACTTTCACAATATTAACATGACCAAAATGAGAGAATTATAAATGCATCTCAACCAGGAAATTTAATAAATCATGATGATTTCTCATACCAGAATATTAGCACCAATGCTAGTGCCAACGACAAATAGAGGAGCTTCAGGGAATTGACAATGGAGATGGTCAATAATTTTTCGTACGTCCTCTGTCCACCCAGCACTATAGAAGCAATCAGACTGTTTCAAGCAATTCATAGCAGTTTCATTGTCACAAGTAAATCTCAGAGCACTAGTAAAGTATAAAATTCATTAATGCAAAAGTCAATCACATCAAGGAATAGGTGATAGTTTTAGATGCAATTTCCTTACGAATTAATTACGTTAATCTGCCCAAAATCAGCTTCAATGGTGGATACCCTAGAAAACTAGATAGAGTTAAATGAACCTGTTCCGTCATCTTCGTTCCTTTGCATCTTACCCCTCTTCCATACATAATATTTGTTGATTCAACTAATCAAGCAACAATACAAGTTGAAAAAAATTCACAAAACTCACACTGAATAAGGATATCCCTATCCAAAGCCAATTGTATCAGATTAATTGAAACATTTACTAGGATGTATACTCACAGTTATTGATACACCCCCAAGTCCTCTGTGATTGGTCACAACAACATCCCAGTCATGCTTAGCCATCTTGAAAGCCAAATGCTTGACATACTGTACAATACATAATTACTTATTGTATGCCAGGAAAACAGAGACACGGGATAAATGAGGATCCCACCTAAATCTGAAAAATGCTATTTTTCCTCTCTAACTAAATATAAAAACGAATAGACCTTCAAATAAACTTTTTTCTCTATGACAAAGTAAACTTAGAAAACTGGCATCGTGGTTTTGGAAGGAAGACTAAATAAGAAAAGCAAACCAGGTTTCAGTTTTCGGATTATAAACATAATATTTCAAGCAAATAGAACATTACCATGGTTGTAAAAGGCTAAATAACTTACAGCAGAATCTGAATCACTTGTTAAGCCTGGAATGATGATAATGAGGGGATTCTTATTATCTTGCTGCACCTCATTATTTTCTTGAATGGCTAGTTTCTTAACTAAAGAGAAAATGACAAAATTAGTTTAAATTTTATGTAACTGGGATGTGATATATGCAATACACAAAAACCCAAAAACTTTAACTAGCAGAAATATATAATTTATTGGGATGTCAGACAAAGTAAGTTAGCAATCTATCGATCTAATGCATCTTTAAAGTCTGATGCAGCATATTAATTGATCAAGTACATACATTTGCTGAACCACTGAAAAAATTGTAGGTAAGAATATGGTCACTTGAAATCTGATAAAAGTACACTCAAGCAGTTAGGATTGAAGGTCCTTATCTTGAATCAACTAAAACAAGGAGAGTATGAATTACTAAACTTTGAGAAATTACTTCAATACCAATAGACAGAGTTACATAAATCTCCCACTCCCTTTCTGTGGTCAGAGAAAACTAATAAGGTTAAACCAAAGGTTAATGCTTTAGCCATCTAGAGTAGACTTTTCTCATGTTCTTCTGGATATCTATATTACATCCTAAATATCAATAAAGGAGTAGTAAGAAACTTGTAATTTTCAAAGGTTAACTTCATTTTAAATCCTTATGGGAATAGAGTTTAAGCTCAAATGAGCTTACTCTAACATAATGAATGTCATTTCTTTGAGCAAACAATGTACATATGGAAAAATCACACACTTCATACCACAACAATCAAAGATGACCAAGCAAGAAACCGCTACCTTCAGGATTCTTCACCCAATCCAAAGCAATAGTCCCACCATCAGAAGTAATAAAAAGCTGTCTAAACACTGCATCAGATTAGTACTACTTCGTTCAAAATATATGCTGAACTATTCGATACTGCGATGTTTGCTGTGCAAAAACTATATTGTATTTATAAACAAAAAATAGAATGCTTCTCATCAAAAGTTAGGTGATTTGATCAGTTTAAAACACTGATTTCAAGAACAAACAAAACCTCACCTTCTATAATTGACAAAGGGAGGATTCCCTAAATAATGTATAAACAGAGTCTGCAGATGGGGACTGCACAACCATGGAGTAGATAAATACCTGTTTACAATCATCCACATTGGAAAAAAAATCAAACAAAAATATTACCTCAATATCAATAAACATCTAAAAAATCAATGAACCGGAAAATCAAAACTAAACACGAAAAAAAGAGTTAGAGGTTTAATTAACACGCAGGATTTGGATTGAAATACAACCAATTGTGTAGACTTGCCTTCCATGAAGAATCCGACACTTGGAAACTACATCATGATAGACTTCCGATAAAGGATTGAAAGTCAAAGTCACAGGCTGTCCCTTGAATCCGGACAATAAATCTTGGAGTATATGAATCTCCAAAAATCGATACAGAAATACAATTGTGATCAAGAAAATTCCCCAAAAATAGTGAGAAATTGGCACCGATATCGCCGCCCGGAGCAACGCCTCGTACGGCGATATCGCCGCCTCAACATCAGCGAAGGATTCCATTTCCATAGGATTATTATATATCAAGAATCAGTGCTTTTCGATCTTCCCCACAAGTTCAACTAAAAAATAGTACGAATTCGCCAAGGAAATGGAAACTGAGCTTGGTTGGAAGTAGTCGAATTGGCCCATCGGAACGAAAACTTCATGACAAATCACAATATGACACGTCTGCTTCCAGACAAGTGATTCCATACATCATTGTTTCTTCCGTTGTACCAATCTTTTTCTTTGTTACCATAAAATATTAATTTAATTTGATTTTATATTTGAATGAGTTAATTATTTTTGGTCTCTAAAATATATCTAGTATTTGGGAAAAAAGTTACTTTTCACAGTAAAAATATTTTTTTATGTGAAAAATATTAATTCAACTCGGTCGACAAACTAATTTAGAGTCGATATAGAACATATTCATTATATGAGATATTCTTTAATTATATCTTCTTCATAACTTGAATTTGAAATATGGATTAAGGATAGTCAAATTATTTATATTGGAACCAATAGATATTACATTTCTGGCAAAGACTTGTGTGAGAATGTCTTACGGGTCGTATTATGTGAGATGAATCTCTTATTTGGGTCATCCATGAAAAAATATTACTTTTTATTGTGAATATCGATAGAGTTGATCCGTCTCACCGACAAAGATCTCACGGGAGACCTACTCAATATTTTTATATTAATTCTATTGCATTAAATGTTAAATTGATTAGTACAATGCACTAAAAGATGTTCCGGATTGAGCGTAAAGTTTTATTGAGAAAAAAATAGATATGATAAATTTAAAATTTTATGAAACGTAAAAAAATGTAGATGTCAAATTCACGAGCTTGTCAATCCACTGATTTAATTCATTTCTATACAACTGAAAATGGGAACATGTCACATAGGGGTGTCAATCAGGTGGGTTGAGTTGGGTCGGGTTTCGGGTCAACCCGCGAAATTTTTTTTATTTTTTTTCAACCCGAACCCGAAACAACCCGAAAACCTCCCAACCCGAACACGAACCCGTATAACCCGACTCAACTCGTCTGACCCGCCTAACCCGAATTTTATTTATTTTTTTAAATTTTTTTAAAAAATTAATGAAAAAATTCAAAAAAGTAAAAAATAAAAATAATATTTTAATTTAAACATATAATAACAAAATTTTCGATTTAAATTTGAAAGTTTAATAGTAGAAAATTAAAAGTATATTTACTAAATCAAATAAAAAATTGTTAAAAAAATAAAAATATGCAAAATAAATATTAAATGATGAAAATTTATCATATAAATATACAATAAATTTTGTTCAAGTATACAATATATAAAAATATAGGTAATATTTTCAAAAAAAAAGTTCGCGGGTCAACCCGCGACCCAACCCGACCCAACCCGAACCCGCCTAACATGACACTAACCCGAATCTACTCAATCCGAACCCGAAAAATCCCAACCCGAACCTGATTTTTTTCGTGTTGGGTCGTGTCGGGTTGACGGGTCGTGTCGCATTTTGACACCCCTAATGTCATATATTTAGCTGAAACAAGTACTTCGATTTGAATCACAAATTCATAGGGCAATATTCACATTTATGCTCCGTCTCGGCCCGACATCAAACGAGGAGAGAAGGCCAACTCGCCAATTAGACGGGTTGAGAAAACCCCAACCAACTTGCTATAGGTCGTGGGTTAGGCGAGCCAACCCGTCAAAACAAAAAAAAAAAATTGTAAAAAAAACATACATAAATAATTATAAATACAAATTTTAAAATTCATCAACCACATACATAAAGAATTATAAATAATATAATTCTTTCAAAATTAATCAATTATTCATATACTATTATAAATATTTCAAAACTTATCAACCATATATAAATCATTTGAAACGTATAAA
This sequence comes from Primulina tabacum, assembly GCF_025594145.1. Classification (NCBI taxonomy): domain Eukaryota; kingdom Viridiplantae; phylum Streptophyta; class Magnoliopsida; order Lamiales; family Gesneriaceae; genus Primulina; species Primulina tabacum. The sequence goes on along the minus strand of NC_134560.1, from coordinate 8,965,227 downwards.
TATTTCAAAACTTATGAAGAGTGCATATATTAGATATAATAAATATAATATAATTTTAAAAATTCAAAAAAAAATATTGGCAGGCCACCTGTCCCGACCTGCCTTGATCTGCAACCCAAACGGGCCATCACCCCCTCCAAATTTGCAATTAATAATTTTTGCATATATATTAGTACTTTTGTATGAAACAGTGACACAAATTATCGTTTATAAAAGGTTGATCTTATTGAAATCTACATATGAAGTTGCATAATCTAGTGTTATGAAAGCTCTTTGCCTTGACAAATGGTAAAAAAATGTGCTAAATACATTTGACTTTTGAAATTAATCTTTATTTTTAGAGCACTTTTGAAATTAATCTTTATTTTTAGATGAAACTGACTGAGTTTGTATTACACAAATAGTTTTTTTCTAAAATTTCACAAGAATAAATGGATTTAGCGCAAATTGAAATTTTTATTATAATTGATTATTTTAAATAAGTATTCTTCTTTTATTCGAATTTTATATATTTTCATAAAAAAATATTTTGGGTTCAGAAACATAATAAAACTTTGTGAAACAATGTATCATCTTTGCGAGTTTAACCGAAGTTTTTAAACGCCGGCATGCATAGTTTTTTTTTTTTTCTTTCTTTTCAATTTTCTTTAAAAAACATGTGTAGATTTGGAATCCTGGACTTGATTATCCAACCTCTAGTTTAGAAATTAATTTTCTACCTAGATTTATTGTCTATAAGAGGATATTATAAAATTTTATAGAGAGTGTCTCTACGATTTTATTTATCTATATTTTTAGGACGGATCGATTTGATTAATGATATGAAAAGTAATATTTTTTACATAAAAATTAATATTGTTTATGAGTTAAATCAAAAAATTGACTCGTGTTACGATCTCATATGAATTTTTGTGAAATAAATATAAGTTGAACAAATAATTCATACATATTTTATTTTTTGATATTTTATTACTAATACGTGATAAAAGCTTATTAGAAGATTTTCTAAGCTATTCTTCCTCATTTTTTAACAATTTTTAATATTTTTTAAAATGAAAGATCGAACCGTGTCAATGTCTTTGCTTGAACTCGTGCTTTTGCCGTTGTGTGGCGGTTGAGTTGGGTACCATCCTGGGGAAATCATTTGCCAAACCAATGCTTCAACTCCAAAATGCTGCCCGCGGCCACCTCTGCCGCCGCCCCCGTCACATCCGCACCTTCGTAAACGCAAGAATCAAATGGGTCCGCGATCCTTACCTTGATACCGCCGTTGAGAGGGAGAAAAACCTGAAACCCTTGCTCTCACTCAAAAATCTCATCCTCTCCCAGCCTTCCCAAACTCTGCCACTTTCATCTGTCTCCCCTTTGAGGCCCGACCTCCAAATCCCCACCTCCGCTAGGAAATTCTTCCTAAAGTACCCACTAATTTTCAAAATATTTCTCCCCCCTCACAAATCCAACTCCCTTCCACATGTTAAACTCACCCCAAGGTTGCTCTCCCTTCATCACGACGAAATATTGATACTCAATACACCGCATTATCGCAAAGACGTAGCGGAAAGGCTGGTCAGGCTTTTGATGCTTGCGAGGGCTGGAAAGCTTCCTCTCTATATGATCGATATGTTTAAATACGATCTGGGATTACCCCATGATTATTTGTCGACGCTGTTACTGGAGTTTCCTGACTATTTTAGTCTTTGCGATATGGGCTTTCGGGATTCGAGTGGTAGCCTTGTACTTGGGTTAGAACTTGTTTCTTGGAGGGATGATATGGCTGTTCCTGTGATGGAAAAGAGATCCCAAGAGAATGGCGAAATTGGTACGAGGACTAAGTTTTCGATGAATTTACCAAGAGGATTTGATTTGGAGAAGAAAGTGATGGCATGGTTGGATGAATGGCAAAAGTTGCCGTACATTTCACCATATGAAAATGCATTCCATTTGATTCCGAATAGCGATCTGGCGGAGAAGTGGGCGGTGGCAGTGATTCATGAGCTGCTGAGCTTGCTGGTGTCGAGGAAAACAGAAAGAAATAATATCTTTTGTTTAGGAGAGTTTTTGGGGTTCGGGAGACTGAGGTTAAAGAGGGCGTTGGTGCATTTTCCAGGGATTTTTTATGTTTCAAATAAGATAAAGACACAGACTGTGCTTTTGAGAGAGGAATACAGAAAGAATATGTTGGTTGGAATGCACCCATTAATGCTGATGAGGAATAAGTATATTAGTCTCATGAATCTGGTTTTGAGAAGGGGTAAACCAATTAGAACCCGAGTCGTCGAGCGTAGGAAAGGATCAGCTACTTCTTCGACGGGAGGCGAAAAGAAAGACGACCAGAATAGATATACTTTAAGTGACAACGATATCTATTAGGACGATGATGTATTAATGATGGGAAATGGTGATGTCTGATACAGGCTGCTGGATCGAGTATAAGATACTATATTAAAAGTTATGGCCGATGATAATGTCCTTCAGACGTGTCTTTTAGATCGTCTATAGGCAGCCACACGGATATGTGCGTGGGTTCATGGGGATTAACCGGCCACACTAAGTTCTTATGCCTCATCTCTTGACAGCAGAAAACCGAATAGGTTGGGAGAAGGTAACACCATTTGGAGTGTTTACCCCAGTTTCTTATTTGTTTACCTCCAAACTTGTACATACTTGATTTTGATTGGATCTCTTAATCGCTGAAGGTCGACAAGAGTCTCCTCCATTCTATATGATCTATATTACTCCCTTCGTCCCGTCTCATATATATATAAATTTATACATGTTTTCGTACAAATTAAGAAAATTATTGCTTGTAAAGAAATTTTCACTTGCTGACAATTATTCATCCTTGTGGGGGCTCAGGGGAGGTAGTACCATTGCCAACTTTTTTCTTCATCCTGCGAAATTGGGTAGCAATTTTGCAAATTCCCGTTAATTGTATGAATAATTCAAATTCAAAAGATAAAAGTGGGCAGCAAATTTTTTATTATACATTATTAGAATGTTGAGTGAAAGTAATTTCACTGCACCTGTCTCGGCGTCTGTCAAAGAATACCCTCAACGAGTGCCTTGTAGCAATTGCAAGATCTGAATATAACCACAAAAAGGTGAGTGCCGCCAATTCAATTTATCATAAATCATTCACACACACATATATATATGTCCAATTCAATTTATCTACCTTAGTTTTACTTTAGAAATTGAAGAATTTACAAAACAACAACCATTCGTTCCAAAATAATTCGATACACGCAAGCGTCGGGTTGGGAAAACAATATGAACATAACAGATTTTGAAGATCAGATGGCATTTTTATCGAGATTAAAATGAGCTGGGAAATGGGGTTTTACTTGATTGTAAGATGGAAAAAGATGGTAGGATTGTGTTTGGCAAATTGATCCCAGCTTCATTTGTAACCACTGGAGCTGATACGCAACTTTCACCAGCCAACACCATTATTGCCTTTGCCTAAAA